>NC_135826.1:10178866-10791026 GCF_964213995.1 Mustelus asterias | reverse complement strand
GGCTTCCTTCTGCTGATAGCCCCATTGAAGTGTATGAAATGAAGACAGTGGTGAACCGTGTGCAGCAATTGTACTTTGCTTGGTCGGGACATAATTCTTCGGTTTCAATGCTGTGGTCTCACATGTATTGGAAGGCACGATACGGTAAGCTTCAAATGCACCCATGGGTCTCATATTCATCGGAGCAGTCAATGATGAGGAGGGGGGTGGAGAGGGAGGGAACACACCTCCCACTCTCTGCTCATTAAAGCCACTGGAAACCTGTCATCTTTGCCGGGCAGCCTTATTTCAACTAAGTGTGTTTCCGACTCCTTTTCTCCCAAGGGTACAAGAAATACTCATCCCCACCCTGTCAAGCTGATGTCCACTCCCACCACGCACCTTGGTAAAATTCAGCCCACGCACTATTGAGGTTCCATGCTTCACAAAACAACTCTCCTGCCCTTTATCATTGAACTCTGACCACATGATTTCATGACATCGAGGTATTAAAAAGTCAAATTGTAAATCAGCTTTGTTTATTTTATTTCCCCATCTGGAATTATGAGAATCTGCTTGGCATCCAAAGCTTTGAATCAGAACATTGGCATTGGAAAATGCAGAAGCACCTGAATGTATATGTACCTTTATTAATATTCAAAATGTATGATTCTCTGTTCCCTGTCTGAAACCCTGAGATCCAATTGCCTGCTGCTGTGCTCAGTATCTCTGCCTATTAGCTGCTAGAGGAACAGCACCCACAAGTTCTTCCTCTAGCTATGTCCCACAGCTCCATCCCTCAAAACATCAAAAATGGTCCAAGTTTGTTATGGCAGTCATGAATAATTGATGGAGTCCAAAAGAACTGAACAGGAAACAATCCGCAGCCCCAACAAAGTCAATCAAATCAGTTGACTTGCATTGAACAGACATGGTTTAATGTAGTAGGGACCTACCTCGTTCGATTGGGCGGGGATCCTGGATTCAGGATTCAATCCTGGACCGGTGAGCGGCGTGGGCTTGGTGGGCCAAAGGGGATGTTCCTCTGCTGAATTGGTCTTTGTTCCTTGTTCTTGTTCAAGCAGGTCCAGCACTCGGGAAATATTAGAAGCTCCATCAATTTCTTCCAGTTTCTCCAATTCAAAATCCAACAATGCCTGGTCTGTCTCATTTCCTGTCATTGCATCCGTGTACAAAGCAGCAAACACCCTTTGTGTCTGGGAGAAAGGATTGCATGTTAGCTATGAGGCTTACCCGTGTGGTTGTAATGGTGGAAGAGCACCAATAATTCAAGATGGATTGGGTAAAAATGTTGTGGGTTCATTCGTTAAGACGAGGCACATAGGAACATTTAGACAGCAATACAAAGCTTGACAACACCAGAGCAGCCGAGTCAACTGTTGTGTGCTCAGTTGAACATCAAAAGTGAAACTGATTGCAGCATGACATCACTGGAGAGAAGTTTGTCATGCTATAATCCCTTAAATGCATGTTACAACATGACTATTTCTGCAAGATACGGAAATCCAAAAAGGTGCCACAGTGGCATAGTAGATATCATTACTGCCCCACAGTGCCAGGGACCTGTGCGTGTGTTCCATTCCCGGCTTGGGTCACTGTCTGTGTGGAGTCTGCACATTCTCCCCGTGTCTGCGTGGGTTACCCCCGAGTGATACAGTTTCCTCCCACACTTCGAAAGTCTCCAAAGATGTGTGTGATAAATTGATGGGCCATGCTAAATTGACCCTGAGTGTCCTGGTATGCGGATGTTGGGGGGATTAGCCAGGTCAATAAGTGGGATATTGGGGATAAGGCGAGGGTGGGATTGATGTCAGTGCAGACTTGATGGGCCGAATGGCTTCCTTCTGCTGATAGCCCCATTGAAGTGTATGAACTGAAGACAGTCGGTGTACCGTGTGCAGTAATTGTACCTTTGCTTGGTCGGGATATAATTCTTCGGTTTCAATGCTGTGGTCTCACATGTATTGGAAGGCACGATACGGTAAGCTTCAAATGCACCCATGGATCTTATATTCATCGGAGCAGTCAATGATGAGGAGGGGGGTGGAGAGAGAGGGAACACACCTCCCACTCTCTGCTCATCAAAGCCACTGGCAACCTGTCATCTTTGCTGGGCAGCCTTATTTAAACTAAGTGTGTTTCCGACTCCTTTTCTCCCAAGGGTACAAGCAATACTCATCCCCACCCTGTCAAGCTGATGTCCACTCCCACCACGCGCCTTGGTAAAATTCAGCCCACGCACTATTGAGGTTCCATGCTTCAGAAAACAACTCTCTTGCCCTTTATCATTGAACTTTGACCACAATACCTTTGACCACATGATTTCATGACATCGTGGTATTAAAAAGTCAAATTGTAAATCAGCTTTGATTATTTTATTTCCCCATCTGGACTTCTGAAACTCTCTCAGGCATCCAAAGCGTTCGATCAGAACATTGGCATTGGAAAATTCAGAAGCAACTGAATGTATATGTACCTTGATTAATATTCAAAATATATGTTTCTCTGTTCCTTGTCTGAATCCCTGAGACCCAATTCTTTGCTGCTGTGCTCAGTATCTCTGCCTATTAGCTGCTAGAGGAACAGCACCCACAAGTTCTTCCTCTTGCTATTTCCCACAGCTCCATCCCTCAAAACATCAAAAATGTTCCAAGTTTGTTATGGCATTAATGAATAATTGATGGAGTCCAAAAGAACTGAACAGGAAACAATCCGCAGCCCCAACAAAGTCAATCAAATCAGTTGACTTGCATTGAGCAGACATGGTTTAATGTAGTAGGGACCTACCTCGTTCGATTCAAGCAGGTCCAGCACTCGGGAAATATTCGAAACTCCATCAATTTCTTCCAGTTTCTCCAATTCAAAATCCAACAATGCCTGGTCTGTCTCATTTCCTGTCATTGCATCCGTGTACAAAGCAGCAAACACCCTTTGTGTCTGGGAGAAAGGATTGCATGTTAGCTATGAGGCTTACCCGTGTGGTTGTAATGGTGGAAGAGCACCAATAATTCAAGATGGATTGGGTAAAAATGTTGTGGGTTCATTCGTTAAGACGAGGCACATAGGAACAATTAGACAGCAATACAAAGCTTGACAACACCAGAGCAGCCGAGTCAACTGCTGTGTGCTCAGTTGAACATCAAAAGTGAAACTGATTGCAGCATGACATCACTGGAGAGAAGTTTGTCATGCTATAATCCCTTAAATGCATGTTACAACATGACTATTTCTGCAAGATACGGAAATCCAAAAAGGTGCCACAGTGGCACAGTGGTTATCATTACTGTCCCACAGTGCCAGGGACCTGTGCGTGTGTTCTATTCCCGGCCTGGGTCACTGTCTTTGTGGAGTCTGCACATTCTCCCCGTGTCTGCGTGGGTTACCCCCGAGTGATACAGTTTCCTCCCAAACTTCGAAAGGCTCCAAAGATGTGTGTGATAAATTGATTGGCCATGCTAAATTGACCCTGAGTATCCTGGTATGCGGATGTTGGGGGGATTAGCCAGGTCAATAAGTGGGATATTGGGGATAAGGCTTGGGTGGGATTGATGTCAGTGCAGACATGATGGGCCGAATGGCTTCCTTCTGCTGATAGCCCCATTGAAGTGTATGAAATGAAGACAGTGGTGAACCGTGTGCAGCAATTGTACTTTGCTTGGTCGGGACATAATTCTTCGGTTTCAATGCTGTGGTTTCACATGTATTGGAAGGCACGATACGGTAAGCTTCAAATGCACCCATGGGTCTCATATTCATCGGAGCAGTCAATGATGAGGAGGGGGGTGGAGAGGGAGGGAACACACCTCCCACTCTCTGCTCATTAAAGCCACTGGAAACCTGTCATCTTTGCCGGGCAGCCTTATTTCAACTAAGTGTGTTTCCGACTCCTTTTCTCCCAAGGGTACAAGAAATACTCATCCCCACCCTGTCAAGCTGATGTCCACTCCCACCACGCACCTTGGTAAAATTCAGCCCACGCACTATTGAGGTTCCATGCTTCACAAAACAACTCTCTTGCCCTTTATCATTGAACTCTGACCACATGATTTCATGACATCGAGGTATTAAAAAGTCAAATTGTAAATCAGCTTTGTTTATTTTATTTCCCCATCTGGAATTATGAGAATCTGCTTGGCATCCAAAGCTTTGAATCAGAACATTGGCATTGGAAAATGCAGAAGCACCTGAATGTATATGTACCTTTATTAATATTCAAAATGTATGATTCTCTGTTCCCTGTCTGAAACCCTGAGATCCAATTGCCTGCTGCTGTGCTCAGTATCTCTGCCTATTAGCTACTAGAGGAACAGCACCCACAAGTTCTTCCTCTAGCTATGTCCCACAGCTCCATCCCTCAAAACATCAAAAATGGTCCAAGTTTGTTATGGCAGTCATGAATAATTGATGGAGTCCAAAAGAACTGAACAGGAAACAATCCGCAGCCCCAACAAAGTCAATCAAATCAGTTGACTTGCATTGAACAGACATGGTTTAATGTAGTAGGGACCTACCTCGTTCGATTGGGCGGGGATCCTGGATTCAGGATTCAATCCTGGACCGGTGAGCGGCGTGGGCTTGGTGGGCCAAAGGGGATGTTCCTCTGCTGAATTGGTCTTTGTTCCTTGTTCTTGTTCAAGCAGGTCCAGCACTCGGGAAATATTAGAAGCTCCATCAATTTCTTCCAGTTTCTCCAATTCAAAATCCAACAATGCCTGGTCTGTCTCATTTCCTGTCATTGCATCCGTGTACAAAGCAGCAAACACCCTTTGTGTCTGGGAGAAAGGATTGCATGTTAGCTATGAGGCTTACCCGTGTGGTTGTAATGGTGGAAGAGCACCAATAATTCAAGATGGATTGGGTAAAAATGTTGTGGGTTCATTCGTTAAGACGAGGCACATAGGAACAATTAGACAGCAATACAAAGCTTGACAACACCAGAGCAGCCGAGTCAACTGCTGTGTGCTCAGTTGAACATCAAAAGTGAAACTGATTGCAGCATGACATCACTGGAGAGAAGTTTGTCATGCTATAATCCCTTAAATGCATGTTACAACATGACTATTTCTGCAAGATACGGAAATCCAAAAAGGTGCCACAGTGGCACAGTGGTTATCATTACTGTCCCACAGTGCCAGGGACCTGTGCGTGTGTTCTATTCCCGGCCTGGGTCACTGTCTTTGTGGAGTCTGCACATTCTCCCCGTGTCTGCGTGGGTTACCCCCGAGTGATACAGTTTCCTCCCAAACTTCGAAAGGCTCCAAAGATGTGTGTGATAAATTGATTGGCCATGCTAAATTGACCCTGAGTATCCTGGTATGCGGATGTTGGGGGGATTAGCCAGGTCAATAAGTGGGATATTGGGGATAAGGCTTGGGTGGGATTGATGTCAGTGCAGACATGATGGGCCGAATGGCTTCCTTCTGCTGATAGCCCCATTGAAGTGTATGAAATGAAGACAGTGGTGAACCGTGTGCAGCAATTGTACTTTGCTTGGTCGGGACATAATTCTTCGGTTTCAATGCTGTGGTCTCACATGTATTGGAAGGCACGATACGGTAAGCTTCAAATGCACCCATGGGTCTCATATTCATCGGAGCAGTCAATGATGAGGAGGGGGGTGGAGAGGGAGGGAACACACCTCCCACTCTCTGCTCATTAAAGCCACTGGAAACCTGTCATCTTTGCCGGGCAGCCTTATTTCAACTAAGTGTGTTTCCGACTCCTTTTCTCCCAAGGGTACAAGAAATACTCATCCCCACCCTGTCAAGCTGATGTCCACTCCCACCACGCACCTTGGTAAAATTCAGCCCACGCACTATTGAGGTTCCATGCTTCACAAAACAACTCTCTTGCCCTTTATCATTGAACTCTGACCACATGATTTCATGACATCGAGGTATTAAAAAGTCAAATTGTAAATCAGCTTTGTTTATTTTATTTCCCCATCTGGAATTATGAGAATCTGCTTGGCATCCAAAGCTTTGAATCAGAACATTGGCATTGGAAAATGCAGAAGCACCTGAATGTATATGTACCTTTATTAATATTCAAAATGTATGATTCTCTGTTCCCTGTCTGAAACCCTGAGATCCAATTGCCTGCTGCTGTGCTCAGTATCTCTGCCTATTAGCTGCTAGAGGAACAGCACCCACAAGTTCTTCCTCTAGCTATGTCCCACAGCTCCATCCCTCAAAACATCAAAAATGGTCCAAGTTTGTTATGGCAGTCATGAATAATTGATGGAGTCCAAAAGAACTGAACAGGAAACAATCCGCAGCCCCAACAAAGTCAATCAAATCAGTTGACTTGCATTGAACAGACATGGTTTAATGTAGTAGGGACCTACCTCGTTCGATTGGGCGGGGATCCTGGATTCAGGATTCAATCCTGGACCGGTGAGCGGCGTGGGCTTGGTGGGCCAAAGGGGATGTTCCTCTGCTGAATTGGTCTTTGTTCCTTGTTCTTGTTCAAGCAGGTCCAGCACTCGGGAAATATTAGAAGCTCCATCAATTTCTTCCAGTTTCTCCAATTCAAAATCCAACAATGCCTGGTCTGTCTCATTTCCTGTCATTGCATCCGTGTACAAAGCAGCAAACACCCTTTGTGTCTGGGAGAAAGGATTGCATGTTAGCTATGAGGCTTACCCGTGTGGTTGTAATGGTGGAAGAGCACCAATAATTCAAGATGGATTGGGTAAAAATGTTGTGGGTTCATTCGTTAAGACGAGGCACATAGGAACAATTAGACAGCAATACAAAGCTTGACAACACCAGAGCAGCCGAGTCAACTGCTGTGTGCTCAGTTGAACATCAAAAGTGAAACTGATTGCAGCATGACATCACTGGAGAGAAGTTTGTCATGCTATAATCCCTTAAATGCATGTTACAACATGACTATTTCTGCAAGATACGGAAATCCAAAAAGGTGCCACAGTGGCACAGTGGTTATCATTACTGTCCCACAGTGCCAGGGACCTGTGCGTGTGTTCTATTCCCGGCCTGGGTCACTGTCTTTGTGGAGTCTGCACATTCTCCCTGTGTCTGCGTGGGTTACCCCCGAGTGATACAGTTTCCTCCCAAACTTCGAAAGGCTCCAAAGATGTGTGTGATAAATTGATTGGCCATGCTAAATTGACCCTGAGTATCCTGGTATGCGGATGTTGGGGGGATTAGCCAGGTCAATAAGTGGGATATTGGGGATAAGGCTTGGGTGGGATTGATGTCAGTGCAGACATGATGGGCCGAATGGCTTCCTTCTGCTGATAGCCCCATTGAAGTGTATGAAATGAAGACAGTGGTGAACCGTGTGCAGCAATTGTACTTTGCTTGGTCGGGACATAATTCTTCGGTTTCAATGCTGTGGTTTCACATGTATTGGAAGGCACGATACGGTAAGCTTCAAATGCACCCATGGGTCTCATATTCATCGGAGCAGTCAATGATGAGGAGGGGGGTGGAGAGGGAGGGAACACACCTCCCACTCTCTGCTCATTAAAGCCACTGGAAACCTGTCATCTTTGCCGGGCAGCCTTATTTCAACTAAGTGTGTTTCCGACTCCTTTTCTCCCAAGGGTACAAGAAATACTCATCCCCACCCTGTCAAGCTGATGTCCACTCCCACCACGCACCTTGGTAAAATTCAGCCCACGCACTATTGAGGTTCCATGCTTCACAAAACAACTCTCTTGCCCTTTATCATTGAACTCTGACCACATGATTTCATGACATCGAGGTATTAAAAAGTCAAATTGTAAATCAGCTTTGTTTATTTTATTTCCCCATCTGGAATTATGAGAATCTGCTTGGCATCCAAAGCTTTGAATCAGAACATTGGCATTGGAAAATGCAGAAGCACCTGAATGTATATGTACCTTTATTAATATTCAAAATGTATGATTCTCTGTTCCCTGTCTGAAACCCTGAGATCCAATTGCCTGCTGCTGTGCTCAGTATCTCTGCCTATTAGCTGCTAGAGGAAGAGCACCCACAAGTTCTTCCTCTAGCTATGTCCCACAGCTCCATCCCTCAAAACATCAAAAATGGTCCAAGTTTGTTATGGCAGTCATG
The DNA here is from genome assembly GCF_964213995.1 of Mustelus asterias. Lineage (NCBI taxonomy): Eukaryota > Metazoa > Chordata > Chondrichthyes > Carcharhiniformes > Triakidae > Mustelus > Mustelus asterias. The sequence continues at coordinate 10,782,960 of NC_135826.1, read as the reverse complement.
AATAATTGATGGAGTCCAAAAGAACTGAACAGGAAACAATCCGCAGCCCCAACAAAGTCAATCAAATCAGTTGACTTGCATTGAACAGACATGGTTTAATGTAGTAGGGACCTACCTCGTTCGATTGGGCGGGGATCCTGGATTCAGGATTCAATCCTGGACCGGTGAGCGGCGTGGGCTTGGTGGGCCAAAGGGGATGTTCCTCTGCTGAATTGGTCTTTGTTCCTTGTTCTTGTTCAAGCAGGTCCAGCACTCGGGAAATATTAGAAGCTCCATCAATTTCTTCCAGTTTCTCCAATTCAAAATCCAACAATGCCTGGTCTGTCTCATTTCCTGTCATTGCATCCGTGTACAAAGCAGCAAACACCCTTTGTGTCTGGGAGAAAGGATTGCATGTTAGCTATGAGGCTTACCCGTGTGGTTGTAATGGTGGAAGAGCACCAATAATTCAAGATGGATTGGGTAAAAATGTTGTGGGTTCATTCGTTAAGACGAGGCACATAGGAACATTTAGACAGCAATACAAAGCTTGACAACACCAGAGCAGCCGAGTCAACTGCTGTGTGCTCAGTTGAACATCAAAAGTGAAACTGATTGCAGCATGACATCACTGGAGAGAAGTTTGTCATGCTATAATCCCTTAAATGCATGTTACAACATGACTATTTCTGCAAGATACGGAAATCCAAAAAGGTGCCACAGTGGCATAGTAGATATCATTACTGCCCCACAGTGCCAGGGACCTGTGCGTGTGTTCCATTCCCGGCTTGGGTCACTGTCTGTGTGGAGTCTGCACATTCTCCCCGTGTCTGCGTGGGTTACCCCCGAGTGATACAGTTTCCTCCCACACTTCGAAAGTCTCCAAAGATGTGTGTGATAAATTGATGGGCCATGCTAAATTGACCCTGAGTGTCCTGGTATGCGGATGTTGGGGGGATTAGCCAGGTCAATAAGTGGGATATTGGGGATAAGGCGAGGGTGGGATTGATGTCAGTGCAGACTTGATGGGCCGAATGGCTTCCTTCTGCTGATAGCCCCATTGAAGTGTATGAACTGAAGACAGTCGGTGTACCGTGTGCAGTAATTGTACCTTTGCTTGGTCGGGATATAATTCTTTGGTTTCAATGCTGTGGTCTCACATGTATTGGAAGGCACGATACGGTAAGCTTCAAATGCACCCATGGATCTTATATTCATCGGAGCAGTCAATGATGAGGAGGGGGGTGGAGAGAGAGGGAACACACCTCCCACTCTCTGCTCATCAAAGCCACTGGCAACCTGTCATCTTTGCTGGGCAGCCTTATTTAAACTAAGTGTGTTTCCGACTCCTTTTCTCCCAAGGGTACAAGCAATACTCATCCCCACCCTGTCAAGCTGATGTCCACTCCCACCACGCGCCTTGGTAAAATTCAGCCCACGCACTATTGAGGTTCCATGCTTCAGAAAACAACTCTCTTGCCCTTTATCATTGAACTTTGACCACAATACCTTTGACCACATGATTTCATGACATCGTGGTATTAAAAAGTCAAATTGTAAATCAGCTTTGATTATTTTATTTCCCCATCTGGACTTCTGAAACTCTCTCAGGCATCCAAAGCGTTCGATCAGAACATTGGCATTGGAAAATTCAGAAGCAACTGAATGTATATGTACCTTGATTAATATTCAAAATATATGTTTCTCTGTTCCTTGTCTGAATCCCTGAGACCCAATTCTTTGCTGCTGTGCTCAGTATCTCTGCCTATTAGCTGCTAGAGGAACAGCACCCACAAGTTCTTCCTCTTGCTATTTCCCACAGCTCCATCCCTCAAAACATCAAAAATGTTCCAAGTTTGTTATGGCATTAATGAATAATTGATGGAGTCCAAAAGAACTGAACAGGAAACAATCCGCAGCCCCAACAAAGTCAATCAAATCAGTTGACTTGCATTGAGCAGACATGGTTTAATGTAGTAGGGACCTACCTCGTTCGATTCAAGCAGGTCCAGCACTCGGGAAATATTCGAAACTCCATCAATTTCTTCCAGTTTCTCCAATTCAAAATCCAACAATGCCTGGTCTGTCTCATTTCCTGTCATTGCATCCGTGTACAAAGCAGCAAACACCCTTTGTGTCTGGGAGAAAGGATTGCATGTTAGCTATGAGGCTTACCCGTGTGGTTGTAATGGTGGAAGAGCACCAATAATTCAAGATGGATTGGGTAAAAATGTTGTGGGTTCATTCGTTAAGACGAGGCACATAGGAACAATTAGACAGCAATACAAAGCTTGACAACACCAGAGCAGCCGAGTCAACTGCTGTGTGCTCAGTTGAACATCAAAAGTGAAACTGATTGCAGCATGACATCACTGGAGAGAAGTTTGTCATGCTATAATCCCTTAAATGCATGTTACAACATGACTATTTCTGCAAGATACGGAAATCCAAAAAGGTGCCACAGTGGCACAGTGGTTATCATTACTGTCCCACAGTGCCAGGGACCTGTGCGTGTGTTCTATTCCCGGCCTGGGTCACTGTCTTTGTGGAGTCTGCACATTCTCCCCGTGTCTGCGTGGGTTACCCCCGAGTGATACAGTTTCCTCCCAAACTTCGAAAGGCTCCAAAGATGTGTGTGATAAATTGATTGGCCATGCTAAATTGACCCTGAGTATCCTGGTATGCGGATGTTGGGGGGATTAGCCAGGTCAATAAGTGGAATATTGGGGATAAGGCTTGGGTGGGATTGATGTCAGTGCAGACATGATGGGCCGAATGGCTTCCTTCTGCTGATAGCCCCATTGAAGTGTATGAAATGAAGACAGTGGTGAACCGTGTGCAGCAATTGTACTTTGCTTGGTCGGGACATAATTCTTCGGTTTCAATGCTGTGGTCTCACATGTATTGGAAGGCACGATACGGTAAGCTTCAAATGCACCCATGGGTCTCATATTCATCGGAGCAGTCAATGATGAGGAGGGGGGTGGAGAGGGAGGGAACACACCTCCCACTCTCTGCTCATTAAAGCCACTGGAAACCTGTCATCTTTGCCGGGCAGCCTTATTTCAACTAAGTGTGTTTCCGACTCCTTTTCTCCCAAGGGTACAAGAAATACTCATCCCCACCCTGTCAAGCTGATGTCCACTCCCACCACGCACCTTGGTAAAATTCAGCCCACGCACTATTGAGGTTCCATGTTTCACAAAACAACTCTCTTGCCCTTTATCATTGAATTCTGACCACATGATTTCATGACATCGAGGTATTAAAAAGTCAAATTGTAAATCAGCTTTGTTTATTTTATTTCCCCATCTGGAATTATGAGAATCTGCTTGGCATCCAAAGCTTTGAATCAGAACATTGGCATTGGAAAATGCAGAAGCACCTGAATGTATATGTACCTTTATTAATATTCAAAATGTATGATTCCCTGTTCCCTGTCTGAATCCCTGAGATCCAATTGCCTGCTGCTGTGCTCAGTATCTCTGCCTATTAGCTGCTAGAGGAACAGCACCCACAAGTTCTTCCTCTTGCTATTTCCCACAGCTCCATCCCTCAAAAATCAAAAATGGTCCAAGTTTGATATGGCAGTAATGAATAATTGATGGAGTCCAAAAGGACTGAACAGGAAACAATCCGCAGCCCCAACAAAGTCAATCAAATCAGTTGACTTGCATTGAACAGACATTGTTTAATGTCGTAGGGACCTACCTCGTTCGATTCAAGCAGGTCCACCACTCGGGAAATCTTAGAAGCTCCATCAATTTCTTCCAGTTTCTCCAATTCAAAATCCAACAATGCCTGGTCTGTCTCATTTCCTGTCATTGCATTCGTGTCCAAAGCAGCAAACTCCCTTTGTGTCTGGGAGAAAGAATTGCATGTTAACTATGAGACTTACCCTTCTGGTTGTGATGATATAAAAGCACCAATCACTCAAGAGGGATTGGGTAAAAATGGGGTGGGTTCATGCATAATGACTACGCACATAGGGACATTTATACAGCAATATAAAGCTTGACAACACCAGAGCAGCCGAGTCAACTGCTGTGTGCTCAGTTGAACATCAAAAGTGAAACTGATTGCAGCATGACATCACTGGAGAGAAGTTTGTCATGCTATAATCCCTTAAAGGCACGTTACAACATGACTATTTCTACAAGATATGGAATGCCAAGAAGGTGCCACAGTGGCACAGTGGTTATCATTACTGCCCCCACAGTGCCAGGGACCTGTGTTCGATTCCCGGGTTGGGTCATTGTCTGTGTGGTGTCTGCACGTTCTCCCTGTGTCTGCGTGGCTTTCCTCCGGGTGCTCCACTTTCTTCCCACACTTCGAATGACTCCAAAGTTGCGTGTGATAGGTTGACTGGCCATGCTAAATTGACCATTAGTGCAATGGTATGCGGAGGTTCGGAGGGATTATTGGGGTCAATCAGTGGGGTGATGGCAATACGGCCTGTTTAGCATTCTTGTCAGTGCAAACTTCATGGGCCGAATGGCTTCCTTCTGCTGACAGCCCCATTGAAGTGTATGAACTGAAGACAGTTGTTGTAGAGTGTGCTGTAAGTGTACCTTTGCTTGGTAGGGGTATGATTCTTCAGTTTCAATGCTGTGGTCTCGCATGCATTGTAAGACACGATACGGTAAGCCTGAGTTGCACCGATAATTCCTATATTCATCGGAGCAGTCAATGATGAGGAGGGGGGTGGAGAGTGAAGGAACAACCTCCCACTCTCTGCTCATTAAAGCCACTGGCAACCTGTCATCATTGCCGGGCAGCGTTTCTTTTACTCAATGGTTTTCGAATTACGTTTCTCCCAAGGGGGCAAGCAATATTCATCCCCACCCCGTCCAGCTGATGTTTGGGTGGTAGGTCAAAAAATAGGTGACAGAGTTGGGTTTTGATCGGCAACTTAAAGGAGAAAAGAGAGGTAGACAACCAGCAAGGTTTGGGGAGAGAATTCCAGGATGCCGGGCCGAGGCAACTGAAGACATGGCCATCAAGATTTGATCAAATAAAGTTGGGAATGTGCAACAGTCCAGAATTGGATGTGGCATCCATCTAGGAGGGTTGTGGAGCAGGAGGAGATTACAGAGATAGGGAGGGACCAGACTCTGAAGGGATTTGAAAGCAAAGGTGAGGTTTTAATTTTGAGTCATTACTTCAGCAGGAGCCAAAGCAGATTGGGATGTAGATCAGCGAGCACTGGGGTGATGGTTGAACGCAACATGGTACAAGTTAGGATAGAGGCAGAAGCGATTTGGATAACACCCATTATACAGAAGGTAAAATGAACATGGCTGACCAGGAGAGTATTTCAACAGCGAAGACTTGAGGCAGCAAAGGTATGAACGAGGGTTTCAGCAGCAGATGAAATGAGGCAGGGGTGGAGTCAGGCCAGGTGGAAAGAGGCAGTCTCAATAAGAGCGGATATGCGCTCAAAACCTCGATTAAGGATACGAGTAGTCTGCTTCAGCCTCAGCCGGCTACGAGGGAGGAGATGGAGTTAGTAGCTGGAGAACAGAGTCTTTAAACTGCCGAACTGAGGACAATGGCTGGGACTTTCCAGCCTCTCTGTGGCAGGACCCACCATGGGATGAATGTGGCAAGACTGGAAGATCCCGATGATGGGCGGGGCTGGAAAATCATGGCCAATGGCTTTGATTTTCCCAATATTTAATTGGAGGGAAATGCCATCATTTGTGCCTTACAAATTTCAATCAAAGAAATGGCCGACAACTGGCACATCATTGGTTGGTGTTAAATATCTAAATCACCGTGGGAGGACATTTTGTTTTTCGATGGTGGCGCTTACTGAACAACATTAACAGGTTGAGGTGGTCATAGTTCAGATTGAAATGTTCAAAACAATATCATGCTCCTTCAGTACTTTGCTAAAGTATCAGTCTCGATTCCTACCAGATTAGCGTAACTCTTCCCATAGGCCAGCTTCCATGTTTCCCATTGCTCATCAATGATTGGCTTCGTCGCGGCCATGGAGATAACAGTCAGGATGTGCACCACAAAGAGAAAATATGCCATGGTGAAAGGTTGAGCCCGTCAAACCTGTCGCAGGGCTGGTTTGCTTTGTGAGAAGCTGTGGGCAATAAAATCAGAAGCACATTGAGAGGTAAGTGTCTAAACTCACAGTCCTTTCCTCATTATTAAGAGCCCCTGTTTTTTCATATTGGTACCTTTGGGACTTCAATTCTAATAATAAAGCTAATATAAATTCAGTCCAATCATGGTCCCCATGTGAGGGGCAAACCAGATCCAAGCTGACAAGACAAGACATTGCATCCCAGCTTGGGCTCCACCAAACAAGATCCAAGCTGACAGGATGAGGCATTGCACCCGCTCCTGGGCTTGATCTGACGCTTCATCTGAGCCAAAAGGCAAGATGGCTTTGTGAAATTGCATCAGGTAAAGACTCGGTTTAACCTCATTGGCTGCCCTGATCGCTTACTCTATCGAGCTTCGGCAAACCACTGCCACAGTTGTCAGCACACCCCCAACAATGGGCTAGCCACATCCCCTGCCTGATCAGAGTCCCTCTTAACAATCTATATTCTTGATATGATCTTGTCATTGTTATCTCTGGAATTCAACTATTTTACCAGCACATGACTGCAACCAACCTCAAGGCTTTATGTATTTGAGACAGTTTCCCACAGGGGAAGGTCCCAATCCCTACAAGGAGGAGCTGAATACCTATGCATTGCATCTCTCCTTAACTACGGGGACAACGGCAGGTGAATTTGATAGACCCGACTGTCGACATTTTCTGAAGGGAATCACAGAAGGTAGAGGAGCTGAGGTCATCCCCTTCAGCCAGCGGGTGGTGAATCTATGGAATTCATTGCCACAGAAAGCTGTGGAGGCCAGGTCATTGAGTATATTTAAGAGACGGCTAGGTTCTTGATTGGTCAAGGGATCAAAGGTTGTGGGGGGAGAATGGTGTTGAGAAACATATCAGCCATGATTGAATGGCGGAGCAGGCTTGACGGGCTAAATGATCTAATTCTGCTCCTACACCTTATGGTCTTATTTAGCTTTTAATTGCTTCAATCAACAACTGTCAAGAAAAAGCCCCAATTCATTCAGATGAAGAGCGAATAAGCCTGTGAAATTTACAATGCTTCTTCCCATTATGCACATGAAAATGATCAAGTCCCACATTCCCAAACATGTCCTCACCTTGGATCACAGTTACAGGGAGTGTAAGATTCCCAGGCTGGTGCAGAATCTGAAGATAGACTTGGGGTGGAGCGGAACTGCCTTTAGCTTCAGATTTGACTTACTCAAAGTTCCCAGTCAGGAAATACATTGATCCCAAAAACCAACGATTACCACTACATTTGCCATGACAATAAAGTTTTAAAGTTTATTTATTTACCAGTGTCACAAGTGGGCTTACATTTACACTGCAATGGAGTTACTGCCAATCAATCACATTAGTTCGAATAAAAGTTATATTTTACTCACCTCTCAAGGATACCTCCGGTTCTAAAACGACACAAACAATGAGACCAGGTTGTGTTGTACTGGAGTTTGATTTGAGGTTTATATACCCTCAGAAGAAGCAAGATGAACTTATTGCCTCACAAATTCCATCAATTAGTGCACGGGGCCTGAAGCATTCTCTTTGTTCAGTTTGATTGAAAATAATTTGCCACCTGCATGCTCCAACCACCAATCATCCAAACTACTCACAAATACTTCACGTGATCTTAATAACATGGTCTCAAAAGATAATTAGATGATGTAAATCTTATTTTCATGATGCATGTTGCTGGTTCCTTGGTGAGAACCCCAATTTGCTCCTGAGGATTCTTGGCTTTGCGTTTCTTCATGGTGCCTACATGCTTCAGGAATGCATCCTTGGCAATTATCCAATGTCCTCTCCCTTTGACAGTGAGATTTTCCAGCTGACTCGTGCGTACAGATTCTATGATCACTGGAGGGCTGATAATGCAATCACAGGCATTCGGGGCATCTCTAGCAGCATGGTGGTACAGTGGTTAGCACTGCTGGCTCGCAGCGCCAGGGACACGGGTTCGATTCCCGACTTGGGTCACTGTCTGTGCGGAGTCTGCATGTTCTCTCCGTGTCTGCATGGGCTTCCTCCGGGTACTCCGGTTTCCTTCCACAGTATGAAAGACCTGCTGGTGAGGTACATCAGTCATGCTAAATTCTCCCTCTGTGTACCCGAACACGTGGCGGAGTGTGGTGACCAGGGGATTTTCACAGTAACTTCAATGTAAGCCTACTTGTGACAGTAATAAATAAACTTAATCTCTGCACCAGGGCTGCAATATCAGCTGTGTGTGTGCGTGTATGTGTGGGTGTCAGTTCATTTCTAGTGATCGGCATCTTCTTTTAAAACTTCTTTCTCATTTTGCAAAATAAAACCTGCACCAAAGCCTTTTGCAATGTCATGAGAACAAGGACAATTCTCAGCTCAGATCGGTGTACATTCCAGGGACTCTCTGAGTTCTGAAATTGTCTGTGCATTGGTATCTGGAGACAGGACAATCTGCAGTCAGGACAAATTGGAGTGCTGCACTCTTCGAGCTGCTGCCTATCTGTTGAATTGTTAAACTGAGATCCCTTCTGTCATTGCAAATGAAGATTTAAAAAGTCCATGGGTCTATCTTGTAAACACAGTAAGAAGTCTCACAACACCAGGTTAAAGTCCAACAGGTTTATTTGGTATCACAAGCCACAAACCTTCAGAGCACTGCCCCTTCATCAGGTGAGTGGGGGTTTCATTCACAAACAGGACATATATAGACACAAACTCAATTTACAAGATAATGGTTGGAACGCCAGTCTTTACAGGTCGTCAAGTCTTAAAGGTACAGACAATGTGAGTGGAGAGAGGGTTAACCCTCTCTCCACTCACATTGTCTGTACCTTTAAGAACCTTCTTCACTGTCCACTATGCCACCAATCTTGGTGTCATCTGCAAACTTACAAACCAGGCCTACTAAATTCTCATCCAAATCATTAATATAAATGACAAATAACAGCGGAACCAGCACCAATCCCTGAGGCACACTGCAGGTCACAGGCCACCAGTTTGAAAAACAACCCTCTGCAACCCTCCTCCGTCTTCTGTCATCAAGCCAATTTTGTATCCATTTGGCTACCTCACCCTGGATCCCAAGAGATTTAACCTCATGCAACAACCTACCATGTGGTACCTTGTCAAAGGCCTTGCTAAAGTCCATGTAGACAACATCAACTGCACTGCCCTCATCTACCTTCTTGGTTACGCCTTCAAAAAACTCAATCAAATTTGTGAGACATGATTTTCCACTCACAAACCCATGCTGACTGGCCCTAATGATCCTGTCTCTCAGAATACCTCGATCACTCGCATTGTTCCTGAGCTCAATTAGATCCTTATTCTTTCTTCCTCTCTCTTGTACATTGTGCACACAGTCAGAAAGAATTCAATTGATTCAAGTCAAATTCTAAATGTAGAGGGAGCTGTTCCTGTATCATTCAATCTGATTGTCGATGAATGTGCGTCGAAGCGAAAAAGTGAAGTGGGGCAAGAGTCATTGCACTGACCCCCCTGCCATCCGGTGCCAGTTCTATCACCCGCCCCCAGTTACATCAATTGGCATTGAGTCTATGCCAGTAATTTCCTCACTTTTCGGATGGTGTTGACTTCACGTGATGAAATAGGCACACAGAAGAATCAGTCTTGTCGACAATGGTACAGAAATTCCATCGGTATAGATAAGACCAGGAGTTCAACTTGGACAGAGCTTTTTTCTCTGAGGCTGTTAGTTGGATGATAAGCTATTCAACCCTACAAGATGATATTCACTGTTCAACAAGCCAGAGGCCTGCATCATGTGACTTTATCTCTCCATTATATATTCAACAAAGGATGTTTATCAAACGTTTGGGAATTGGCTTTGTGTTCCAGGCTGATAATGTCTTGGCCATTTTGGGTTCAAAGGAATGTTTGAGAGGCCATTGTCTTAGAAGACATTCCAAAACTGCATGCAGTATTCCTGATGTGGTCTCACCAAGCCCCATACAACTGGAACAAGATTTCTTCATTCTTGTCCTTTTTGCTCTTGCAATAAAGCCCAACATGCCAGTTCCCATCCTCATTGCTTGCTGCACCCATATACTAACTTTCTGTGTTCCTTGTACAAGCACACCCAAATCTCTTTGAACATTTTGATTGACTTTGATTCGATTTATTATTGTCACATGTATTAGTATACAGTGAAAAGTTTTGTTTCTTATGCGCTGTACAGACAAAGCATACCGTAAATAGGGAAGGAAAGGAGACAGGGCAGAATGTAGTGTTCCAGTCATAGCTCGGGTGGAGAGAAAGATCTGCTTTATATGAGGTAGGTCCATTCATTTATATTGGCTGCTTTTCCGAGGCAGCGGGAAGTATAGAAAGTGTCAATGGATGGGAGGTTGATTTGAGTGATGGACTGGGCTTCATTCATGATCCTTTCTTAATTTCTTGCAGTCTTGAACAGAGCGGTCATACCAAACTGTGATACAGCTGGAAGGAAATCTTTCTATGGTGCATCTCGAGTTGGTGAGAGTTGTAGTGTTCATGCCAAATTTCCTTCGTCTCCTGAGAAAGTAGAGGCATTGGTGGGCTTTCTTAACTATAGTGTCAGCATGGAGGGATCATAACAGGTTGTTGGTGATCTGGACACCTAAAAACCTGAAGCTCTCAACCACTGCTACTTCATCCCCATTGATGTAGACAGGGGCCTGTCAAAAAATCATAGAATCATAGATACCCTCCAGTGCAGAAAGAGGCCATTTGGCCCATCGAGTCTGCACAATCCCACCCAGGCCCTACCTCCATATTTCTACATATTTACCCGCTAACCCCTCTAACCTAAGCATCTCAGGACTCTAAGGGGCAATTTTTAGCCTGGCCAATCAACCTAACCCGCCCATCTTTGGACTGTGGGAGGAAACCAGAGCACCTGGAGGAAACCCACGCAGACACGAAGAGAATGTGCAAACTCCACACAGACAGTGACCCAAGCCAGAAATCGAACCCAGATCCCTGGAGCCGTGAAGCAGCAGTGCTAACCACTGTGCTACTGCACGGTGCATCTTGAAATCAATGACTATCTCCTTTGCTTTGCTGACATTGAGGGAGAGATTATTATCATCGCACCAGTTCACCAGATTCTCTATCTCACTTACTATCAACACTGACAAGTTTCTCATCAATTGAAAAATACTTTGTTTTTTTATTCCTACAACCAAAGTGAACAAATTCACACTTGCCTACATTACAATCCCTTAACCGTCTTGTTGCCCACTCACCTGACCTGTCTATATCTCTTTGCATCCTCCCTGTGTCTTCCCCGCAGCTTTCCTTCCCACCCAGCTTTGTGTCATCCGCAAACTTAGATACATTACTGTCTGTAACATGAACTCAGTCATGAATATAGATTGTAAATAGCGGAGGCCCAGCACTGATCCATGCAGCACTCCACCATTCAATGCTTGCCAACCAGCCCTGTTCATGTCCACTCTCTGTTTTCTATCCATTAATTAGTCCTCTTGATCTTACCTCCCAATCTTTATTCACCTCCCTCACTGTTTCTGAAACCCTCCTCAAACGTATCCTTTCAGATCGTGCCTTGAGTTACCATCCTGTAATAAGTCCTCAAAGGCAGAAATCCCTTCACCAAAATTCCTTTATTTACAAGTCTGACAGCAGCATACAGAGTGTTTTCAGTTAGCAGTCTACACTAGGAGTCCCAGAGGAACTGCCACTCCTGGTTAAGTACAAAGCAAGAGGCTCCCTGATTTGTCCATCAATTTGGCCCTGAATCAGGTCGTTCATATTCTAAGAGGCCAACCTCAATTGTCTGATTAAAGTCATTACACATCCTTAAGATTCCCCTGCTGCAACTCAGTGTGCCTTTCCCAGCTCGAACAAAGGTTCATTCAGACTCAAAACGTTAGCTCTATTCTCTCTCCACAGACGCTGTCAGACCTGCAAAGATTGACCAGCATTTTCTGGAATGCCCCATGGTTCGAGTTGCCCTGCTTGGCTGCCGATAGAATTACACTTTTGCTCCATGATGAATGATATGTGTGCAACATTAGATTGAGTACTCACCTAATGAAGGAGCAGCACACCGAAAGCTCGTGATTCCAAATAAACCTTTTGGACTTTAACCTGGTGTTGTGAGTCTTCTTACTGTGCCCACCCCAATCCAACACCAGCCTCTCCACATCACATTAGATTGAGACCATGGAATGCCATCGAGCACATCCCAGAGCAGCTTGCACTCTGGGATTAGAGCAACTCTTGGTCAAGAGCTTCAAGTTTTTAGTGTCCAGATCACCAACAATCTGTCCTGGTCCTCCCATGTTGACACTTTAGTTAAGAAATCCCACCAACGCCTCGACTTTCTCACAAGACTAACGAAATTTGGCATGTCAGCTACGACTATCACCAACTTTTACAGGTGCACCATAGAAAGCATTCATTCTGGTTGTATCACAGTTTGGTATGGCTCCTGCTCTTCCCGAGACTGCAAGGAGCTACAAGGAGCATCGTGAATGTAGCCCAATCCATCACGAAAACCAGCCTCCCATCCATTGATTCTGTCTACGCTTCCTTTTGCCTCAGCAAAGCAGCCAGCATAGCCAAGGACCCCACACACCCCGGACATTCTCTCTTCCACCTTCTTGGTTCAGGGAAAAAGTTACAAAAGTCTGAGGTCACGTACCAACCAACTCAAGAACAGCTTCTTCCCTGCTGCTGTCAGACTTTTGAATGGACTTACCTTGCATTAAGTTGCTCTTTCTCCACACCCTAGGTATGACTGTAACACTACATTCTGCTCTCACTCGTTTCCTTCTCTATGAACGGTATGTTTTGCCTGTATAGTGCACAAAAAACAATACTTTTCACTGTGTGTTAATACATGTGACAATAATAAATCAAATCAAATCAAGTGCCCAAGGAAAGAGGGGCCAACCGATCAGACAATGTAGTTGCCAAGAGCTCCCAGCCCAAAGGAAGAGTGAGGAGTAAAATTCAAGGTGATAACTTTGGCACCTTGGTTAAGCCAACCATCAACATATGGACCCAAGGAAAGAGTCAGCTGTCAATCCTCATCTCCATCACTGTCTGGAAAAGAGTATCAGGATCACTGGGGGATACGGAGTAGTCTTCATTTCTAACTATCCAGAGGCTTAGTGAGAAACTCCAGGCTGAAATCTGAGCTCATGCGAGAGAAACTATTAGTGCCAGTTCATTCAGAGGCTGTTAAACTGTGATTTTGATCTGATGAAGGTGATGATGACAATGGATTCACCTGTCACTCCAACGAGTGTGTGCTCAGTAAGGAGACCTATTGATCACTGATGAGGTTGGTGTCATCTCATATTTGATATTAAACCATATCTTGATTGACAGATCTGATGGCTAGTGTTCCAGATGAAGCCACGATTGGAGGGGTAGGTGAAGGCACTGGCTTTGCATTCTGCTCACTTGTCCTGCAGGGACCTAACTCTGCTCTCCACAAATGTTGAGATTGCTTGATGACAGAGACTCCTCCAGTTGGGTCTGTCACTGGTTAATTTGCAATAGGAGCAGGGTTACATAGAAACAGAGATAGAAAATTGCTGAATCTTGCCATGAGAACCGTCATATATTTCATTTCAAATCAACCACTTTGCTGCTTTCTCGTTGCCTCAAACGAGTGCCTTTCATTCCACCATCAGAAAAGAGAGGACAGCTCAAATTTCACCCAAGTGCAAGATCATCGTATTCAATACAGCTTCATCCTTTGGCCATCACACTGAGAGTATCATGAGTTCATCAAACTGCTCCTCAGCAGTGGCAGCACGGAGAGGCATAGATCACGTTTAAAATAGTTACTGTTCAGCCAGTAGAGGAAGTTTTAAAGAGAAATTCCAACCAGCATTCCAACCATTATCTTGCAATTGAGTCTGTGTCTATATAAGCCCTGTTTGTGAACCCAACTCTCCATTCACCTGAGGAAGGAACAGCGCTCCGAAAGCTCATGATTCCAAATAAACCTGTTGGACTTTAACCTGGTGTTGTGAGCCTTCTCACTGTGTCCACCCCAGTCCAACGTCCACATCTCCACATCATGTAAACCAGAATAGGGCTATCGATGGAGCACATTTGCTGCAACACAAATGGGTAAGAACAGGTGATGTCCATCATAGGATAGACTCCCTCCTGTGTGTTGAAGCAGTGGACTTGATATATTAATGGTCAAACATGTTGCTCTAGATCGGGAGACATATGGAGGCCAGACCGGGTAAGGACAGCAGATTTCCTTCCCTAAAGGACATCAGTAAGGTCAACTCCCAGAGATGCTCAAGACATTTAGCATCTTGACTTGGAGAAGTACCAGTCAGAAAGGCCAGCAAGCATTGATCCGATGAGGATGGTGTTGATGGATTCTCCTGTCATGGCAATGGTCATCATTCGACCTTTACTGAATTCAAACCATTTATTGAATTCAAATGTTACCATCTGCCATAGAGGAATTCAAACCTGAGTCCCCAGAGCTGGTTCTCCAGATGACTAACCCAGTGATTATCCCACTCTACCACCAACCCCCCACTTCAATTTCAATTGTCCACTTGCTCCTCACTCCAATGTGTTCTTCCATCGGCTCAGTACCTCCAGCACACATCTGCTATTCACTTTGTCTTTTTAAAATTCCTCTCACTTGTGTCTCGAAATCTTTGTTTGTGCTCTGTTCGAAAATCATCCCATTCTGTTCCTGTGAGTCATTTAAATGCAGCATCTGCTTTGGATCTCCAAGAATCTCTACGATTCCAAGGATTCCTAGGTGACCATGTATTTATAGATCTCCACCCCCACTCCCCGTCCCCCACCACCCTGCCCGACGATGCCAAACTCTGTCTCTCTCCTGCACATCTTAGAATCCCGTCAGCATAGAAAAATCGAAACGAGAAGCAGGAATAGGCCATTCGGCCCGTCGAGCCTGCTCGACAATTAATTATGATCATGGTTGATTATCCAATTCAATATCCTCATTTCCCTCCTCCCCACTCCCCCATATCCCTTGATGCCTTTTGCCCCATGATCGACATCTAATTTCTTCTTGAAATCAGACAATGTTTTGGCCTCAGCTACTTTCTGTGGAGTGAATTCCACACATTCACTCCTCTCTGGGTGAAGACATTTCTCCTCATCTCTGTCCTAAAATGTTTACCCCTTATCCTCAAACTATGGACCATAGTTCTGGACTCCCCCCACCATCGGCAACATTCTTTCTGAATCTAAACCACCATCTCGGGCATCAATCCCACCAGAGGCGAGATGTCATGACACAGCTGACTTTGTCTTTCTGGTTATATTGGAGAATCTGGACCTTGTTTAACAGTGCTCCAAACTCTAAAACAGAAAAGGTTGGAAGTGTGCAGTAGGCCCAACAGCCTGAGGAAGAAGCAACAGGTTCATTCTTCTTGTTGAGACACTTACCTCTAATCTTCTTATCATACCTGCTCACATACACGTCAACAGTTGACAGAAGACAAGATTGATGCCCGAGGTTAAAGTTTCCATAACTAACCAAATTCACATGCCTCGTTACACTGTTTATCCATTAATAGGAGACCAGAGGCTTCCAGGCAGGAACAACAATAACAATGATGCGTCTTTCATGAATTTTAGCTTGGCAATTGATAGGATAGCTCTTGGCTCAATAATTTAATGCATGCCGCTTCGACCAAGGGCATAGGATTATCTCAAACTTTTTACACCAAGCCTGAGGTTTAATTGGATTATTCCGTCCTTATCACCAGGAAAATGCCTGCAATTAAATACTTCTGCCCAAAGAGTTAATCCTTCAATTTGTTTTCAGTTTAGGTGGATAAATTCTCAAATCCACACTTCCTTCGTTTTCATCCTGTTTCCTGAACAGGTCGTGAACAGATTCATTTTCACAATTTTATTTCATTGTTCTTTACTTAGATTGATTCACCAATCTATCAGCCTTGTATCTACTTGTAGCTTTGGTCTTTAAGTTAATAGAATGTGAATAAACGACAGCGCTGTGGGTAATAATACCTCATGAGTTTCTTCCCGACCGAAATATAAAGAATGTAATAACGAAGGCAATTCATTGATGACAAATCAATTATCACAAGGCATGATATTGTGTAAAAGAACTCAATGAGCAGGCCCTTCTCACTTGTGGGAAGTGATGATGCCCTGTGGCACATTCCCTGGCGATGAGGCGGGTGAGACATGCAAAACATCATAGACCTCAGCGGGACTGGAAGATCCCACTGGCGGCCAATGATAAGCCACACCCGCTGTTGGAGAATATGCCACAGGGTGGCTGGAAAATCTCAACCATTATCATAGAATCATAGAATCCCTACAGTGCAGAAGGAGGCCATTCAGCCTACTGAGCCAGCACCAACAACATTTCCACGTAGGCCCTATCTGTATAATCGCACCTATTTACCCAGCTAATCTCCCTGGGGCAATCTATCATGGCCAATCAACCTAACCCGCACATCTTTGGAGTGTGAGAGGAAACCGGAGCACCCGGAGGAAACCCACGTAGACACGGGAAGAATGTGTAGACTGCACTGACAGTCACCCAAGGCCGGAATTGAACCCGCGTCCCTTGCACTGTAAGGCAGCAGTGCTAACCACTGTGCCACCATGTTATGATGACCACAAAGGCCATGGGGGTTCATCAATAGATCTCCCTGTGGGCTTTGTGGAGTATTAGCTGCTTTACGGAGCAAGTGGAGGCTTGCCCAATGAGATGCAGCCAGCAGGGGTTCTTAAACCTACTACTCTCCCCAGACTATTGTTGTAATTCCTGAGGTGAAGACTACCTGACTGTAAGCCGCAGAGGCAGCCCATTCTTTTAGTGCACAATATAAGGTGTTCGTGACAGGAAACAGTTGGCTGAATTACTACATCGGCCAACATTAATAAAATGTCAATATAAATTTGCAATGGAGAATGAAACTCCAGGTTGCAAAACTAACTCAGGTGCCCAGGAACCGTAGGTAGTTTATCAGCTGGGGTTAACCCAGATTTCACTGTGTCGTCACTAAATACCATTGCACAGATTACTTTCTATCAGGATGCCATTGACCCATTGGAAAGACGCAGCATGGGTTCATGAAGGGCAGGTCATGTTTGACTAATTTGGTGGAATTCTTTGAGAACATTACATGTGCAGTGGACAATGGGGAACCTGTGGATGTGGTGTACCTGGATTTCCAGAAGGCATTTGACAAGATGCTGCACCAAAGACTGCTACATAAGATAAAGGTGCACAGTGTTACAGATAATGTATTAGCATGGATAGAGGATTGGTTAACTAACAGACAGCAAAGAGTGGGGGAAATGGGTGTTTTTCTGGTTGGCGATCAGTGACTGGTTGGCGATCAGTGACTCGTGGTGTGCCTCAGGGATCAGTGTTGGGACCGCAATTGTTTACGATTTACATCGATGATTTGGAGTTGGGGACCAAGTGTAGTGTGTCAAAATTCGCAGATGACACTAAGATGGGTGGAAGAGCAAAGTGTGCAGAGGACGCTGAAAGTCTGCAAAGGAATGTAGACAGTCTAAGTGAGGGGGCAAGGGTCTGGCAGATGGAGTACAATGTTGGTAAATGTGAGGTCATCCATTTTGATAGGAATAACAGCAAAATGAACTATTATTTAAATGGTAGAAAATTGCAACATGCTGCTGTGCAGAGGGACCTGGGTGTCCTTGTGCAGGAAACTCAAGGAGTTGGTTTGCAGGTGCAGCAGGTCATTAAGAAGGCAAATTGAATTTTGTCTTTCATTGCTCGAGGGAAGGAGTTTAAAAACAGTGAGATTATGTTGCAGCTGTATAAGGTGCTAGTGAGGCCACACCTGGTGTACTGTGTACAGTTTTGGTCTCCTTACTTGAGAAAGGATATATTGGCACTGGAGGGGGTGCAGAGGAGATTCACTAGGTTGATTCCGGAGTTGAGAGGGTTGGCTTATGAGGAGAGACTGAGTAGACTGGGGTTATACTCATTGGAATTCAGAAAAATGAGGGGAGATCTTGTAGAAACATATAAGATTATGAAGGAAATAGATTAGAAGCAGGGAAGTTGTTTCCACTGCCGGGTGAAACTAGAACTAGGGGGCATAGCTTCAAAATAAGGGGAAGCAGATTTATGATTGAGTTGAGGAGGAATTTCTTCAAACAAAGGGTTGTGAATCGGTGGCATTCCCTGCCTAGTGAAGCAGTTGAAGCTACCTCATTAAATGTTTTTACGGCAAGGATAGATAAATTTTTGAACAGTAAAGGAATTAAGGGTTATGGTGAGCGGGCGGGTAAGTGGAGCTGAGTCCACAAAAAGATCCGCCATGATCTTATTGAATGGTAGAGCAGGCTCCTAGTTCTTATGTTCTTATGTTCTTATCTCAGCAGGTCAGGAAAGCTGAATATAGTTGCACGTTCATTTACACCCTGCTATGTGCAGACCACCCCAACCCCTTCACCCCACCTTGCGATGCTGTTCCATCACACCACTCTTCACACCCACCTCCTGTGTGTGTGCATCCATCCTCATTCCAAACATTTCCTCACATCCCCAGCTATCCATCCACCACACAGCAGCACAGTGGTTAGCACTGCTGCTTCACAGGTCCAGGGACCTGGGTTCGATTCCCGGCTTGGGCCACTGTCTGTGTGGAGTTTGCACTTTCTCCTCGTGTCTGCGTGGCTTTCCTCCAGGTGCTCCGGTTTCCTCCCACAGTCCAAAGATGTGCGGGTTGGGTTGATTGGCCAGGTTAAAAATTGTCCCTTAGAGTCCTGAGATGCGTAGATTAGAGGGATTAGCGGGTAAATATGTGGATATGTGGGGGTAGGGCCTCGGTGGGATCGTGGTCGGTGCAGACTCGATGGGCCGAATTGCCTCCTTCTGCACTGTCGGGTTTCTATGACAATTCTAAGACTCCCACTTAACCTCACTCTTATCCAACTGGCTTCGCATTCCTGATCATCACCGTCATCACACCCACTGGATGAACACATGCCAAGACGCTCAGAGGGCTGATATTTCCTCGTTGCAGAGATGCAGAGGATTGGGAAGATGGAGAGCCAGAGCTGGTTCTCCACAGATTTCCTGGGCATTAACTGCAGAGGAGGAAGAACTGGAGATCAGCGGCATTTCAGCATTTTTGACCATTAAGGAGGAGAGACTAGGGCCTTGCAGCGACCTGGTGACAGAGTTAAATATCAATGACTCTCATTGGGGTTTCAACAGAGAGTGAAATATTATCATCTCTGAAGTGGGAAAAATATACAGAAGAGTACACTTTAGAAATGACTGCCTGGCACATAAAGAGTTAAGACCACAAACAGGCACTGACTCTTAGCCCAGACAATTACTTAGCATTAAAGACACTCAGACAACGACTTGTAAATTAAAATATGCAGGAATTAGATACCGCAGGTAGCCAATGGAAATTGGGACAAAAGGGTCTGGTAAAGAGATTAGCTACAGGTGGGATTGGGAATACAAAATGCAGGAAAACCAATTACTGTAAACTACTGTATGAACAGACCGAAACTAAAGTCATTGATAGTCACTGACGTAGGATATGTAGTAAGACGTCCCACAACACCAGGTTAAAGTCCAACAGGTTTATTTGGTAGCAAATACCATAAGCTTTCGGAGCACTGCTCCTTCGTCAGATGGAGTGGAAATGTGCTCTCACACAGTGCAAACAGACAAAATCAAGTTGCAGAATACTGATTAGAATGCGAATCCGACAGCCAGCCAGGTCTTAAAGGTACAGACAATGTAGGAAATGTATCCATTCATAGAACAATCCGATGTTAACATGCTTATGTCTGGATCTGTCTGTATTTGTCTATAACGATGTGGTTAACGATCGATCACCTACTTGATTACAACAATGTGATAATGCCTAAATGTCCGGTCCATCTATTGTGTAAAGGGTATAAAGATGAACCGCTCCTATTGTCTCATTGAGAGAAGGTTTTGCTGCTTGTTAGTGTCTTTTCTCCACGAAGCTTCGCTAAAATAAAACAGGATATTTGAAACCTTCAAGCCTGACCTCATGGTACATTTCCCACAACAATCTCCATAACGCTACGTGCAGCATGCTTACCTGGCCAGTAAAATGATTATCTTTTCTCTCTGTCAAAGCCTTCACGTGTACAGCACTAATCAGTGGACCTCCCATTCAATAACTTTTCAAAAGATTGAATTCTTCCTTATCATACAGTCAATGTCAGGTTCAACTGGCATCATTGAATCATAGAATCCCCACAGTGCAGAAGAAGGCCATTCAGCCCTTCGAGTCTGCACCGACTAGAATCCCACCCTGACCCTATTCCCGTAACCCCATTATTTACCCGGCTAATCCCCCTGAACTAGCGTCAATTCAGCATAGCCAATCAACCTAACCCGCACATCTTTGGACTGTGGGAGGAAATCGGAACACCTGGAGGAAACCCACGCAGACACGGAGAGAACGTGCAGACTCCACACAGACAGTGACCCGAGGCCAGAACTGAACGCAGGTCCCTGGCTCTGTGAGGCAGCAGTGCTAACCACTCTGCCGCCATACCTCCTGAGTGGCTTTGCAATTGCTGAATCATTGGATACTCTTTTTTTCCAGAAACCCTCCTGAGGATGAGGTGACCGACAATCTTTTCTGACTCTGCCTGTCCCACTTCTGTCAACTGGACTCTTACTTTCCTCTGAAACGCTCATCTCTCCAAGATCTGAGGAAATTCCTCCACACTCACCTATGTAGTACTCCTAATATTAAATGAGTTTGTGAGCAAAAGAGGCAGCACTCCCATTAGAAATTACAAAAAGAAGGTAAGACTTAAGTACTTTATTGAATAAGAGAATTTTAAAATTATAATAAATGTACACATTAAAAAAATACTTTTATACATTTGTTTTGTATGTTTGTGCCTCTGTCGAGTTATCTCAGGAGTCAAGCCTGTGACAACAGCAGGAGAGCAGGGAAGCCGATGAGGGCTGAAGAATTGGGGATTGTGAGGGGAGAGCGTGCCGAGGGCAGGGGAAAGAAAGGAGGCATGGTGGTGAAAAGGGGTAAAGGACAAAAATGAAAAAAAGGTGGATGGGAAAGAGCAAATAGACTGATGGGCTCAGGATTGGAGAAGGGGACAAAGCATGTATGTGGAAACAAATGGAGATGGAGATATCCACTTCATCTGATGAAGGAGCAGCGTTCCGAAAGCTAATGGCATTTGCGAACAAATAAACCTGTTGGTCTTTAACCTGGTTAAAACTCTTACTGTGGAAACAAAGCCATAGAGATTTATTCTGATATAGCAAGTGGGCATCACTGCCTGAGCCAGCATTTATTGCCCATCCCTAATTGCACTTGGACAGAGTGGCTGGTGAGGCTGTTTCAGAGGGCATTTAAAAGTCCACCTGTGAGTCACATGTGGGCCAGACCAGTTAAGAATTACACATTTACTTCCCTAAGAGACATCAGTGAATCATAAGACCATAAGACCAGAAGAAATAGGAGCAGAATTAGGCCACTCGGCCCATCGAGTCTGCTCCCCCATTCAATCATGACTGATTTTTTTCTCATCCCCATTCTCCTGCCTTTTCTCCATAATCCCTGATCCCCTCATTAATCAAGAACCTATCTATCTCTGTCTCAAAGACACTCAATGACCTGGCCTCCACAGCCTTCTGCAGCATAGAGTTCCACAGATTCACCACTCTCTGGCTGAAGAATTTCCTCCTCATCTCTGTTTTAAGGAATCGTCCCTTTTGCCTGAGGTTGTGCCCTCTGCTTCCAGTTTTTCTACTGTTGAAAACACCCTCTCCATGTCCACTCTCTCCAGGCCTCGCAGTATCCTGTAAGTTTCAATAAGATCCCCCCTCATCCTTCTAAACTCCAATGAGTACAGACCCAGAGTCCTCAACTGTTCCCCATATGACAAGCTCTTCATTCCAGGGATCATTCTTGTGAACCTCCTCTGGACCCCTTCCAAGGCCAGCACATCCTTCCAAAGATATGGGGCCTAAAACTGCTCACAATACTCCAAACAGGATCTGACCAGAGCCCTACACAGCCTCAGAAGTACATCCCTACTCTTGTATTCTCGCCCTCTCGACATGAATGCCAACATTGCATTTGCCTTCCTAATTGCCGACTAAACCAGCACGTTAACCTTCAGAGAATCTTGAACAATGACTCCCAAGTCCCTTTGTGTTTCTGATTTCCTAAGCATTTTCCCATTTAGAAAATAGTCTATGCCCCATTCCTCCTTCCAAAGTGCATAACCTCACACTTTTCCACATTGTATTCCATCTGCCACTTCTTTGCCCACTCTCCTAACCTGTCCAATTCCTTGTGCAGCCCCCCTGCTTCCTCAATAATACCTGTCCCTCTACACACCTTTGTATCATTTAGCAAAAGTGCCGTCAGTTCCTTCCTAAAATCATTCATGTATATTGTGAAAAGTTCTGCTCCCAGCACTCACCCCTGAGGCACACCGCTAGTCTCCAGGTGCCATCTTGAGAAACATTCCTTTATCCCCACTCTCTGCCTTCTGCCAATCAGCCAATCCTCTATCCATGCCAGGATCGTACCCTTAACACCATGAGCACTTCACTTATTTAGCAGTCTCCTATGTGGCGCCTTGTCAAAGGCCTTCGGGAAATCTAAATAAATCACATCCACTGGTTCTCCTTTATCTAACTTCTTTGTTACCTCCTCAAAGAAATCTAATAGATTTGTCAGACATGACCTCCCCTTGACAAAGCCAAGCTGACTCAGCCCTACTTTATCATGCACTTCCAAGTATTCTGTGATCTCATCTTTAATGATGGACTCAAAAATCTTGCCAATGATCAAAGTCAGGCTAACCGGCCTATAATTTCCCATCTGCTGCCTCCCTCCCTTCTTAAACAGCGGTGTTACATTCGCTACATTCCAGTCCTCTGGGACCCTCCCTGCCTCCAGTGATTCCTGAAAGATCACCACCAATGTCGCCACAAATCCCTCAGCTATCTCTTTTAGAACGCTGGGGTGTAGTCCATCCAGTCCAGGTGATTTATCCACCTTCAGATCATTCAGTTTCACAGAACCTTCCCCTTAGTGATGGCCTCTAAACTCACCTGTGCTCCTGACTCACCTGGAGCTCTGGCATCCCACTGGTGTCTTCCACCCTGAAGATTGATGCAAAGTAACTATTCAGTTCCTCTGCCATTGCTTTGTTTCCTATTATTACTTCTTCAGCCTCATTTTCCAGTGATCCAATGGCTATTTTTGCCTCTCTCTTACCTTTTATATATTGAAAAAAACTCTTCCTGTCTCCTTTTTTATTACTGGCTAACTTACATTCATATTTCACCTTCTCCCCCCTTATTGCTTTCCTCTGCTTGCTTTTAAATGCTTCCCAATCCTCTGGCTTCCCACTAATCTTCGCCACTTTGTGTGCTTTTTCTTTTGCTTTTATGTTGTCCTTGACTTCCCTCGTCAGCCATGGATGCTTCGTCCTCCCCTTAGCATGTTCCCTCCTCCTTGGGATGAATTTCTGTTGTGCCTCCCGAATAAATCTCAAACACTCCTGCCATTGCTGTTCCACTGTCTTCCCTGCTCGGCTCCCTTTCCAATCAACTCTGGACAGCTCCTCCCTCTTGGACTTTGCCGTTTCCTTTATTTAATTGTAATACCGTTACATCTGACTCCAGCTTCTCCCTCTCAAACTGCAGTGTAAATTCTATCATATTGTGGTCACTGCTCCCTCAGGGTTCCTTCACCTTAAGTTCCCAAATCAAGTCTGCCTCATTACACATCACCAAATTCAGAATTGCCTGTTCCCTTGTAGGTTCTGTCACAAGCTGCTCCAAGAAGTCATCTCTCAGACATTCCACAACTTCCTTTTCTTGGGATCCACTACCTACCTGATTTTCCCAGTCCACCTGCATATTGAAGTCCCCCATGATTATTGTAATGATGCCTTTCTTAGATGCCTTTTCTATCTCCTGATTTATTTTCTGCCCCACATCCTGAATACTACTGTGGGGCCTGTACATAACTCCCATCAGTGTGGGGTTTTACTTTATGACAAACAACAATAGTTTCATGGTCATGGTTAGACTTTTACTTCATTCAGATTTCACCATCTGCTGCTGCAGGTTTCAAAGACACTTTCCCAGAGCATCACATTGGGTTTTTGGATTACTAGTCCAGTGACCACATCACCACAGTTACATGCTCGTTTGAGATAGCTGTGCTTTGAAATATACGGGGAGTAAAGACGTGATAACACAGGGGGCACGACAAGGTTTTGATATTGATAAATTTCATGTTGCTGGCATGAAATCAGTGCCACATTGATGCCCAAGTAACAAGGCAGATGAGTGAGACCCAAGGCTGGTGGACAGGTTAAACATTGGGGTGTGTAGTTCCCAATAATTTCAATATTTCTGGTGGCTGTATTGAAACGGCATTGCTGATATCCAGATTTCTACTGGGAGAGAAACAAAAACCATTGGCCCCTGTGGATGGATTCCCCAAGATTCACTGCCAACGGATCGAAAAGCCCAAAAAACAAAGCACATTTCACCAAGTGTCAAAACTGTGAATCAAGAATCATTTTCCTGAAAGAAAATGAATAATTTCTGAATAATCGTTCATTAATTTTACATTTTCAATCGACTTAATTCTAAATAAATGAATTTCCTGATTGTCGCTGCTCGTAGATGAGGTGCCACAGTGAGAAATCTCCTTTCCATCCACACTTCCTCCAACTATCGGTTGTGTTTTGATCAGTAAAACAGCCTGAAACTGCGAAGAAATTACTTCTCCATTGCTCAACCTTCAAACATAATTGGCTGGATTTGGGGAGAAATGAACTCGAAGGAAATGCTCATTTGAAGTCTCTTTTAGCATCCAAAATGACTGTTCTTGAAATTTATCATCTTCAAAGCATGAACTCTCTCCTCCACATTCACCCCATTTCCATGTATTTTATTTCATTTCTTCCTTTCATTTTATTCACCCCATTTTTATTATTTTATGTTCTTAATTTGATATTTCCACTTCTAAAATCTCACTTCACATCTTGTTTTCCAACCTCAC
Organism: Mustelus asterias; assembly: GCF_964213995.1. NCBI lineage: Eukaryota > Metazoa > Chordata > Chondrichthyes > Carcharhiniformes > Triakidae > Mustelus > Mustelus asterias. The sequence continues at coordinate 10,757,826 of NC_135826.1, read as the reverse complement.
TCCAGTACGATGGGCCAACTGCTACATTCCTCAGGTTGTCCTTTGACACTGGGCATCTTTGTTCTGCCATTCACACATTGCACTCTCTTAACGGACGCTCTAAGCACCATTCTCAGCTTTTAACATCACCATTTGCACTCCCTGATTTTTGTCTATGCCACTCCAACAATTATGGCCACTCAATACGTGGTGGCACGGTGGCACAGTAATTAGCACTACCATCTCACTGCGCTCGGGACCCAGGTTCGATACCTGGCCTTGGGTCTCTGTCTGCACGTTCTCCCCATGTCTGTGTGGGTTTCCTCCAGGTACTCCGGTTTACTCCCACAGTCCAAAGATGTGCGTGTTAAGTTGATTTTCCATTCTAAATTCCTCCTTAGTGTTAGGAGGATTAGCCAGGATAAACATGTGGGGTTATGGGGATAGGAGTTGGGTGGGATGGTGGTCGGTGCAAACCTTTTGGGCTGACTGGCCTCCTTCTGCATTGTGGGATACTATGATTCCAACCCACCTCCCCCTACCCCTCACAGTATAAATCTTGTACAAATTTTCTTGTTTTCAGATCTGACAACGTTTCATCCAGACTCGAAATGTTGGCTCTGTTCTCTCTCCACAGAGGCTGTCAGACCTGCTGAGAATTTCCAGCATTTTCTGTTTTTGTTTTAGATTCCAGCATCCACAATATTTTGTCTTGACCAGTTCTTGAAATTTAAATCGGGTGAATGTTTAAAAACAAGCCAGAAAGAAACTAAAAGTTGTTCTCAAATTATGGGACACTCTTCCTTCTCTTTTATTTCTTGTTCATTTCCCCACACTGGAAATATTATTTTTTTAGAACTGATAAGGCTGAGTTGATCTAATCCTCCTTCAAGGCTTTGATCCTTCAGCTCCCGACTCTCTAATTCTGGTCACTTTGGTGAAATTGGGGCATTCGCAACTCATTCAGAGAAAAACCTTCTTGCAGTTCATTGTGACGGACTTCTTCGAATTAACCGCAGGAGACTCAGGGATAATCGTTCATTCATGATTCAAGCATGGAGGCCATTACCCCAGAGAAATCTCCAAAGCAGCACTCTCCTCTAATACAGCATTCAGTTCTAATACAGCTCAAACAGGGAGAGCACTCCAATTCATCCCTCTCCTCGTAAGTCACGGATACACACTGTTTATGCAGTTAATCAGCACACCAAACATTGGTTAAAATTCCGATCTTCAGAGAGCCCGACAGTGCAGAAAGAGGCCATCTGGCCATCGAGTCTGCACCGAACACAATCCCACCCAGGCCTTACCCCCAATATCCCGACACATTTATCCGCTAATCCTTCTAATCTATACATCTCAGGACACTAAGGGGCAATTTAGCATGGCCAATCAACCTAACCTGCACATCTTTGGACTGTGGGAGGAAACCGAAGCAGCCGGAGGAAACCCACACAGCCATGAGGAGAATGTGCAAACTCCACACAGTCAGTGACCCAAGCCGGGAATCGAACCCAGGTCCCTGGACCTCTGAAGCAGCAGTGCTAAACACTGTGCTACCGTGCCACCCATTGTCCACATTTATTCATTTACTGGAACAGATTTGAATATCTTTCCCCAATATTATCTCCAGATTTGTATGGGGGTTACATGCATAGTTTAAGTTAAATCATTAGCGTCACAAGTAGGTTTACATCAACGCTGCAATGAGAATACTCTGAAAATCCGCTAGTTGCCGCACTCCGGCGCCTGTTCGGGAGGACACTGAGGGAGAATTTAGTATGACAAATGTACCGAACCAGCATGTCTTTCAGACTGTGAGATGAAACTGGAGCACCCGGAGGAAACGCACACAGACACGGGGAGAACATACAAACTCCACACAGACATAGAACATAGAACATAGAACATAGAACATTACAGCGCAGAACAGGCCCTTCGGCCCACGATGTTGCACCGACCAGTTAAAAAAAACAAAAAAACTGTGACCCTCCAACCTAAACCAATTTCTTTTCGTCCATGAACCTATCTACGGATCTCTTAAACGCCCCCAAACTAGGCGCATTTACTACTGATGCTGGCAGGGCATTCCAATCCCTCACCACCCTCTGGGTAAAGAACCTACCCCTGACATCGGTTCTATAACTACCCCCCCTCAATTTAAAGCCATGCCCCCTCGTGCTGGATTTCTCCATCAGAGGAAAAAGGCTATCACTATCCACCCTATCTAAACCTCTAATCATCTTATATGTTTCAATAAGATCCCCTCTTAGCCGCCGCCTTTCCAGCGAAAACAATCCCAAATCCCTCAGCCTCTCCTCATAGGATCTCCCCTCCATACCAGGCAACATCCTGGTAAACCTCCTCTGCACCCTCTCCAAAGCCTCCACATCCTTCCTGTAATGTGGGGACCAGAACTGCACACAGTACTCCAAGTGCGGCCGCACCAGAGTTGTGTACAGTTGCAACATAACGCTACGACTCCTAAATTCAATCCCCCTACCAATAAACGCCAAGACACCATATGCCTTCTTAACAACCTTATCTACTTGATTCCCAACTTTCAGGGATCTATGCACACATACACCTAGATCCCTCTGCTCCTCCACACTATTCAAAGTCCTCCCGTTAGCCCTATACTCAACACAACTGTTATTCCTACCAAAGTGAATTACCTCACACTTCTCCGCATTAAACTCCATCCGCCACCTCTCGGCCCAACTTTGCAACCTGTCTAAGTCTTCCTGCAGACTACGACACCCTTCCTCACTGTCTACCACACCACCGACTTTGGTGTCATCAGCAAATTTGCTAATCCACCCAACTATACCCTCATCCAGATCATTAATAAATATTACAAACAGCAGTGGCCCCAAAACAGATCCCTGAGGTACACCACTTGTAACCGCACTCCATGATGAATATTTACTATCAACCACCACCCTCTGTTTCCTATCCGCTAGCCAATTCCTGATCCAATTTCCTAGATCACCCCCAATCCCATACATCTGCATTTTCTGCAGAAGCCTACCATGGTGAACCTTATCAAACGCCTTACTAAAATCCATATATACCACGTCCACTGCCTTGCCCCCATCCACCTCCTTGGTCACTTTCTCAAAAAACTCAATAAGGTTAGTAAGGCACGACCTACCTGCCACAAAACCATGCTGACTATCACCTATCAATTCATTACTCTCCAAATAACTATAAATCCTATCCCTTATAATTTTTTCCAACATCTTGCCGACAACAGAAGTGAGACTCACCGGTCTATAATTCCCGGGGAAGTCTCTGTTCCCCTTCTTAAACAATGGGACAACATTCGCTAACCTCCAATCTTCTGGTACTATACCAGAGGCAGTGACCCGAGCCAGAAATCGAAGCCAGGTCCTGGTTTCCTGCAGCAGCAGTGATAACCACTGTGCCAACGTGCCGCCCATCAAGAAAGCTAAGGTGGAGCAAAGTGACTCGGAAAGTTGCAGAATCAGCAAATGTCACAACCCAAAAATAGGCCATTGAGCCCATCGAGATAGTTTGCGCCACTTGCACCATCTCGTGTACACTCACCTTATCACTGACTATACTCCTTACAATTCTCTTATTCAGGCATCGACCTCATTCCCCGCAGCCCACTCCGCCACCCCCGCTTCCCGCCCAAACCAACACTGAAAGTAAACAATGACAGTCGGATTATTTGAAATTTGCTTTTATTGATCATACAAAGTACTATTCTAAGAACCCAAAACCAATGCAGCAGAATACAGTTCACATTGCAAAGTTTATCATGAATGCACATGGAGACCGCGTGACCTTACTTCTTGCTGCACCTTCAGTCTAGGGAGTCTTTATTACAGTCGAGAAACTGGCAGTCCAGTTACAATATCATAATTTCTTGCTAAATACGCTATGTCATCTAAAATGAATAGAGTTAACAAAGGGAAATGGAGCATCGAACACAGGTGCAGGAGTAGAGGCCATTTGGCCCTTCGAGCCTGCACCACAAAAACAGCAGCGCCCAATGTAGGGATGCTTTGCAAGTTTGCTTTGGTAATATTGGCCACTTATTCATGTATCTTGAATGCATTTAGATTCATTTAGCTTACATTCTCAGCAGGAGATCAGATTTACTTTACAAAGAGTTCACTTCCAGAGATAGACAACCCATTAAAAAAAAGTCTTTGGATAATTGGTAATACATTTTGGAAGGTCTGATAATGAGAGGAAATATACAGTAAATGGCAGAACCCTTAAGAGTATTGATAGGCAGAGGGATCTGGGTGTGCAGGTACACCCAGTGGCAACGCAGATGGAGAAGATAGTCAAGAAGGCATACAGTATGCTTGCCTTCATCGGCCGGGGCATTGAATTTAAAAATTGGCAAGTAATGTTGCAGCTTTATACAACCTCACTCAGGCCACACTTGGAATATAGTGTGCAATTCTGGTCGCAAAACTACCAGAAGGATGTGGAGGCTTTGGAGAGGGTACAGAAAAGATTTACCAGGATGTTGCTTGGTATGGAGGACGTTAGCTATGAGGAGAGGTTGGAGAAACTTGGTTTGTTCTCACTGGAAAGACGGAGGTTGAGGAGCGACCTCATAGAAGTCGACAAGTTTATGAGGGGCATGGACAGAATGGAGAGTCAAAGCTTTTTCCCAGTGTGGAAGAGTCAATTACTAGGGGGCATAGGCTTAAGGTGCAAGGGGGGCAGTTTAAAGGAGATATACGAGGTAAGTTTTTTACACAGAGGGCGGTGGGTGCCTGGAACTCGCTGCCGGGGAGGGTAGTGGAAGCAAATATGATAGTGACTTTGAGGGGCATCTTGACAAATACATGACTAGGATGGGAATAGAAAGATATGGTCCCTGGAAGGGTTTTAGTTCAGATGGGCAGCATGGTCGGTGCGGGCTTGGAGGGCCGAAGGGCTTGTTCCTGTGCTGTAATTTTCATTGTTCTTTGTTCTTCCCATTGATATTCAAAATGTCATTTGAAACATAGAAAATAGGAGCAGAAGTAGGCAATTCGGCCCGTTGTGCCTGCTCCAACATTCATTATGATCATGGCTGATCATCCAGTTCAGTAACCTGCTCCCGGTCCCGCCCTACCCCTGGCCCCCACTTTGTACCATTTTATCCCTTCAGCCTCAAGAGTTATATCGAACGCCTTCTTGAAAACATACAGGGTGGGATTCTCTGCCCCCCTCGACCCCAAGCCCCCCCGCAACACTCTCCCCCACAGCGCGTTTCTTACTGGCGGGAGATGGACCACCGTTGGCCGGCAGTGGGATTCTCTGCACCCTCATACCACCCCTCACCCTCCCTCCCCTCCACCCACCCCCTCTCCCACCACTGGGAAACTCGCAGTGGGAGTGCGCCATCAACTGGACGATCTCACCCACAATGTTTTGGCCTCAATTATTTTCGGTGGTCCAGAATCCCACAGGTTGCCACTCTCTGGGTAAAGAAACATCCCCTCATCTCAGTTCTAAATGATTTACCCCATATCGGAAAGAGTGTGACGCCTGGTTTTGGACTCCCCCACCATCGGGAACACTTCCTGCATCGACCCTGTCAACTCCTGTTGTGTTCCACTATACTTGAGGATTCTCAGATTCAGGAACTTTTGTAAACACATTTTGGAAAAGTTAAGTCAATCAAATCAGCTGACTTGCATGGAACAGACATGGTTTAATGTAACAGGGACCTACCTGGTTTGACTAACGCCAGTACTCCTTTCGGGAAATATTAGAAGCTCCATCAATTTCTTCCAGTTTTACCAATTCAAAATCCAACAATGCCTGGTCTGTCTCATTTCCCGATTCAGATACCATTGCATCCGTGTACAAACCAGCAAACTCCCTTTGCGTCTGGGAGAAAGGATTGCATGTTAACTATGAGACTTACCCGTGTGATTGTAATGATATAAAAGCACCAATCACTCAGGAGAGATTGAGTAAACATGTTGTGGGTTCTTTCGTAAAGACTGGGCACATAGGAACATTTATACAGCAATACAAAGCTTGACCACACCAGGGCAGCAGAGTCAACATGCTGTGTGCTCAGTTGAACATCAAAAGTGAAACTGATTGCAGCATGACATCGTTGGAAAGAGGTTTGTCATGCTATAATCCCGGAAAGGCACGTTACAACATGATGCGCGACAATCAAGCACGAGGTACAAGGCTTCAGCGATTGAAGGCTTTTATTAGCAAACAATGGAACTAACTAACACGAGTACACCAATTCAGACTGGAGGGGTCCCGCCTGAGCAGAGGGTCTTATACCTCTCCCCAGGAGGCGGGGCCCGACCGGGATGTGCCATAACAACATCTACCACAGGTAAACACCCTAACCCAACAACATTATAACAACCCCCACAGTGGCAACACCCTAACCCAACAGTAACATTGGAATAACCCCACAGTGGTAACCAACGATGGTTCATCACTTTCACCCCTCCTTTAAAAACAAAGGCCGGTGGGGTGCGAAAACACGTCACATATATACAAAATTCACAAGTCCAGACGGTCTGGAGGACCGCACCGTCGCTGTGATCTCCTCAACACCGGTTGCGACACCGGAGCAGGTGCTTGCGGTGGCGTTCTCTCCAAAACAGCGTCCGGCTGTCCCCTCGAGGACTCCCGGGCCGGTTGACCCTGGTGAGGCGATGGTGCAGGGGATCCTGGAACCTTCTGTGGTGGCGCCGATCTCCGAGTCTCAGGCAAGCTGTACATGGGAGTATAACTGTTATGCACTGGTCCCGGTGCTGACCGCGCCACGTCTGGGGAAGAAATAAGTGATAGGGGATTCGTGACAGGGGGTATGGGAGCGACAGGAGTTGCTACGTCCCCTGCGGGCGCCAGGTCTCGAATCGAGACTGTGTCCTCTCGCCCGTCAGGATATGCCACATAGGCATACTGAGGGTTGGCGTGGAGGAGTTGGACCGGTTCGACCAAGGGGTCGGACTTGCGGGCCCTCACATGTCGCCGCAGAAGGACGGGTCCTGGGTACGTCAACCAGGCTGGTAAGGAGATCCCCGAGGATGACTTCCGAGGGAATGAGAACATCCTCTCGTGGGGAGTAGCATTGGTTGCCGTACACAGGAGAGAGCGAATGGAATGAAGCGCATTTGGAAGGACCTCCTGCCAACGGGAGACTGGAAGGCCCCTGGATTTCAGTGCCAGTAGGACAGCCTTCCAGACTGTAGCATTCTCCCTCTCCACCTGTCCGTTACCCCTAGGGTTTTAGCTCGTGGTTCTACTAGAGGCAATCCCGTATGAGAGCAGGAATTGCCTCAAGTCGTTACTCATGAACGACGAGCCCCTGTTGCTATGTATGTAGCAGGGGTACCCGAACAGGGTAAAAAGATCACTGAATGCCTAAATCACTGTGGCAGTCGACGTGTCCGCACAGGGGACAACAAACGGGAACCGGGAGTATTCATCTATGATATTGAGAAAATAGACATTCCGGTCCGTTGAGGGAAGGGGGCCCTTAAAATCCACACTCAGCCTCTCGAAGGGGCGAGTGGCCTTGACCAATTGTGCCCGGTCCGGTCGATAAAAGTGCGGTTTGCATTCCGCGCAAATCCGACAGCTTCTTGTTACTGACCTGACATCCTCCACCGAGTAGGGCAGGTTGCGGGCTTTTACGAAGTGGTAGAGTCGGGTGACTCCAGGATGGCACAGGTCATTGTGGAGGGCCTTCAAGCGGTCCTCCTGCATGATGGCGCATGTTCTGCGCGAGAGGGCATCCGAGGGCTCATTGAGCTTCCCTGTACGATACATAATATCGTAATTATAGGTGGAGAGCTCAATTCTCCACCGCAAGATCTTATCATTCTTGATCTTGCCCCTCTGCGTATTACTGAACATAAACGCCACGGATCGTTGATCCGTGATCAGGGTGAACCGCTTCCCCGCCAGGTAATGGCGCCAGTGTCTGATGGCCTCCACAATGGCCTGAGCCTCCTTCTCCACCGCTGAGTGCCGAATTTCGGGACCTTGAAGGGTGCGGGAAAAAAACGCGTTGGGCCTGCCTGCCTGGTTTAGTGTGGCGGCCAGGGCGAAATCCGATGCATCACTTTCCACCTGAAAAGGGATGGATTCATCCACCGCGTGCATCGTGGCTTTTGCAATGTCACTTTTCAAAGCCTTGAAGGCCAATTGGGCCTCCGGCGTGAGTGGGAAGGTCGTGGACTTGATGAGCGGACGGGCTTTGTCCGCGTAGTTGGGGACCCACTGCGCATAATACGAAAAGAAGCCGAGGCATCTCCTCAATGCTTTCGTGCTAGCGGGCAAGGGAAGTTCAGTAAGGGGGCGCATACGGTCTGGATCAGGGCCGATGACCCCGTTTTCCACCACGTATCCAAGGATAGCTAACCTGCGCGTACGGAATACGCACTTCTCCCTGTTATAGGTCAGATTCAGGCGAGATGCAGTGCGCAGAAAGTTTTGGAGATTCGTGTCATGGTCCTGCTGGTCATGGCCGCAGATGGTGACGTTATCCAGGTACGGGAAGGTAGCCCGCAACCCGTTCTGGTCCACCATTCGGTCCATAGCACGCTGGAAGACCGAGACCCCATTGGTGACACCAAATGGAACCCTAAGAAACTGGTATAGACGACCATCCGCCTCAAAAGCCGTGTATTGTCGGTCCTCTGGGCGGATGGGGAGTTGATGGTAGGCGGACTTAAGGTCTATGGTGGAGAACACCCGGTACTGCGCAATCTGATTGACCATATCAGATATGCGCGGGAGAGGATACGCATCCAGTTGCGTATAACGGTTAATGGTCTGACTGTAGTCGATGACCATCCGAGGTTTGTTCCCGCTTTTAACCACCACGACCTGCGCTCTCCACGGACTAGCACTGGCCTGTATGATCCCTTCTTTGAGGAGCCGCTGAACCTCAGATCTGATAAAGATCCGGTCTTCAGCGCTGTAACGCCTACTCTTAGTAGCGATGGGCTTGCAGCCTGGTACCAGATTCTTAAATAAAGAAGGTGTGGTGATCTTTAGTGTGGAAAGATTGCATGCGGGGCGCTTTGGGCAATTTGGAGGCTGCGGCTGATTCCCTACTGCCAGTGAAGGGAGTGGCCCACCGTACTGTAGGATCACACTCTTCATGTGGACCATAAAGTTTAGTCCGAGGAGAATTGGCGCACAAAGGTGCGGTAACACAAGGAGCCTGCATCGCTCGTAAATTGTGCCCTGCACCTCTCGGGTTACCATACAACGTCCTTGGATCGGTACAGACCGGGACCGTGATGCCATGGAAATTGTCTGTTTGGCAGGTAGAACCCGGAGTCCACACCTTTTTGCAGTGTCAGGGTGAATAAAACTCTCGGTGCTCCCACTGTCAAACAGACAATACACAGTACGACCATTTACCTTGATGTTCATCATGGAACTGTCAAGCCTGTGATGCTTTGTCTGGTCCAGAGAGATCGACGCCACCGTTGGCCCCTGGGCATCACTGCATGCAGCCGAGGTTGATACTGAGGACCCCTGCTGGTCGCTCCTGGTCGTCGTCGACCATGATGGCCGCCCCCATGAATCGCACGTGGGTGAGGGCGCCAAGCGTAGCGACTCCTGGTGGTCTTCCTCCTCCTCCGTCAGCCACGATGGCGCCGTCCTGGATTCGCACGTGGTCGGGCCTCGCGGGTACCGCAACGTCGAAGGAGATTGTCTCCGCTCTGGAGGGTCACAGGCTGCACTGCCGTTCTTGGGCTTCGACCTGCAAACTTTAGCATAGTGCCCCTTTTTACCACACTGACTGCAGATCGCCGTTTTTGCAGGACACTGTTGCCGTGGATGCTTGGCTCCGCCGCAAAAATAGCATCGCTGGCCGCCTGGAGCTGCCGCCGTCGTCGGATCGATATGGGAGCGCGAGCCCGTGGGGCGAGGAGGGATTTGTGCTTGCTCCTGCCATGTTGTCTCCACGTGGTCTTCGGGGTACAGAGCCAAGCTTTTCGACGCTGCCTCCAGCATCTCAGCCATCTCCATCGCTTGGGTCAAGTTGAGGTTCCCTTTCTCTAATAGCTTAAGCCGGATGTACGAGGACCCTACCCCTGCTACGAACGCATCTCGGGCGAGGTCGTACATATATTGCTCTGCCGACACATCTTTGCAGTCGCAGCCCCTGGCAAGCTGCAAGAGCTCATTGGCGTAGTCCTCCATGGTTTCGCCCGACTGCCGACGTCGTGTAGCGAGGAGGTAACGAGCGTGGATCTCGTTGGGTGGTCTCGTGTATCGTTTCTTCAAGAGCTCGATGGCCCTCGGGTAAGTGGTGGCCGCACGAATCGCAAGATAGACCGTGTCGCTTACCCTCGCGTGGAGGACCTGGAGTTTGTCATCGTCCGTAGTAACAGCTGCAGAGGCTGCCAGGTAGTCCTCAAAACACTTCCACCAGTGGTCGAAGGTGTTAGCGGCACTGACCGCACACGGGTCCAGCGTCAGACGCTCTGGTTTTAGTATTTGTTCCATACTCCCTTTACTGTCGAGAGTTTTATGTTTGCTAATAAAATTGATGCGCGACAATCAAGCACGAGGTACAAGGCTTCAGCGATTGAAGGCTTTTATTAGCAAACAATGGAACTAACTAACACGAGTACACCAATTCAGACTGGAGGGGTCCCGCCTGAGCAGAGGGTCTTATACCTCTCCCCAGGAGGCGGGGCCCGACCGGGATGTGCCATAACAACATCAACCACAGGTAAACACCCTAACCCAACAAGATTATAACAACCCCCACAGTGGCAACACCCTAACCCAACAGTAACATTGGAATAACCCCACAGTGGTAACCAACGATGGTTCACCACACAACATGACTATTTCAACAAGATATGGAAGGCCAAACAGGTGCCACAGTGGCACAGTGGTTGTCATTACTGCCCAAAAGTGCCAGGGACCTGTGTTCGATTCCTGGCTTGGGTCACTGTCTGTGTGGAGTCTGCACGTTCTCCCTGTGTCTGCGTGGCTTTTCCCCAGGTGCTCCACTTTCTTCCCACAGTTCGAAAGACTCCAATGATGCGTGTGATAGGTTGACTGGCCATGCTAAATTGACCATTAGTGCAATGGTATGCGGAGGTTGGGGGGATTAGTGGGGTCAATCAGTGGGGTGATGGCAATACGGCCTGTTTGGCATTCTTGTCAGTGCAAACTTCATGGGCCGAATGACTTCCTTCTGCTGACAGCCCCATTGAAGTGTATGAACTGAAGACAGTTGTTGTACAGTGTGCAGTAAGTGTACCTTTGCTTGGTAGGGGTATGATTCTTCAGTTTCAATGCTGTGGTCTCACATGCCTTGTAAGACACGATACGGTAAGCCTGAGTTGCACCCATAATTCCTTTTTCATTGGAGCAGTCAATGATGAGGAGGGGGGTGGAGAGGGAAGGAACAACCTCCCACTCTCTGCTCATTAAAGCCACTGGCAACCTGTCATCATTGCCGTGCAGCATTTTTTTAACTCAGTGGGTGTCGAATTACGTTTCTCCCAAGGGGGCAAGCAATATTCATCCCCACCCGGTCCAGCTGACGTTTGGGTGGGAGGTCAAAAAATAGGTGACAGAGGTGGGTTTTGATGGGCATCTTAAAGGAGAAAAGAGAGGTAGACAGCCAGCAAGGTTTGGGGAGAGAATTCCAGGATGCCGGGCCTCGGCAACTGAAGACATGGCCATCAAGATTTCATCAAATAAAATTGGGAATGTGCAACAGTCCAGAATTGGATGTGGCATCCATCTGGGAGGGTTATGGAGCAGGAGGAGATTACAGAGATAGGGACGAACCAGACTCTGAAGGCATTTGAAAGCAAAGGTGAGGTTTTAATATTGAGACATTACTTCAGCAGGAGCCAAAGCAGATTGGGAAGTAGATCAGCGAGCACTGGGGTGATGGTTCAACGCAACATGGTACAAGTTAGGATAGAGGCAGAAGCGATTTGGACAACACCCATTATACAGAAGGTATGACGAACATGGCTGACCAGGAGAGTATTTCAACAGCGAAGACTTGAGGCAGCAAAGGTTTGAACGAGAGTTTCAGCAGCAGATGAAATGAGGCAGGGGTGGAGTCAGGCCAGGTGGAAAGAGGCAGTCTCAATAAGAGCGGATATGTGCTCAAAACCACGATTAAGGATATGAGTAGTCTGCTTCAGCCTCAGCCGGCTACGAGGGAGGGGATGGAGTTAGGAGCTGGAGAACAGAGTCTTTAAACTACCGGACTGAGGACAATGGCTGGGACTTTCCAGGCTCTCTGTGGCAGGACCCACCATGGGATGAATGTGGCAAGACCGGAAGAACCGGTGATGGGCGGGGCTGGAAAATCATGGCCAATGGCTTTGATCTTCCCAATATTTAATTGGAGAGAAATGCCATCATTTGTGCCTTACAAATTTCAATCAAAGAAATGGCCGACAACTGGCACATCATTGGTTGATGTTAAATATCTAAATCACCGTGGGAGGACATTTTGTTTTTCGATGGTGGCGCTTACTGAACAACATTAACAGGTTGAGGTGGTCATAGTTCAGATTGAAATGTTCATAACAATATCATGCTCCTCAGTACTTTGCTAAAGTATCAGTCTAGATTCCTACCAGATTAGCGTAACTCTTCCCATAGGCCAGCTTCCATGTTTCCCATTGCTCATCAATGATTGGCTTCGTCGCGGCCATGGAGATAACAGTCAGGATGTGCACCACAAAGAGAAAATATGCCATGGTGAAAGGTTGAGCCCGTCAAACCTGTCGCAGGGCTGGTTTGCTTTGTGAGAAGCTGTGGGCAATAAAATCAGAAGCACATTGAGAGGTAAGTGTCTAAACTCACAGTCCTTTCCTCATTATTAAGAGCCCCTGCTTTTTCTTATTGGTACCTTTGGGACTTCAATTCTAATAATAAAGCTAATTCAAATTCAATCCAATCATGGTCCCCATGTGAGGGGCAAACCAGATCCAAGCTGACAAGACAAGACATTGCATCCCATCTTGGGCTCCACCAAACAAGATCCAAGCTGACAGGATGAGGCATTGCACCCATAAGACCATAAGACCATAAGACATAGGAGCGGAAGTAAGGCCATTCGGCCCATCGAGTCCACTCCACCATTCAATCATGGTTGATTTCAACTCCATTTACCCGCTCTCTCCCCATAGCCCTTAATTCCTCGAGAAATCAAGAATTTATCAATTTCTGTCTTGAAGACGCTCAACGTCTCGGCCTCCACAGCCCTCTGTGGCAATGAATTCCACAGACCCACCACTCTCTGGCTGAAGAAATTTCTCCTCATCTCTGTTCTAAAGTGACTCCCTTTTATTCTAAGGCTGTGCCCCCGCGTCCTAGTCTCCCCTGTTAATGGAAACAACTTCCCTACGTCCATCCTATCTAAGCCGTTCATTATCTTGTAAGTTTCTATCAGATCTCCCCTCAACCTCCTAAACTCCAATGAATATAATCCCACGATCCTCAGACGTTCATCGTATGTCAGGCCTACCATTCCTGGGATCATCCGTGTGAATCTCCGCTGGACCCGCTCCAGTGCCAGTATGTCCTTCCTGAGGTGTGGGGCCCAAAATTGCTCACAGTACTCCCTCCTGGGCTTGATCTGACGCTTCATCTGAGCCAAAAGGCAAGATGGCTTTGTGAAATTGCATCAGGTAAAGACTCGGTTTAACCTCATTGGCTACCCTGATCGCTTACTCTCTAAGCGATCCAGATCTCGGCCATCAATCCCACCAGAGGCGAGATGTCATGACACAGCTGACTTTGTCTTTCTGGTTATATTGGAGAATCTGGACCTTGTTTAACAGTGCTCCAAACTCTAAAACAGAAAAGGTTGGAAGTGTGCAGTAGGCCCAACAGCCTGAGGAAGAAGCAACAGGTTCATTCTTCTTGTTGAGACACTTACCTCTAATCTTCTTATCATACCAGCTCACATACACGTCAACAGTTGACAGAAGACAAGATTGATGCCCGAGGTTAAAGTTTCCATAACTAACCAAATTCACATGCCTAGTTACACTGTTTATCCATTAATAGGAGACCAGAGGCTTCCAGGCAGGAACAACAATAACAATGATGCGTCTTTCATGAATTTTAGCTTGGCAATTGATTGGATAGCTCTTGGCTCAATACTTTAATGCATGCCACTTCGACCAAGGGCATAGGATTATCTCAAACTTTTTACACCAAGCCTGAGGTTTAATTGGATTATCCCGTCCTTATGACCAGGAAAATGCCTGAAATTAAATACTTCTGCCCAAAGAGTTAATCCTTTAATTTGTTTTCAGTTTAGGTGGATAAATTCTCAAATCCACACTTCCTTCGTTTTTATCCTGTTTCCTGAACAGGTCGTGAACGGATTCATTTTCACAATTTTATTTCATTGTTCTTTACTTAGATTGATTCACCAATCTATCAGCCTTGTATCCACTTGTAGCTTTGGTCTTTAAGTTAATAGAATGTGAATAAACGACAGCGCTGTGGGTAATAATACCTCATGAGTTTCTTCCCGACCGAAATATAAAGAATGTAATAACGAAGGCAATTCATTGATGACAAATCAATTATCACAAGGCATGATATTGTGTAACAGAACTCAATGAGCAGGCCCTTCTCACTTGTGGCAAGGTGATGATGCCCTGTGGCACATTCCCTGGCGATGAGGCGGGTGAGCCATGCAAAACATCAGAGACCTCAGCGGGTCTGGAAGATCCCACTGGCGGCCAATGATAAGCCACACCCGCTGTTGGAGAATATGCCACAGGGTGGCTGGAAAATCTCAACCGTTATCATAGAATCATAGAATCCCTACAGTGCAGAAGGAGGCCATTCAGCCTACTGAGCCAGCACCAACAACATTTGCACGTAGGCCCTATCTGCATAATCGCACCTATTTACCCAGCTAATCTCCCTGGGGCAATTTATCATGGCCAATCAACCTAACCCGCACATCTTTGGAGTATGAGAGGAAACCGGAGCACCCGGAGGAAACCCACGTCGACATGGGAAGAATGTGTAGACTGCACTGACAGTCACCCAAGGCCGGAATTGAACCCGCGTCCCTTGCACTGTAAGGCAGCAGTGCTAACCACTGTGCCACCATGTTATGATGACCACAAAGGCCATGGGGGTTCATCAATAGATCTCCCTGTGGGCTTTGTGGAGTATTAGCTGCTTTACGGAGCAAGTGGAGGCTTGCCCAATGAGATGCAGCCAGCAGGGGTTCTTAACCGTACTACTCTCCCCAGACTGTTGTTGTAATTCCTGAGGTGAAGACTACCTGACTGTAAGCCGCAGAGGCAGCCCATTCTTTTAGTGCACAATAAAGGGTGTTCGTGACAGGAAACAGTTGGCTGAATTACTACATCGGCCAACATGAATAAAATGTCAATATAAATTTGCAATGGAGAATGAAACTCCAGGTTGTAAAACTAACTCAGGTGCCCAGGAACCGTAGGTAGTTTATCAGCTGGGGTTAACCCAGATTTCACTGTGTCGTCACTAAATACCATGGCACAGATTTCTTTCTATAAGGATGCCAATAGCAGAAACATTGTACCATGCTTCTGAATTCAATGTAGCCAGTGCTTCAGTGATCTTCAATGGCTGGTTAGCTTAACCTCTGTAGTCGGGAAAATGCTTGAATCTATCATCAAGGAAGAAATAGCGAGACATCTGGATAGAAATTGTCCCATTGGTAAGACGCAGCATGGGTTCATGAAGGGTAGGTCATGTTTGACGAATTTGGCGGAATTCTTTGAGAACATTACATGTGCAGTGGACAATGGGGAACCTGTGGATGTGGTGTATCTGGATTTCCAGAAGGCATTTGACAAGGTGCTGCACCAAAGACTGCTACATAAGATAAAGGTGCACCGTGATACGGGTAATGTATTAACATGGATAGAGGATTGGTTAACTAACAGACAGCAAAGAGTGGGGTAAATGAGTGTTTTTCTGGTTGGCGATCAGTGACTAGTGGTGTGCCTCAGGGATCAGTGTTGGGACCGCAATTATTTATAATTTACATAGATGATATGAGTTGGGGACCAAGCGCAGTGTGTCAAAATTCACAGATGACACTCAGATGAGTGGAAGAGCAAAGTGTGCAGAGGACGCTGAAAGTCTGCAAAGGAATGTAGACAGTCTAAGTGAGGGGGCAAGGGTCTGGCAGATGGAGTACAATGTTGGTAAATGTGAGGTCATCCATTTTGATAGGAATAACAGCAAAATGAACTATTATTTAAATGGTAAAAAATTGCAACATGCTGCTGTGCAGAGGGACCTGGGTGTCCTTGTGCAGGAATCTCAAGGAGTTGGTTTGCAGGTGCAGCAGGTAATTAAGAAGGCAAATTGAATTTTGTCTTTCATTGCTAAAGGGATGGAGTTTAAAAACAGTGAGGTTATGTTGCAGCTGTATAAGGTGCTGATGAGGCCACACCTGGCGTATTGTGTACAGTTTTGGTCTCCTCACTTGAGAAAGGATATACTGGCATTGGAGGGGGTGCAGAGGATATTCACTTGATTGATTCCGGAGTTGAGAGGGTTGGCTTATGAGGAGAGACTGAGTAGACTGGGGTTATACTCATTGGAATTCAGAAAAATGAGGGGAGATCTTACAGAAACATATAAGACTATGAAGGAAATAGATAAGATAGAAGCAGTGAAGTCGTTTCCACTGGCGGGTGAAACTAAAACTTGGGGGAATAGCCTCAAAATAAGGGGAAGCAGATTTAGGACTGAGTTGAGGAGGAACTTCTTCACACAAAGGGTTGTGAATCTGTGGAATTCCCTGCCTAGTGAAGCAGTTGAGGCAACCTCATTGAATGTTTTTATGGCAAGGATAGATAAATTTTTGAACAGCAAAGGAATGAAGGGTTATGGTGAGCGGGCGGGTAAGTGGAGCTGAGTCCACAAAAAGATCAGCCATGATCTCATTGAATGGTGGAGCAGGCTCGATGGGTCAGATTGCCAACTCCTGCTCCTAGTTCTTATGTTCTTATCACAGCACGTCAGGAAAGCTGAATATAGTTGCATGTTCATTTACACCCTGCTATGCGCAGACCACCCCAACCCTTTCACCCCACCTTGCGATGCTGTTCCATCACACCACTCTTCACACCCACCTACTGTGTGTGTGCATCCATCCTCATTCCAAACATTTCCTCACATTGCCAGCTATCCATCTACCACTCCCACTTAACCTCACCCTTATCCAACTGGCTTCGCATTCCTGATCATCACCCTCACCACACCCACTGGATGAACACATGCCATGACACTCAGGGCTGGTCTTTCCTCGGTTGCAGAGATGCAGAGGATTGGGAAGGTGGAGAGCCAGAGCTGGTTCTCCACAGACTTCCTGGGCATTAACAGCAGAGGAGGAAGAAATGGAGATCAGCGGCATTTCAGCATTTTTGACCATTGAGGAGAGACTGGGGCCTTGCAGCGACCTGGTGACAGAGTTAAATATCAATGACTCACATTGGGGTTTCAACAGAGAGTGAAATATTATCATCTCCATAACGCTACGTTGCAGCAAGCTTACCTGGCCAGTAAAATGATTATCTTTTCTCTCGGTCAAAGCCTTCACGTGTACAGCACTAATCAGTGGACCTCCCATGCAATAACTTTTCAAAAGATTGAATTCTTCCTTATCATACAGTCAATGTCAGGTTCAACTGGCATCATTGAATCATAGAATCCCCACAGTGCAGGAGAAGGCCATTCAGCCCTTCGAGTCTGCATCGACCAGAATCCCACCCTGACCCTATTCCCGTAACCTTATTATTTACCCTGCTGATACCCCTGAACTAGCGTCAATTCAGCATAGCCAATCAACCTAACCCGCACATCTTTGGACTGTGGGAGGAAATCGGAACACCCGGAGGAAACCCACGCAGACACGGAGAGAACGTGCAGACTCCGCACAGACAGTGACCCGAGGCCAGAACTGAATGCAGGTCCCTGGCTCTGTGAGGCAGCAGTGCTAACCACTCTGCCGCCATACCTCCTGAGTGGCTTTGCAATTGCTGAATCATTGGATACTCTTTTTTTCCAGAAACCCTCCTGAGGATGAGGTGACCGACAATCTTTTCTGACTCTGCCTGTCCCACTTCTGTCAACTGGAATCTTACTTTCCTCTGAAACGCCCATCTCTCCAAGATCTGAGGAAATTCCTCCACACTCACCTATGTAGTAATCCCAATATTAAATGAGTTTGTGAGCAAAAGAGGCAGCACTCCCATT
Organism: Mustelus asterias; assembly: GCF_964213995.1. Classification (NCBI taxonomy): domain Eukaryota; kingdom Metazoa; phylum Chordata; class Chondrichthyes; order Carcharhiniformes; family Triakidae; genus Mustelus; species Mustelus asterias. The sequence goes on along the minus strand of NC_135826.1, from coordinate 10,739,595 downwards.
AGAAATTACAAAAAGAAGGTAAGACTTAAGTACTTTATTGAATAAGAGAATTTTAAAATTATAATAAATGTACACATAAAAAAAATACTTTTATACATTTGTTTTGTATGTTTGTGCCTCTGTCGAGTTATCTCAGGAGTCAAGCCTGTGACAACAGCAGGAGAGCAGGGAAGCCGATGAGGGCTGAAGAATTGGGGATTGTGAGGGGAGAGCGTGCCGAGGGCAGGGGAAAGAAAGGAGACATGGTGGTGAAAAGGGGTAAAGGACAAATAGAAAAAAAGGTGGATGGGAAAGAGCAAATAGACTGATGGGCTCAGGATTGGAGAAGGGGACAAAGCATGTGTGTGGAAACAAATGGAGATGGAGATATCCACTCCATCTGATGAAGGAGCAGCGTTCCGAAAGCTAATGCCATTTGCGAGCAAATAAACCTGTTGGACTTTAACCTGGTTAAAACTCTTACTGTGGAAACAAAGCCATAGAGATTTATTCTTATATAGCTGGTGGGCATCACTGCCTGAGCCAGCATTTATTGCCCATCCCTAATTGCACTTGGACAGAGTGGCTGGCTAGGCTGTTTCAGAGGGCATTTAAAAGTCCACCTGTGAGTCACATGTGGGCCAGGCCAGGGAAGAATGAGACATTTACTTCCCTAAGGGACATTAGTGAATCATAAGACCATAAGACCAGAAGAAATAGGAGCAGAATTAGGCCACTCGGCCCATCGAGTCTGCTCCGCCACTCAATCATGGCTGATTTTTTCCTCATCCCCATTCTCCTGCCTTTTCCCCATAATCCCTGATCCCCTCATTAATCCAGAACCTATCTATCTCTCTCTCTCAAAGACACTCAATGACCTGGCCTCCACAGCCTTCTGCAGCATAGAGTTCCACAGATTCACCACTCTCTGGCTGAAGAATTTCCTCCTCATCTCTGTTTTAAGGAATCGTCCCTTTTGCCTGAGGTTGTGCCCTCTGCTTCCAGTTTTTCTACTGTTGAAAACACCCTCTCCATGTCCACTCTCTCCAGGCCTCGCAGTATCCTGTAAGTTTCAATAAGATCCCCCCTCATCCTTCTAAACTCCAATGAGTACAGACCCAGAGACCACAACCGTTCCCCATATGACAAGCTCTTCATTCCAGGGATCATTCTTTTGAACCTCCTCTGGACCCCTTCCAAGGCCAACACAGCCTTCCATAGATATGGGGCCTAAAACTGCTCACAATACTCCAAACGGGATCTGACCAGAGCCCTACACAGCCTCAGAAGTACATCCCTGCTCTTGAATTCTCGCCCTCTCGACATGAATGCTAACATTGCATTTGCCTTCCTGACTGCCGACTAAACCTGCACGTTAACCTTCAGAGAATCTTGAACAATGACTCCCAAGTCCCTTTGTGTTTCTGATTTCCTAAGCATTTTCCCATTTAGAAAATAGTCTATGCCCCATTCCTCCTTCCAAAGTGCATAACCTCACACTTTTCCACATTGTATTCCATCTGCCACTTCTTTGCCCACTCTCCTAACCTGTCCAAGTCCTTCTGCAGCCCCCCTGCTTCCTCAATAATACTTGTCCCTCTACACACCTTTGGATCATTTAGCAAAAGTGCCGTCAGTTCCTTCCTAAAATCATTCATGTATATTGTGAAACGTTGTGCTCCCAGCACTCACCCCTGAGGCACACCACTAGTCTCCAGGTGCCACCTTGAGAAACAATCCTTTATCCCCACTCTCTGCCTTCTGCCAGTCAGCCAATCCTCCATCCATGCCAGGATCGTACCCTTAATCACCCTTAATCACCAGGTGATTTATAATCACCTGGAAAGGAATAATTTGATTAGGGATAGTCAGCACGGTTTTGTGAAGGGTAGGTCGTGCCTCACAAACCTTATTGAATACTTTGAGAAGGTGACCAAAGAGGTGGATGAGGGTAAAGCGTTTGATGTGGTGTATATGGATTTCAGCAAAGCGTTTGATAAGTTTCCCCATGGTAAGCTTTTGCAGAAAATACGGACACATGGGATTGAGGGTGATTTTGTGGTTTGGATCAGGAATTGGCTAGCTGTAAGAAAACAAAGGGTGGTGGTTGATGGGAAATATTCATCCTGGAGTTCAGTTACTAGTGGTGTACCGCAAGGATCTGTTTTGGGGCCACTGCTGTTTGTCATTTTTATTAATGACTTGGATGAGAGCGTGGAAGGATGGATTAGTAAATTTGCGGATGACACTAAAGTCGGTGGAGTTGTAGACAGTGCGGAGGGAAGTGGCAGGTTACAGAGGGACATAGATAAGCTGCAGAGCTGGCTGAGAGGTGGCAAATGGAGTTTAATGCGGACAAATGTGAGGTGATTAACTTTGGAAGGAGCAACAGGAATACAGAGTACTGGGCTAATGGTAAGATACTTGGTAGTGTGGATGAACAGAGGGATCTGGGTGTTCATGTGCATAGATCCCAGAAAGTTGGCACCCAGGTTGATAGGGTTGTTAAGAAGGCGTACGGTGTGTTAGCTTTTATTGGTAGAGGGATTGAGTTTCGGAGCCAGGAGGTCATGCTGCAACTGTACAAAACTCTGGTGCGGCCGCATTTGGAGTCTTGCGTACAGTTCTGGTCGCCGTGTTATAGGAAAGATGTGGAAGTGTTGGAAAGGGTGCAGAGGAGATTTACCAGGATGTTGCCTGGTATGGTGGGAAAATCGTATGAGGAAAGGCTGAGGGGCTTGAGTTTGTTTTCGTTAGAGAGAAGAAGGTTAAGAGGTGACTTAATAGAGGCAAACAAGATGATCCGAGGATTAGATAGGGTGGATCGTGAGAGCCTTTTTCCTCGGATGGTGTTGGCTAGCACGAGGGGACATAGCTTTAAATTGAGGAGTGAGAGATATAGGACAGATGTTAGAGGTAGGTTCTTTACTCAGAGAGTAGTAAGGGCGTGGAATGCCCTGCCTGCAGCAGTGGTGGACTCGTCAACGTTGAGAGCGTTCAAGTGATTATTGGATAAACATATGGATGATATTGGAATAGTGTAGATTAGAAGGGCTTTAGATTGGTACCACTGGTCGGCGCAACATCGAGGGCCGAAGGGGCTGTACTGCGCTGTAATGTTCTATGTTCTATGTTCTATTAACACCATGAGCACTTAACGTATTTAACTGTCTCCTGTGTGGCGCCTTGTCAAAGGCCTTCGGGAAATCTAAATAAATCACATCCACTGGTTCTCTTTTATCTCACTTCTTTGTTACCTCCTCAAAGAAATCTAACAGATTTGTCAGACATGACCTCCCCTTGACAAAGCCAAGCTGACTCAGCCCTACTTTATCATGCACTTCCAAGTATTCTGCGATCTCATCTTTAATAATGGACTCAAAAATCTTGCCAATGACCAAAGTCAGGCTAACCGGCCTATAATTTCCTGCCTGCTGCCTCCCTCCCTTCTTAAACAGCGGTGTTACATTAGCTACTTTCCAGTCCTCTGGTACCCTCCCTGTCTCCAGTGATTACCGAAAGATCACCAACAATGCCTCCAGAATTCCTTCAGCTATCTCTTTTAGAACCCTGGGGTGTAGTCCATCCGGTCCAGGTGATTTATCCATCTTCAGATCATTCAGTTTCACAGAACCTTCTCCTTAGTGATGGCCTCTAAACTCACCTGTGCTCCTGACTCACCTGGAGCTCTGGCATCCCACTGGTGTCTTCTACCTATTCAGTTCTTCTGCCATCGCTTTGTTTCCTATTATTACTTCTTCAGCCTCATTTTCCAGTGATCCAATGGCTATTTTTGCCTCTCTCTTACCTTTTATACATTGAAAAAAACACTTCCTGTCTCCTTTTATATTACTGGCTAACTTACACTCATATTTCACCTTCTCCCCCCTTATTGCTTTCCTCTGCTTGCTTTTAAATGCTTCCCAATCCTCTGGCTTCCCACTAATCTTCGACACTTTGTGTGCTTTTTCTTTTGCTTTTATGTTGTCCTTGACTTCCCTCGTCAGCCATGGATGCTTCGTCCTCCCCTTAGCATGTTTCCTCCTCCTTGGGATGAATTTCTGTTGTGCCTCCCGAATAACTCTCAAACACTCCTGCCATTGCTGTTCCACTGTCTTCCCTGCTCGGCTCCCTTTCCAATCAACTCTGGACAGCTCCTCCCTCAAGTCTTTGCAGTTACTTTTATTTAATTGTAATACCGTTACATCTGACTCCAGCTTCTCCCTTTCAAACTGCAGTGCAAATTCTATCATATTGTGGTCACTGCTCCCTCAGAGTTCCTTCATCATAAGTTCCCGAATCAAGTCTGCCTCATTACACATCACCAAATTCAGAATTGCCTGTTCCCTTGTAGGTCCTGTCACAAGCTGCTCCAAGAAGTCATCTCTCAGACATTCCACAACTTCCTTTTCTTGGGATCCACTACCTACCTGATTTTCCCAGTCCACCTGCATATTGAAGTCCCCCATGATTATTGTAATGATGCCTTTCTTAGATGCCTTTTCTATCTCCTGATTTATTTTCTGCCCCACATCCTGAATACTACTGTGGGGCCTGTACATAACTCCCATCAGTGTGGGGTTTTACTTTATGAAAATCAACAATAGCTTCATGGTCATGGTTAGACTTTTACTTCATTCAGATTTCACCATCTGCTGCTGCAGGATTCGAACACGCTTTCCCAGAGCATCACATTGGGTTTTTGGATTACTAATCCAGTGACCACATCACCACAGTTACATGCTCGTTTGAGATAGCTGTGCTTTGAAATATACGGGGAGTAAAGGCGTGATAACACAGGGGGCACGACAAGGTTTTGATATTGATAAATTTCATGTTGCTTGCATGAAATCAGTGCCACATTGATGCCCAAGTAACAAGGCAGATGAGTGAGACCCAAGGCTGGTGGACAGGTTAAACATTGGGGTGTGTAGTTCCCAATGATTTCAATATTTCTGGTGGCTGTATTGAAACAGCATTGCTGATATCCAGACTTCTACTGGGAGAGAAACCAAAACCATTGGCCCCTGTGGATGGATTCCCCAAGATTCACTGCCAATGGATCGAAAAGCCCAAAAAATAAAGCACGTTTCACCAAGTGTCAAAACTGTGAATCAAGAATCATTTTCCTGAAAGAAAATGAATAATTTCTGAATAATCGTTCATTAATTTTACATTTTCAATCGACTTAATTCTAAATAAATGAATTTCCCCATTGTCGCTGCTAGTAGATGAGGTGCCACAGTGAGAAATCACCTTTCCATCCACACTTCCTCCAACTATCGGTTGTGTTTTGATCAGTAAAACAGCCTGAAACTGCGAAGAAATTACTTCTCCATTGCTCAACCTTCAGACATAATTGGCTGGATTTGGGGGAGAAATGAACTCGAAGAAAGTGCTAATTTGAAGTCTCTTTTTGCATCCAAAATGACTGTTCTTGAAATTTAACATCTTCAAAGCATGAACTCTCTCCTCCACATTCACCCCATTTCCATGTATTTTATTTCATTTCTTCCTTTCATTTTATTCACCCCATTTTTATTATTTTATGTTCTTAATTTGATATTTCCACTTCTAAAATCTCACTTCACATCTTGTTTTCCAACCTCACTCCAGTACGATGGGCCAACTGCTACATTCCTCAGGTTGTCCTTCGACACTGGGCATCTTTGTTCTGCCATTCACACATTGCACTCTCTTAACGGACGCTCCAAGCACCATTCTCAGCTTTTAACATCACCATTTGCACTCCCTGATTTTTGTCTATGCCACTCCAACAATTATGGCCACTCAATACGTGGTGGCACGGTGGCACAGTAATTAGCACTACCATCTCACTGCGTGAGGGACACGGGTTTGATACCTGGCCTTGGGTCTCTGTCTGCACGTTCTCCCCATGTCTGTGTGGGTTTCCTCCAGGTACTCCGGTTTACTCCCACAGTCCAAAGATGTGCGTGTTAGGTTGATTTTCCATTCCATTCAGGATGGTAGTCTGCCTACCTGGTGCTGGGGTCACGGATGTCTCCGAGCGGATAGGAGGCATTTTAAAAGGGGAAGGTAAAGAAACGGATGTCATTATACACATTGGTGGAAATGACGTAGATAGGAAGAGTAGGGGGGTCCTAAGAGAGCAATTCAGGGAGTTGGGAAATAGGTTAAAAAGTAGGGTCACTAGGGTGGCCATCTCTGGGCTGCTCCCAATGCCTCGTGCCAGTGAGGATAAGAATAGGGAGTTGGTTCAAATGAATGCCTGGCTAAAGGACTGGTCCAGGAGGGAGGGCTTTATTTTCATAGACCAATGGGAGGTTTTCAGGAGAGGATGGCACCTGTACAAGAGGGAGGGGTCACAACTAAGTTGGAAGGGCACAAATATCCTGGCTGGGAGCTTTGCTAATGCAGTTCGGGGGGGTTTAAACTAGTATGGCAGGGGGGTGGGGATCAAACTATTAGGTCTATAAGTGTGGTGGCTGGGGACGAGCTTGGGGCTGGGACAAGGCTGGCAAAGAAGAAGAGCACTCTGGGGGAGGACGACCTCACTGAGCCTGGGGGTCTGGAGTGCTTATACTTCAATGCAAGGAGCGTAGCAGGTAAAACAGACGAACTTGGGGCCTTAATGCGCACGAGGAATTTGGATGTGGTTGCGGTGACAGAGACTTGGTTGAAAGGTCTGGGGAAGGTGGGACCTGTACAAACAGGACGGGGTGCACCTGAACCAGAGGGGCACCAATATCCTCGGAGGGAAATTTGTTACGGCTCTTCAGGGGGGTTTAAACTAATTTGTCAGGGGAGTGGGAAAGGGAGTTGTAGTCCAGAAGTCAGTGAGGGTGGTGAGGTATTGGGGAAGGTATCAGGGTCAAGGGTGGGTACTGGTAGACAGGAAGGTGGGTTGAAGTGTGTCTACTTCAATGCAAGGAGCATCCGGAACAAGGTAGATGAACTTGGGGCGTGGATTGGTACTTGGGACTACGATGTTGTGGCCATTACGGAGACGTGGGTAGAACAAGGACAGGAATGGTTGTTGGACGTTCCGGGGTATAGATGTTTCACTAAGTGTAGGGAAGCTGGTAAAAGAGGTGGAGGAGTGGCATTGTTAATCAAGGATAGTTTAACGGCTGCGGAAAGGCACTTCGTGGGGGATCTGCACACTGAGGTAATATGGGCTGAAGTTAGAAATAGGAAAGGAGCGGTCACGTTGCTAGGAGTTTACTATAGGCCCCCAAATAGTAATAGAGATGTGGAGGAAGAAATTGCTAAGCAGATTATGGATATGTGTGGGGGTCACAGGGTAGTTGTCATGGGGGACTTTAACTTTCCAAATATTGATTGGAACCTTTGTAGGTCAAATAGTTTGGATGGGGCAGTTTTTGTGCAGTGTGTGCGGGAGGGTTTCCTGACACAATATGTGGATGGGCCGACTAGAGGTGAGGCCACATTGGATTTGGTACTGGGAAATGAACCGGGCCAAGTGTTAGATTTGGTTGTGGGAGAGCAATTTGGAGATAGTGACCACAATTCGGTGTCTTTTGTTATTGCAATGGAGAGGGATAGGGCCGTACGGCAGGGCAAGGTTTACAATTGGGGGAGGGGTAATTATGATGCGATTAGGCAAGAATTAGGGGGCATAAGTTGGGAACAGAAACTGTCAGAGAAAGGAACTAATGAAAAGTGGAATTTTTTCAAGGAACAAATACTGGATGTCCTTGATAGGTATGTTCCTGTCAGGCAGGGAGGAAATGGCCGAGTGAGGGAACCATGGTTCACAAAAGAGGTGGAATGTCTTGTGAAAAGGAAGAGGGAAGCTTATGTCGGGATGAGGAAACAAGGTTCAGATGGCTCGATTGAGGGTTACAAGTTAGCAAGGAATGAGCTGAAAAAGGGGCTTAGGAGAGCTAGGAGGGGACATGAGAAGTCCTTGGCGGGTCGGATCAAGGAAAACCCCAAGGCTTTTTACTCTTATGTGAGGAATAAAAGAATGACCAGGGTGAGGTTAGGGCCGGTCAAGGACAGTAGTGGGAACTTGTGTATGGAGTCAGTAGAGATAGGCGAGGTGATGAATGAATACTTTTCTTCAGTGTTCACCAAGGAGAGGGGCCATGTTTTTGAGGAAGAGAAGGTGTTACAGGCTAATAGGCTGGAGGAAATAGATGTTCGGAGGGAGGATGTCTTGGCAGTTTTGAATAAACTGAAGGTCGATAAGTCCCCTGGGCCTGATGAAATGTATCCTAGGATTCTTTGGGAGGCGAGGGATGAGATTGCAGAGCCTTTGGCATTGATCTTTGGGTCCTCGCTGTCCACGGGGATGGTGCCAGAGGACTGGAGAATGGCGAATGTTGTTCCTCTGTTTAAGAAAGGGAATAGAAATGACCCTGGTAATTATAGACCGGTTAGTCTTACTTCGGTGGTTGGTAAATTGATGGAAAGGGTCCTTAGGGATGGGATTTACGACCATTTAGAAAGATGCGGATTAATCCGAGATAGTCAGCACGGATTCGTGAAGGGCAAGTCGTGCCTCACAAATTTGATAGAATTTTTTGAGGAGGTAACTAAGTGTGTTGATGAAGGTAGGGCAGTTGATGTCATATACATGGATTTTAGTAAGGCGTTTGATAAGGTCCCCCATGGTCGGCTTATGATGAAAGTGAGGAGGTGTGGGATAGAGGGAAAGTTGGCCGATTGGATAGGCAACTGGCTGTCTGACCGAAGACAGAGGGTGGTGGTCGATGGAAAATTTTCGGATTGGAGGCAGGTTGCTAGCGGTGTGCCGCAGGGATCAGTGCTTGGTCCTCTGCTCTTTGTGATTTTTATTAATGACTTAGAGGAGGGGGCTGAAGGGTGGATCAGTAAATTTGCTGATGACACCAAGATTGGTGGAGTAGTGGATGAGGTGGAGGGCTGTTGTAGGCTGCAAAGAGACATAGATAGGATGCAAAGCTGGGCTGAAAAATGGCAAATGGAGTTTAACCCTGATAAATGTGAGGTGATTCATTTTGGTAGGACAAATTTAAATGTGGATTACAGGGTCAAAGGTAGGGTTCTGAAGACTGTGGAGGAACAGAGAGATCTTGGGGTCCATATCCACAGATCTCTAAAGGTTGCCACTCAAGTGGATAGAGCTGTGAAGAAGGCCTGTAGTGTGTTAGCTTTTATTAACAGGGGGTTGGAGTTTAAGAGCCGTGGGGTTATGCTGCAACTGTACAGGACCTTGGTGAGACCACATTTGGAATATTGTGTGCAGTTCTGGTCACCTCACTATAGGAAGGATGTGGAAGCGCTGGAAGGAGTGCAGAGGAGATTTACCAGGATGCTGCCTGGTTTGGAGGGTAGGTCATATGAGGAAAGGTTGAGGGAGCTAGGGCTATTCTCTCTGGAGCGGAGGAGGCTGAGGGGAGACTTAATAGAGGTGTATAAAATGATGAAGGGGATAGATAGAGTGAACGTTCAAAGACTATTTCCTCGGGTGGATGGAGCTATTACAAGGGGACAGAACTATAGGGTTCGTGGTGGGAGATACAGGACGGATATCAGAGGTAGGTTCTTTACGCAGAGAGTGGTTGGGGTGTGGAATGGACTGCCTGCAGTGATAGTGGAGTCAGACACTTTAGAAACATTTAAGCGGTTATTGGATAGGCACATGGAGCACACCAGGATGATAGGGAGTGGGATAGCTTGATCTTGGTTTCAGATAAAGCTCGGCACAACATCGTGGGCCGAAGGGCCTGTTCTGTGCTGTACTGTTCTATGTTCTATGTTCTATGTTCTATGAAAGAGGGACAGGACTGGCAGCTGAATATTCCAGGGTACAAGTGTTTTAGGCGAGACAGAGGAGGGGCCAAAAGAGGTGGGGGAGTAGCGGTATTGGTTGGAGAGCATATTACAGCGGTGCAGTGGGAGGACAATTCGGAGGAGTCGTGTAGCGAGTCACTCTGGGTGGAGCTTAGAAACAGGAAAGGCGCAGTCACTATGTTGGGGGTGTACTACAGGCCCCCCAACAGCCCAAGGGAAGTGGAAGAATGGATATGTCAGGAGATACTGGATAGGTGCAGGAAATATAGGGTTGTTGTAGTGGGAGACTTCAATTTCCCTGGTATAGACTGGAAATCGCTGAGGGCAGGGACTCTGGATGGTGAGGCATTTGTAAAATGTGTACAGGAGGGTTCGTTGGAACAATATGTGGGCAGCCCAACTAGAGAGGGGGCTATACTGGACCTGGTGCTGGGGAATGAGCCCGGTCAGGTCTTCAAAGTTTTGGTTGGGGAACATGTGGCAAATAGTGACCACAATTCTGTTAGCTTTAGGATAGTGATGGAAAAGGATGAGTGGTGTCCCAAGGGTAAGGTGTTGGATTGGGGGAAGGCTAACTTTATTGGGATCAGGCAGAAATTGGCAGCTCTTGATTGGGAGAGGCTGTTTGAGGGTAAATCCACATCTGGTATGTGGCAGTCTTTTAAGGAACGGTTGTTAGGGCTACAGGACAAGCATGTGCCTGTAAAAAAGAAGGATAGGAAGGGTAGGATTAGAGAACCGTGGATAACCAGGGAAATTGAGGGACTGGTCAAAAGGAAAAGAGAGGCGTATGTTAGGTCCAAGCAGCTAAAAACGGAGGGAGCTCTGGAGGAGTATAATGAAAGTAGGAAAATACTCAAACGGGGAATTAGAAGAGCAAAAAGGGGTCACGAAATGTTCTTGGCAGACAGGATTAAGGAGAATCCCAAGGCATTTTATTCATACGTTAGGAACAAAAGGGTTGTCAGGGAAAAAATCGGACCTCTCAGGGACAAAGGTGGGGACTTATGCTTGGAGCCCAAAGAGGTAGGGGAGATCCTAAATGAATACTTTGCGTCGGTATTCACTAAGGAGAGGGATGTGTTGACTGGGAGTGTCTCAGAGGGGAGTGTTGAACCGTTGGAGAAAATCTCCATTACAAAGGAGGAAGTGTTAGGTTTGTTAGAGAATATAAAGACTGACAAATCCCCAGGGCCTGATGGAATCTATCCAAGGCTGCTCAGGGAGACGAGAGGTGAAATCGTTGGGCCTCTGACGCAAATCTTTGTCTCGTCACTGGACACAGGTGAGGTCCCAGAGGATTGGAGGATAGCCAATGTGGTCCCGTTATTTAAGAAGGGTAGGAAGGATAACCCGGGTAATTATAGGCCGGTGAGCTTGACGTCCGTGGTGGGGAAGTTGTTGGAGAAGATTCTTAAAGATAGGATGTATGCGCATTTAGAAAGGAATAAACTCATTAACGATAGTCAACATGGTTTTGTGAGAGGGAGGTCATGCCTCACGAACCTGGTGGTGTTTTTTGAAGAAGTGACCAAAATGGTTGACGAAGGAAGGGCCGTGGATGTTGTCTATATGGACTTTAGTAAAGCATTTGACAAAGTCCCTCATGGTAGGCTAGTGAAAAAGGTTGGATCCCATGGGATAAAGGGGGAGGTGGCTAGATGGGTGGAGAACTGGCTTGGTCATAGAAGACAGAGGGTGGTAGTGGAAGGGTCTTTTTCCGGCTGGAGGCCTGTGACTAGTGGTGTACCGCAGGGCTCTGTATTGGGACCTCTGCTGTTTGTGATTTATATAAATGATCTGGAAGAAGGAGTAACTGGGGTGATCAGTAAGTTTGCGGACGACACAAAACTGGCAGGACTTGCAGATAGTGAGGAACATTGTCAGAGGCTACAGAAGGATATAGATAGGCTGGAAATTTGGGCAGGGAAATGGCAGATGGAGTTCAATCCTGATAAATGCGAAGTGATGCATTTTGGTGGGAATAATGTAGGGAGGAGCTACACGATAAATGGAAGAACCATAAAGGGTGTAGAGACGCAGAGGGACCTGGGTGTGCAAGTCCACAGAGCTTTGAAGGTGATGTCACAGGTAGAGAAGGTGGTGAAGAAGGCATATGGCATGCTTGCCTTTATAGGACGGGGCATAGAGTATAAAAGTTGGGGTCTGATGTTGCAGATGTATAGAACGTTGGTTCGGCCGCATTTGGAATACTGCGTCCAGTTCTGGTCACCACACTACCAGAAGGACGTGGAGGCTTTGGAGAGAGTACAGAGGAGGTTTACCAGGATGTTGCCTGGTATGGAGGGGCTTGGTTATGAGGAGAGATTGGGGAAACTGGGGTTGTTCTCCTTGGAAAGACGGAGGATGAGGGGAGACTTAATAGAGGTGTATAAAATTATGAAAGGCATAGATAGGGTGAACGGTGGGAAGCTTTTCCCCGGGTCGGTGGTGACGTTCACGAGGGGTCATAGGTTCAAGGTGAAGGGGGGGAGGTTTAACACAGATATCAGAAGGACATATTTCACACAGAGGGTCGTGGGGGCCTGGAATGTGTTGCCGGGCAAGGTGGTGGAGGCGGACACACTGGGAACGTTTAAGACTTATCTGGACAGCTATATGAACAGAGTGGGAATGGAGGGATACAAAAGAGTGGTCTAGTTTGGACCAGGGAGCGGCGCGGGCTAATTGTTCCTGGTTTCTCGTTTCAAGGCTTCATTCTATGATCATCTTGCTGGTGCCAGTACAGAGTGAGACTGCGGATAGTTGGGAACCTGTCTCGGGGGCAGGGAATTCATATGGTGTTCGTGGAAGTGGAAAAGACTAGGGTTGGGAAGCATTTTCCGATCGGGGCCATTGTGATCTCCTGGACTCGTTTCGATCGCCTCAGGGGGTCGGAGAGGAATTTCCCAGATTTTCTTTTCCCCATATTGGCCATGGGGTTTTTCACTCTGGGTTGTTGCCTCTCCCTGGAGATCACATGGTCTGGAATGGGGGGGTGGGGGTAAGTTAATAGGTTGTAATGAACAAAGCATCGTAGCTGTGGATAGGATATTGGTATGGATAGGATATTGGTATGTAGATAGGCTGGAAAATTGGGCGGGGATCCTGGATTCAGGATTCAATCCTGGACCGGGGAGCGGCGCGGGCTTGGAGGGCCGAAGGGCCTGTTCCTGTGCTGTATTGTTCTTTGTTCTTTGTTCTAAATTCCTCCTTAGTGTTCGGAGTATTAGCCAGGATAAACATGTGGGGTTATGGGGATAGGAGTTGGGTGGGATTGTGGTCGGTGCAAACCTTTTGGGCTGACTGGCCTCCTTCTGCATTGTGGGATACTATGATTCCAACCCACCTCCCCCTACCCCTCACAGTATAAATCTTGTACAAATTTTCTTGTTTTCAGATCTGACAACGTTTCATCCAGACTCGAAATGTTGGCTCTGTTCTCTCTCCACAGAGGCTGTCAGACCTGCTGAGAATTTCCAGCATTTTCTGTTTTTGTTTTAGATTCCAGCATCCACAATATTTTGTCTTGACCAGTTCTTGAAATTTAAATCGGGTGAATGTTTAAAAACAAGCCATAAAGAAACTAAAGGTTGTTCTCAAATTATGGGACACTCTTCCTTCTCTTTTATTTCTTGTTCATTTCCCCACACTGGAAATATTATTTTTTTAGAACTGATAAGGCTGAGTTGATCTAATCCTCCTTCAAGGCTTTGATCCTTCAGCTCCCGACTCTCTAATTCTGGTCACTTGGATGAAATTGGGGCATTCGCAACTCATTCAGAGAAAAACCTTCTTGCAGTTCATTGTGACGGACCTCTTTGAATTAACCGCAGGAGACTCAGGGATAATCGTTCATTCATGATTCAAGCATGGAGGCCACTACCCCAGAGAAATCTCCAAAGCAGCACTCTCCTCTAATACAGCATTCAGTTCTAATACAGCTCAAACAGGGAGAGCACTCCAATTCAGCCCTCTCCTCGTAGGTCACGGATACACACTGTTTATGCAGTTAATCAGCACACCAAACATTGGTTAAAATTCCGATCTTCAGAGAGCCCGACAGTGCAGAAAGCGGTCATCTGGCCATCGAGCCTGCACCGACCATAATCCCACCCAGGCCCTACCCCCAATATCCCGACACATTTATCCGCTAATCCTTCTAACCTACGCATCTCAGGACACTAAGGGCTTATTTAGCATGGCCAATCAACCTAACCTGCAGATCTTTGGACTGTGGGAGGAAACCGGAGCACCCGGAGGAATCCCACGCAGACATGAGGAGAATGTGCAAACTCCACACAGTCAGTGACCCAAGCCGGGAATCGAACCCAGGTCCCTGGACCTCTGAAGCAGCAGTGCTAACCACTGTGCTACCGTGCCACCCATTGTCCACATTTATTCATTTACTGGAACAGATTTGAATATCTTTCCCCAATATTATCTCCAGATTTGTATGGGGGTTACATGCATAGTTTAAGTTAAATCATTAGCGTCACAAGTAGGTTTACATCAACGCTGCAATGAGATTACTCTGAAAATCCACTCATTGCCGCACTCCGGCGCCTGTTCGGGAGTACACTGAGGGAGAATTTAGTATGACAAATGTACCGAACCAGCATGTCTTTCAGACTGTGAGATGAAACTGGAGCACCCGGAGGAAACGCACTCAGACACGGGGAGAACATACAAACTCCACACAGACAGTGACCCGAGCCAGAAATCGAAGCCAGGTCCTGGTTCCCTGCAGCAGCAGTGATAACCACTGTGCCAACGTGCCGCCCATCAAGAAAGCTAAGGTGGAGCAAAGTGACTCGGAAAGTTGCAGAATTAGCAAATGTCACATCCCAAAAATAGGCCATTTAGCCCATCGAGATAGTTTGCGCCACTTGCACCATCCCATGTACACTCACCTTATCACTGACTATACTCCTTACAATTCTCTTCTTCAGGCATCTACCTCATTCCCCGCAGCCCCCGCCCCCACCCCCGCTTCCCGCCCCCACCAACACTGAAAGTAAACAATGACAGTCGGATTATTTGAAATTTGCTTTTATTGATCATACAAAGTACTATTCTAAGAACCCAAAACCAATGCAGCAGAATACAGTTCACATTGCAAAGTTTATCATGAATGCACATGGAGACCGCGTGACCTTACTTCTTGCTGCACCTACAGTCTATGGAGTCTTTATTACAGTCTAGAAACGGGCAGTGCAGTTACAATATCATAATTTTTGCTAAATACACTATGTCATCTAAAATAATTTCTTCAGAACGATTTTCTTTTTGTTATTGAAGTCGAAATTCTTCAGATGATGGGGTGCGAAGCACGATGGGTAATGCCACATATGTTCTTGCCCTTAGCTAAGCGCATGTAGCTTCCCTCACCCCAGGATGTTCCCCATCTAGAAAAGGAGGTTACATGTTAATATCCGACACCAATCGAATCAAATCCAAAATGAACAGAGTTAACAGAGGGAAATGGAGCATCGAACACAGGTGCAGGAGTAGAGGCCATTTGGCCCTTCGAGCCTGCACCACAAAAACAGCAGCGCCCAATGTAGGGATGCTTTGCAAGTTTGCTTTGCTAATATTGGCCACTTATTCATGTATCTTGAATGCATTTGGATTCATTTAGCTTACATTCTCAGCAGGATATCAGATTTACTTTACAAAGAGTTCACTTCCAGAGATACACAATCCATTAAGAAAAAGTCTTTGGATAACTAGATGAAGTACCAAACGAAAGAGACAACACATTTGTGTACACTTACATTTCAGATTAGTTTTGAGAAAATGCGGGGAATGCTCCTGTCCCGCCTGCCACGGGAATCATAACGGGCAAGGGTGTGGACCATGGTAAAGGCTGTTGGCCTCAGGAAGGATTTCCAGTTTTGGGATGAGCACAGCTGGAAAATTCCACCCAATGAGAGGCTACTGAGTGCAGCCTAACTTGCCTGGATGGTGCAGCTCCAGTAACACTCAAGAAGCTCGACACCATCCAGTACAAAGCAGCCCACTTGACTGGCACCGCATCCACAAACATCCACTCACTCCACCACTGACGTTCAGTCGCAGCAATGTGTACTATCTACAAGATGCACTGCAGTAATTCACCACAGATCCTTAGACAGCACCTGCCAAACCCACGAGCACTTCCATCTAGAAAGACAAGGGCAGCAGATACATTGGAATACCACAAGAGTTCGTGTCCCACTAACTTGATTGAGTTTTTTGAGGGAGTGACGAAGATGATTGATGAGGGTAGGGCAGTGGATTTTGTTCACATAGACTTCAATAAGGCCTTTGACATGGTCCCTCATGGCAGACTGGTACAGAAAGTGAAGTTGCACAGGATCAGATGTGAGCTGGCAAGATGGATATAGAACTGATTCAGTCATAGAAGACAGAGTGTAGCAGTGGAAGGATGCATTTCTGAATGGAGGGCTGTGACAAGTGGCGTTTCTCAGGGATCAGTGCTGGAACCTTTTCTGTTTGTAATATATATAAATGATTTGGAGGAAAACGTAACTGGCTTAATTCGGAAGCTTGTGGACGACACAAAGGTGGCAGATTTGCGGAGAGTAATGAGGACCGTGAGAGGATACAGCAGAATATTGACCGGTTGGAGACTTGGGCGGAGAGATGGCTGATGAAGATTCATGCGAACAAATATGAGGTAATGCATTTTGGAAGGTCTGAGAATGAGAGGAAATATACAGTAAATGGCAGAACCTTTAAGAATATTGAAAGGCAGACGGATCTGGGTATGCAGGTACACCCAGTGGCAACGTAGATGGAGAAGATAGTCAAGAAGGCATACAGTATGCTTGCCTTCATCGGCCGGGGCATTGAATTTAAAAATTGGCAAGTCGTGTTGCAGCTTTATACAACCTCACTCAGGCCACACTTGGAATATAGTGTGCAATTCTGGTCGCAAAACTACCAGAAGGATGTGGAGGCTTTGGAGAGGGTACAGAAAAGATTTACCAGGATGTTGTTTGGTCTGGAGGACGTTAGCTATGAGGAGAGGTTGGAGAAACTTGTTTTGTTCTCACTGGAAAATCGGAGGTTGAGGAGCGACCTCATAGAAGTCGACAAGTTTATGAGGGGCATGGACAGAATGGAGAGTCAAAGCTTTTTCCCAGGGTGGAAGAGTCAATTACTAGGGGGCATAGGTTTAAGGTGCAAGTGGGGCAGTTTAAAGGAGATATACGAGGTACGATTTTTACACTGAGGGCGGTGGGTGCCTGGAACTCGCTGCCGGGGAGGGTAGTGGAAGCAAATATGATAGTGACTTTGAGGGGCATCTTGACAAATACATGACTAGGATGGGAATAGAAAGATATGGTCCCTGGAAGGGTTTTAGTTCAGATGGGCAGCATGGTCGGTGCGGGCTTGGAGGGCCGAAGGGCTTGTTCCTGTGCTGTAATTTTCATTGTTCTTTGCTCTTCCCATTGATATTCAAAATGTCATTTGAAACATAGAAAATAGGAGCAGAATTAGGCAATTCGGCCCTCTGTGCCTGCTCCAACATTCATTATGATCATGGCTGATCATCCAGTTCAGTAACCTGCTCCCGGTCCCGCCCTACCCCGGCACCCCACTTTGTACCATTTTATCCCTTCAGCCTCAAGAGTTATATCGAACTCCTTCTTGAAAACATACAGGGTGGGATTCTCTGCCCCCTCGACCCCAAGCCCCCCCGCAACACTCTCCACCACAGCGCGTTTCTTACTGGCGGGAGATGGACAACCGTTAGCCGGCAGTGGGATTCTCTGCACCCTCATGCCACCCCTCACCCTCACTCCCCACCCCCCCCACCCACCCACTCTCCCACCACTGGGAAACTCGCAGTGGGAGTGCGCCATCAACTGGACGATCTCACCCACAATGTTTTGGCCTCAGTTATTTTCTGTGGTCCAGAATCCCACAGGTTGCCACTCTCTGGTTAAAGAAACATCCCCTCATCTCAGTTCTAAATGATTTACCGCATATCGGAAAGAGTGTGACGCCTAGTTTTGGGCTCCCCCACCATTGGGAACACTCTTCCTGCATCGAGCCTGTCAACTCCTGTTGTGTTCCACTATACCTGAGGATTTCCAGATTCAGGAACTTTTGTAAACACATTTTGGAAAAGTTAAGTCAATCAAATCAGCTGACTTGCATTGAACAGACATGGTTTAATGTAATAGGGACCTACCTGGTTTGACTAACGCCCGTGCACCTTTCGGGAAATATTCGAAGTTCCATCAATTTCTTCCAGTTTCTCCAATTCAAAATTCAACAATGCCTGGTCTGTCTCATTTCCCGATTCAGATGCTATTGCATCCGTGTACAAAGCAGCAAACACCCTTTGTGTCTGGGAGAAAGGATTGCATGTTAGCTATGAGACTTACCCGTGTGGTTGTAATGATGGAAGAGCACCAATAATTCAAGATGGATTGGGTAAAAATGTTGTGGGTTCATTCGTTAAGACGAGGCACATAGGAACAATTATACAGCAATACAAAGCTTGACAACACCAGAGCAGCCAAGTCAACTGCTGTGTGCTCAGTTGACCATCAAAAGTGAAACTGATTGCAGCATGACATCACTGGAGAGAAGTTTGTCATGCTATTATCCCTTAAATGCATGTTACAACATGACTATTTCTGCAAGATACGGAAATCCAAAGAGGTGCCACAGTGGCACAGTGGTTATCATTACTGCCCCACAGTGCCAGGGACCTGTGCGTGTGTTCAACTCCCGGCTTGGGTCACTGTCTGTGTGGAGTCTGCACATTCTCCCCGTGGCTGCGTGGGTGACCCCCGAGTGATACAGTTTCCTCCCACACTTCAACAGGATCCAAAGATGTGTGTGATAAATTGATTGGCCATGCTAAATTGACCCTGAGAGTCTGGTATGCGGATGTTGGGGGGATTAGCCAGGTCAGTAAGTGGAATTTTGGGCATAAGGCTCGGGTGGGATTGATGTCAGTGCAGACTTGATGGGCCGAATGGCTTCCTTCTGCTGATAGCCCCATTGAAGTGTATGAACTGAAGACAGTGGGTGAATCGTGTGCAGTAATTGTACTTTGCTTGGTCGGGATATAATTCTTCAGTTTCAATGCTGTGGTCTCACATGTATTGGAAGGCACGATACGGTAAGCTTCAAATGCACCCATGGGTCTTATATTCATCGGAGCAGTCAATGATGAGGAGGGGGTTGGAGAGGGAGGGAACACACCTCCCACTCTCTGCTCATTAAAGCCACTGGCAACCTGTCATCTTTGCCGGGCAGCCTTATTTAAACTAAGTGTGTTTCCGACTCCTTTTCTCCCAAGGGGGCAAGCAATACGTATCCCCACCCTGTCAAGCTGATGTCCACTCCCACCACGCGCCTTGGTAAAATTCAGCCCACGCACTATTGAGGTTCCATGCTTCACAAAACAACTCTCTCGCACTTTATCATTGAACTTTGACCACAATCCCTTTGACCATGTGATTTCATTACATCGAGGTATTAAAAAGTCAAATTGCAAATCAGCTTTGATTATTTTATTTCCTCATCTGGACTTCTGAGAATCTGCTCGGCATCCAAAGCGTTCGATCAGAACATTGGCATTGGAAAATTCAGAAGCCCCTGAATGTATATGTACATTTATTAACATTCAAAATATAGGTTTCTCTGTTCCCTGTCTGAATCCCTGAGACCGAAATGCCTGCAGCTGTGCTCAGTATCTCTGCCTATTAGCTGCTAGAGGAACAGCACCCACAAGTTCTTCCTCTAGCTATTTCCCACAGCTCCATCTGTCAAAACATCAAAAATGCTCCAAGTTTGTTATGGCAGTAATGAATAATTGATGGAGTCGAAAAGAACTGAACAGGAAACAATCCGCAGCCCCAACAAAGTCAATCAAATCAGTTGACTTGCATTGAACAGACATGGTTTAATGTAGTAGGGACCTACCTCGTTCGATTCAAGCAGGTCCACCACTCGGGAAATATTAGAAGCTCCATCAATTTCTCCCAGTTTCTCCAATTCAAAATCCGACAATGACTGGTCTGTCTCATTTCCTGTCATTGCATCCGTGTACAAAGCAGCAAACACCCTTTGTGTCTGGGAGAAAGGATTGCATGTTAGCTATGAGACTTACCCGTGTGGTTGTAATGATGGAAGAGCACCAATCATTCAAGATGGATTGGGTAAAAATGTTGTGGGTTCATTCGTTAAGACGAGGCACATAGGAACAATTATACAGCAATACAAGTCTTGACAACACCAGAGCAGCCGAGTCAACTGCTGTGTGCTCAGCTGAACATCAAAAGTGAAACTGGTTGCAGCATGACATCACTGGAGAGAAGTTTGTCATGCTATAATCCCTTAAATGCATGTTACAACATGACTATTTCTGCAAGATACGGAAATCCAAAGAGGTGCCACAGTGGCACAGTGGTTATCATTACTGCCCCACAGTGCCAGGGACCTGTGCGTGTGTTCCATTCCCGGCTTGGGTCACTGTCTGTGTGGAGTCTGCACATTCTCCCCGTGTCTGCGTGGGTTACCCCAGAGTGATACAGTTTCCTCCCACACTTCGAAAGGCTAAATAGATGTGTGTGATAAATTGATTGGCCATGCTAAATTGACACTGAGTGTCCTGGTATGCGGATGTTGGGGGGATTAGCCAGGTCAATAAGTGGGATATTGGGGATAAGGCTCGGGTGGGATTGATGTCAGTGCAGACTTGATGGGCTGAATGGCTTCCTTCTGCTGATAGCCCCATTGAAGTGTATGAACTGAAGACAGTCGGAGTACAGTGTGCAGTAATTGTACCTTTGCTTGGTCGGGATATAATTCTTCGGTTTCAATGCTGTGGTCTCACATCTGTTGGAAGGCACGATACGGTAAGCTTCAAATACACCCATGGGTCTTATATTCATCGGAGCAGTCAATGATGAGGAGGGGGGTGGAGAGAGAGGGAACACACCTCCCACTCTCTGCTCAACAAAGCCACTGGCAACCTGTCATCTTTGCTGGGCAGCCTTATTTAAACTAAGTGTGTTTCCGACTCCTTTTCTCCCAAGGGGGCAAGCAATACTCATCCCCACCCTGTCAAGCTGATGTCCACTCCCACCACGCGCCTTGGTAAAATTCAGCCCACGCACTATTGAGGTTCCATGCTTCACAAAACAACTCTCTCGCACTTTATCATTGAACTTTGACCACAATACCTTTGACCACATGATTTCATGACATCGAGGTATTAAAAAGGCAAATTTTAATCAGCTTTGATTATTTTATTTCCCCATCTGGACTTCTGGAAATCTCTCAGGCATCCAAAGCATTCGATCAGAACATTGGCATTGGAAAATTCAGAAGCCCCTGAATGTATATGTACATTTATTAATATTCAAAATATATGTTTCTCTGTTCCCTGTCTGAATCCCTGAGACCCAATTGTTTGCTGCTGTGCTCAGAATCTCTGCCTATTAGCTCCTAGAGGAACAGCACCCACAAGTTCTTCCTCTAGCTATTTCCCACAGCTCCATCTCTCAAAACATCAAAAATTGTCCAAGTTTGTTATGCCAGAAATGAATAAGTGATGGAGTCCAAAAGAACTGGACAGGAAACAATCCACAGCCCCAACAAAGTCAATCAAATCAGTTGACTTGCATTGAACAGACATGGTTTCATGTAGTAGGGACCTACCTCGTTTGATTCAAGCAGGTCCACCACTCGGGAAATATTAGAAGCTCCATCAATTTCTCCCAGTTTCTCCAATTCAAAATCCGACAATGACTGGTCTGTCTCATTTCCTGTCATTGCATCCGTGTACAAAGCAGCAAACACCCTTTGTGTCTGGGAGAAAGGATTGCATGTTAGCTATGAGGCTTACCCGTGTGGTTGTAATGATGGAAGAGCACCAATCATTCAAGATGGATTGGGTAAAAATGTTGTGGGTTCATTCGTTAAGACGAGGCACATAGGAACAATTATACAGCAATACAAGTCTTGACAACACCAGAGCAGCCGAGTCAACTGCTGTGTGCTCAGCTGAACATCAAAAGTGAAACTGATTGCAGCATGACATCACTGGAGAGAAGTTTGTCATGCTATTATCCCTTAAATGCATGTTACAACATGACTATTTCTGCAAGATACGGAAATCTAAAGAGGTGCCACAGTGGCACAGTGGTTATCATTACTACCCCACAGTGCCAGGGACCTGTGCGTGTGTTCAACTCCCGGCTTGGGTCACTGTCTGTGTGGAGTCTGCACATTCTCCCCGTGGCTGCGTGGGTGACCCCCGAGTGATACAGTTTCCTCCCACACTTCAACAGGATCCAAAGATGTGTGTGATAAATTGATTGGCCATGCTAAATTGACCCTGAGAGTCTGGTATGCGGATGTTGGGGGGATTAGCCAGGTCAGTAAGTGGAATTTTGGGCATAAGGCTCGGGTGGGATTGATGTCAGTGCAGACTTGATGGGCCGAATGGCTTCCTTCTGCTGATAGCCCCATTGAAGTGTATGAACTGAAGACAGTGGGTGAATCGTGTGCAGTAATTGTACTTTGCTTGGTCGGGATATAATTCTTCAGTTTCAATGCTGTGGTCTCACATGTATTGGAAGGCACGATACGGTAAGCTTCAAATGCACCCATGGGTCTTATATTCACCGGAGCAGTCAATGATGAGGAGGGGGTTGGAGAGGGAGGGAACACACCTCCCACTCTCTGCTCATTAAAGCCACTGGCAACCTGTCATCTTTGCCGGGCAGCCTTATTTAAACTAAGTGTGTTTCCGACTCCTTTTCTCCCAAGGGGGCAAGCAATACGTATCCCCACCCTGTCAAGCTGATGTCCACTCCCACCACGCGCCTTGGTAAAATTCAGCCCACGCACTATTGAGGTTCCATGCTTCACAAAACAACTCTCTCGCACTTTATCATTGAACTTTGACCACAATCCCTTTGACCATGTGATTTCATTACATCGAGGTATTAAAAAGTCAAATTGCAAATCAGCTTTGATTATTTTATTTCCTCATCTGGACTTCTGAGAATCTGCTCGGCATCCAAAGCGTTCGATCAGAACATTGGCATTGGAAAATTCAGAAGCCCCTGAATGTATATGTACCTTTATTAATATTCAAAATATAGGTTTCTCTGTTCCCTGTCTGAATCCCTGAGACTGAAATGCCTGCAGCTGTGCTCAGTATCTCTGCCTATTAGCTGCTAGAGGAACAGCACCCACAAGTTCTTCCTCTTGCTATTTCCCACAGCTCCATCTGTCAAAACATCAAAAATGGTCCAAGTTTGTTATGGCAGTAATGAATAATTGATGGAGTCGAAAAGAACTGAACAGGAAACAATCCGCAGCCCCAACAAAGTCAATCAAATCAGTTGACTTGCATTGAACAGACATGGTTTAATGTAGTAGGGACCTACCTCGTTCGATTCAAGCAGGTCCACCACTCGGGAAATATTAGAAGCTCCATCAATTTCTCCCAGTTTCTCCAATTCAAAATCCGACAATGACTGGTCTGTCTCATTTCCTGTCATTGCATCCGTGTACAAAGCAGCAAACACCCTTTGTGTCTGGGAGAAAGGATTGCATGTTAGCTATGAGACTTACCCGTGTGGTTGTAATGATGGAAGAGCACCAATAATTCAAGATGGATTGGGTAAAAATGTTGTGGGTTCTTTCGTTAAGACTAGGCACATAGGAACATTTAGACAGCAATACAAAGCTTGACAACACCAGAGCAGCCGAGTCAACTGCTGTGTGCTCAGTTGAACATCAAAAGTGAAACTGATTGCAGCATGACATCACTGGAGAGAAGTTTGTCATGCTATAATCCCTTAAATGCATATTACAACATGACTATTTCTGCAAGATACGGAAATCCAAAAAGGTGCTACACTGGCACAGTGGTTATCATTACTGCCCCACAGTGCCAGGGACCTGTGCGTGTGTTCAACTCCCGGCTTGGGTCACTGTCTGTGTGGAGTCTGCACATTCTCCCCGTGTCTGCGTGGGTTACCCCAGAGTGATACAGTTTCCTCCCACACTTCAAAAGGCTAAATAGATGTGTGTGATAAATTGATTGGCCATGCTAAATTGACCCTGAGAGTCTGGTATGCGGATGTTGGGGGGATTAGCCAGGTCAGTAAGTGGAATTTTGGGCATAAGGCTCGGGTGGGATTGATGTCAGTGCAGACTTGATGGGCCGAATGGCTTCCTTCTGCTGATAGCCCCATTGAAGTGTATGAACTGAAGACAGTGGGTGAATCGTGTGCAGTAATTGTACTTTGCTTGGTCGGGATATAATTCTTCAGTTTCAATGCTGTGGTCTCACATGTATTGGAAGGCACGATACGGTAAGCTTCAAATGCACCCATGGATCTTATATTCATCGGAGCAGTCAATGATGAGGAGGGGGGTGGAGAGAGAGGGAACACACCTCCCACTCTCTGCTCATCAAAGCCACTGGCAACCTGTCATCTTTGCTGGGCAGCCTTATTTAAACTAAGTGTGTTTCCGACTCCTTTTCTCCCAAGGGTACAAGCAATACTCATCCCCACCCTGTCAAGCTGATGTCCACTCCCACCACGCGCCTTGGTAAAATTCAGCCCACGCACTATTGAGGTTCCATGCTTCACAAAACAACTCTCTCGCACTTTATCATTGAACTTTGACCACAATACCTTTGACCATGTGATTTCATGACATCGAGGTATTAAAAAGTCAAATTGCAAATCGTCTTTGATTATTTTATTTCCTCATCTGGACTTCGGAGAATCTGCTCGGCATCCAAAGCGTTCGATCAGAACATTGGCATTGGAAAATTCAGAAGCCCCTGAATGTATATGTACATTTATTAACATTCAAAATATAGGTTTCTCTGTTCCCTGTCTGAATCCCTGAGACCGAAATGCCTGCTGCTGTGCTCAGTATCTCTGCCTATTAGCTGCTAGAGGAACAGCACCCACAAGTTCTTCCTCTAGCTATTTCCCACAGCTCCATCTGTCAAAACATCAAAAATGCTCCAAGTTTGTTATGGCAGTAATGAATAATTGATGGAGTCGAAAAGAACTGAACAGGAAACAATCCGCAGCCCCAACAAAGTCAATCAAATCAGTTGACTTGCATTGAACAGACATGGTTTAATGTAGTAGGGACCTACCTCGTTCGATTCAAGCAGGTCCACCACTCGGGAAATATTAGAAGCTCCATCAATTTCTCCCAGTTTCTCCAATTCAAAATCCGACAATGACTGGTCTGTCTCATTTCCTGTCATTGCATCCGTGTACAAAGCAGCAAACACCCTTTGTGTCTGGGAGAAAGGATTGCATGTTAGCTATGAGACTTACCCGTGTGGTTGTAATGATGGAAGAGCACCAATCATTCAAGATGGATTGGGTAAAAATGTTGTGGGTTCATTCGTTAAGACGAGGCACATAGGAACAATTATACAGCAATACAAGTCTTGACAACACCAGAGCAGCCGAGTCAACTGCTGTGTGCTCAGCTGAACATCAAAAGTGAAACTGATTGCAGCATGACATCACTGGAGAGAAGTTTGTCATGCTATAATCCCTTAAATGCATGTTACAACATGACTATTTCTGCAAGATACGGAAATCCAAAGAGGTGCCACAGTGGCACAGTGGTTATCATTACTGCCCCACAGTGCCAGGGACCTGTGCGTGTGTTCCATTCCCGGCTTGGGTCACTGTCTGTGTGGAGTCTGCACATTCTCCCCGTGTCTGCGTGGGTTACCCCAGAGTGATACAGTTTCCTCCCACACTTCGAAAGGCTAAATAGATGTGTGTGATAAATTGATTGGCCATGCTAAATTGACACTGAGTGTCCTGGTATGCGGATGTTGGGGGGATTAGCCAGGTCAATAAGTGGGATATTGGGGATAAGGCTCGGGTGGGATTGATGTCAGTGCAGACTTGATGGGCTGAATGGCTTCCTTCTGCTGATAGCCCCATTGAAGTGTATGAACTGAAGACAGTCGGAGTACAGTGTGCAGTAATTGTACCTTTGCTTGGTCGGGATATAATTCTTCGGTTTCAATGCTGTGGTCTCACATGTGTTGGAAGGCACGATACGGTAAGCTTCAAATACACCCATGGGTCTTATATTCATCGGAGCAGTCAATGATGAGGAGGGGGGTGGAGAGAGAGGGAACACACCTCCCACTCTCTGCTCAACAAAGCCACTGGCAACCTGTCATCTTTGCTGGGCAGCCTTATTTAAACTAAGTGTGTTTCCGACTCCTTTTCTCCCAAGGGGGCAAGCAATACTCATCCCCACCCTGTCAAGCTGATGTCCACTCCCACCACGCGCCTTGGTAAAATTCAGCCCACGCACTATTGAGGTTCCATGCTTCACAAAACAACTCTCTCGCACTTTATCATTGAACTTTGACCACAATACCTTTGACCACATGATTTCATGCCATCGAGGTATTAAAAAGGCAAATTTTAATCAGCTTTGATTATTTTATTTCCCCATCTGGACTTCTGAAAATCTCTCAGGCATCCAAAGCATTCGATCAGAACATTGGCATTGGAAAATTCAGAAGCCCCTGAATGTATATGTACCTTTATTAATATTCAAAATATATGTTTCTCTGTTCCCTGTCTGAATCCCTGAGACCCAATTGTTTGCTGCTGTGCTCAGAATCTCTGCCTATTAGCTCCTAGAGGAACAGCACCCACAAGTTCTTCCTCTAGCTATTTCCCACAGCTCCATCTCTCAAAACATCAAAAATTGTCCAAGTTTGTTATGCCAGAAATGAATAAGTGATGGAGTCCAAAAGAACTGGACAGGAAACAATCCACAGCCCCAACAAAGTCAATCAAATCAGTTGACTTGCATTGAACAGACATGGTTTCATGTAGTAGGGACCTACCTCGTTCGATTCAAGCAGGTCCACCACTCGGGAAATATTAGAAGCTCCATCAATTTCTCCCAGTTTCTCCAATTCAAAATCCGACAATGACTGGTCTGTCTCATTTCCTGTCATTGCATCCGTGTACAAAGCAGCAAACACCCTTTGTGTCTGGGAGAAAGGATTGCATGTTAGCTATGAGACTTACCCGTGTGGTTGTAATGATGGAAGAGCACCAATCATTCAAGATGGATTGGGTAAAAATGTTGTGGGTTCATTCGTTAAGACGAGGCACATAGGAACAATTATACAGCAATACAAGTCTTGACAACACCAGAGCAGCCGAGTCAACTGCTGTGTGCTCAGCTGAACATCAAAAGTGAAACTGATTGCAGCATGACATCACTGGAGAGAAGTTTGTCATGCTATTATCCCTTAAATGCATGTTACAACATGACTATTTCTGCAAGATACGGAAATCCAAAGAGGTGCCACAGTGGCACAGTGGTTATCATTACTGCCCCACAGTGCCAGGGACCTGTGCGTGTGTTCAACTCCCGGCTTGGGTCACTGTCTGTGTGGAGTCTGCACATTCTCCCCGTGGCTGCGTGGGTGACCCCCGAGTGATACAGTTTCCTCCCACACTTCAACAGGATCCAAAGATGTGTGTGATAAATTGATTGGCCATGCTAAATTGACCCTGAGAGTCTGGTATGCGGATGTTGGGGGGATTAGCCAGGTCAGTAAGTGGAATTTTGGGCATAAGGCTCGGGTGGGATTGATGTCAGTGCAGACTTGATGGGCCGAATGGCTTCCTTCTGCTGATAGCCCCATTGAAGTGTATGAACTGAAGACAGTGGGTGAATCGTGTGCAGTAATTGTACTTTGCTTGGTCGGGATATAATTCTTCAGTTTCAATGCTGTGGTCTCACATGTATTGGAAGGCACGATACGGTAAGCTTCAAATGCACCCATGGGTCTTATATTCATCGGAGCAGTCAATGATGAGGAGGGGGTTGGAGAGGGAGGGAACACACCTCCCACTCTCTGCTCATTAAAGCCACTGGCAACCTGTCATCTTTGCCGGGCAGCCTTATTTAAACTAAGTGTGTTTCCGACTCCTTTTCTCCCAAGGGGGCAAGCAATACGTATCCCCACCCTGTCAAGCTGATGTCCACTCCCACCACGCGCCTTGGTAAAATTCAGCCCACGCACTATTGAGGTTCCATGCTTCACAAAACAACTCTCTCGCACTTTATCATTGAACTTTGACCACAATCCCTTTGACCATGTGATTTCATTACATCGAGGTATTAAAAAGTCAAATTGCAAATCAGCTTTGATTATTTTATTTCCTCATCTGGACTTCTGAGAATCTGCTCGGCATCCAAAGCGTTCGATCAGAACATTGGCATTGGAAAATTCAGAAGCCCCTGAATGTATATGTACATTTATTAATATTCAAAATATAGGTTTCTCTGTTCCCTGTCTGAATCCCTGAGACCGAAATGCCTGCAGCTGTGCTCAGTATCTCTGCCTATTAGCTGCTAGAGGAACAGCACCCACAAGTTCTTCCTCTAGCTATTTCCCACAGCTCCATCTGTCAAAACATCAAAAATGCTCCAAGTTTGTTATGGCAGTAATGAATAATTGATGGAGTCGAAAAGAACTGAACAGGAAACAATCCGCAGCCCCAACAAAGTCAATCAAATCAGTTGACTTGCATTGAACAGACATGGTTTAATGTAGTAGGGACCTACCTCGTTCGATTCAAGCAGGTCCACCACTCGGGAAATATTAGAAGCTCCATCAATTTCTCCCAGTTTCTCCAATTCAAAATCCGACAATGACTGGTCTGTCTCATTTCCTGTCATTGCATCCGTGTACAAAGCAGCAAACACCCTTTGTGTCTGGGAGAAAGGATTGCATGTTAGCTATGAGACTTACCCGTGTGGTTGTAATGATGGAAGAGCACCAATCATTCAAGATGGATTGGGTAAAAATGTTGTGGGTTCATTCGTTAAGACGAGGCACATAGGAACAATTATACAGCAATACAAGTCTTGACAACACCAGAGCAGCTGAGTCAACTGCTGTGTGCTCAGCTGAACATCAAAAGTGAAACTGATTGCAGCATGACATCACTGGAGAGAAGTTTGTCATGCTATAATCCCTTAAATGCATGTTACAACATGACTATTTCTGCAAGATACGGAAATCCAAAGAGGTGCCACAGTGGCACAGTGGTTATCATTACTGCCCCACAGTGCCAGGGACCTGTGCGTGTGTTCCATTCCCGGCTTGGGTCACTGTCTGTGTGGAGTCTGCACATTCTCCCCGTGTCTGCGTGGGTTACCCCAGAGTGATACAGTTTCCTCCCACACTTCGAAAGGCTAAATAGATGTGTGTGATAAATTGATTGGCCATGCTAAATTGACACTGAGTGTCCTGGTATGCGGATGTTGGGGGGATTAGCCAGGTCAATAAGTGGGATATTGGGGATAAGGCTCGGGTGGGATTGATGTCAGTGCAGACTTGATGGGCTGAATGGCTTCCTTCTGCTGATAGCCCCATTGAAGTGTATGAACTGAAGACAGTCGGAGTACAGTGTGCAGTAATTGTACCTTTGCTTGGTCGGGATATAATTCTTCGGTTTCAATGCTGTGGTCTCACATCTGTTGGAAGGCACGATACGGTAAGCTTCAAATACACCCATGGGTCTTATATTCATCGGAGCAGTCAATGATGAGGAGGGGGGTGGAGAGAGAGGGAACACACCTCCCACTCTCTGCTCAACAAAGCCACTGGCAACCTGTCATCTTTGCTGGGCAGCCTTATTTAAACTAAGTGTGTTTCCGACTCCTTTTCTCCCAAGGGGGCAAGCAATACTCATCCCCACCCTGTCAAGCTGATGTCCACTCCCACCACGCGCCTTGGTAAAATTCAGCCCACGCACTATTGAGGTTCCATGCTTCACAAAACAACTCTCTCGCACTTTATCATTGAACTTTGACCACAATACCTTTGACCACATGATTTCATGACATCGAGGTATTAAAAAGGCAAATTTTAATCAGCTTTGATTATTTTATTTCCCCATCTGGACTTCTGAAAATCTCTCAGGCATCCAAAGCATTCGATCAGAACATTGGCATTGGAAAATTCAGAAGCCCCTGAATGTATATGTACCTTTATTAATATTCAAAATATATGTTTCTCTGTTCCCTGTCTGAATCCCTGAGACCCAATTGTTTGCTGCTGTGCTCAGAATCTCTGCCTATTAGCTCCTAGAGGAACAGCACCCACAAGTTCTTCCTCTAGCTATTTCCCACAGCTCCATCTCTCAAAACATCAAAAATTGTCCAAGTTTGTTATGCCAGAAATGAATAAGTGATGGAGTCCAAAAGAACTGGACAGGAAACAATCCACAGCCCCAACAAAGTCAATCAAATCAGTTGACTTGCATTGAACAGACATGGTTTCATGTAGTAGGGACCTACCTCGTTTGATTCAAGCAGGTCCACCACTCGGGAAATATTAGAAGCTCCATCAATTTCTCCCAGTTTCTCCAATTCAAAATCCGACAATGACTGGTCTGTCTCATTTCCTGTCATTGCATCCGTGTACAAAGCAGCAAACACCCTTTGTGTCTGGGAGAAAGGATTGCATGTTAGCTATGAGACTTACCCGTGTGGTTGTAATGATGGAAGAGCACCAATCATTCAAGATGGATTGGGTAAAAATGTTGTGGGTTCATTCGTTAAGACGAGGCACATAGGAACAATTATACAGCAATACAAGTCTTGACAACACCAGAGCAGCCGAGTCAACTGCTGTGTGCTCAGCTGAACATCAAAAGTGAAACTGATTGCAGCATGACATCACTGGAGAGAAGTTTGTCATGCTATTATCCCTTAAATGCATGTTACAACATGACTATTTCTGCAAGATACGGAAATCTAAAGAGGTGCCACAGTGGCACAGTGGTTATCATTACTACCCCACAGTGCCAGGGACCTGTGCGTGTGTTCAACTCCCGGCTTGGGTCACTGTCTGTGTGGAGTCTGCACATTCTCCCCGTGGCTGCGTGGGTGACCCCCGAGTGATACAGTTTCCTCCCACACTTCAACAGGATCCAAAGATGTGTGTGATAAATTGATTGGCCATGCTAAATTGACCCTGAGAGTCTGGCATGCGGATGTTGGGGGGATTAGCCAGGTCAGTAAGTGGAATTTTGGGCATAAGGCTCGGGTGGGATTGATGTCAGTGCAGACTTGATGGGCCGAATGGCTTCCTTCTGCTGATAGCCCCATTGAAGTGTATGAACTGAAGACAGTGGGTGAATCGTGTGCAGTAATTGTACTTTGCTTGGTCGGGATATAATTCTTCAGTTTCAATGCTGTGGTCTCACATGTATTGGAAGGCACGATACGGTAAGCTTCAAATGCACCCATGGGTCTTATATTCACCGGAGCAGTCAATGATGAGGAGGGGGTTGGAGAGGGAGGGAACACACCTCCCACTCTCTGCTCATTAAAGCCACTGGCAACCTGTCATCTTTGCCGGGCAGCCTTATTTAAACTAAGTGTGTTTCCGACTCCTTTTCTCCCAAGGGGGCAAGCAATACTCATCCCCACCCTGTCAAGCTGATGTCCACTCCCACCACGCGCCTTGGTAAAATTCAGCCCACGCACTATTGAGGTTCCATGCTTCACAAAACAACTCTCTCGCACTTTATCATTGAACTTTGACCACAATCCCTTTGACCATGTGATTTCATGACATCGAGGTATTAAAAAGTCAAATTGCAAATCAGCTTTGATTATTTTATTTCCTCATCTGGACTTCTGAGAATCTGCTCGGCATCCAAAGCGTTCGATCAGAACATTGGCATTGGAAAATTCAGAAGCCCCTGAATGTATATGTACATTTATTAATATTCAAAATATAGGTTTCTCTGTTCCCTGTCTGAATCCCTGAGACCGAAATGCCTGCAGCTGTGCTCAGTATCTCTGCCTATTAGCTGCTAGAGGAACAGCACCCACAAGTTCTTCCTCTAGCTATTTCCCACAGCTCCATCTGTCAAAACATCAAAAATGGTCCAAGTTTGTTATGGCAGTAATGAATAATTGATGGAGTCGAAAAGAACTGAACAGGAAACAATCCGCAGCCCCAACAAAGTCAATCAAATCAGTTGACTTGCATTGAACAGACATGGTTTAATGTAGTAGGGACCTACCTCGTTCGATTCAAGCAGGTCCACCACTCGGGAAATATTAGAAGCTCCATCAATTTCTCCCAGTTTCTCCAATTCAAAATCCGACAATGACTGGTCTGTCTCATTTCCTGTCATTGCATCCGTGTACAAAGCAGCAAACACCCTTTGTGTCTGGGAGAAAGGATTGCATGTTAGCTATGAGACTTACCCGTGTGGTTGTAATGATGGAAGAGCACCAATAATTCAAGATGGATTGGGTAAAAATGTTGTGGGTTCTTTCGTTAAGACTAGGCACATAGGAACATTTAGACAGCAATACAAAGCTTGACAACACCAGAGCAGCCGAGTCAACTGCTGTGTGCTCAGTTGAACATCAAAAGTGAAACTGATTGCAGCATGACATCACTGGAGAAAAGTTTGTCATGCTATAATCCCTTAAATGCATATTACAACATGACTATTTCTGCAAGATACGGAAATCCAAAAAGGTGCTACACTGGCACAGTGGTTATCATTACTGCCCCACAGTGCCAGGGACCTGTGCGTGTGTTCAACTCCCGGCTTGGGTCACTGTCTGTGTGGAGTCTGCACATTCTCCCCGTGTCTGCGTGGGTTACCCCAGAGTGATACAGTTTCCTCCCACACTTCAAAAGGCTAAATAGATGTGTGTGATAAATTGATTGGCCATGCTAAATTGACCCTGAGAGTCTGGTATGCGGATGTTGGGGGGATTAGCCAGGTCAGTAAGTGGAATTTTGGGCATAAGGCTCGGGTGGGATTGATGTCAGTGCAGACTTGATGGGCCGAATGGCTTCCTTCTGCTGATAGCCCCATTGAAGTGTATGAACTGAAGACAGTGGGTGAATCGTGTGCAGTAATTGTACTTTGCTTGGTCGGGATATAATTCTTCAGTTTCAATGCTGTGGTCTCACATGTATTGGAAGGCACGATACGGTAAGCTTCAAATGCACCCATGGATCTTATATTCATCGGAGCAGTCAATGATGAGGAGGGGGGTGGAGAGAGAGGGAACACACCTCCCACTCTCTGCTCATCAAAGCCACTGGCAACCTGTCATCTTTGCTGGGCAGCCTTATTTAAACTAAGTGTGTTTCCGACTCCTTTTCTCCCAAGGGTACAAGCAATACTCATCCCCACCCTGTCAAGCTGATGTCCACTCCCACCACGCGCCTTGGTAAAATTCAGCCCACGCACTATTGAGGTTCCATGCTTCACAAAACAACTCTCTCGCACTTTATCATTGAACTTTGACCACAATACCTTTGACCATGTGATTTCATGACATCGAGGTATTAAAAAGTCAAATTGCAAATCGTCTTTGATTATTTTATTTCCTCATCTGGACTTCTGAGAATCTGCTCGGCATCCAAAGCGTTCGATCAGAACATTGGCATTGGAAAATTCAGAAGCCCCTGAATGTATATGTACATTTATTAACATTCAAAATATAGGTTTCTCTGTTCCCTGTCTGAATCCCTGAGACCGAAATGCCTGCTGCTGTGCTCAGTATCTCTGCCTATTAGCTGCTAGAGGAACAGCACCCACAAGTTCTTCCTCTAGCTATTTCCCACAGCTCCATCCCTCAAAACATCAAAAATGGTCCAAGTTTGTTATGCCAGAAATGAATAATTGATGGAGTCCAAAAGAACTGAACAGGAAACAATCCGCAGCCCCAACAAAGTCAATCAAATCAGTTGACTTGCATTGAACAGACATGGTTTAATGTAGTAGGCACCTACCTCGTTCGATTCAAGCAGGTCCACCACTCGGGAAATATTAGAAGCTCCATCAATTTCTCCCAGTTTCTCCAATTCAAAATCCGACAATGACTGGTCTGTCTCATTTCCTGTCATTGCATCCGTGTACAAAGCAGCAAACACCCTTTGTGTCTGGGAGAAAGGATTGCATGTTAGCTATGAGACTTACCCGTGTGGTTGTAATGATGGAAGAGCACCAATCATTCAAGATGGATTGGGTAAAAATGTTGTGGGTTCATTCGTTAAGACGAGGCACATAGGAACAATTATACAGCAATACAAGTCTTGACAACACCAGAGCAGCCGAGTCAACTGCTGTGTGCTCAGCTGAACATCAAAAGTGAAACTGATTGCAGCATGACATCACTGGAGAGAAGTTTGTCATGCTATAATCCCTTAAATGCATGTTACAACATGACTATTTCTGCAAGATACGGAAATCCAAAGAGGTGCCACAGTGGCACAGTGGTTATCATTACTGCCCCACAGTGCCAGGGACCTGTGCGTGTGTTCCATTCCCGGCTTGGGTCACTGTCTGTGTGGAGTCTGCACATTCTCCCCGTGTCTGCGTGGGTTACCCCAGAGTGATACAGTTTCCTCCCACACTTCGAAAGGCTAAATAGATGTGTGTGATAAATTGATTGGCCATGCTAAATTGACACTGAGTGTCCTGGTATGCGGATGTTGGGGGGATTAGCCAGGTCAATAAGTGGGATATTGGGGATAAGGCTGGGTGGGATTGATGTCAGTGCAGACTTGATGGGCTGAATGGCTTCCTTCTGCTGATAGCCCCATTGAAGTGTATGAACTGAAGACAGTCGGAGTACAGTGTGCAGTAATTGTACCTTTGCTTGGTCGGGATATAATTCTTCGGTTTCAATGCTGTGGTCTCACATCTGTTGGAAGGCACGATACGGTAAGCTTCAAATACACCCATGGGTCTTATATTCATCGGAGCAGTCAATGATGAGGAGGGGGGTGGAGAGAGAGGGAACACACCTCCCACTCTCTGCTCAACAAAGCCACTGGCAACCTGTCATCTTTGCTGGGCAGCCTTATTTAAACTAAGTGTGTTTCCGACTCCTTTTCTCCCAAGGGGGCAAGCAATACTCATCCCCACCCTGTCAAGCTGATGTCCACTCCCACCACGCGCCTTGGTAAAATTCAGCCCACGCACTATTGAGGTTCCATGCTTCACAAAACAACTCTCTCGCACTTTATCATTGAACTTTGACCACAATACCTTTGACCACATGATTTCATGACATCGAGGTGTTAAAAAGGCAAATCTTAATCAGCTTTGATTATTTTATTTCCCCATCTGGACTTCTGAAAATCTCTCAGGCATCCAAAGCATTCGATCAGAACATTGGCATTGGAAAATTCAGAAGCCCCTGAATGTATATGTACCTT
This sequence comes from Mustelus asterias, assembly GCF_964213995.1. Lineage (NCBI taxonomy): Eukaryota > Metazoa > Chordata > Chondrichthyes > Carcharhiniformes > Triakidae > Mustelus > Mustelus asterias. The sequence continues at coordinate 10,704,533 of NC_135826.1, read as the reverse complement.
TATTAATATTCAAAATATAGGTTTCTCTGTTCCCTGTCTGAATCCCTGAGACCCAATTGTTTGCTGCTGTGCTCAGAATCTCTGCCTATTAGCTCCTAGAGGAACAGCACCCACAAGTTCTTCCTCTAGCTATTTCCCACAGCTCCATCTCTCAAAACATCAAAAATTGTCCAAGTTTGTTATGCCAGAAATGAATAAGTGATGGAGTCCAAAAGAACTGGACAGGAAACAATCCACAGCCCCAACAAAGTCAATCAAATCAGTTGACTTGCATTGAACAGACATGGTTTCATGTAGTAGGGACCTACCTCGTTCGATTCAAGCAGGTCCACCACTCGGGAAATATTAGAAGCTCCATCAATTTCTCCCAGTTTCTCCAATTCAAAATCCGACAATGACTGGTCTGTCTCATTTCCTGTCATTGCATCCGTGTACAAAGCAGCAAACACCCTTTGTGTCTGGGAGAAAAGATTGCATGTTAGCTATGAGACTTACCCGTGTGGTTGTAATGATGGAAGAGCACCAATCATTCAAGATGGATTGGGTAAAAATGTTGTGGGTTCATTCGTTAAGACGAGGCACATAGGAACAATTATACAGCAATACAAGTCTTGACAACACCAGAGTAGCCGAGTCAACTGCTGTGTGCTCAGCTGAACATCAAAAGTGAAACTGATTGCAGCATGACATCACTGGAGAGAAGTTTGTCATGCTATAATCCCTTAAATGCATGTTACAACATGACTATTTCTGCAAGATACGGAAATCCAAAGAGGTGCCACAGTGGCACAGTGGTTATCATTACTGCCCCACAGTGCCAGGGACCTGTGCGTGTGTTCAACTCCCGGCTTGGGTCACTGTCTGTGTGGAGTCTGCACATTCTCCCCGTGGCTGCGTGGGTGACCCCCGAGTGATACAGTTTCCTCCCACACTTCAACAGGATCCAAAGATGTGTGTGATAAATTGATTGGCCATGCTAAATTGACCCTGAGAGTCTGGTATGCGGATGTTGGGGGGATTAGCCAGGTCAGTAAGTGGAATTTTGGGCATAAGGCTCGGGTGGGATTGATGTCAGTGCAGACTTGATGGGCCGAATGGCTTCCTTCTGCTGATAGCCCCATTGAAGTGTATGAACTGAAGACAGTGGGTGAATCGTGTGCAGTAATTGTACTTTGCTTGGTCGGGATATAATTCTTCAGTTTCAATGCTGTGGTCTCACATGTATTGGAAGGCACGATACGGTAAGCTTCAAATGCACCCATGGGTCTTATATTCATCGGAGCAGTCAATGATGAGGAGGGGGTTGGAGAGGGAGGGAACACACCTCCCACTCTCTGCTCATTAAAGCCACTGGCAACCTGTCATCTTTGCCGGGCAGCCTTATTTAAACTAAGTGTGTTTCCGACTCCTTTTCTCCCAAGGGGGCAAGCAATACGCATCCCCACCCTGTCAAGCTGATGTCCACTCCCACCACGCGCCTTGGTAAAATTCAGCCCACGCACTATTGAGGTTCCATGCTTCACAAAACAACTCTCTCGCACTTTATCATTGAACTTTGACCACAATCCCTTTGACCATGTGATTTCATTACATCGAGGTATTAAAAAGTCAAATTGCAAATCAGCTTTGATTATTTTATTTCCTCATCTGGACTTCTGAGAATCTGCTCGGCATCCAAAGCGTTCGATCAGAACATTGGCATTGGAAAATTCAGAAGCCCCTGAATGTATATGTACATTTATTAATATTCAAAATATAGGTTTCTCTGTTCCCTGTCTGAATCCCTGAGACCGAAATGCCTGCAGCTGTGCTCAGTATCTCTGCCTATTAGCTGCTAGAGGAACAGCACTCACAAGTTCTTCCTCTAGCTATTTCCCACAGCTCCATCTGTCAAAACATCAAAAATGCTCCAAGTTTGTTATGGCAGTAATGAATAATTGATGGAGTCGAAAAGAACTGAACAGGAAACAATCCGCAGCCCCAACAAAGTCAATCAAATCAGTTGACTTGCATTGAACAGACATGGTTTAATGTAGTAGGGACCTACCTCGTTCGATTCAAGCAGGTCCACCACTCGGGAAATATTAGAAGCTCCATCAATTTCTCCCAGTTTCTCCAATTCAAAATCCGACAATGACTGGTCTGTCTCATTTCCTGTCATTGCATCCGTGTACAAAGCAGCAAACACCCTTTGTGTCTGGGAGAAAGGATTGCATGTTAGCTATGAGACTTACCCGTGTGGTTGTAATAATGGAAGAGCACCAATCATTCAAGATGGATTGGGTAAAAATGTTGTGGGTTCATTCGTTAAGACGAGGCACATAGGAACAATTATACAGCAATACAAGTCTTGACAACACCAGAGCAGCCGAGTCAACTGCTGTGTGCTCAGCTGAACATCAAAAGTGAAACTGATTGCAGCATGACATCACTGGAGAGAAGTTTGTCATGCTATAATCCCTTAAATGCATGTTACAACATGACTATTTCTGCAAGATACGGAAATCCAAAGAGGTGCCACAGTGGCACAGTGGTTATCATTACTGCCCCACAGTGCCAGGGACCTGTGCGTGTGTTCCATTCCCGGCTTGGGTCACTGTCTGTGTGGAGTCTGCACATTCTCCCCGTGTCTGCGTTGGTGACCCCCGAGTGATACATTTTCCTCCCACACTTCAATAGGATCCAAAGATGTGTGTGATAAATTGATTGGCCATGCTACATTGACCCTGAGTGTCCTGGTTTGCGGATGTTGGGGGGATATGCCAGGTCAATAAGTGGGATATTGGGGATAAGGCTCGGGTGGGATTGATGTCAGTGCAGACTTGTTGGGCCGAATGGCTTCCTTCTGCTGATAGCCCCATTGAAGTGCATGAACTGAAGACAGTGGGTGTATCGTGTGCAGTAATTGTACCTTTGCTTGGTCGGGATATAATTCTTCGGTTTCAATGCTGTGGCTTCACATGTATTAGAAGGCACGATACGGAAAGCTTCAAACGCACCCATGGGTCTTATATTCATCGGAGCAGTCAATGATGAGGAGGGGGGGTGGAGAGAGAGGGAACACACCTCCCACTCTCTGCTCATCAAAGCCACTGGCAACCTGTCACCTTTCCCGGCAGCCTTATTTAAACTAAGTGTGTTTCCGACTCCTTTTCTCCCAAGGGGGCAAGCAATACTCATCCCCACCCTGTCAAGCTGATGTCCACTCCCACCACGCGCCTTGGTAAAATTCAGCCCACGCACTATTGAGGTTCCATGCTTCACAAAACAACTCTCTTGCACTTTATCACTGAACCTTGACCAGAATACCTTTGACCATGTGATTTCATGACATCAAGGTATTAGAAAGTCAAATTGCAAATCAGCTTTGATTATTTTATTTCCCCATCTGGACTTCTGAGAATCTGCTCGGCACCCAAAGCGTTCGATCAGAACATTGGCATTGGAAAATTCAGAAGCACCTGAATGTATATGTACCTTTATTAATATTCAAAATATAGGTTTCTCTGTTCCCTGTCTGAATCCCTGAGACCCAATTGCCTGCTGCTGTGCTCAGTATCTCTGCCGATTAGCTGCTAGAGGAACAGCACCCACAAGTTCTTCCTCTTGCTATTTCCCACAGCTCCAACCCTCCAAACATCAAAAATGGTCCAAATTTGTTATGGCAGTAATGAATAATTGATGGAGTCGAAAAGAACTGAACAGGAAACAATCCGCAGCCCCAACAAAGTCAATCAAATCAGTTGACTTGCATTGAACTAACATGGTTTAATGTAGTAGGGACCTACCTCGTTCGATTCAAGCAGGTCCACCACACGGGAAAGATTAGAAGCTCCATCAATTTCTCCCAGTTTCTCCAATTCAAAATCCAACAATGCCTGGTCTGTCTCATTTCCTGTCATTGCATCCGTGAACAAACCAGCAAACTCCCTTTGCGTCTGGGAGAAAGAATTGCATGTTAACTATGAGACTTACCCTTCTGGTTGTGATGATATAAAAGCACCAATCACTCAAGAGGGATTGGGTAAAAATGTGGTGGGTTCATGCATAATGACTACGCACATAGGGACGTTTATACAGCAATATAAAGCTTGACAACACCAGAGCAGCCGAGTCAACTGCTGTGTGCTCAGTTGAACATCAAAATTGAATCTGATTTAAGCATGACATCATTGGAGAGAAGTTTGTCATGCTATAATCACTTAAAGGCACGTTACAACATGACGATTTCTACAAGATATGGAATGCCAAGTAGGTGCCACAGTGGCACAGTGGTTATCATTACTGCCCCCACAGTGCCAGGGACCTGTGTTCAATTCCCGGGTTGGGTCACCCTCTGTGTGGTGTCTGCACGTTCTCCCTGTGTCTGCGTGGCTTTCCCCCGGGTGCTCCACTTTCTTCCCACACTTCGAAAGACTCCAATGTTGCGTGTGATAGGTTGACTGGCCATGCTAAATTGACCATTAGTGCAATGGTATGCGGAGGTTGGGGGGATTAGTGGGGTCAATCAGTGGGGTGATGGCAATACGGCCTGTTTAGCATTCTTGTCAGTGCAAACTTCATGGTCCAAATGGCTTCCTTCTGCTGACAGCCCCATTGAAGTGTATGAACTGAAGTCAGTTGTTGTACAGTGTGCAGTAAGTGTACCTTTGCTTGGTAGGGGTATGATTCTTCAGTTTCAATGCTGTGGTCTCGCATGCATTGTAAGACACGATACGGTAAGCCTGATTTGCACCGATAATTCCTATATTAATCGGAGCAGTCAATGATGAGGAGGGGGGTGGAGAGGGAAGGAACAACCTCCCACTCTCTGCTCATTGAAGCCACTGGCAACCTGTCATCATTGCCGGGCAGCGTTTCTTTAACTCAGTGGGTTTCGAATTATGTTTCTCCCAAGGGGGCAAGCAATACTCATCCCCACCCCGTCCAGCTGACGTTTGGGTGGAAGGTCAAAAAATAGGTGACAGAGGTGGGTTTTGATGGGCATCGTAAAGGAGAAAAGAGTGGTAGACAACCAGCAAGGTTTGGGGAGAGAATTCCAGGATGCCGGGCCTCGGCAACTGAAGACATGGCCATCAAGATTTGATCAAATAAAGTTGGGAATGTGCATGAGTCCAGAATTGGATGTGGCATCCATCTAGGAGGGTTGTGGAGCAGGAGGAGATTACAGAGATAGAACATAGAACATAGAACATAGAACATTACAGCGCAGAACAGGCCCTTCGGCCCACGATGTTGCACCGACCAGTTAAAAAAAAACTGTGACCCTCCAACCTCAACCAATTTCTTTTCGTCCATGAACCTATCTACGGATCTCTTAAACGCCCCCAAACTAGGCGCATTTACTACTGATGCTGGCAGGGCATTCCAATCCCTCACCACCCTCTGGGTAAAGAACCTACCCCTGACATCGGTTCTATAACTACCCCCCCTCAATTTAAAGCCATGCCCCCTCGTGCTGGATTTCTCCATCAGAGGAAAAAGGCTATCACTATCCACCCTATCTAAACCTCTAATCATCTTATATGTTTCAATAAGATCCCCTCTTAGCCGCCGCCTTTCCAGCGAAAACAATCCCAAATCCCTCAGCCTCTCCTCATAGGATCTCCCCTCCATACCAGGCAACATCCTGGTAAACCTCCTCTGCACCCTCTCCAAAGCCTCCACATCCTTCCTGTAATGTGGGGACCAGAACTGCACACAGTACTCCAAGTGCGGCCGCACCAGAGTTGTGTACAGTTGCAACATAACGCTACGACTCCTAAATTCAATCCCCCTACCAATAAACGCCAAGACACCATATGCCTTCTTAACAACCTTATCTACTTGATTCCCAACTTTCAGGGATCTATGCACACATACACCTAGATCCCTCTGCTCCTCCACACTATTCAAAGTCCTCCCGTTAGCCCTATACTCAACACATCTGTTATTCCTACCAAAGTGAATTACCTCACACTTCTCCGCATTAAACTCCATCCGCCACCTCTCGGCCCAACTTTGCAACCTGTCTAAGTCTTCCTGCAAACTACGACACCCTTCCTCACTGTCTACCACACCACCGACTTTGGTGTCATCAGCAAATTTGCTAATCCACCCAACTATACCCTCATCCAGATCATTAATAAATATTACAAACAGCAGTGGCCCCAAAACAGATCTCTGAGGTACACCACTTGTAACCGCACTCCATGATGAATATTTACTATCAACCACCACCCTGTTTCCTATCCGCTAGCCAATTCCTGATCCAATTTCCTAGATCACCCCCAATCCCATACATCTGCATTTTCTGCAGAAGCCTACCATGGTGAACCTTATCAAACGCCTTACTAAAATCCATATATACCACGTCCACTGCCTTGCCCCCATCCACCTCCTTGGTCGCGTTCTCAAAAAACTCAATAAGGTTAGTAAGGCACGACCTACCTGCCACAAAACCATGCTGACTATCACCTATCTGGTCCCTCACAGATAGTGAGGGACCAGACTCTGAAGGCACTTGAAAGCAAAGGTGAGGTTTTAATATTGAGACATTACTTCAGCAGGAGCCAAAGCAGATCGGGAAGTAGATCAGCGAGCACTGGGGTGATGGTTGAACGCAACATGGTACAAGTTAGGATAGAGGCAGAAGCGATTTGGATAACACCCATTATACAGAAGGTATAATGAACATGGCTGACCAGGAGAGTATTTCAACAGCGAAGACTTGAGGCAGCAAAGTTATGAACGAGGGTTTCAGCAGCAGATGAAATGAGGCAGGGGTGGAGTCAGGCCAGGTGGAAAGAGGCAGTCTCAATGAGAGCGGATATGTGCTCAAACCTTCGATTAAGGATACGAGTAGTCTGCTTCAGCCTCAGCCGGCTACGAGGGAGGGGATGGAGTTAGTAGCTGGAGAACAGAGTCTTTAAACTGCCGGACTGAGGACAATGACTGGGACTTTCCAGCCTCTCTGTGGCAGGACCCACCATGGGATGAATGTGGCAAGACTGGAAGATCCCGATGATGGGCGGGGCTGGAAAATCATGGCCAATGGCTTTGATTTTCCCAATATTTAATTGGAGGGAAATGCCATCATTTGTGCCTTACAAATTTCAATCAAAGAAATGGCCGACAACTGGCACATCATTGGTTGGTGTTAAATATCTAAATCACCGTGGGAGGACATTTTGTTTTTCGATGGTGGCGCTTACTGAACAACATTAACAGGTTGAGGTGGTCATAGTTCAGATTGAAATGTTCAAAACAATATCATGCTTCTTCAGTACTTTGCTAAAGTATCAGTCTAGATTCCTACCAGATTAGCGTAACTCTTCCCATAGGCCAGCTTCCATGTTTCCCATTGCTCATCAATGATTGGCTTCGTCGCGGCCATGGAGATAACAGTCAGGATGTGCACCACAAAGAGAAAATATGCCATGGTGAAAGGTTGAGCCCGTCAAACCTGTCGCAGGGCTGGTTTGCTTTGTGAGAAGCTGTGGGCAATAAAATCAGAAGCACTAAGTGTCTAAACTCACAGTCCTTTCCTCATTATTAAGAGCCCCTGCTTTTTCTTATTGGTACCTTTGGGACTTCAATTCTAATAATAAAGCTAATTCAAATTCAGTCCAATCATGGTCCCCATGTGAGGGGCAAACCAGATCCAAGCTGACAAGACAAGACATTGCATCCCATCTTGGGCTCCACCAAACAAGATCCAAGCTGACAGGATGAGGCATTGCACCCCGTCCTGGGCTTGATCTGACACTTCATCTGAGCCAAAAGGCAAGATGGCTTTGTGAAATTGCATCAAGTAAAGACTCGGTTTCACCTCATTGGCTACGCTGATCGCTTACTCTATCGAGCTTCGGCAAACCACTGCCACAGTTGTCAGCACACCCCCAGCAATGGGCTAGCCACGTCCCCTGCCTGATCAGAGTCCCTCTTAACAATCTATATTCTTGATATGATCTTGTCATTGTTATCTCTGGAATTCAACTCTTTTACCAGCACATGACTGCAACCAACCTCAAGGCTTTATGTATTTGAGACAGTTTCCCACAGGGGAAGGTCCCAATCCCTACAAGGAGGAGCTGAATACCTATGCATTGCATCTCTCCTTAACTACGGGGAGAACGGCAGGTGAATTAGATAGCCCCGACTGTCGACATTTTCTGAAGGGAATCACAGAAGGTAGAGGAGCTGAGGTCATCCCCTTCAGCCAGCGGGTGGTGAATCTATGGAATTCATTGCCACAGAAAGCTGTGGAGGCCAGGTCAGTGAGTATATTTAAGAGACGGCTAGGTTCTTGATTGGTCAAGGGATCAAAGGTTGTGGGGAAAAGGTGGGAGAATGGTGTTGAGAAACATATCAGCCATGATTGAATGGCGGAGCAGGCTTGACGGGCTGAATGATCTAATTCTGCTCCTGCATCTTATGGTCTTATTTAACTTTTAATTGCTTCAATCAACAACTGTCAAGAAAAAGCCCCAATTCATTCAGATGAAGAGCGAATAAGCCTGTGAAATTTACAATGCTTCTTCCCATTATGCACATGAAAATGATCAAGTCCCACATTCCCAAACATGTCCTCACCTTGGATCACAGTTACAGGGAGTGTAAGGTTCCCAGGCTGGTGTAGAATCTGAAGATAGACTTGGGGTGAAGCGGAACTGCCTTTAGCTTCAGATTTGACTTACTCAAAGTTCCCAGTCAGGAAATACATTGATCCCAAAAACCCACGATTACCACTACATTTGCCATGACAATAAAGTTTTAAAGTTTATTTATTTACCAGTGTCACAAGTGGGCTTACATTTACACTGCAATGGAGTTACTGCCAATCAATCACATTAGTTCGAATAAAAGTTATATTTTACTCACCTCTCAAGGATACCTCCGGTTCTTAAACGACACAAACAATCTGAGACCAGGTTGTGTTGTACTGGAGTTTGATTTGAGGTTTATATACCCTCAGAAGAAGCAAGATGAACTCATTGCCTCACAAATTCCATCAATTAGTGCACGGGGCCTGAAGCATTCTCTTTGTTCAGTTTGATTGAAAATAATTTGCCACCTGCATGCTCCAACCACCAATCATCCAAACTACTCACAAATACTTCACGTGATCTTAATAACATGGTCTCAAAAGATAATTAGATGATGTAAATCTTATTTTCATGATGCATGTTGCTGGTTCCTTGGTGAGAACCCCAATTTGCTATTGAGGATTCTTGCCTTTGCGTTTCTTCATGGTGCCTACATGCTTCAGGAATGCATCCTTGGCAATTATCCAATGTCCTCTCCCTTTGACAGTGAGATTTTCCAGCTGACGCGTGCGTACAGATTCTATGATCACTGGAGGGCTGATAATGCAATCACAGGCATTCGGGGCATCTCTAGCAGCATGGTGGTACAGTGGTTAGCACTGCTGGCTCGCAGCGCCAGGGACACGGGTTCGATTCCCGACTTGGGTCACTGTCTGTGCGGAGTCTGCATGTTCTCTCCATGTCTGCATGGGCTTCCTCCGGGTACTCCGGTTTCCTTCCACAGTATGAAAGACCTGCTGGTGAGGTACATCAGTCATGCTAAATTCTCCCTCTGTGTACCCGAACACGTGGCGGAGTGTGGTGACCAGGGGATTTTCACAGTAACTTCAATGTAAGCCTACTTGTGACAGTAATAAATAAACTTAATCTCTGCACCAGGGCTGCAATATCAGCTGTGTGTGTGCGTGTATGTGTGGGCGTCAGTTCATTTCTAGTGATCGGCATCTTCTTTTACAACTTCTTTCTCATTTTGCAAAATAAAACCTGCACCAAAGCCTTTTGCAATGTCATGAGAACAAGGACAATTCTCAGCTCAGATCTGTGTACATTCCAGGGACTCTCTGAGTTCTGAAATTGTCTGTGCATTGGTATCTGGAGACAGGACAATCTGCAGTCAGGACAAATTGGAGTGCTGCACTCTTCGAGCTGCTGCCTATCTGTTGAATTGTTAAACTGAGATCCCTTCTGTCATTGCAAATGAAGATTTTAAAAGTCCATGGGTCTATCTTGTAAACACAGTAAGAAGTCTCACAACACCAGGTTAAAGTCCAACAGGTTTATTTGGTAACACAAGCCACAAACCTTCAGAGCACTGCCCCTTCATCAGGTGAGTGGGGGTTGCATTCACAAACAGGACATATATAGACACAAACTCAATTTACAAGATAATGGTTGGAACGCCAGTCTTTACAGGTCGTCAAGTCTTAAAGGTACAGACAATGTGAGTGGAGAGAGGGTTAACCCTCTCTCCACTCACATTGTCTGTACCTTTAAGAACCTTCTTCACTGTCCACTATGCCACCAATCTTGGTGTCATCTGCAAACTTACAAACCAGGCCTACTAAATTCTCATCCAAATCATTAATATAAATGACAAATAACAGCGGAACCAGCACCAATCCCTGAGGCACCCTGCAGGTCACAGGCCACCAGTTTGAAAAACAACCCTCTGCAACCCTCCTCCGTCTTCTGTCATCAAGCCAATTTTGTATCCATTTGGCTACCTCACCCTGGATCCCAAGAGATTTAACCTCATGCAACAACCTACCATGTGGTACCTTGTCAAAGGCCTTGCTAAAGTCCATGGAGACAACATCAACTGCACTGCCCTCATCTACCTTCTTGGTTACGCCTTCAAAAAACTCAATCAAATTTGTGAGACATGATTTTCCACTCACAAACCCATGCTGACTGGCCCTAATGATCCTGTCTCTCAGAATACCTCGATCACTCGCATTGTTCCTGAGCTCAATTAGATCCTTATTCTTTCTTCCTCTCTCTTGTACATTGTGCACACAGTCAGAAAGAATTCAATTGATTCAAGTCAAATTCTAAATGTAGAGGGAGCTGTTCCTGTATCATTCAATCTGATTGTCGATGAATGTGCGGCGAAGCGAAAAAGTGAAGTGGGGCAAGAGTCATTGCACTGACCCCCCTGCCATCCGGTGCCAGTTCTATAACCCGCCCCCAGTTACATCAATTGGCATTGAGTCTATGCCAGTAATTTCCTCACTTTTCGGATGGTGTTGACTTCACATGATGAAATAGGCACACAGAAGAATCAGTCTTGTAGACAGTGGTACAGAAATTCCATCGGTATAGATAAGACCAGGAGTTCAACTTGGACAGAGCTTTTTTCTCTGAGGCTGTTAGTTGGATGATAAGCTATTCAACCCTACAAGATGATATTCACTGTTCAACAAGCCAGTGGCCTGCATCATGTGACTTTATCTCTCCATTATATATTCAACAAAGGATGTTTATCAAACGTTTGGGAATTGGCTTTGTGTTCCAGGCTGATAATGTCTTGGCCATTTTGGGTTCAAAGGAATGTTTGAGAGGCCATTGTCTTAGAAGACATTCCAAAACTGCACGCAGTATTCCTGATGTGGTCTCACCAAGCCCCATACAACTGGAACAAGATTTCTTCATTCTTGTCCTTTTTGCTCTTGCAATAAAGCCCAACATGCCAGTTCCCATCCTCATTGCTTGCTGCACCCATATACTAACTTTCTGTGTTCCTTGTACAAGCACACCCAAATCTCTTTGAACATTTTGATTGACTTTGATTCGATTTATTATTGTCACATGTATTAGTATACAGTGAAAAGTTTTGTTTCTTATGCGCTGTACAGACAAAGCATACCGTAAATAGGGAAGGAAAGGAGACAGGGCAGAATGTAGTGTTCCAGTCATAGCTAGGGTGGAGAGAAAGATCTGCTTAATATGAGGTAGGTCCATTCATTTATATTGGCTGCTTTTCCGAGGCAGCGGGAAGTATAGAAAATGTCAATGGATGGGAGGTTGATTTGAGTGATGGACTGGGCTTCATTCATGATCCTTTCTTAATTTCTTGCAGTCTTGAACAGAGCGGTCATACCAAACTGTGATACAGCTGGAAGGAAATCTTTCTATGGTGCATCTCGAGTTGGTGAGAGTTGTAGTGTTCATGCCAAATTTCCTTCGTCTCCTGAGAAAGTAGAGGCATTGGTGGGCTTTCTGAACTATAGTGTCAGCATGGAGGGATCATAACAGGTTATTGGTGATCTGGACACCTAAAAACCTGAAGCTCTCAACCATTGCTACTTCATCCCCATTGATGTAGACAGGGGCCTGTCAAAAAATCATAGAATCATAGATACCCTCCAGTGCAGAAAGAGGCCATTTGGCCCATTGAGTCTGCACAATCCCACCCAGGCCCTACCTCCATATCTCTACATATTTACCCGCTAACCCCTCTAACCTAAGCATCTCAGGACTCTAAGGGGCAATTTTTAGCCTGGCCAATCAACCTAACCCGCCCATCTTTGGACTGTGGGAGGAAACCAGAGCACCTGGAGGAAACCCACGCAGACACGAAGAGAATGTGCAAACTCCACACAGACAGTGACCCAAGCCAGGAATCGAACCCAGATCCCTGGAGCTGTGAAGCAGCAGTGCTAACCACTGTGCTACTGCACGGTGCATCTTGAAATCAATGACTATCTCCTTTGCTTTGCTGACATTGAGGGAGAGATTATTATCATCGCACCAGTTCACCAGATTCTCTATCTCACTTACTATCAACACTGACAAGTTTCTCATCAATTGAAAAATACTTTTTTTTTTTATTCCTACAACCAAAGTGAACAAATTCACACTTGCCTACATTATAATCCCTTAACCGTCTTGTTGCCCACTCACCTGACCTGTCTATATCTCTTTGCATCCTCCCTGTGTCTTCCCCGCAGCTTTCCTTCCCACCCAGCTTTGTGTCATCCGCAAACTTAGATACATTACTATCTGTAACATGAACTCAGTCATGAATATAGATTGTAAATAGCGGAGGCCCAGCACTGATCCATGCAGCACTCCACCATTCAATGCTTGCCAACCAGCCCTGTTCATGTCCACTCTCTGTTTTCTATCCATTAATTAGTCCTCTTGATCTTACCTCCCAATCTTATTCACCTCCCTCACTGTTTCTGAAACCCTCCTCAAACTTATTCTTTCAGATCGTGCCTTGAGTTACCATCCTGTAATAAGTCCTCAAAGGCAGAAATCCCTTCACCAAAATTCCTTTATTTACAAGTCTGACAGCAGCATACAGAGTGTTTTCAGTTAGCAGTCTACACTCGGAGTCCCAGAGGAACTGCCACTCCTGGTTAAGTACAAAGCAAGAGGCTCCCTGATTTGTCCATCAATTTGGCCCTGAATCAGGTCGTTCATATTCTAAGAGGCCAACCTCAATTGTCTGATTAAAGTCATTACACATCCTTAAGATTCCCCCGCTGCAACTCAGTGTCCCTTTCCCAGCTCGAACAAAGGTTCATTCAGACTCAAAACGTTAGCTCTATTCTCTCTCCACAGACGCTGTCAGACCTGCGAAGATTGACCAGCATTTTCTGGAATGCCCCATGGTTCGAGTTGCCCTGCTTGGCTGCCGATAGAATTACACTTTTGCTCCATGATGAATGATATGTGTGCAACATTAGACTGAGTACTCACCTGATGAAGGAGCAGCACACCGAAAGCTCGTGATTCCAAATAAACCTTTTGGACTTTAACCTGGTGTTGTGAGTCTTCTTACTGTGCCCACCCCAATCCAACACCAGCCTCTCCACATCACATTAGATTGAGACCATGGAATGCCATCGAGCACATCCCAGAGCAGCTTGCACTCTGGGATTAGAGCAACTCTTGGTCAAGAGCTTCAGGTTTTTAGTGTCCAGATCACAAACAATCTGTCCTGGTCCTCCCATGTCGGCACTTTCACCATGCCTCGACTTTCTCACAAGACTAAGGAAATTTGGCATGTCAGCTACGACTATCACCAACTTTTACAGATGCACCAGAGAAAGCATTCCTTCTGGTTGTATCACAGTTTGGTATGGCTCCTGCTCTTCCCGAGACTGCAAGGAGCTACAAGGAGCTTCGTGAATGTAGCCCAATCCATCACGAAAACCAGCCTCCCATCCATTGATTCTGTCTACGCTTCCTTTTGCCTCGGCAAAGCAGCCAGCATAGCCAAGGACCCCACACACCCCGGACATCCTCTCTTCCACCTTCTTGGTTCAGGGAAAAAGTTACAAAAGTCTGAGGTCACGTACCAACCAACTCAAGAACAGCTTCTTCCCTGCTGCTGTCAGACTTTTGAATGGACTTACCTTGCATTAAGTTGCTCTTTCTCCACACCCTAGCTATGACTGTAACACTACATTCTGCTCTCACTCGTTTCCTTCTCTATGAACGGTATGTTTTGCCTGTATAGTGCACAAAAAACAATACTTTTCACTGTGTGTTAATACATGTGACAATAATAAATCAAATCAAATCAAGTGCCCAAGGAAAGAGAGGCCAACCGATCAGACAATGTAGTTGCCAAGAGCTCCCAGCCCAAAGGAAGAGTGAGGAGTAAAATTCAAGGTGGTAACTTTGGCACCTTGGTTAAGCCAACCATCAACATATGGACCCAAGGAAAGGGTCAGCTGTCAATCCTCATCTCCATCACTGTCTGGAAAAGACAGTCATGATGTGGAGATGCCGGCGTTGGACTGGGGTAAACACAGTAAGAAGTTTAACAACACCAGGTTAAAGTCCAACAGGTTTATTTGGTAGCAAAAGCCACACAAGCTTTCGGAGCTGCAAGCCCCTTCTTCAGGTGAGTGGGAATTCTGTTCACAAACAGAGCATATAAAGACACAAACTCAATTTACATGAATAATGGTTGGAATGCGAATACTTACATCGTGATTCACGATGCTCCACTTCTCCAGCTTCCACCCTAAACACGTTAAAGAAGCCATCCCCTACGGACAAGCCCTCCGAATACACAGGATCTGCTCGGATGAGGAGGATCGCAACAGACACCTCCAGACGCTGAAAGATGCCCTCATAAGAACAGGATATGGCGCTCGGCTCATTGATCAACAGTTCCAACGCGCCACAGCGAAAAACCGCACCGACCTCCTCAGAAGACAAACACGGGACAGTGGACAGAGTACCCTTCGTTGTCCAGTACTTCCCCGGAGCGGAGAAGCTACGGCATCTCCTCCGGAGCCTTCAACATGTCATTGATGAAGACAAACATCTCACCAAGGCCATCCCCACACCCCCACTTCTCGCCTTCAAACAACCGCACAACCTCAAACAGACCATTGTCCGCAGCAAACTACCCAGCCTTCAGGGGAACAGTGACCATGACACCACACAGCCCTGCCACAGCAACCTCTGCAAGACGTGCCGGATCATCGACAAAGATGCCATCATCTCACGTGAGAACACCATCCACCAGGTACACGGTACATACTCTTGCAATTCGGCCAACGTTGTCTACCTGATACGCTGCAAGAAAGGATGTCCCTAGGCATGGTACATTGGGGAAACTATGCAGATGCTGCGACAACGGATGAATGAACACCGCTCGACAATCACCAGGCAAGACTGTTCTCTTCCTGTTGGGGAGCACTTCAGCGGTCATGGGCATTCGGCCTCTGATATTCGGGTAAGCGTTCTCCAAGGCGGCCTTCGCGACACACGACAGCGCAGAGTCGCTGAGCAGAAACTGATAGCCAAGTTCCGCACACACGAGGACGGCCTCAACCGGGATATTGGGTTCATGTCACACTATTTGTAACCCCCACAGTTGCCTCGACCTGCAGAGTTTCACTGGCTGTCTTGTCTGGAGACAATACACATCTTTTTAGCCTGTCTTGATGCTCTCTCCACTCACATTGTTTTGTTTCTTAAAGACTTGATTAGTTGTAAGTATTCGCATTGACGAAGGAGCAGCGTTCCGAAAGCTAATGGCTTTTGCTACCAAATAAACCTGTTGGACTTTAACCTGGTGTTGTTACACTTCTTACTGTGGAAAAGACAGTACCAGGATCACTGGGGGATACGGAGTAGTCTTCATTTCTAACTATCATGCGAGAGAAATTATTAGTGCCAGTTCATTCAGAGGCTGTTAAACTGTGATTTTGATCTGATGAAGATGATGATGAAAATGGATTCACCTGTCACTCCAACGAGTGTGTGCTCAGTAAGGAGACCTATTGATCACTGACGAGGTTGGTGTCATCTCATATTTGATGTTAAACCATATCTTGATTGGCAGATCTGATGGCTAGTGTTCCAGATGAAGCCACTATTGGAGGGGTAGGTGAAGGCACTGGCTTTGCATTCTGCTCACTTGTCCTGTAGGGACCTAACTCTGCTCTCCGCAAATGTTGAGATTGCTTGATGACGGAGACTCCTCCAGTTGGGTCTGTCTCTGGTTAATTTGCAATAGGAGCAGGGTTACATCGAAACAGAGATAGAAAATTGCTGAATCTTGCCATGAGAACCGTCATATATTTCATTTCAAATCAAACACTTTGCTGCTTTCTCATTGCCTCAAACAAGTGCCTTTCATTCCACCATCAGAAAAGAGAGGACAGCTCAAATTTCACCCAAGTGCAAAATCATCGTATTCAATACAGCTTCATCCTTTGGCCATCACACTGAGAGTATCATGAGTTCATCAAACTGCTCCTCAGCAGTGGCAGCACGGAGAGGCATAGATCACGTTTAAAATAGTTACTGTTCAGCCAGTAGAGGAAGTTTTAAAGGGAAATTCCAACCAGCATTCCAACCATTATCTTGCAGTTGAGTCTGTGTCTATATAAGCCCTGTTTGTGAACCCAACTCTCCATTCACCTGAGGAAGGAGCAGCGCTCCGAAAGCTCATGATTCCAAATAAACCTATTGGACTTTAACCTGGTGTTGTGAGCCTTCTTACTGTGTCCACCCCAGTCCAACGTCCACATCTCCACATCATGTAAATCAGAATAGGGCTATCGATGGAGCACATTTGCTGCAACACAAATGGGTAAGAACAGGTGATGTCCATCATAGGATAGACTCCCTCCTGTGTGTTGAAGCAGTTGACTTGATAAATTAATGGTCTTTTCTCATGACATGTTTTCTTCAGTAATGGCTGTGATTTTTACACTTTCTCACACAGGACAATGTGAAGTACTCGATCCAATCAAAGGATAATTTCGATTTTGTACACAAGGATCATTATCGAATCAAAGGACAAGTTAAATTTGTATGCAGTGATCAATTCTTTTCATTCATTCATTGGATGTGGGCATCATTGGCTGCCTATCCCTAATTGCCCTTGACCTGAGTGGTTTACATGGCCATTTCAGACAGTGTTTAAGAGTCAAACATGTTGCTGTCGATCGGGAGACATATGGAGGCCAGACCGGGTAAGGACAGCAGATTTCCTTCCCTAAAGGACATCAGTAAGGTCAACTCCCAGAGATGCTCAAGACATTTAGCATGTTGACTCGGAGAAGTACCAGTCAGAAAGGCCAGCAAACATTGATCCGATGAGGATGGTGTTGATGGATTCTCCTGTCATGGCAATGTTCATCATGAGACCTTTACTGAATTCAAACCATTTATTGAATTCAAATGTTACCATCTGCCATAGAGGAATTCAAACCTGAGTCCCCAGAGCTGGTTCTCCAGATGACTAACCCAGTGATTATCCCACTCCACCACCAACCCCCCATTTCAATTTCAATTGTCCACTTGCTCCTCACTCCAACGTGTTCTTCCATCTGCTCAGTACCTCCAGCACACATCTGCTATTCACTTTGCCTTTTTAAAATTCCTCTCACTTGTGTCTCGAAATCTTTGTTTGTGCTCTGTACGAAAATCATCCCATTCTGTTCCTGTGAGTTATTTAAATGCAGTATCTGCTTTGGATCTCCAAGAATCTCTACAATTCCAAGGATTCATAGGTGACCATGTATTTATAGATCTCCACCCCCACTCCCCGTCCCCCACCATCTTGCCCGACTATGCCAAACTCTGTCTCTCTCCTGCACATCTTAGAATCCCGTCAGCATAGAAAAATCGTAACTAGAAGCAGGAATAGGCCATTCGGCCCGTCGAGCCTGCTCGACAATTAATTATGATCATGGTTGATTATCCAATTCAATATCCTCATTTCCCTCCTCCCCACTCCCCCATATCCCTTGATGCCTTTCGCCCCATGATCGACATCTAATTTCTTCTTGAAATCAGACAATGTTTTGGCCTCAACTACTTTCTGTGGAGTGAATTCCACACATTCACTCCTCTCTGGGTGAAGACATTTCTCCTCATCTCTGTCCTAAAATGTTTACCCCTTATCCTCAAACTATGGACCATAGTTCTGGACTCCCCCCACCATCAGCAACATTCTTTCTGAATCTAAACCACCATCTCGGGCATCAATCCCACCAGAGCCGAGATGTCATGACACAGCTGACTTTGTCTTTCTGGTTATATTGGAGAATCTGGACCTTGTTTAACAGTGCTCCAAACTCTAAAACAGAAAAGGTTGGAAGTGTGCAGTAGGGCCAACAGACTGAGGAAGAAGCCACAGGCTCATTCTTCTTGTTGAGACACTTACCTCTAATCTTCTTATCATACCTGCTCACATATACGTCAACAGTTGACAGAAGACAAGATTGATGCCCGAGGTTAAAATATCCATAACTAACCAAATTCACATGCCTAGTTACACTGTTTATCCATTAATAGGAGACCAGAGGCTTCCAGGCAGGAACAACAATAAGAATGATTCGTCTTTCATGAATTTTAGCTTGGCAATTGATAGGTTAGCTCTTGGCTCAATAATTTAATGCATGCCGCTTCGACCAAGAGCATAGGATTATCTCAAACCTTTTACACCAAGCCTGAGGTTTAATTGGATTATCCCGTCCTTATCGCCAGGAAAATGCCTGCAATTAAATACTTCTGCCCAAAGAGTTAATCCTTTAATTTGTTTTCAGTTTAGGTGGATAAATTCTAAAATCCACACTTCCTTCGTTTTTATCCTGTTTCCTGAACAGGTCGTGAACAGATTCATTTTCACAATTTTATTTCATTGTTCTTTACTTAGATTGATTCACCAATCTATCAGCCTTGTATCCACTTGTAGCTTTGGTCTTTAAGTTAATAGAATGTGAATAAACGACAGAGCTGTGGGTAATAACACCTCATGAATTTCTTCCCGACCGAAATATAAAGAATGTAATAACGAAGGCAATTCATTGATGACAAATCAATTATCACAAGGCATGATATTGTGTAACAGAACTCAATGAGCAGGCCCTTCTCACTTGTGGGAAGGTGATGATGCCCTGTGGCACATTCCCTGGTGGTGAGGCGGGTGAGCCATGCAAAACATCATAGACCTCAGCGGGACTGGAAGATCCCACTGGCGGCCAATGATAAGCCACACCCGCTGTTGGAGAATATGCCACAGGGTGGCTGGAAAATCTCAACCATTATCATAGAATCATAGAATCCCTACAGTGCAGAAGGAGGCCATTCAGCCGACTGAGCCAGCACCAACAACATTTGCACGTAGGCCCTATCTGCATAATCGCACCTATTTACCCAGCTAATCTCCCTGGGGCAATTTATCATGGCCAATCAACCTAACCCGCACATCTTTGGAGCGTCAGAGGAAAGCGGAGCACCCGGATGAAACCCACGCAGACATGGGAAGAATGTGTAGACTGCACTGACAGTCACCCAAGGTCGGAATTGAACCCGCATCCCTTGCACTGCACGGCAGCAGTGCTAACCACTGTGCCACCATGTTATGATGACCACAAAGGCCATGGGGGTTCATCAATAGATCTCCCTGTGGGCTTTGTGGAGTATTAGCTGCTTTATGGAGCAAGTGGAGGCTTGCCCAATGAGATGCAGCCAGCAGGGGTTCTTAAACCTACTACTCTGCCCAGGCGATTGTTGTAATTCCTGAGGTGAAGACTACCTGACTGCAGGCTGCAGAGTCAGCCCATTCTTTTAGTGCACAATAAAAGGTGTTCGTGATCACAAACAGTTGGCTGAATTACTACATCGGCCAACATTAATAAAATGTCAATATAAATTTGCAATGGAGAATGAAACTCCAGGTTGTAAAACTAACTCAGGTGCCCAGGAACCGTAGGTAGTTTATCAGCTGGGGTTAACCCAGATTTCACTGTGTCGTCACTAAATACCATGACACAGATTACTTTCTATAAGGATGCCAATAGCAGAAACATTGTACCATGCTTCTGGATTCAATGTAGCCAGTGCTTCAATGATCTTCAATGGCTCGTTAACTTAACCTCTGTAGTCGGGAAAATGCTTGAACCGATCATCAAGGAAGGAATTGCGAGACATCTGGATAGAAATTGTCCCATTGGTAAGACGCAGCATGGGTTCATGAAGGGCAGGTCATGTTTGACTAATTTGGTGGAATTCTTTGAGAACATTACATGTGCAGTGGGGACAATGGGGAACCTGTGGATGTGGTGTATCTGGATTTCCAGAAGGCATTTGACAAGGTGCTGCACCAAAGACTGCTACATAAGATAAAGGTGCACAGTGTTACAGGGAACAATGGATAGAGGATTGGTTAACTAACAGACAGCAAAGAGTGGGGGAAATGGGTGTTTTTCTGGTTGGCGATCAGTGACTGGTTGGCGATCAGTGACTAGTGGTGTGCCTCAGGGATCAGTGTTGGGACCGCAATTGTTTACGATTTACATCGATGATTTGGAGTTGGGGACCAAGTGTAGTGTGTCAAAATTCGCAGATGACACTAAGATGGGTGGAAGAGCAAAGTGTGCAGAGGACGCTGAAAGTCTGCAAAGGAATATAGCTAATCTAACTGAGTGGGTGAGGGTCTGGCAGATGGAGTACAATGTTGGTAAATGTGAGGTCATCCATTTTGATAGGAATAACAGCAAAATGAACTATTATTTAAATGGTAGAAAATTGCAACATGCTGCTGTGCAGAGGAACCTGGGTGTCCTTGTGCAGGAAACTCAAGGAGTTGGTTTGCAGGTGCAGCAGGTCATTAAGAAGGCAAATTGAATTTTGTCTTTCATTGCTAGAGGGAAGGAGTTTAAAAACAGTGAGATTATGTTGCAGCTGTATAAGATGCTAGTGAGGCCACACCTGGTGTACTGTGTACAGTTTTGGTCTCCTTGATTGAGAAAGGATATACAGGCACTGGAGGGGGTGCAGAGGAGATTCACTAGGTTGATTCCGGAGTTGAGAGGGTTGGCTTATGAGGAGAGACTGAGTAGACGGGGGTGAAACTCATTGGAATTCAGAAAAATGAGGGGAGATCTTGTAGAAACATATAAGATTATGAAGGAAATAGATTAGAAGCAGGGAAGTTGTTTCCACTGCCGGGTGAAACTAGAACTAGGGGGCATAGCCTCAAAATAAGAGGAAGCAGATTTATGATTGAGTTGAGGAGGAATTTCTTCAAACAAAGGGTTGTGAATCTGTGGCATCCCCTGCCTAGTGAAGCAGTTGAAGCTACCTCATGAAATGTTTTTACGGCAAGGATAGATAAATTTTTGAACAGTAAAGGAATTAAGGGTTATGGTGAGTGGGTGGGTAAGTGGAGCTGAGTCGACAAAAAGATCAGCCATGATCTTATTGAATGGGAGAGCAGGCTCCTAGTTCTTATGTTCTTATGTTCTTATCTCAGCAGGTCAGGAAAGCTGAATATAGTTGCACGTTCATTTACACCCTGCTATGTGCAGACCACCCCAACCCCTTCACCCCACCTTGCGATGCTGTTCCATCACACCACTCTTCACACCCACCTCCTGTGTGTGTGCATCCATCCTCATTCCAAACATTTCCTCACATCCCCAGCTATCCATCCACCACACAGCAGCACAGTGGTTAGCACTGCTGCTTCACAGGTCCAGGGACCTGGGTTCGATTCCCAGCTTGGGTCACTGTCTGCGTGGAGTTTGCACTTTCTCCTCGTGTCTGCGTGGGTTTCCTCCAGGTGCTCCGGTTTCCTCCCACAGTCCAAAGATGTGCGGGTTGGGTTGATTGGCCAGGTTAAAAATTGTCCCTTAGAGCCCTGAGATGCGTAGATTAGAGGGATTAGCGGGTAAATATGTGGATATGTGGGGGTAGGGCCTCGGTGGGATTGTGGTCGGTGCAGACTCGATGGGCCGAATGGCCTCCCTCTGCACTGTAGGGTTTCTATGACGATTCTAAGACTCCCACTTAACCTCACTCTTATCCAACTGGCTTCGCATTCCTGATCATCACCCTCACCACACCCACTGGATGAACACATGCCAAGACGCTCAGAGGGCTGGTATTTCCTCGTTGCAGAGATGCAGAGGATTGGGAAGATGGAGAGCCAGAGCTGGTTCTCCACAGATTTCCTGGGCATTAACTGCAGAAGAGGAAGAACTGGAGATCAGCGGCATTTCAGCATTTCTGACCATTAAGGAGAAGAGACTAGGGCCTTGCAGCGACCTGGTGACAGAGTTAAATATCAATGACTCTCATTGGGGTTTCAACAGAGAGTGAAATATTATCATCTCTGAAGTGGGAAAAATATACAGAAGAGTACACTTTAGAAATGACTGCCTGGCACATAAAGAGTTAAGACCACAAACAGGCACTGACTCTTAGCCCAGACAATTACTTAGCATTAAAGACACTCAGACAACTACTTGTAAATTAAAATATGCAGGAATTAGATACTGCAGGTAGCCAATGGAAATCGGGACAAAAGGGTCTGGTAAAGAGATTAGCTACAGGTGGGATTGGGAATACAAAATGCAGGAAAACCAATTCGAACAAAGAACAAAGAACAGTACAGCACAGGAAACAGGCCCTTCGGCCCTCCAAGCCTGTGCCGATCCTTGGTCCAACAAGACCAATCGTTTGTATCCCTCCATTCCCAGGCTGCTCATGTGGCTATCCAGGTAAGTCTTAAACGATTTCAGCGTGCCTGCCTCCACCACCCTACTTGGCAGCGCATTCCAGGCCCCCACCACCCTCTGTGTAAAAAACATCCCTCTGATATCTGAGTTATACTTCGCCCCTCTCACCTTGAGCCCATGACCCCTCGTGTAAACTACTGTATGAACAGACCGAAAATAAAGTCATTGATAGTCACTGACGTAGGAAATGTAGTAAGAAGTCTCACAACACCAGGTTAAAGTCCAACAGGTCTATTTGGTAGCAAATACCAAAAGCTTTCGGAGCACTGCTCCTTCGTCAGATGGAGTGGAAATGTGCTCTCAAACAGTGCAAACAGACAAAATCAAGTTGCAGAATACTGATTAGAATGCGAATCCGACAGCCAGCCAGGTCTTAAAGGTACAGACAATGTAGGAAATGTATCCATTCATAGAACAATGCGATGTTAACATGCTTATGTCTGTATCTGTCTGTATTTGTCTATAACGATGTGTTTAACGATCGATCACCTACTTGATTACAACGATGTGATAATGGCTAAATGTCCGGTCCATCTATTGTGTAAAGGGTATAAAGATGAACCGCTCCTATTGTCTCATTGAGAGAAGGTTTTGCTGCTTGTTAGTGCCTTTTCTCCACGAAGCTTCGCAAAAATAAAACAGGATATTTGAAACCTTCAAGCCTGACCTCGTGGTACATTTCCCACAACAATCTCCATAACGCTACGTGCAGCATGCTTACCTGGCCAGTAAAATGATTATCTTTTCTCTCTGTCAAAGCCTTCATGTGTACAGCACTAATCAGTGGACCTCCCATTCAATAACTTTTCAAAAGATTGAATTCTTCCTTATCATACAGTCAATGTCAGGTTCAACTGGCATCATTGAATCATAGAATCCCCACAGTGCAGAAGAAGGCCATTCAGCCCTTCGAGTCTGCACCGACCAGAATCCCACCCTGACCCTATTCCCGTAACCCCATTATTTACCCTGCTAATCCCCCTGACCTAGCGTCAATTCAGCATAGCCAATCAACCTAACCCGCACATCTTTGGACTGTGGGAGGAAATCGGAACACCCGGAGGAAACCCACGCAGACATGGAGAGCACGTGCAGACTCCACACAGACAGTGACCCGAGGCCAGAACTGAACCCAGGTCCCTGGCTCTGTGAGGCAGCAGTGCTAACCACTCTGCCGCCATACCTCCTGAGTGGCTTTGCAATTGCTGAATCATTGGATACTCTTTTTTTCCAGAAACCCTCCTGAGGATGAGGTGACCGACAATCTTTTCTGACTCTGCCTGTCCCACTTCTGTCAACTGGACTCTTACTTTCCTCTGAAACGCCCATCTCTCCAAGATCTGAGGAAATTCCTCCACACTCACCTATGTAGTAATCCCAATATTAAATGAGTTTGTGAGCAAAAGAGGCAGCACTCCCATTAGAAATTACAAAAAGAAGGTAAGACTTAAGTACTTTATTGAATAAGAGAATTTTTAAATTATAATAAATGTACACATAAAAAAAATACTTTTATACATTTGTTTTGTATGTTTGTGCCTCTGTCGAGTTATCTCAGGAGTCAAGCCTGTGACAACAGCAGGAGAGCAGGGAAGCCGATGAGGGCTGAAGAATTGGGGATTGTGAGGGGAGAGCGTGCCGAGGGCAGGGGAAAGAAAGGAGGCATGGTGGTGAAAAGGGGTAAAGGACAAATAGAAAAAAAGATGGATGAGAAAGAGCAAATAGGTTCAGGATTGGAGAAGGGGACAAAGCATGTGTGTGGAAACAAATGGAGATGGAGATATCCACTCCATCTGATGAAGGAGCAGCGTTCCGAAAGCTAATGGCATTTGCGAACAAATAAACCTGTTGGACATTAACCTGGTTAAAACTCTTACTGTGGAAACAAAGCCAGAGAGAGTTATTCTTATATAGCAGGTGGGCATCACTGCCTGAGCCAGCATTTATTGCCCATCCCTAATTGCACTTGGACAGAGTGGCTGGCTAGGCTGTTTCAGAGGGCATTTAAAAGTCCACCTGTGAGTCACATGTGGGCCAGGCCAGGGAAGAATGAGACATTTACTTCCCTAAGGGACATCAGTGAATCATAAGACCATAAGACCAGAAGAAATAGGAGCAGAATTAGGCCACTTGGCCCATCGAGTCTGCTCCCCCATTCAATCATGACTGATTTTTTTCTCATC
Organism: Mustelus asterias; assembly: GCF_964213995.1. Taxonomy (NCBI): domain Eukaryota; kingdom Metazoa; phylum Chordata; class Chondrichthyes; order Carcharhiniformes; family Triakidae; genus Mustelus; species Mustelus asterias. The sequence continues at coordinate 10,679,534 of NC_135826.1, read as the reverse complement.
CCCATTCTCCTGCCTTTTCTCCATAATCCCTGATCCCCTCATTAATCAAGAACCTATCTATCTCTCTCTCAAAGACACTCAATGACCTGGCCTCCACAGCCTTCTGGAGCATAGAGTTCCACAGATTCACCACTCTCTGGCTGAAGAATTTCCTCCTCATCTCTGTTTTAAGGAATCGTCCCTTTTGCCTGAGGTTGTGCCCTCTGCTTCCAGTTTTTCTACTGGTGAAAACACCCTCTCCATGTCCACTCTCTCCAGGCCTCGCAGTATCCTGTAAGTTTCAATAAGATCCCCCCTCATCCTTCTAAACTCCAATGAGTACAGACCCAGAGTCCTCAACTGTTCCCCATATGACAAGCTCTTCATTCCAGGGATAATTCTTGTGAACCTCCTCTGGACCCCTTCCAAGGCCAGCACATCCTTCAATAGATATGGGGCCTAAAACTGCTCACAATACTCCAAACGCGATCTGACCAGAGCCCTACACAGCCTCAGAAGTACATCCCTGCTCTTGAATTCTCGCCCTCTCGACATGAATGCTAACATTGCATTTGCCTTCCTAACTGCCGATTGAACCAGCACGTTAAACTTCAGAGAATCTTGAACAATGACTCCCAAGTCCCTTTGTGTTTCTGATTTCCTAAGCATTTTCCCATTTAGAAAATAGTCTATGCCCCCATTCCTCCTTCCAAAGTGCATAACCTCACACTTTTCCACATTGTATTCCATCTGCCACTTCTTTGCCCACTCTTCTAAACTGTCCAAGTCCTTCTGCAGCCCCCCTGCTTCCTCAATGATACCTGTCCCTCTACACACCTTTGTATCATTTAGGAAAAGTGCCGTCAGTTCCTTCCTAAAATCATTCATGTCTATTGTGAAAGGTTGTGCTCCCAGCACTCACCCCTGAGGCACACCACTAGTCTCCAGGTGCCACCTTGAGAAACATTCCTTTATCCCCACTCTCTGCCTTCTGCCAGTCAGCCAATCCTCCATCCATGCCAGGATCGTACCCTTAACAACACGAGCATTTAACTTATTTAGCAGTCTCCTATGTGACGCCTTGTCAAAGGCCTTCGGGAAATCTAAATAAATCACATCCACTGGTTCTCCTTTACCTGACTTCTTTGTTACCTCCTCAAAGAAATCTAATAGATTTGTCAGACATGACCTCCCCTTGACAAAGCCAAGCTGACTCAGCCCTACTTTATCATGCACTTCCAAGTATTCTGTGATCTCATCTTTAATAATGGACTCAAAAATCTTGCCAATTACCAAAGTCAGGCTAACCGGCCTATAATTTCCCGTCTGCTGCCTCCCTCCCTTCTTAAACAGCGGTGTTACATTAGCTACTTTCCAGTCCTCTCGTACCCTCCCTGCCTCCAGTGATTCCTGAAAGATCACCACCAATGTTGCCACAATTCCCTCAGCTATCTCTTTTAGAACCCTGGGGTGTAGTCCATCCGGTCCAAGTGATTTATCCACCTTCAGATCATTCAGTTTCACAGAACCTTCTCCTTAGTGATGGCCTCTAAACTCACCTGTGCTCCTGACTCACCTGGAGCTCTGGCATCCCACTGGTGTCTTCCACCCTGAAGACTGATGCAAAGTAACTACTCAGTTCCTCTGCCATTGATTTGTTTCCTATTATTACTTCTTCAGCCTCATTTTCCAGTGATCCAATGGCTAATTTTGCCTCTCTCTTACCTTTTATATATTGAAAAAAACTCTTCCTGTCTCCTTTTTTATTACTGGCTAACTTACATTCATATTTCACCTTCTCCCCCTTATTGCTTTCCTCTGCTTGCTTTTAAATGCTTCCCAATCCTCTGGCTTCCCACTAATCTTCGCCACTTTGTGTGCTTTTTCTTTTGCTTTTATGTTGTCCTTGACTTCCCTCGTCAGCCATGGATGCTTCGTCCTCCCCTTAGCATGTTTCCTCCTCCTTGGGATGAATTTCTGTTGTGCCTCCCGAATAACTCTCAAACACTCCTGCCATTGCTGTTCCACTGTCTTCCCTGCACGGATCCCTTTCCAATCAACTCTGGACAGCTCCTCCCTCTTGGACTTTGCCGTTTCCTTTATTTAATTGTAATACCGTTACATCTGACTCCAGCTTCTCCCTCTCAAACTGCAGTGTAAATTCTATCATATTGTGGTCACTGCTCCCTCAGGGTTCCTTCACCTTAAGTTCCCAAATCAAGTCTGCCTCATTACACATCACCAAATTCAGAATTGCCTGTTCCGTTGTAGGTCCTGTCACAAGCTGCTCCAAGAAGCCATCTCTCAGACAGTCCACAAATTCCTTTTCTTGGGATCCACTACCTACCTGATTTTCCCAGTCCACCTGCATATTGAAGTCCCCCATGATTATTGTAATGATGCCTTTCTTAGATGCCTTTTCTATCTCCTGATTTATTTTCTGCCCCACATCCTGAATACTACTGTGGGGCCTGTACATAACTCCCATCAGTGTGGGGTTTTACTTTATGACAATCAACAATAGTTCCATGGTCATGGTTAGACTTTTACTTCATTCAGATTTCACCATCTGCTGCTGCAGGATTCGAACACGCTTTCCCAGAGCATCACATTGGGTTTTTGGATTACTAATCCAGTGACCACATCACCACAGTTACATGCTCGTTTGAGATAGCTGTGCTTTGAAATATACGGGGAGTAAAGACGTGATAACACAGGGGGCACGACAAGGTTTTGATATTGATAAATTTCATGTTGCTTGCATGAAATCAGTGCCACATTGATGCCCAAGTAACAAGGCAGATGAGTGAGACCCAAGGCTGGTGGACAGGTTAAACATTGGGGTGTGTAGTTCCCAATGATTTCAATATTTCTGGTGGCTGTATTGAAACAGCATTGCTGATATCCAGACTTCTACTGGGAGAGAAACCAAAACCATTTGCCCCTGTGGATGGATTCCCCAAGATTCACTGCCAATGGATCGAAAAGCCCATAAAACAAAGCACGTTTCACCAAGTGTCAAAACTGTGAATCAAGAATCATTTTCCTGAAAGAAAATGAATAATTTCTGAATAATCGTTCATTAATTTTACATTTTCAATCGACTTAATTCTAAATAAATGAATTTCCCGATTGTCGCTGCTAGTAGATGAGGTGCCACAGTGAGAAATCACCTTTCCATCCACACTTCCTCCAACTATCGGTTGTGTTTTGATCAGTAAAACAGCCTGAAACTGCGAAGAAATTACTTCTCCATTGCTCAACCTTCAGACATAATTGGCTGGATTTGGGGAGAAATGAACTCGAAGGAAATGCTAATTTGAAGTCTCTTTTAGCATCCAAAATGACTGTTCTTGAAATTTAACAACTTCAAAGCATGAACTCTCTCCTCCACATTCACCCCATTTCCATGTATTTTATTTCATTTCTTCCTTTCATTTTATTCACCCCATTTTTATTACTTTATGTTCTTAATTTGATATTTCCACTTCTAAAATCTCACTTCCCATCTTGTTTTCCAACCTCACTCCAGTACGATGGGCCAACTGCTACATTCCTCAGGTTGTCCTTTGACACTGTGCATCTTTGTTCTGCCATTCACACATTGCACTCTCTTAACGGACGCTCTAAGCACCATTCTCAGCTTTTATCGTCACCATTTGCACTCCCTGATATTTGTCTATGCCACTCCAACAATTATGGCCAATCAATACGTGGTGGCACGGTGGCACAGTAATTAGCACTACCATCTCACTGCGCTAGGGACCCGGGTTCGATACCTGGCCTTGGGTCTCTGTCTGCACGTTCTCCCCGTGTCTGTGTGGGTTTCCTCCAGGTACTCCGGTTTACTCCCACAGTCCAAAGATGTGCGTGTTAAGTTGAGTTTCCATGCTAAATTCCTCCTTAGTGTTAGGAGGATTAGCCAGGATAAACATGTGGGGTTATGGGGATAGGAGTTGGGTGGGATTGTGGTCGGTGCAAACCTTTTGGGCTGACTGGCCTCCTTCTGCATTGTGGGATACTATGATTCCAACCCACCTCCCTCTACCCCTCACAGTATAAATCTTGTACAAATTTTCTTGTTTTCAGATCTGACAACGTTTCATCCAGACTCAAAATGTTGGCTCTGTTCTCTCTCCACAGAGGCTGTCAGACCTGCTGAGAATTTCCAGCATTTTCTGTTTTTGTTTTAGATTCCAGCATCCACAATATTTTGTCTTGACCAGTTCTTGAAATTTAAATCGGGTGAATGTTTAAAAACAAGCCAGAAAGAAACTAAAGGTTGTTCTCAAATTATGGGACACTCTTCCTTCTCTTTTATTTCTTGTTCATTTCCCCACACTGGAAATATTATTTTTTTAGAACTGATAAGGCTGAGTTGATCTAATCCTCCTTCAAGGCTTTGATCCTTCAGCTCCCGACTCTCTAATTCTGGTCACTTTGTTGAAATTGGGGCATTCGCAACTCATTCAGAGAAAAACCTTCTTGCAGTTCATTGTGACGGACTTCTTCGAACTAACCGCAGGAGACTCAGGGATAATCGTTCATTCATGATTCAAGCATGGAGGCCACTACCCCAGAGAAATCTCCAAAGCAGCACTCTCCTCTAATACAGCATTCAGTTCTAATACAGCTCAAACAGGGAGAGCACTCCAATTCATCCCTCTCCTCGTAAGTCACGGATACACACTGTTTATGCAGTTAATCAGCACACCAAACATTGGTTAAAATTCCGATCTTCAGAGAGCCCGACAGTGCAGAAAGAGGTCATCTGGCCATCGAGTCTGCACCGAACACAATCCCACCCAGGCCTTACCCCCAATATCCCGACACATTTATCCGCTAATCCTTCTAACCTCTACATCTCAGGACACTAAGGGGCAATTTAGCATGGCCAATCAACCTAACCTGCACATCTTTGGACTGTGGGAGGAAACCGAAGCAGCCGGAGGAAACCCACGCAGCCATGAGGAGAATGTGCAAACTCCACACAGTCAGTGACCCAAGCCGGGAATCGAACCCAGGTCCCTGGACCTCTGAAGCAGCAGTGCTAACCACTGTGCTACCGTGCCACCCATTGTCCACATTTATTCATTTACTGGAACAGATTTGAATATCTTTCCCCAATATTATCTCCAGATTTGTATGGGGGTTACATGCATAGTTTTAGTTAAATCATTAGCGTCACAAGTAGGTTTACATCAACGCTGCAATGAGATTACTCTGAAAATCCGCTCGTTGCCGCACTCCGGCGCCTGTTCGGGAGTACACTGAGGGAGAATTTAGTATGACAAATGTACCGAACCAGCATGTCTTTCAGACTGTGAGATGAAACTGGAGCACCCGGAGGAAACGCACACAGACACGGGGAGAACATATAAACTCCACACAGACAGTGACCCGAGCCAGAAATCGAAGCCAGGTCCTGGTTCCCTGCAGCAGCAGTGATAACCACTGTGCCACCGTGCCGCCCATCAAGAAAGCTAAGGTGGAGCAAAGTGACTCGGAAAGTTGCAGAATTAGCAAATGTCACAACCCAAAATTAGGCCATTTAGTCCATCGAGATAGTTTGCGCCACTTGCACCATCTCGTGTACACTCACCTTATCACTGACTATACTCCTTACAATTCTCTTCTTCAGGCATCTACCTCATTCCCCGCAGCCCCCTTCCCCACCCCCGCTTCCCGCCCCCACCAACACTGAAAGTAAACAATGACAGTCGGATTATTTGAAATTTGCTTTTATTGATCATACAAAGTACTATTCTAAGAACCCAAAACCAATGCAGCAGAATACAGTTAATATTGCAAAGTTTATCATAAATGCACATGGAGACCGCGTGACCTTACTTCTTGCTGCACCTACAGTCTATGGAGTCTTTATTACAGTCGAGAAACTGGCAGTGCAGTTACAATATCATAATTTCTTGCTAAATAGACTATGTCATCTAAAATAATTTCTTCAGAACGATTTTCTTTTTGTTATTGAAGTCGAAATTCTTCAGATGATGGGGTACGAAGCACGATGGGTAATGCCACATATGTTCTTGCCCTTAGCTAAGCGCATGTAGCTTCCCTCACCCCAGGATGTTCCCCATCTAGAAAAGGAGGTTACATGTTAATATCCGACACAAATCGAATCAAATCCAAAATGAACAGAGTTAACAGAGGGAAATGGAGCATCGAACACAGGTGCAGGAGTAGAGGCCATTTGGCCCTTCGAGCCTGCACCACAAAAACAGCAGCGCCCAATGTAGGGATGCTTTGCAAGTTTGCTTTGGTAATATTGGCCACTTATTCATGTCTCTTGAATGCATTTGGATTCATTTAGCTTACATTCTCAGCAGGAGATCAGATTTACTTTACAAAGAGTTCACTTCCAGAGATACACAATCCATTAAGAAAAAGTCTTTGGATAATTAGATGAAGTACCAAACGAAAGAGACAACACATTTGTGTACACTTACATTTCAGATTAGTTTTGAGAAAATGCGGGGAATGCTCCTGTCCCGCCTGCCACGGGAATCATAACGGGCAAGGGTGTGGACCATGGTAAAGGCTGTTGGCCTCAGGAAGGATTTCCAGTTTTGGGATGAGCGCAGCTGGAAAATTCCACCCAATGAGAGGCTACTGAGTGCAGCCTAACTTGCCTGGATGGTGCAGCTCCAGTAACACTCAAGAAGCTCGACACCATCCAGTACAAAGCAGCCCACTTGACTGGCACCGCATCCACAAACATCCACTCACTCCACCACTGACGTTCAGTCGCAGCAATGTGTACTATCTACAAGATGCACTGCAGTAATTCACCACAGATCCTGAGACAGCACCTGCCAAACCCACGAGCACTTCCATCTAGAAAGACAAGGGCAGCAGATACATTGGAATACCACAAGAGATCATGTCCCACTACCTTGATTGAGTTTTTTGAGGAAGTGACGAAGATGATTGATGAGGGTAGGACAGTGGATTTTGTCCACATAGACTTCAGTAAGGCCTTTGACATGGTCCTTCATGGCAGACTGGTACAGAAAGTGAAGTCGCACAGGATCAGATGTGGGCTGGCAAGATGGATATAGAACTGATTCAGTCATAGAAGACAGAGTGTAGCAGTGGAAGGATGTGTTTCTGAATGGAGGGCTGTGACAAGTGGTGTTTCTCAGGGATCAGTGCTGGAACCTTTTCTGTTTGTAATATATATAAATGATTTGGAGGAAAACGTAACTGGCTTAATTCGTAAGCTTGTGGACGACACAAAGGTGGCAGATTTGCGGAGAGTGATGAGGACCGTGAGAGGATACAGCAGGATATAGACCGGTTGGAGACTTGTGCGGAGAGATGGCTGATGGAGTTTCATGCGAACAAATATGAGGTAATGCATTTTGGAAGGTCTGATAATGAGAGGAAATATACAGTAAATGGCAGAACCCTTAAGCGTATTGAAAGGCAGACGGATCTGGGTGTGCAGGTACACCCAGTGGCAACGTAGATGGAGAAGATAGTCAAGAAGGCATACAGTATGCTTGCCTTCATCGGCCGGGGCATTGAATTTAAAAATTGGCAAGTCGTGTTGCAGCTTTATACAACCTCACTCAGGCCACACTTGGAATATAGTGTGCAATTCTGGTCGCAAAACTACCAGAAGGATGTGGAGGCTTTGGAGAGTGTACAGAAAAGATTTACCAGGATGTTGTTTGGTATGGAGTACATTAGCTATGAGGAGAGGTTGAAGAAACTTGGTTTGTTCTCACTGGAAAGACGGAGGTTGAGGGGGGACCTCATAGAAGTCGACAAGTTTATGAGGGGCATGGACAGAATGGATAGTCAAAGCTTTTTCCCAGGGTGGAAGAGTCAATTACTAGGGGGCATAGGTTTAAGGTGCAAGGGGGGCAGTTTAAAGGAGATGTACGAGGTAAGTTTTTTACACTGAGGGCGGTGGGTGCCTGGAACTCGCAGCCGGGGAGGGTAGTGGAAGCAAATATGATAGTGACTTTGAGGGGCATCTTGACAAATACATGACTAGGATGGGAATAGAAAGATATGGTCCCTGGAAGGGTTTTAGTTCAGATGGGCAACATGGTCGGTGCGGGCTTGGAGGGCCGAAGGGCTTGTTCCTGTGCTGTAATTTTCGTTGTTCTTTGTTCTTCCCATTGATATTCAAAATGTCATTTGAAACATAGAAAATAGGAGCAGAAGTAGGCAATTCGGCCCTTTGTGCCTGCTCCAACATTCATTATGATCATGGCTGATCATCCAGTTCAGTAACCTGCTCCCGGTCCCGCCCTACCCCCGCACCCCACTTTGTACCATTTTATCCCTTCAGCCTCAAGAGTTATATCGAACTCCTTCTTGAAAACATACAGGGTGGGATTCTCTGCCCCCCTCGACCCCAAACCCCCCCGGAACACTCTCCCCCACAGCGCGTTTCTTACTGGCGGGAGATGGACCACCGTTGGCAAGCAGTGGGATGCTCTGCACCCTCATGCCACCCCTCACCCTCCCTCCCCACTCCCCCCACCCACACCCCTCCCACCACTGGGAAACCCGCAGTGGGAGTGCGCCATCAACTGGAAGATCTCACCCACAATGTTTTGGCCTCAGTTATTTTCTGTGGTCCAGAATCCCACAGGTTGCCACTCTCTGGGTAAAGAAACATCCCCTCATCTCAGTTCTAAATGATTTACCCCATATCGGAAAGAGTGTGACGCCTGGTTTTGGACTCCCCCACCATCGGGAACACTCTTCCTGCATCGACCCTGTCAACTCCTGTTGTGTTCCACTATAGCTGAGGATTCTCAGAATCAGGAACTTTTGTAAACACATTTTGGAAAAGTTAAGTCAATCAAATCAGTTGACTTGCATTGAACAGACATGGTTTAATGTAGAAGGGACCTACCTGGTTTGACTAACGCCAGTGCACCTTTCGGGAAATATTATATGTTTCATCCATTGTTTCCAGTTTCTCCAATTCAAAATCCAACAATGCCCGGTCTGTCTCATTTCCCAGTTCAGATGTCATTGCATCCGTGTACAAACCAGCAAACTCCCTTTGTGTCTGGGAGAAAGGATTGCATGTTAACTAGGAGACTTACCCGTGTGATTGTAATGATATAAAAGCACCAATCACTCAGGAAAGATTGAGTAAACATGCTGTGGGTTCATTCGTTAAGACTCGGCACATAGGAACATTTATACAGCAATACAAAGCTTGACAACACCAGAGCAGCCGAGTCAACTGCTGTGTGCTCAGTTGAACATCAAAAGTGAAACTGATTGCAGCATGACATCACTGGAGAGAAGTTTGTCATGCTATAATCCCTTAAAGGCATGTTACAACATGACTATTTCTGCAAGATACGGAAATCCAAAAAGGTGCCACAGTGGCACAGTGGTTATCATTACTGCCCCACAGTGCCAGGTACCTGTGCATGTGGTCCATTCCCGGCTTGGGTCACTGTCTGTGTGGAGTCTGCACATTCTCCCCGTGTCTGCGTGGGTTACCCCCGAGTGATACAGTTTCCTCCCACACTTCGAAAGTCTCCAAAGATGTGTGTGATAAATTGATGGGCCATGCTAAATTGACCCTGAGTGTCCTGGTAGCGGATGTTGGGGGGATTAGCCAGGTCAATAAGTGGGATTTTGGGGCTAAGGATCGGGTGGGATTGATGTCAGTGCAGACTTGATGGGCCAAATGGCTTCCTTCTGCTGATAGCCCCATTGAAGTGTATGAACTGAAGACAGTCGGTGTACCGTGTGCAGTAATTGTACCTTTGCTTGGTCGGGATATAATTCTTCGGTTTCAATGCTGTGGTCTCACATATATTGGATGGCACGATACGGTAAGCTTCAAATGCAACCATGGGTCTCATATTCATCGGAGCAGTCAATGATGAGGAGGAGGGTGGAGAGGGAGGGAACACACCTCCCACTCTCTGCTCATTAAAGCCACTGGAAACCTGTCATCTTTGCCGGGCAGCCTTATTTAAACTAAGTGTGTTTCCGACTCCTTTTCTCCCAACGGTACAAGCAATACTCATCCCCACCCTGTCAAGCTGATGTCCACTCCCACCATGCACCTTGGTAAAATTCAGCCCACGCACTATTGAGGTTCCATGCTTCACAAAACAACTCTCTTGCCCTTTATCATTGAACTTTGACCACATGATTTCATGACATCGAGGTATTAAAAAGTCAAATTGTAAATCAGCTTTGTTTATTTTATTTCCCCATCTGGACTTATGAGAATATGCTTGGCATCCAAAGCTTTGAATCAGAACATTGGCATTGGAAAATGCAGAAGCACCTGAATGTATATGTACCTTTATTAATATTCAAAATGTATGATTCTCTGTTCCCTGTCTGAATCCCTGAGATCCAATTGCCTGCTGCTGTGCTCAGTATCTCTGCCTATTAGCTGCTAGAGGAACAGCACCCACAAGTTCTTCCTCTTGCTATTTCCCACAGCTCCATCCCTCAAAACATCAAAAATGGTCCAAGTTTGTTATGGCATTAATGAATAATTGATGGAGTCCAAAAGAACTGAACAGGAAACAATCCGCAGCCCCAACAAAGTCAATCAAATCAGTTGACTTGCATTGAACAGACATGGTTTAATGTAGTAGGGACCTACCTCGTTCGATTGGGCGGGGATCCTGGATTCAGGATTCAATCCTGGACCGGTGAGCGGCGTGGGCTTGGTGGGCCAAAGGGGATGTTCCTCTGCTGAATTGTTCTTTGTTCTTTGTTCTTGTTCTTGTTCAAGCAGGTCCAGCACTCGGGAAATATTAGAAGCTCCATCAATTTCTTCCAGTTTCTCCAATTCAAAATCCAACAATGCCTGGTCTGTCTCATTTCCTGTCATTGCATCCGTGTACAAAGCAGCAAACACCCTTTGTGTCTGGGAGAAAGGATTGCATGTTAGCTATGAGGCTTACCCGTGTGGTTGTAATGGTGGAAGAGCACCAATAATTCAAGATGGATTGGGTAAAAATGTTGTGGGTTCATTCGTTAAGACGAGGCACATAGGAACATTTATACAGCAATACAAAGCTTGACAACACCAGAGCAGCCGAGTCAACTGCTGTGTGCTCAGTTGAACATCAAAAGTGAAACTGATTGCAGCATGACATCACTGGAGAGAAGTTTGTCATGCTATAATCCCTTAAATGCATGTTACAACATGACTATTTCTGCAAGATACGGAAATCCAAAAAGGTGCCACAGTGGCACAGTGGTTATCATTACTGTCCCACAGTGCCAGGGACCTGTGCGTGTGTTCTATTCCCGGCCTGGGTCACTGTCTTTGTGGAGTCTGCACATTCTCCCCGTGTCTGCGTGGGTTACCCCCGAGTGATACAGTTTCCTCTCAAACTTCGAAAGGCTCCAAAGATGTGTGTGATAAATTGATTGGCCATGCTAAATTGACCCTGAGTATCCTGGTATGCGGATGTTGGGGGGATTCGCCAGGTCAATAAGTGGGATATTGGGGATAAGGCTTGGGTGGGATTGATGTCAGTGCAGACTTGATGGGCCGAATGGCTTCCTTCTGCTGATAGCCCCATTGAAGTGTATGAAATGAAGACAGTGGTGAACCGTGTGCAGCAATTGTACTTTGCTTGGTCGGGACATAATTCTTCGGTTTCAATGCTGTGGTCTCACATGTATTGGAAGGCACGATACGGTAAGCTTCAAATGCACCCATGGGTCTCATATTCATCGGAGCAGTCAATGATGAGGAGGGGTGTGGAGAGGGAGGGAACACACCTCCCACTCTCTGCTCATTAAAGCCACTGGAAACCTGTCATCTTTGCCGGGCAGCCTTATTTAAACTAAGTGTGTTTCCGACTCCTTTTCTCCCAAGGGTACAAGAAATACTCATCCCCACCCTGTCAAGCTGATGTCCACTCCCACCACGCACCTTGGTAAAATTCAGCCCACGCACTATTGAGGTTCCATGCTTCACAAAACAACTCTCTTGCCCTTTATCATTGAACTCTGACCACATGATTTCATGACATCGAGGTATTAAAAAGTCAAATTGTAAATCAGCTTTGTTTATTTTATTTCCCCATCTGGAATTATGAGAATCTGCTTGGCATCCAAAGCTTTGAATCAGAACATTGGCATTGGAAAATGCAGAAGCACCTGAATGTATATGTACCTTTATTAATATTCAAAATGTATGATTCTCTGTTCCCTGTCTGAAACCCTGAGATCCAATTGCCTGCTGCTGTGCTCAGTATCTCTGCCTATTAGCTGCTAGAGGAACAGCACCCACAAGTTCTTCCTCTTGCTATTTCCCACAGCTCCATCCCTCAAAACATCAAAAAAAGTCCAAGTTTGTTATGGCAGTCATGAATCATTGATGGAGTCCAAAAGAACTGAACAGGAAACAATCCGCAGCCCCAACAAAGTCAATCAAATCAGTTGACTTGCATTGAACAGACATGGTTTAATGTAGTAGGGACCTACCTCGTTCGATTGGGCTGGGATCCTGGATTCAGGATTCAATCCTGGACCGGCGAGCGGCGTGGGCTTGGTGGGCCGAAGGGGATGTTCCTCTACTGAATTGTTCTTTGTTCTTTGTTCTTTGTTCTTGTTCTTGTTCAAGCAGGTCCAGCACTCGGGAAATATTAGAAGCTCCATCAATTTCTTCCAGTTTCTCCAATTCAAAATCCAACAATGCCTGGTCTGTCTCATTTCCTGTCATTGCATCCGTGTACAAAGCAGCAAACACCCTTTGTGTCTGGGAGAAAGGATTGCATGTTAGCTATGAGGCTTACCCGTGTGGTTGTAATGGTGGAAGAGCACCAATAATTCAAGATGGATTGGGTAAAAATGTTGTGGGTTCATTCGTTAAGACGAGGCACATAGGAACATTTAGACAGCAATACAAAGCTTGACAACACCAGAGCAGCCGAGTCAACTGCTGTGTGCTCAGTTGAACATCAAAAGTGAAACTGATTGCAGCATGACATCACTGGAGAGAAGTTTGTCATGCTATAATCACTTAAAGGCACGTTACAACATGACTATTTCTGCAAGATACGGAAATCCAAAAAGGTGCCACAGTGGCATAGTAGATATCATTACTGCCCCACAGTGCCAGGGACCTGTGCGTGTGTTCCATTCCCGGCTTGGGTCACTGTCTGTGTGGAGTCTGCACATTCTCCCCGTGTCTGCGTGGGTTACCCCCGAGTGATACAGTTTCCTCCCACACTTCGAAAGTCTCCAAAGATGTGTGTGATAAATTGATGGGCCATGCTAAATTGACCCTGAGTGTCCTGGTATGCGGATGTTGGGGGGATTAGCCAGGTCAATAAGTGGGATATTGGGGATAAGGCGAGGGTGGGATTGATGTCAGTGCAGACTTGATGGGCCGAATGGCTTCCTTCTGCTGATAGCCCCATTGAAGTGTATGAACTGAAGACAGTCGGTGTACCGTGTGCAGTAATTGTACAGGATTTATGATCATCTAGAGAAGTTTAGTATGATCAAAAGTAGTCAGCACGGCTTTGTCAAGGGCAGGTCGTGCCTTACGAGCCTGGTTGAGTTCTTTGAAAATGTGACCAAACACATTGACGAAGGAAGAGCGGTGGATGTGGTCTATATGGACTTCAGCAAGGCGTTCGATAAGGTCCCCCATGCAAGACTTCTTGAGAAAGTGAGAGGGCATGGGATCCAAGGGGCTGTTGCCTTGTGGATCCAGAACTGGCTTGCCTGCAGAAGGCAGAGAGTGGCTGTGGAGGGGTCTTTCTCTGCATGGAGGTCATTGACCAGTGGAGTGCCCCAGGGATCTGTTCTGGGACCCTTGCTGTTTGTCATTTTCATAAATGACCTGGATGAGGAAGTGGAGGGATGGGTTGGTAAGTTTGCTGACGACACCAAGGTAGGTGGTGTTGTGGATAGTTTGGAGGGATGTCAGAAGTTGCAGCGAGACATCGATAGAATGCAAGACTGGGCGGAGAAGTGGCAGATGGACTTCAACCCGGATAAGTGTGTGGTGATCCATTTTGGCAGATCCAATGGGATGAAGCAGCAGTATAATATGAAGGGTACCATTCTTAGCAGTGTAGAGGATCAGAAGGACCTTGGGGTCCGGGTCCATAGGACTCTTAAATCGACCTCGCAGGTGGAGGATGCGGTCAAGAAGGCGTACGGCGTACTGGCCTTCATTAATCGAGGGATTGAGTTTAGGAGTCGGGAGATAATGCTGCAGCTTTATAGGACCCTGATTAGACCCCACTTGGAGTACTGCGCGCAGTTCTGGTCACCTCATTACAGGAAAGATGTTGAAGCCATTGAAAGGGTGCAGAGGAGATTTACAAGGATGTTGCCTGGATTGGGGGGCATGCCTTATGAGGATAGGTTGAGGGAGCTTGGTCTCTTCTCCCTGGAGAGACGAAGGATGAGAGGTGACCTGATAGAGGTTTACAAGATGTTGAGAGGTCTGGATAGGGTAGACTCTCAGAGGCTATTTCCAAGGGCTGAAATGGTTGCTACGAGAGGACACAGGTTTAAGGTGCTGGGGGGTAGGTACAGAGGAGATGTCAGGGGTAAGTTTTTCACTCAGAGGGTGGTGGGTGAGTGGAATCGGCTGACGTCGGTGGTGGTGGAGGCAAACTCGTTGGGGTCTTTTAAGAGACTTCTGGATGAGTACATGGGATTTAATGGGATTGAGGGCTATAGATAGGCCTAGAGGTGGGGATGTGATCGGCGCAACTTGTGGGCCGAAGGGCCTGTTTGTGCTGTGGCTTTCTATGTTCTATGTTCTTTGCTTGGTCGGGATATAATTCTTCGGTTTCAATGCTGTGGTCTCACATGTATTGGAAGGCACGATACGGTAAGCTTCAAATGCACCCATGGGTCTTATATTCATCGGAGCAGTCAATGATGAGGAGGGGGTTGGAGAGAGAGGGAACACACCTCCCACTCTCTGCTCATCAAAGCCACTGGCAACCTGTCATCTTTGCTGGGCAGCCTTATTTAAACTAAGTGTGTTTCCGACTCCTTTTCTCCCAAGGGTACAAGCAATACTCATCCCCACCCTGTCAAGCTGATGTCCACTCCCACCACGCGCCTTGGTAAAATTCAGCCCACGCACTATTGAGGTTCCATGCTTCACAAAACAACTCTCTTGCCCTTTATCATTGAACTTTGACCACAATACCTTTGACCACATGATTTCATGACATCGTGGTATTAAAAAGTCAAATTGTAAATCAGCTTTGATTATTTTATTTCCCCATCTGGACTTCTGAAACTCTCTCAGGCATCCAAAGCGTTCGATCAGAACATTGGCATTGGAAAATTCAGAAGCAACTGAATGTATATGTACCTTGATTAATATTCAAAATATATGTTTCTCTGTTCCTTGTCTGAATCCCTGAGACCCAATTGTTTGCTGCTGTGCTCAGTATCTCTGCCTATTAGCTGCTAGAGGAACAGCACCCACAAGTTCTTCCTCTTGCTATTTCCCACAGCTCCATCCCTCAAAACATCAAAAATGGTCCAAGTTTGTTATGGCAGAAATGAATAATTGATGGAGTCCAAAAGAACTGAACAGGAAACAATCCGCAGCCCCAACAAAGTCAATCAAATCAGTTGACTTGCATTGAGCAGACATGGTTTAATGTAGTAGGGACCTACCTCGTTCGATTCAAGCAGGTCCACCACTCGGGAAATATTCGAAACTCCATCAATTTCTTCCAGTTTCTCCAATTCAAAATCCAACAATGCCTGGTCTGTCTCATTTCCTGTCATTGCATCCGTGTACAAAGCAGCAAACACCCTTTGTGTCTGGGAGAAAGGATTGCATGTTAGCTATGAGGCTTACCCGTGTGGTTGTAATGGTGGAAGAGCACCAATAATTCAAGATGGATTGGGTAAAAATGTTGTGGGTTCATTCGTTAAGACGAGGCACATAGGAACATTTAGACAGCAATACAAAGCTTGACAACACCAGAGCAGCCGAGTCAACTGCTGTGTGCTCAGTTGAACATCAAAAGTGAAACTGATTGCAGCATGACATCACTGGAGAGAAGTTTGTCATGCTATAATCCCTTAAATGCATGTTACAACATGACTATTTCTGCAAGATACGGAAATCCAAAAAGGTGCCACAGTGGCACAGTGGTTATCATTACTGTCCCACAGTGCCAGGGACCTGTGCGTGTGTTCTATTCCCGGCCTGGGTCACTGTCTTTGTGGAGTCTGCACATTCTCCCCGTGTCTGCGTGGGTTACCCCCGAGTGATACAGTTTCCTCCCAAACTTCGAAAGGCTCCAAAGATGTGTGTGATAAATTGATTGGCCATGCTAAATTGACCCTGAGTATCCTGGTATGCGGATGTTGGGGGGATTAGCCAGGTCAATAAGTGGGATATTGGGGATAAGGCTTGGGTGGGATTGATGTCAGTGCAGACTTGATGGGCCGAATGGCTTCCTTCTGCTGATAGCCCCATTGAAGTGTATGAAATGAAGACAGTGGTGAACCGTGTGCAGCAATTGTACTTTGCTTGGTCGGGACATAATTCTTCGGTTTCAATGCTGTGGTCTCACATGTATTGGAAGGCACGATACGGTAAGCTTCAAATGCACCCATGGGTCTCATATTCATCGGAGCAGTCAATGATGAGGAGGGGGGTGGAGAGGGAGGGAACACACCTCCCACTCTCTGCTCATTAAAGCCACTGGAAACCTGTCATCTTTGCCGGGCAGCCTTATTTAAACTAAGTGTGTTTCCGACTCCTTTTCTCCCAAGGGTACAAGAAATACTCATCCCCACCCTGTCAAGCTGATGTCCACTCCCACCACGCACCTTGGTAAAATTCAGCCCACGCACTATTGAGGTTCCATGCTTCACAAAACAACTCTCTTGCCCTTTATCATTGAACTCTGACCACATGATTTCATGACATCGAGGTATTAAAAAGTCAAATTGTAAATCAGCTTTGTTTATTTTATTTCCCCATCTGGAATTATGAGAATCTGCTTGGCATCCAAAGCTTTGAATCAGAACATTGGCATTGGAAAATGCAGAAGCACCTGAATGTATATGTACCTTTATTAATATTCAAAATGTATGATTCTCTGTTCCCTGTCTGAAACCCTGAGATCCAATTGCCTGCTGCTGTGCTCAGTATCTCTGCCTATTAGCTGCTAGAGGAACAGCACCCACAAGTTCTTCCTCTTGCTATTTCCCACAGCTCCATCCCTCAAAACATCAAAAAAAGTCCAAGTTTGTTATGGCAGTCATGAATAATTGATGGAGTCCAAAAGAACTGAACAGGAAACAATCCGCAGCCCCAACAAAGTCAATCAAATCAGTTGACTTGCATTGAACAGACATGGTTTAATGTAGTAGGGACCTACCTCGTTCGATTGGGCTGGGATCCTGGATTCAGGATTCAATCCTGGACCGGCGAGCGGCGTGGGCTTGGTGGGCCGAAGGGGATGTTCCTCTACTGAATTGTTCTTTGTTCTTTGTTCTTGTTCTTGTTCAAGCAGGTCCAGCACTCGGGAAATATTAGAAGCTCCATCAATTTCTTCCAGTTTCTCCAATTCAAAATCCAACAATGCCTGGTCTGTCTCATTTCCTGTCATTGCATCCGTGTACAAAGCAGCAAACACCCTTTGTGTCTGGGAGAAAGGATTGCATGTTAGCTATGAGGCTTACCCGTGTGGTTGTAATGGTGGAAGAGCACCAATAATTCAAGATGGATTGGGTAAAAATGTTGTGGGTTCATTCGTTAAGACGAGGCACATAGGAACATTTAGACAGCAATACAAAGCTTGACAACACCAGAGCAGCCGAGTCAACTGCTGTGTGCTCAGTTGAACATCAAAAGTGAAACTGATTGCAGCATGACATCACTGGAGAGAAGTTTGTCATGCTATAATCACTTAAAGGCACGTTACAACATGACTATTTCTGCAAGATACGGAAATCCAAAAAGGTGCCACAGTGGCATAGTAGATATCATTACTGCCCCACAGTGCCAGGGACCTGTGCGTGTGTTCCATTCCCGGCTTGGGTCACTGTCTGTGTGGAGTCTGCACATTCTCCCCGTGTCTGCGTGGGTTACCCCCGAGTGATACAGTTTCCTCCCACACTTCGAAAGTCTCCAAAGATGTGTGTGATAAATTGATGGGCCATGCTAAATTGACCCTGAGTGTCCTGGTATGCGGATGTTGGGGGGATTAGTCAGGTCAATAAGTGGGATATTGGGGATAAGGCGAGGGTGGGATTGATGTCAGTGCAGACATGATGGGCCGAATGGCTTCCTTCTGCTGATAGCCCCATTGAAGTGTATGAACTGAAGACAGTCGGTGTACCGTGTGCAGTAATTGTACAGGATTTATGATCATCTAGAGAAGTTTAGTATGATCAAAAGTAGTCAGCACGGCTTTGTCAAGGGCAGGTCGTGCCTTACGAGCCTGGTTGAGTTCTTTGAAAATGTGACCAAACACATTGACGAAGGAAGAGCGGTGGATGTGGTCTATATGGACTTCAGCAAGGCGTTCGATAAGGTCCCCCATGCAAGACTTCTTGAGAAAGTGAGAGGGCATGGGATCCAAGGGGCTGTTGCCTTGTGGATCCAGAACTGGCTTGCCTGCAGAAGGCAGAGAGTGGCTGTGGAGGGGTCTTTCTCTGCATGGAGGTCATTGACCAGTGGAGTGCCCCAGGGATCTGTTCTGGGACCCTTGCTGTTTGTCATTTTCATAAATGACCTGGATGAGGAAGTGGAGGGATGGGTTGGTAAGTTTGCTGACGACACCAAGGTAGGTGGTGTTGTGGATAGTTTGGAGGGATGTCAGAAGTTGCAGCGAGACATCGATAGAATGCAAGACTGGGCGGAGAAGTGGCAGATGGACTTCAACCCGGATAAGTGTGTGGTGATCCATTTTGGCAGATCCAATGGGATGAAGCAGCAGTATAATATGAAGGGTACCATTCTTAGCAGTGTAGAGGATCAGAAGGACCTTGGGGTCCGGGTCCATAGGACTCTTAAATCGGCCTCGCAGGTGGAGGATGCGGTCAAGAAGGCGTACGGCGTACTGGCCTTCATTAATCGAGGGATTGAGTTTAGGAGTCGGGAGATAATGCTGCAGCTTTATAGGACCCTGATTAGACCCCACTTGGAGTACTGCGCGCAGTTCTGGTCACCTCATTACAGGAAAGATGTTGAAGCCATTGAAAGGGTGCAGAGGAGATTTACAAGGATGTTGCCTGGATTGGGGGGCATGCCTTATGAGGATAGGTTGAGGGAGCTTGGTCTCTTCTCCCTGGAGAGACGAAGGATGAGAGGTGACCTGATAGAGGTTTACAAGATGTTGAGAGGTCTGGATAGGGTAGACTCTCAGAGGCTATTTCCAAGGGCTGAAATGGTTGCTACGAGAGGACACAGGTTTAAGGTGCTGGGGGGTAGGTACAGAGGAGATGTCAGGGGTAAGTTTTTCACTCAGAGGGTGGTGGGTGAGTGGAATCGGCTGACGTCGGTGGTGGTGGAGGCAAACTCGTTGGGGTCTTTTAAGAGACTTCTGGATGAGTACATGGGATTTAATGGGATTGAGGGCTATAGATAGGCCTAGAGGTGGGGATGTGATCGGCGCAACTTGTGGGCCGAAGGGCCTGTTTGTGCTGTGGCTTTCTATGTTCTATGTTCTTTGCTTGGTCGGGATATAATTCTTCGGTTTCAATGCTGTGGTCTCACATGTAATGGAAGGCACGATACGGTAAGCTTCAAATGCACCCATGGGTCTTATATTCATCGGAGCAGTCAATGATGAGGAGGGGGTTGGAGAGAGAGGGAACACACCTCCCACTCTCTGCTCATCAAAGCCACTGGCAACCTGTCATCTTTGCTGGGCAGCCTTATTTAAACTAAGTGTGTTTCCGACTCCTTTTCTCCCAAGGGTACAAGCAATTCTCATCCCCACCCTGTCAAGCTGATGTCCACTCCCACCACGCGCCTTGGTAAAATTCAGCCCACGCACTATTGAGGTTCCATGCTTCACAAAACAACTCTCTTGCCCTTTATCATTGAACTTTGACCACAATACCTTTGACCACATGATTTCATGACATCGTGGTATTAAAAAGTCAAATTGTAAATCAGCTTTGATTATTTTATTTCCCCATCTGGACTTCTGAAACTCTCTCAGGCATCCAAAGCGTTCGATCAGAACATTGGCATTGGAAAATTCAGAAGCAACTGAATGTATATGTACCTTGATTAATATTCAAAATATATGTTTCTCTGTTCCTTGTCTGAATCCCTGAGACCCAATTGTTTGCTGCTGTGCTCAGTATCTCTGCCTATTAGCTGCTAGAGGAACAGCACCCACAAGTTCTTCCTCTAGCTATTTCCCACAGCTCCATCCCTCAAAACATCAAAAATGGTCCAAGTTTGTTATGGCATTAATGAATAATTGATGGAGTCCAAAAGAACTGAACAGGAAACAATCCGCAGCCCCAACAAAGTCAATCAAATCAGTTGACTTGCATTGAGCAGACATGGTTTAATGTAGTAGGGACCTACCTCGTTCGATTCAAGCAGGTCCACCACTCGGGAAATATTCGAAACTCCATCAATTTCTTCCAGTTTCTCCAATTCAAAATCCAACAATGCCTGGTCTGTCTCATTTCCTGTCATTGCATCCGTGTACAAAGCAGCAAACACCCTTTGTGTCTGGGAGAAAGGATTGCATGTTAGCTATGAGGCTTACCCGTGTGGTTGTAATGGTGGAAGAGCACCAATAATTCAAGATGGATTGGGTAAAAATGTTGTGGGTTCATTCGTTAAGACGAGGCACATAGGAACATTTAGACAGCAATACAAAGCTTGACAACACCAGAGCAGCCGAGTCAACTGCTGTGTGCTCAGTTGAACATCAAAAGTGAAACTGATTGCAGCATGACATCACTGGAGAGAAGTTTGTCATGCTATAATCCCTTAAATGCATGTTACAACATGACTATTTCTGCAAGATACGGAAATCCAAAAAGGTGCCACAGTGGCACAGTGGTTATCATTACTGTCCCACAGTGCCAGGGACCTGTGCGTGTGTTCTATTCCCGGCCTGGGTCACTGTCTTTGTGGAGTCTGCACATTCTCCCCGTGTCTGCGTGGGTTACCCCCGAGTGATACAGTTTCCTCCCAAACTTCGAAAGGCTCCAAAGATGTGTGTGATAAATTGATTGGCCATGCTAAATTGACCCTGAGTATCCTGGTATGCGGATGTTGGGGGGATTAGCCAGGTCAATAAGTGGGATATTGGGGATAAGGCTTGGGTGGGATTGATGTCAGTGCAGACTTGATGGGCCGAATGGCTTCCTTCTGCTGATAGCCCCATTGAAGTGTATGAACTGAAGACAGTCGGAGTACAGTGTGCAGTAATTGTACCTTTGCTTGGTTGGGATATAATTCTTCGGTTTCAATGCTGTGGTCTCACATGTATTGGAAGGCACGATACGGTAAGCTTCAAATGCACCCATGGGTCTCATATTCATCGGAGCAGTCAATGATGAGGGGGGGGGGGTGGAGAGGGAGGGAACACACCTCCCACTCTCTGCTCATTAAAGCCACTGGAAACCTGTCATCTTTGCCGGGCAGCCTTATTTAAACTAAGTGTGTTTCCGACTCCTTTTCTCCCAAGGGTACAAGAAATACTCATCCCCACCCTGTCAAGCTGATGTCCACTCCCACCACGCACCTTGGTAAAATTCAGCCCACGCACTATTGAGGTTCCATGCTTCACAAAACAACTCTCTTGCCCTTTATCATTGAACTCTGACCACATGATTTCATGACATCGAGGTATTAAAAAGTCAAATTGTAAATCAGCTTTGTTTATTTTATTTCCCCATCTGGAATTATGAGAATCTGCTTGGCATCCAAAGCTTTGAATCAGAACATTGGCATTGGAAAATGCAGAAGCACCTGAATGTATATGTACCTTTATTAATATTCAAAATGTATGATTCTCTGTTCCCTGTCTGAAACCCTGAGATCCAATTGCCTGCTGCTGTGCTCAGTATCTCTGCCTATTAGCTGCTAGAGGAACAGCACCCACAAGTTCTTCCTCTTGCTATTTCCCACAGCTCCATCCCTCAAAACATCAAAAAAAGTCCAAGTTTGTTATGGCAGTCATGAATCATTGATGGAGTCCAAAAGAACTGAACAGGAAACAATCCGCAGCCCCAACAAAGTCAATCAAATCAGTTGACTTGCATTGAACAGACATGGTTTAATGTAGTAGGGACCTACCTCGTTCGATTGGGCTGGGATCCTGGATTCAGGATTCAATCCTGGACCGGCGAGCGGCGTGGGCTTGGTGGGCCGAAGGGGATGTTCCTCTGCTGAATTGTTCTTTGTTCTTTGTTCTTGTTCTTGTTCAAGCAGGTCCAGCACTCGGGAAATATTAGAAGCTCCATCAATTTCTTCCAGTTTCTCCAATTCAAAATCCAACAATGCCTGGTCTGTCTCATTTCCTGTCATTGCATCCGTGTACAAAGCAGCAAACACCCTTTGTGTCTGGGAGAAAGGATTGCATGTTAGCTATGAGGCTTACCCGTGTGGTTGTAATGGTGGAAGAGCACCAATAATTCAAGATGGATTGGGTAAAAATGTTGTGGGTTCATTCGTTAAGACGAGGCACATAGGAACATTTAGACAGCAATACAAAGCTTGACAACACCAGAGCAGCCGAGTCAACTGCTGTGTGCTCAGTTGAACATCAAAAGTGAAACTGATTGCAGCATGACATCACTGGAGAGAAGTTTGTCATGCTATAATCCCTTAAATGCATGTTACAACATGACTATTTCTGCAAGATACGGAAATCCAAAAAGGTGCCACAGTGGCATAGTAGATATCATTACTGCCCCACAGTGCCAGGGACCTGTGCGTGTGTTCCATTCCCGGCTTGGGTCACTGTCTGTGTGGAGTCTGCACATTCTCCCCGTGTCTGCGTGGGTTACCCCCGAGTGATACAGTTTCCTCCCACACTTCGAAAGTCTCCAAAGATGTGTGTGATAAATTGATGGGCCATGCTAAATTGACCCTGAGTGTCCTGGTAGCGGATGTTGGGGGGATTAGCCAGGTCAATAAGTGGGATATTGGGGATAAGGCGAGGGTGGGATTGATGTCAGTGCAGACTTGATGGGCCGAATGGCTTCCTTCTGCTGATAGCCCCATTGAAGTGTATGAACTGAAGACAGTCGGTGTACCGTGTGCAGTAATTGTACCTTTGCTTGGTCGGGATATAATTCTTCGGTTTCAATGCTGTGGTCTCACATGTATTGGAAGGCACGATACGGTAAGCTTCAAATGCACCCATGGGTCTTATATTCATCGGAGCAGTCAATGATGAGGAGGGGGTTGGAGAGAGAGGGAACACACCTCCCACTCTCTGCTCATCAAAGCCACTGGCAACCTGTCATCTTTGCTGGGCAGCCTTATTTAAACTAAGTGTGTTTCCGACTCCTTTTCTCCCAACGGTACAAGCAATACTCATCCCCACCCTGTCAAGCTGATGTCCACTCCCACCACGCGCCTTGGTAAAATTCAGCCCACGCACTATTGAGGTTCCATGCTTCACAAAACAACTCTCTTGCCCTTTATCATTGAACTTTGACCACATGATTTCATGACATCGAGGTATTAAAAAGTCAAATTGTAAATCAGCTTTGTTTATTTTATTTCCCCATCTGGACTTATGAGAATCTGCTTGGCATCCAAAGCTTTGAATCAGAACATTGGCATTGGAAAATTCAGAAGCACCTGAATGTATATGTACCTTTATTAATATTCAAAATGTATGATTCTCTGTTCCCTGTCTGAAACCCTGAGATCCAATTGCCTGCTGCTGTGCTCAGTATCTCTGCCTATTAGCTGCTAGAGGAACAGCACCCACAAGTTCTTCCTCTAGCTATTTCCCACAGCTCCATCCCTCAAAAATCAAAAATGGTCCAAGTTTGATATGGCAGTAATGAATAATTGATGGAGTCCAAAAGGACTGAACAGGAAACAATCCGCAGCCCCAACAAAGTCAATCAAATCAGTTGACTTGCATTGAACAGACATTGTTTAATGTAGTAGGGACCTACCTCGTTCGATTCAAGCAGGTCCACCACTCGGGAAATATTAGAAGCTCCATCAATTTCTTCCAGTTTCTCCAATTCAAAATCCAACAATGCCTGGTCTGTCTCATTTCCTGTCATTGCATTCGTGTCCAAAGCAGCAAACTCCCTTTTTGTCTGGGAGAAAGAATTGCATGTTAACTATGAGACTTACCCTTCTGGGTGTGATGATATAAAAGCACCAATCACTCAAGAGGGATTGGGTAAAAATGTGGTGGGTTCATGCATAATGACTACGCACATAGGGACATTTATACAGCAATATAAAGCTTGACAACACCAGAGCAGCCGAGTCAACTGCTGTGTGCTCAGTTGAACATCAAAAGTGAAACTGATTGCAGCATGACATCATTGTAGAGAAGTTTGTCATGCTATAATCCCTTAAATGCATGTTACAACATGACTATTTCTACAAGATATGGAATGCCAAGAAGGTGCCACAGTGGCACAGTGGTTATCATTACTGCCCCCACAGTGCCAGGGGCCTGTGTTCGATTCCCGGGTTGGGTCATTGTCTGTGTGGTGTCTGCACGTTCTCCCTGTGTCTGCGTGGCTTTCCTCCGGGTGCTCCACTTTCTTCCCACACTTCGAATGACTCCAAAGTTGCGTGTGATAGGTTGACTGGCCATGCTAAATTGACCATTAGTGCAATGGTATGCGGAGGTTCGGAGGGATTAGTGGGGTCAATCAGTGGGGTGATGGCAATACGGCCTGTTTAGCATTCTTGTCAGTGCAAACTTCATGGTCCAAATGGCTTCCTTCTGCTGACAGCCCCATTGAAGTGTATGAACTGAAGACAGTTGTTGTACAGTGTGCTGTAAGTGTACCTTTGCTTGGTAGGGGTATGATTCTTCAGTTTCAATGCTGTGGTCTCGCATGCATTGTAAGACACGATACGGTAAGCCTGAGTTGCACCCATAATTCCTATATTCATCGGAGCAGTCAATGATGAGGAGGGGGGTGGAGAGTGAAGGAACAACCTCCCACTCTCTGCTCATTAAAGCCACTGGCAACCTGTCATCATTGCCGGGCAGCGTTTCTTTTACTCAATGGTTTTCGAATTACGTTTCTCCCAAGGGGGCAAGCAATATTCATCCCCACCCCGTCCAGCTGATGTTTGGGTGGTAGGTCAAAAAATAGGTGACAGAGTTGGGTTTTGATCGGCAACTTAAAGGAGAAAAGAGAGGTAGACAACCAGCAAGGTTTGGGGAGAGAATTCCAGGATGCCGGGCCTAGGCAACTGAAGACATGGCCATCAAGATTTGATCAAATAAAGTTGGGAATGTGCATGAGTCCAGAATTGGATGTGGCATCCATCTAGGAGGGTTGTGGAGCAGGAGGAGATTACAGAGATAGGGAGGGACCAGACTCAGAAGGCATTTGAAAGCAAAGGTGAGGTTTTAATTTTGAGACATTACTTCAGCAGGAGCCAAAGCAGATTGGGAAGTAGATCAGCGAGCACTGGGGTGATGGTTCAACGCAACATGGTACAAGTTAGGATAGAGGCAGAAGCGATTTGGATAACACCCATTATACAGAAGGTAAAATGAACATGGCTGACCAGGAGAGTATTTCAACAGCGAAGACTTGAGGCAGCAAAGGTATGAACGAGGGTTTCAGCAGCAGATGAAATGAGGCAGGGGTGGAGTCAGGCCAGGTGGAAAGAGGCAGTCTCAATAAGAGCGGATATGCGCTCAAAACCTCGATTAAGGATACGAGTAGTCTGCTTCAGCCTCAGCCGGCTACGAGGGAGGAGATGGAGTTAGTAGCTGGAGAACAGAGTCTTTAAACTGCCGAACTGAGGACAATGGCTGGGACTTTCCAGCCTCTCTGTGGCAGGACCCACCATGGGATGAATGTGGCAAGACTGGAAGATCCCGATGATGGGCGGGGCTGGAAAATCATGGCCAATGGCTTTGATTTTCCCAATATTTAATTGGAGGGAAATGCCATCATTTGTGCCTTACAAATTTCAATCAAAGAAATGGCCGACAACTGGCACATCATTGGTTGGTGTTAAATATCTAAATCACCGTGGGAGGACATTTTGTTTTTCGATGGTGGCGCTTACTGAACAACATTAACAGGTTGAGGTGGTCATAGTTCAGATTGAAATGTTCAAAACAATATCATGCTCCTTCAGTACTTTGCTAAAGTATCAGTCTCGATTCCTACCAGATTAGCATAACTCTTCCCATAGGCCAGCTTCCATGTTTCCCATTGCTCATCAATGATTGGCTTCGTCGCGGCCATGGAGATAACAGTCAGGATGTGCACCACAAAGAGAAAATATGCCATGGTGAAAGGTTGAGCCCGTCAAACCTGTCGCAGGCTGGTTTGCTTTGTGAGAAGCTGTGGGCAATAAAATCAGAAGCACATTGAGAGGTAAGTGTCTAAACTCACAGTCCTTTCCTCATTATTAAGAGCCCCTGTTTTTTCATATTGGTACCTTTGGGACTTCAATTCTAATAATAAAGCTAATATAAATTCAGTCCAATCATGGTCCCCATGTGAGGGGCAAACCAGATCCAAGCTGACAAGACAAGACATTGCATCCCATCTTGGGCTCCACCAAACAAGATCCAAGCTGACAGGATGAGGCATTGCACCCCCTCCTGGGCTTGATCTGACGCTTCATCTGAGCCAAAAGGCAAGATGGCTTTGTGAAATTGCATCAGGTAAAGACTCGGTTTAACCTCATTGGCTACCCTGATCGCTTACTCTATCGAGCTTCGGCAAACCACTGCCACAGTTGTCAGCACACCCCCAACAATGGGCTAGCCACGTCCCCTGCCTGATCAGAGTCCCTCTTAACAATCTATATTCTTGATATGATCTTGTCATTGTTATCTCTGGAATTCAACTCTTTTACCAGCACATGACTGCAACCAACCTCAAGGCTTTATGTATTTGAGACAGTTTCCCACAGGGGAAGGTCCCAATCCCTACAAGGAGGAGCTGAATACCTATGCATTGCATCTCTCCTTAACTACGGGGACAACGGCAGGTGAATTTGATAGACCCGACTGTCGACATTTTCTGAAGGGAATCACAGAAGGTAGAGGAGCTGAGGTCATCCCCTTCAGCCAGCGGGTGGTGAATCTATGGAATTCATTGCCACAGAAAGCTGTGGAGGCCAGGTCATTGAGTATATTTAAGAGACGGCTAGGTTCTTGATTGGTCAAGGGATCAAAGGTTGTGGGGGGAGAATGGTGTTGAGAAACATATCAGCCATGATTGAATGGCGGAGCAGGCTTGACGGGCTAAATGATCTAATTCTGCTCCTACACCTTATGGTCTTATTTAGCTTTTAATTGCTTCAATCAACAACTGTCAAGAAAAAGCCCCAATTCATTCAGATGAAGAGCGAATAAGCCTGTGAAATTTACAATGCTTCTTCCCATTATGCACATGAAAATGATCAAGTCCCACATTCCCAAACATGTCCTCACCTTGGATCACAGTTACAGGGAGTGTAAGATTCCCAGGCTGGTGCAGAATCTGAAGATAGACTTGGGGTGGAGCGGAACTGCCTTTAGCTTCAGATTTGACTTACTCAAAGTTCCCAGTCAGGAAATACATTGATCCCAAAAACCCACGATTACCACTACATTTGCCATGACAATAAAGTTTTAAAGTTTATTTATTTACCAGTGTCACAAGTGGGCTTACATTTACACTGCAATGGAGTTACTGCCAATCAATCACATTAGTTCGAATAAAAGTTATATTTTACTCACCTCTCAAGGATACCTCCGGTTCTTAAACGACACAAACAATCTGAGACCAGGTTGTGTTATACTGGAGTTTGATTTGAGGTTTATATACCCTGAGAAGAAGCAAGATGAACTTATTGCCTCACAAATTCCATCAATTAGTGCACGGGGCCTGAAGCATTCTCTTTGTTCAGTTTGATTGAAAATAATTTGCCACCTGCATGCTCCAACCACCAATCATCCAAACTACTCACAAATACTTCACGTGATCTTAATAACATGGTCTCAAAAGATAATTAGATGATGTAAATCTTATTTTCATGATGCATGTTGCTGGTTCCTTGGTGAGAACCCCAATTTGCGATTGAGGATTCTTGCCTTTGCGTTTCTTCATGGTGCCTACATGCTTCAGGAATGCATCCTTGGCAATTATCCAATGCCCTCTCCCTTTGACAGTGAGATTTTCCAGCTGACTCGTGCGTACAGATTCTATGATCACTGGAGGGCTGATAATGCAATCACAGGCATTCGGGGCATCTCTAGCAGCATGGTGGTACAGTGGTTAGCACTGCTGGCTCGCAGCGCCAGGGACACGGGTTCGATTCCCGACTTGGGTCACTGTCTGTGCGGAGTCTGCATGTTCTCTCCGTGTCTGCATGGGCTTCCTCCGGGTACTCCGGTTTCCTTCCACAGTATGAAAGACCTGCTGGTGAGGTACATCAGTCATGCTAAATTCTCCCTCTGTGTACCCGAACACGTGGCGGAGTATGGTGACCAGGGGATTTTCACAGTAACTTCAATGTAAGCCTACTTGTGACAGTAATAAATAAACTTAATCTCTGCACCAGGGCTGCAATATCAGCTGTGTGTGTGCGTGTATGTGTGGGTGTCATTTCATTTCTAGTGATCGGCATCTTCTTTTAAAACTTCTTTCTCATTTTGCAAAATAAAACCTGCACCAAAGCCTTTTGCAATGTCATGAGAACAAGGACAATTCTCAGCTCAGATCTGTGTACATTCCAGGGACTCTCTGAGTTCTGAAATTGTCTGTGCATTGGTATCTGGAGACAGGACAATCTGCAGTCAGGACAAATTGGAGTGCTGCACTCTTCGAGCTGCTGCCTATCTGTTGAATTGTTAAACTGAGATCCCTTCTGTCATTGCAAATGAAGATTTTAAAAGTCCATGGGTCTATCTTGTAAACACAGTAAGAAGTCTCACAACACCAGGTTAAAGTCCAACAGGTTTATTTGGTAACACAAGCCACAAACCTTCAGAGCACTGCCCCTTCATCAGGTGAGTGGGGGTTGCATTCACAAACAGGACATATATAGACACAAACTCAATTTACAAGATAATGGTTGGAAGGCCAGTCTTTACAGGTCGTCAAGTCTTAAAGGTACAGACAATGTGAGTGGAGAGAGGGTTAACCCTCTCTCCACTCACATTGTCTGTACCTTTAAGAACCTTCTTCACTGTCCACTATGCCACCAATCTTGGTGTCATCTGCAAACTTACAAACCAGGCCTACTAAATTCTCATCCAAATCATTAATATAAATGGCAAATAACAGCGGAACCAGCACCAATCCCTGAGGCACACTGCAGGTCACAGGCCACCAGTTTGAAAAACAACCCTCTGCAACCCTCCTCCGTCTTCTGTCATCAAGCCAATTTTGTATCCATTTGGCTACCTCACCCTGGATCCCAAGAGATTTAACCTCATGCAACAACCTACCATGTGGTACCTTGTCAAAGGCCTTGCTAAAGTCCATGTAGACAACATCAACTGCACTGCCCTCATCTACCTTCTTGGTTACGCCTTCAAAAAACTCAATCAAATTTGTGAGACATGATTTTCCACTCACAAACCCATGCTGACTGGCCCTAATGATCCTGTCTCTCAGAATACCTCGATCACTCGCATTGTTCCTGAGCTCAATTAGATCCTTATTCTTTCTTCCTCTCTCTTGTACATTGTGCACACAGTCAGAAAGAATTCAATTGATTCAAGTCAAATTCTAAATGTAGAGGGAGCTGTTCCTGTATCATTCAATCTGATTGTCGATGAATGTGCGGCGAAGCGAAAAAGTGAAGTGGGGCAAGAGTCATTGCACTGACCCCCCTGCCATCCGGTGCCAGTTCTATCACCCGCCCCCAGTTACATCAATTGGCATTGAGTCTATGCCAGTAATTTCCTCACTTTTCGGATGGTGTTGACTTCACGTGATGAAATAGGCACACAGAAGAATCAGTCTTGTAGACAATGGTACAGAAATTCCATCGGTATAGATAAGACCAGGAGTTCAACTTGGACAGAGCTTTTTTCTCTGAGGCTGTTAGTTGGATGATAAGCTATTCAACCCTACAAGATGATATTCACTGTTCAACAAGCCAGTGGCCTGCATTATGTGACTTTATCTCTCCATTATATATTCAACAAAGGATGTTTATCAAACGTTTGGGAATTGGCTTTGTGTTCCAGGCTGATAATGTCTTGGCCATTTTGGGTTAAAAGGAATGTTTGAGAGGCCATTGTCTTAGAAGACATTCCAAAACTGCACGCAGTATTCCTGATGTGGTCTCACCAAGCCCCATACAACTGGAACAAGATTTCTTCATTCTTGTCCTTCTTGCCCTTGCAATAAAGCCCAACATGCCATTTCCCATCCTCATTGCTTGCTGCACCCATACACTAACTTTCTGTGTTCCTTGTACAAGCACACCCAAATCTCTTTCAACATTTTGATTGACTTTGATTCGATTTATTATTGTCACATGTATTAGTATACAGTGAAAAGTTTTGTTTCTTATGCGCTGTACAGACAAAGCATACCGTAAATAGGGAAGGAAAGGAGACAGGGCAGAATGTAGTGTTCCAGTCATAGCTAGGGTGGAGAGAAAGATCTGCTTTATATGAGGTAGGTCCATTCATTTATATTGGCTGCCTTTCCGAGGCAGCGGGAAGTATAGAAAGTGTCAATGGATGGGAGGTTGATTTGAGTGATGGACTGGGCTTCATTCATGATCCTTTCTTAATTTCTTGCAGTCTTGAACAGAGCGGTCATACCAAACTGTGATACAGCTGGAAGGAAATCTTTCTATGGTGCATCTCGAGTTGGTGAGAGTTGTAGTGTTCATGCCAAATTTCCTTCGTCTCCTGAGAAAGTAGAGGCATTGGTGGGCTTTCTGAACTATAGTGTCAGCATGGAGGGATCATAACAGGTTGTTGGTGATCTGGACACCTAAAAACCTGAAGCTCTCAACCATTGCTACTTCATCCCCATTGATGTAGACAGGGGCCTGTCAAAAAATCATAGAATCATAGATACCCTCCAGTGCAGAAAGAGGCCATTTGGCCCATCGAGTCTGCACAATCCCACCCAGGCCCTACCTCCATATTTCTACATATTTACCCGCTAACCCCTCTAACCTAAGCATCTCAGGACTCTAAGGGGCAATTTTTAGCCTGGCCAATCAACCTAACCCGCCCATCTTTGGACTGTGGGAGGAAACCAGAGCACCTGGAGGAAACCCACGCAGACACGAAGAGAATGTGTAAACTCCACACAGACAGTGACCCAAGCCAGGAATCGAACCCAGATCCCTGGAGCTGTGAAGCAGCAGTGCTAACCACTGTGCTACTGCACGGTGCATCTTGAAATCAATGACTATCTCCTTTGCTTTGCTGACATTGAGGGAGAGATTATTATCATCGCACCAGTTCACCAGATTCTCTATCTCACTTACTATCAACACTGACAAGTTTCTCATCAATTGAAAAATACTTTGTTTTTTTATTCCTACAACCAAAGTGAACAAATTCACACTTGCCTACATTATAATCCCTTAACCGTCTTGTTGCCCACTCACCTGACCTGTCTATATCTCTTTGCATCCTCCCTGTGTCTTCCCCGCAGCTTTCCTTCCCACCCAGCTTTGTGTCATCCGCAAACTTAGATACATTACTATCTGTAACATGAACTCAGTCATGAATATAGATTGTAAATAGCGGAGGCCCAGCACTGATCCATGCAGCACTCCACCATTCAATGCTTGCCAACCAGCCCTGTTCATGTCCACTCTCTGTTTTCTATCCATTAATTAGTCCTCTTGATCTTACCTCCCAATCTTTATTCACCTCCCTCACTGTTTCTGAAACCCTCCTCAAACGTATCGTTTCAGATCGTGCCTTGAGTTACCATCCTGTAATAAGTCCTCAAAGGCAGAAATCCCTTCACCAAAATTTCTTTATTTACAAGTTTGACAGCAGCATACAGAGTGTTTTCAGTTAGCAGTCTACACTCGGAGTCCCAGAGGAACTGCCACTCCTGGTTAAGTACAAAGCAAGAGGCTCCCTGATTTGTCCATCAATTTGGCCCTGAATCAGGTCGTTCATATTCTAAGAGGCCAACCTCAATTGTCTGATTAAAGTCATTACACATCCTTAAGATTCCCCTGCTGCAACTCAGTGTGCCTTTCCCAGCTCGAACAAAGGTTCATTCAGACTCAAAACGTTAGCTCTATTCTCTCTCCACAGACGCTGTCAGACCTGCAAAGATTGACCAGCATTTTCTGGAATGCCCCATGGTTTGAGTTGCCCTGCTTGGCTGCCGATAGAATTACACTTTTGCTCCATGATGAATGATATGTGTGCAACATTAGATTGAGTACTCACCTAATGAAGGAGCAGCACACCGAAAGCTCGTGATTCCAAATAAACCTTTTGGACTTTAACCTGGTGTTGTGAGTCTTCTTACTGTGCCCACCCCAATCCAACACCAGCCTCTCCACATCACATTAGATTGAGACCATGGAATGCCATCGAGCACATCCCAGAGCAGCTTGCACTCTGGGATTAGAGCAACTCTTGGTCAAGAGCTTCAAGTTTTTAGTGTCCAGATCACCAACAATCTGTCCTGGTCCTCCCATGTCGACACTTGAGTTAAGAAATCCCACCAACGCCTCGACTTTCTCACAAGACTAAGGAAATTTGGCATGTCAGCTACGACTATCACCAACTTTTACAGGTGCACCATAGAAAGCATTCATTCTGGTTGTATCACAGTTTGGTATGGCTCCTGCTCTTCCCGAGACTGCAAGGAGCTACAAGGAGCATCGTGAATGTAGCCCAATCCATCACGAAAACCAGCCTCCCATCCATTGATTCTGTCTACGCTTCCTTTTGCCTCAGCAAAGCAGCCAGCATAATCAAGGACCCCACACACCCCGGACATTCTCTCTTCCACCTTCTTGGTTCAGGGAAAAAGTTACAAAAGTCTGAGGTCACGTACCAACCAACTCAAGAACAGCTTCTTCCCTGCTGCTGTCAGACTTTTGAATGGACTTACCTTGCATTAAGTTGCTCTTTCTCCACACCCTAGCTATGACTGTAACACTACATTCTGCTCTCACTCGTTTCCTTCTCTATGAACGGTATGTTTTGCCTGTATAGTGCACAAAAAACAATACTTTTCACTGTGTGTTAATACATGTGACAATAATAAATCAAATCAAATCAAGTGCCCAAGCAAAGAGGGGCCAACCGATCAGACAATGTAGTTGCCAAGAGCTCCCAGCCCAAAGGAAGAGTGAGGAGTAAAATTCAAGGTGATAACTTTGGCACCTTGGTTAAGCCAACCATCAACATATGGACCCAAGGAAAGAGTCAGCTGTCAATCCTCATCTCCATCACTGTCTGGAAAAGAGTATCAGGATCACTGGGGGATACGGAGTAGTCTTCATTTCTAACTATCCAGAGGCTTAGTGAGAAACTCCAGGCTGAAATCTGAGCGCATGCGAGAGAAACTATTAGTGCCAGTTCATTCAGAGGCTGTTAAACTGTGATTTTGATCTGATGAAGGTGATGATGATAATGGACTCACCTGTCACTCCAACGAGTGTGTGCTCAGTAAGGAGACCTATTGATCACTGATGAGGTTGGTGTCATCTCATATTTGATATTAAACCATATCTTGATTGACAGATCTGATGGCTAGTGTTCCAGATGAAGCCACGATTGGAGGGGTAGGTGAAGGCACTGGCTTTGCATTCTGCTCACTTGTCCTGCAGGGACCTAACTCTGCTCTCCACAAATGTTGAGATTGCTTGATGACAGAGACTCCTCCAGTTGGGTCTGTCACTGGTTAATTTGCAATAGGAGCAGGGTTACATAGAAACAGAGATAGAAAATTGCTGAATCTTGCCATGAGAACCGTCATATATTTCATTTCAAATCAACCACTTTGCTGCTTTCTCGTTGCCTCAAACGAGTGCCTTTCATTCCACCATCAGAAAAGAGAGGACAGCTCAAATTTCACCCAAGTGCAAGATCATCGTATTCAATACAGCTTCATCCTTTGGCCATCACACTGAGAGTATCATGAGTTCATCAAACTGCTCCTCAGCAGTGGCAGCACGGAGAGGCATAGATCACGTTTAAAATAGTTACTGTTCAGCCAGTAGAGGAAGTTTTAAAGAGAAATTCCAACCAGCATTCCAACCATTATCTTGCAATTGAGTCTGTGTCTATATAAGCCCTGTTTGTGAACCCAACTCTCCATTCACTTGAGGAAGGAACAGCGCTCCGAAAGCTCATGATTCCAAATAAACCTGTTGGACTTTAACCTGGTGTTGTGAGCCTTCTCACTGTGTCCACCCCAGTCCAACGTCCACATCTCCACATCATGTAAACCAGAATAGGGCTATCGATGGAGCACATTTGCTGCAACACAAATGGGTAAGAACAGGTGATGTCCATCATAGGATAGACTCCCTCCTGTGTGTTGAAGCCGTGGACTTGATATATTAATGGTCAAACATGTTGCTATAGATCGGGAGACATATGGAGGCCAGACCGGGTAAGGACAGCAGATTTCCTTCCCTAAAGGACATCAGTAAGGTCAACTCCCAGAGATGCTCAAGACATTTAGCATCTTGACTTGGAGAAGTACCAGTCAGAAAGGCCAGCAAGCATTGATCCGATGAGGATGGTGTTGATGGATTCTCCTGTCATGGCAATGGTCATCATTCGACCTTTACTGAATTCAAACCATTTATTGAATTCAAATGTTACCATCTGCCATAGAGGAATTCAAACCTGAGTCCCCAGAGCTGGTTCTCCAGATGACCAACCCAGTGATTATCCCACTCTACCACCAACCCCCCACTTCAATTTCAATTGTCCACTTGCTCCTCACTCCAATGTGTTCTTCCATCGGCTCAGTACCTCCAGCACACATCTGCTATTCACTTTGTCTTTTTAAAATTCCTCTCACTTGTGTCTCGAAATCTTTGTTCGTGCTCTGTTCGAAAATCATCCCATTCTGTTCCTGTGAGTCATTTAAATGCAGCATCTGCTTTGGATCTCCAAGAATCTCTACGATTCCAAGGATTCCTAGGTGACCATGTATTTATAGATCTCCACCCCTACTCCCCGCCCCCCACCACCCTGCCCGACTATGCCAAACTCTGTCTCTCTCCTGCACATCTTAGAATCCCGTCAGCATAGAAAAATCGAAACGAGAAACAGGAATAGGCCATTCGGCCCGTCGAGCCTGCTCGACAATTAATTATGATCATGGTTGATTATCCAATTCAATATCCTCATTTCCCTCCTCCCCACTCCCCCATATCCCTTGATGCCTTTCGCCCCATGATCGACATCTAATTTCTTCTTGAAATCAGACAATGTTTTGGCCTCAACTACTTTCTGTGGAGTGAATTCCACACATTCACTCCTCTCTGGGTGAAGACATTTCTCCTCATCTCTGTCCTAAAATGTTTACCCCTTATCCTCAAACTATGGACCATAGTTCTGGACTCCCCCCACCATCGGCAACTCTTTCTGAATCTAAACCACCATCTCGGGCATCAATCCCACCAGAGGCGAGATGTCATGACACAGCTGACTTTGTCTTTCTGGTTATATTGGAGAATCTGGACCTTGTTTAACAGTGCTCCAAACTCTAAAACAGAAAAGGTTGGAAGTGTGCAGTAGGCCCAACAGCCTGAGGAAGAAGCAACAGGTTCATTCTTCTTGTTGAGACACTTACCTCTAATCTTCTTATCATACCAGCTCACATACACGTCAACAGTTGACAGAAGACAAGATTGATGCCCGCGGTTAAAATATCCATAACTAACCAAATTCACATGCCTAGTTACACTGTTTATCCATTAATAGGAGACCAGAGGCTTCCAGGCAGGAACAACAATAAGAATGATGCGTCTTTCATGAATTTTAGCTTGGCAATTGATAGGATGGCTCTTGGCTCAATAATTTAATGCATGCCGCTTCGACCAAGGGCATAGGATTATCTCAAACTTTTTACACCAAGCCTGAGGTTTAATTGGATTATTCCGTCCTTATCACCAGGAAAATGCCTGCAATTAAATACTTCTGCCCAAAGAGTTAATCCTTCAATTTGTTTTCAGTTTAGGTGGATAAATTCTCAAATCCACACTTCCTTCGTTTTCATCCTGTTTCCTGAACAGGTCGTGAACAGATTCATTTTCACAATTTTATTTCATTGTTCTTTACTTAGATTGATTCACCAATCTATCAGCCTTGTATCTACTTGTAGCTTTGGTCTTTAAGTTAATAGAATGTGAATAAACGACAGAGCTGTGGGTAATAATACCTCATGAGTTTCTTCCCGACCGAAATATAAAGAATGTAATAACGAAGGCAATTCATTGATGACAAATCAATTATCACAAGGCATGATATTGTGTAACAGAACTCAATGAGCAGGCCCTTCTCACTTGTGGGAAGTGATGATGCCCTGTGGCACATTCCCTGGCGATGAGGCGGGTGAGCCATGCAAAACATCAGAGACCTCAGCGGGACTGGAAGATCCCACTGGCGGCCAATGATAAGCCACACCCGCTGTTGGAGAATATGCCACAGGGTGGCTGGAAAATCTCAACCATTATCATAGAATCATAGAATCCCTACAGTGCAGAAGGAGGCCATTCAGCCCACTGAGCCAGCACCAACAACATTTCCACGTAGGCCCTATCTGTATAATCGCACCTATTTACCCAGCTAATCTCCCTGGGGCAATCTATCATGGCCAATCAACCTAACCCGCACATCTTTGGAGTGTGAGAGGAAACCGGAGCACCCGGAGGAAACCCACGTCGACATGGGAAGAATGTGTAGACTGCACTGACAGTCACCCAAGGCCGGAATTGAACCCGCATCCCTTGCACTGTAAGGCAGCAGTGCTAACCACTGTGCCACCATGTTATGATGACCACAAAGGCCATGGGGGTTCATCAATAGATCTCCCTGTGGGCTTTGTGGAGTATTAGCTGCTTTACGGAGCAAGTGGAGGCTTGCCCAATGAGATGCAGCCAGCAGGGGTTCTTAAACCTACTACTCTCCCCAGACTATTGTTGTAATTCCTGAGGTGAAGACTACCTGACTGTAAGCCGCAGAGGCAGCCCATTCTTTTAGTGCACAATATAAGGTGTTCGTGACAGGAAACAGTTGGCTGAATTACTACATCGGCCAACATTAATAAAATGTCAATATAAATTTGCAATGGAGAATGAAACTCCAGGTTGCAAAACTAACTCAGGTGCCCAGGAACCGTAGGTAGTTTATCAGCTGGGATTAACCCAGATTTCACTGTGTCGTCACTAAATACCATTGCACAGATTACTTTCTATAAGGATGCCATTGACCCATTGGAAAGACGCAGCATGGGTTCATGAAGGGCAGGTCATGTTTGACTAATTTGGTGGAATTCTTTGAGAACATTACATGTGCAGTGGACAATGGGGAACCTGTGGATGTGGTGTATCTGGATTTCCAGAAGGCATTTGACAAGATGCTGCACCAAAGACTGCTACATAAGATAAAGGTGCACAGTGTTACAGATAATGTATTAGCATGGATAGAGGATTGGTTAACTAACAGACAGCAAAGAGTGGGGGAAATGGGTGTTTTTCTGGTTGGCGATCAGTGACTGGTTGGCGATCAGTGACTCGTGGTGTGCCTCAGGGATCAGTGTTGGGACCGCAATTGTTTACGATTTACATAGATGATTTGGAGTTGGGGACCAAGTGTAGTGTGTCAAAATTCGCAGATGACACTAAGATGGGTGGAAGAGCAAAGTGTGCAGAGGACGCTGAAAGTCTGCAAAGGAATATAGCTAATCTAACTGAGTGGGTGAGGGGTCTGGCAGATGGAGTACAATGTTGGTAAATGTGAGGTCATCCATTTTGATAGGAATAACAGCAAAATGAACTATTATTTAAATGGTAGAAAATTGCAACATGCTGCTGTGCAGAGGGATCTGGGTGTCCTTGTGCAGGAAACTCAGGGAGTTGGTTTGCAGGTGCAGCAGGTCATTAAGAAGGCAAATTGAATTTTGTCTTTCATTGCTCGAGGGAAGGAGTTTAAAAACAGTGAGATTATGTTGCAGCTGTATAAGGTGCTAGTGAGGCCACACCTGGTGTACTGTGTACAGTTTTGGTCTCCTTAATTGAGAAAGGATATACTGGCACTGGAGGGGGTGCAGAGGAGATTCACGAGGTTGATTCTGGAGTTGAGAGGGTTGGCTTATGAGGAGAGACTGAGTAGACTGGGGTTATACTCATTGGAATTCAGAAAAATGAGGGGAGATCTTGTAGAAACATATAAGATTATGAAGGAAATAGATTAGAAGCAGGGAAGTTGTTTCCACTGCCGGGTGAAACTAGAACTTGGGGGCATAGCTTCAAAATAAGGGGAAGCAGATTTATGATTGAGTTGAGGAGGAATTTCTTCAAACAAAGGGTTGTGAATCGGTGGCATTCCCTGCCTAGTGAAGCAGTTGAAGCTACCTCATTAAATGTTTTTACGGCAAGGATAGATACATTTTTGAACAGTAAAGGAATTAAGGGTTATGGTGAGTGGGTGGGTAAGTGGAGCTGAGTCCACAAAAAGATCCGCCATGATCTTATTGAATGGTAGAGCAGGCTCCTAGTTCTTATGTTCTTATGTTCTTATCTCAGCAGGTCAGGAAAACTGAATATAGTTGCACGTTCATTTACACCCTGCTATGTGCAGACCACCCCAACCCCTTCACCCCACCTTGCGATGCTGTTCCATCACACCACTCTTCACACCCACATACTGTGTATGTGCATCCATCCTCATTCCAAACATTTCCTCACATCCCCAGCTATCCATCCACCACACAGCAGCACAGTGGTTAGCACTGCTGCTTCACAGGTCCAGGGACCTGGGTTCGATTCCCGGCTTGGGTCACTGTCTGTGTGGAGTTTGCACTTTCTCCTCGTGTCTGCGTGGCTTTCCTCCAGGTGCTCCGGTTTCCTCCCACAGTCCAAAGATGTGCGGGTTGGGTTGATTGGCCAGGTTAAAAATTGTCCCTTAGAGTCCTGAGATGCATAGATTAGAGGGATTAGCGGGTAAATATGTGGATATGTGGGGATAGGGCCTCGGTGGGATTGTGGTCGGTGCAGACTCGATGGGCCGAATGGCCTCCTTCTGCACTGTCGGGTTTCGATGACGATTCTAAGACTCCCACTTAACCTCACTCTTATCCAACTGGCTTTGCATTCCTGATCATCACCCTCACCACACCCACTGGATGAACACATGCCAAGACGCTCAGAGAGCTGGTATTTCCTCGTTGCAGAGATGCAGAGGATTGGGAAGATGGAGAGCCAGAGCTGGTTCTCCACAGATTTCCTGGGCATTAACTGCAGAGGAGGAAGAACTGGAGATCAGCGGCATTTCAGCATTTTTGACCATTAAGGAGGAGAGACTAGGGCCTTGCAGCGACCTGGTGACAGAGTTAAATATCAATGGTTCTCATTGGGGTTTCAACAGAGAGTGAAATATTATCATCTCTGAAGTGGGAAAAATATACAGAAGAGTACACTTTAGAAATGACTGCCTGGCACATAAAGAGTTAAGACCACAAACAGGCACTGACTCTTAGCCCAGACAATTACTTAGCATTAAAGACACTCGGACAACTACTTGTAAATTAAAATATGCAGGAATTAGATACCGCAGGTAGCCAATGGAAATTGGGACAAAAGGGTCTGGTAAAGAGATTAGCTACAGGTGGGATTGGGAATACAAAATGCAGGAAAACCAATTACTGTAAACTACTGTATGAATAGACCGAAACTGAAGTCACTGATAGTCACTGACGTAGGAAATGTCGTAAGAAGTCTCACAACACCAGGTTAAAGTCCAACAGGTTTATTTGGTAGCAAATACCATAAGCT
The DNA here is from genome assembly GCF_964213995.1 of Mustelus asterias. Lineage (NCBI taxonomy): Eukaryota > Metazoa > Chordata > Chondrichthyes > Carcharhiniformes > Triakidae > Mustelus > Mustelus asterias. The sequence goes on along the minus strand of NC_135826.1, from coordinate 10,639,441 downwards.
TTCGGAGCACTGCTCCTTCGTCAGGTGGAGTGGAAATGTGCTCTCAAACAGTGCAAACAGACAAAATCAAGTTGCAGAATACTGATTAGAATGCGAATCCGACAGCCAGCCAGGTCTTAAAGGTACAGACAATGTAGGAAATGTATCCATTCATAGAACAATGCGATGTTAACATGCTTATGTCTGGATCTGTCTGTATTTGTCTATAATGATGTGTTTAGCGATCGATCACCTACTTGATTACAACGATGTGATAATGGCTAAATGTCCGGTCCATCTATTGTGTAAAGGGTATAAAGATGAACCGCTCCTATTGTCTCATTGAGAGAAGGTTTTGCTGCTTGTTAGTGCCTTTTCTCCACGAAGCTTCGCTAAAATAAAACAGGATATTTGAAACCTTCAAGCCTGACCTCGTGGTACATTTCCCACAACAATCTCCATAACGCTACGTGCAGCATGCTTACCTGGCCAGTAAAATGATTATCTTTTCTCTCGGTCAAAGCCTTCACGTGTACAGCACTAATCAGTGGACCTCCCATTCAATAACTTTTCAAAAGATTGATTTCTTCCTTATCATACAGTCAATGTCAGGTTCAACTGGCATCATTGAATCATAGAATCCCCACAGTGCAGAAGAAGGCCATTCAGCCCTTCGAGTCTGCACCGACCAGAATCCCACCCTGACCCTATTCCCGTAACCCCATTATTTACCCTGCTAATCCCCCTGAACTAGCGTCAATTCAGCATAGCCAATCAACCTAACCCGCACATCTTTGGACTGTGGGAGGAAATCGGAACACCCGGAGGAAACCCACGCAGACACGGAGAGAACGTGCAGACTCCGCGCAGACAGTGACCCGAGGCCAGAACTGAACCCAGGTCCCTGGCTCTGTGAGGCAGCAGTGCTAACCACTCTGCCGCCATACCTCCTGAGTGGCTTTGCAATTGCTGAATCATTGGATACTCTTTTTTTCCAGAAACCCTCCTGAGGATGAGGTGACCGACAATCTTTTCTGACTCTGCCTGTCCCACTTCTGTCAACTGGACTCTTACTTTCCTCTGAAACGCTCATCTCTCCAAGATCTGAGGAAATTCCTCCACGCTCACCTATGTAGTACTCCTAATATTAAATGAGTTTGTGAGCAAAAGAGGCAGCACTCCCATTAGAAATTACAAAAAGAAGGTAAGACTTAAGTACTTTATTGAATAAGAGAATTTTTAAATTATAATAAATGTACACATAAAAAAAATACTTTTATACATTTGTTTTGTATGTTTGTGCCTCTGTCGAGTTATCTCAGGAGTCAAGCCTGTGACAACAGCAGGAGAGCAGGGAAGCCGATGAGGGCTGAAGAATTGGGGATTGTGAGGGGAGAGCGTGCCGAGGGCAGGGGAAAGAAAGGAGGCATGGTGGTGAAAAGGGGTAAAGGACAAATAGAAAAAAAGGTGGATGGGAAAGAGCAAATAGACTGATGGGCTCAGGATTGGAGAAGGGGACAAAGCATGTATGTGGAAACAAATGGAGATGGAGATATCCACTTCATCTGATGAAGGAGCAGCGTTCCGAAAGCTAATGGCATTTGCGAACAAATAAACCTGTTGGACTTTAACCTGGTTAAAACTCTTACTGTGGAAACAAAGCCAGAGAGAGTTATTCTTATATAGCAGGTGGGCATCACTGCCTGAGCCAGCATTTATTGCCCATCCCTAATTGCACTTGGACAGAGTGGCTGGCGAGGCTGTTTCAGAGGGCATTTAAAAGTCCACCTGTGAGTCACATGTGGGCCAGACCAGGTAAGAATTACACATTTACTTCCCTAAGGGACATCAGTGAATCATAAGACCATAAGACCAGAAGAAATAGGAGCAGAATTTGGCCACTTGGCCCATCGAGTCTGCTCCCCCATTCAATCATGACTGATTTTTTTCTCATCCCCATTCTCCTGCCTTTTCTCCATAATACCTGATCCCCTCATTAATCAAGAACCTATCTATCTCTCTCTCAAAGACACTCAATGACCTGGCCTCCACAGCCTTCTGCAGCATAGAGTTCCACAGATTCACCACTCTCTGGCTGAAGACTTTCCTCCTCATCTCTGTTTTAAGGAATCGTCCCTTTTGCCTGAGGTTGTGCCCTCTGCTTCCAGTTTTTCTACTGGTGAAAACACCCTCTCCATGTCCACTCTCTCCAGGCCTCGCAGTATCCTGTAAGTTTCAATAAGATCCCCCCTCATCCTTCTAAACTCCAATGAGTACAGACCCAGAGTCCTCAACTGTTCCCCATATGACAAGCTCTTCATTCCACGGATCATTCTTGTGAACCTCCTCTGGACCCCTTCCAAGGCCAGCACATCCGTCCATAGATATGGGGCCTAAAACTGCTCACAATACTCCAAACGGGATCTGACCAGAGCCCTACACAGCCTCAGAAGTACATCCCTGCTCTTGAATTCTCGCCCTCTCGACATGAATGCTAACATTGCATTTGCCTTCCTAACTGCCGATTGAACCTGCACGTTAACCTTCAGAGAATCTTGAACAATGACACCCAAGTCCCTTTGTGTTTCTGATTTCCTAAGCATTTTCCCATTTAGAAAATAGTCTATGCCCCCATTCCTCCTTCCAAAGTGCATAACCTCACACTTTTCCACATTGTATTCCATCTGCCACTTCTTTGCCCACTCTCCTAACCTGTCCAAGTCCTTCTGCAGCCCCCCTGCTTCCTCAGTAATACCTGTACCTCTACACACCTTTGTATCATTTAGCAAAAGTGCCGTCAGTTCCTTCCTAAAATCATTCATGTATATTGTGAAAAGTTCTGCTCCCAGCACTCACCCCTGAGGCACACCACTAGTCTCCAGGTGCCACCTTGAGAAACATTCCTTTATCCCCACTCTCTGCCTTCTGCCAGTCAGCCAATCCTCTATCCATGCCAGGATCGTACCCTTAACACCATGAGCACCTCACTTATTTAGCAGTCTCCTATGTGGCGCCTTGTCAAAGGCCTTCGGGAAATCTAAATAAATCACATCCACTGGTTCTCCTTTATCTAACTTCTTTGTTACCTCCTCAAAGAAATCTAATAGATTTGTCAGACATGACCTCCCCTTGACAAAGTCAAGCTGACTCAGCCCTACTTTATCATGCACTTCCAAGTATTCTGTGATCTCATCTTTAATGATGGTCTCAAAAATCTTGCCAATGATCAAAGTCAGGCTAACCGACCTATAATTTCCCATCTGCTGCCTCCCTCCCTTCTTAAACAGCGGTGTTACATTAGCTACTTTCCAGTCCTCTGGTACCCTCCCTGCCTCCAGTGATTCCTGAAAGATTACCACCAATGTCGCCACAATTCCCTCAGCTATCTCTTTTAGAACCCTGGGGTGTAGTCCATCCAGTCCAGGTGATTTATCCACCTTCAGATCATTCAGTTTCACAGAACCTTCCCCTTAGTGATGGCCTCTAAACTCACCTGTGCTCCTGACTCACCTGGAGCTCTGGCATCCCACTGGTGTCTTCCACCCTGAAGACTGATGCAAAGTAACTATTCAGTTCCTCTGCCATTGCTTTGTTTCCTAGTATTACTTCTTCAGCCTCATTTTCCAGTGATCCAATGGCTATTTTTGCCTCTCTCTTACCTTTTATATATTGAAAAAAACTCTTCCTGTCTCCTTTTTTATTACTGGCTAACTTACATTCATATTTCACCTTCTCCCCCCTTATTGCTTTCCTCTGCTTGCTTTTAAATGCTTCCCAATCCTCTGGCTTCCCACTAATCTTCGCCACTTTGTGTGCTTTTTCTTTTGCTTTTATGTTGTCCTTGACTTCCCTCGTCAGCCATGGATGCTTCGTCCTCCCATTAGCATGTTTCCTCCTCCTTGGGATGAATTTCTGTTGTGCCTCCCGAATAACTCTCAAACACTCCTGCCATTGCTGTTCCACTGTCTTCCCTGCTCGGCTCCCTTTCCAATCAACTCTGGACAGCTCCTCCCTCTTGGACTTTGGCGTTTCCTTTATTTAATTGTAATACCGTTACATCTGACTCCAGCTTCTCCCTCTCAAACTGCAGTGTAAATTCTATCATATTGTGGTCACTGCTCCCTCAGGGTTCCTTCACCTTAAGTACCCGAATCAAGTCTGCCTCATTACACATCACCAAATTCAGAATTGCCTGTTCCCTTGTAGGTCCTGTCACAAGCTGCTCCAAGAAGTCATCTCTCAGACATTCCACAACTTCCTTTTCTTGGGAAACACTACCTACCTGATTTTCCCAGTCCACCTGCATATTGAAGTCCCCCATGATTATTGTAATGATGCCTTTCTTAGATGCCTTTTCTATCTCCTGATTTATTTCTGCCCCACATCCTGAATACTACTGTGGGGCCTGTACATAACTCCCATCAGTGTGGGGTTTTACTTTATGACAATCAACAATAGCTTCATGGTCATGGTTAGACTTTTACTTCATTCAGATTTCACCTTCTGCTGCTGCAGGATTCGAACACGCTTTCCCAGAGCATCACATTGGGTTTTTGGATTACTAATCCAGTGACCACATCACCACAGTTACATGCTCGTTTGAGATAGCTGTGCTTTGAAATATACGGGGAGTAAAGACGTGATAACACAGGGGGCACGACAAGGTTTTGATATTGATAGATTTCATGTTGCTGGCATGAAATCAGTGCCACATTGATGCCCAAGTAACAAGGCAGATGAGTGAGACCCAAGGCTGGTGGACAGGTTAAACATTGGGGTGTGTAGTTCCCAATGATTTCAATATTTCTGGTGGCTGTATTGAAACAGCATTGCTGATATCCAGACTTCTACTGGGAGAGAAACCAAAACCATTGGCCCCTGTGGATGGATTCCCCAAGATTCACTGCCAATGGATCGAAAAGCCCAAAAAACAAAGCACATTTCACCAAGTGTCAAAACTGAGAATCAAGAATCATTTTCCTGAAAGAAAATGAATAATTTCTGAATAATCGTTCATTAATTTTACATTTTCAATCGACTTAATTCTAAATAAATGAATTTCCCCATTGTCGCTGCTCGTAGATGAGGTGCCACAGTGAGAAATCTCCTTTCCATCCACACTTCCTCCAACTATCGGTTGTGTTTTGATCAGTAAAACAGCCTGAAACTGCGAAGAAATTACTTCTCCATTGCTCAACCTTCAAACATAATTGGCTGGATTTGGGGAGAAATGAACTCGAAGAAAATGCTAATTTGAAGTCTCTTTTAGCATCCAAAATGACTGTTCTTGAAATTTAACATCTTCAAAGCATGAACTCTCTCCTCCACATTCACCCCATTTCCATGTATTTTATTTCATTTCTTCCTTTCATTTTATTCACCCCATTTTTATTACTTTATGTTCTTAATTTGATATTTCCACTTCTAAAATCTCACTTCTCATCTTGTTTTCCAACCTCACTCCAGTACGATGGGCCAACTGCTACATTCCTCAGGTTGTCCTTTGACACTGGGCATCTTTGTTCTGCCATTCACCCATTCCACTCTCTTAACGGACGCTCCAAGCACCATTCTCAGCTTTTATCATCACCATTTGCACTCCCTGTTTTTTGTCTATGCCAGTCCAACAATTATGGCCATTCAATACGTGGTGGCACGGTGGCACAGTAATTAGCACTACCATCTCACTGCGCTAGGGACCCGGGTTCGATACCTGGTCTTGGGTCTCTGTCTGCACGTTCTCCCCGTGACTGTGTAGGTTTCCTCCAGGTACTCCGGTTTACTCCCACAGTCCAAAGATGTGCGTGTTAGGTTGATTTTCCATTCTAAATTCCTCCTTAGTGTTAGGAGGATTAGCCAGGATAAACATGTGGGGTTATGGGGATAGGAGTTGGGTGGGATTGTGGTCGGTGCAAACCTTTTGGGCTGACTGGCCTCCTTCTGCATTGTGGGATACTATGATTCCAACCCACCTCCCCCTCCCCCTCACAGTATAAATCTTGTACAAATTTTCTTGTTTTCAGATCTGACAAAGTTTCATCCAGACTCGAAATGTTGGCTCTGTTCTCTCTCCACAGAGGCTGTCAGACCTGCTGAGAATTTCCAGCATTTTCTGTTTTTGTTTTAGATTCCAGCATCCACAATATTTTGTCTTGACCAGTTCTTGAAATTTTAATCGGGTGAATGTTTAAAAACAAGCCATAAAGAAACTAAAGGTTGTTCTCAAATTATGGGACACTCTTCCTTCTCTTTTATTTCTTGTTCATTTCCCCACACTGGACATATTATTTTTTTAGAACTGATAAGGCTGAGTTGATCTAATCCTCCTTCAGGGCTTTGATCCTTCAGCTCCCGACTCTCTAATTCTGGTCACTGGGATGAAATTGGGGCGTTCGCAACTCATTCAGAGAAAAACCTTCTTGCAGTTCATTGTGACGGACTTCTTCGAATTAACCGCAGGAGACTCAGGGGTAATCGTTCATTCATGATTCAAGCATGGAGGCCACTACCCCAGAGAAATCTCCAAAGCAGCACTCTCCTCTAATACAGCATTCAGTTCTAATACAGCTCAAACAGGGAGAGCACTCCAATTCATCCCTCTCCTCGTAAGTCACGGATACACACTGTTTATGCAGTTAATCAGCACACCAAACATTGGTTAAAATTCCGATCTTCAGAGAGCCCGACAGTGCAGAAAGCGGTCATCTGGCCATCGAGTCTGCACCGACCATAATCCCACCCAGGCCCTACCCCCAATATCCCGACACATTTATCCGCTAATCCTTCTAACCTATGCATCTCAGGACACTAAGGGGCAATTTAGCATGGCCAATCAACCTAACCTGCACATCTTTGGACTGTGGGAGGAAACCGGAGCACCCGGAGGAAACCCACGCAGACATGTGGAGAATGTGCAAACTCCACACAGTCAGTGACCCATCTGGGAATCGAACCCAGGTCCCTGGAGCTCTGAAGCAGCAGTGCTAACCACTGTGCTACCGTGCCACCCATTGTCCACATTTATTCATTTACTGGAACAGATTTGAATATCTTTCCCCAATATTATCTCCAGATTTGTATGGGGGTTACATGCATAGTTTAAGTTAAATCATTAGTGTCACAAGTAGGTTTACATCAACGCTGCAATGAGATTACTCTGAAAATCTGCTAGTTGCCGCACTCCGGCGCCTGTTCGGGAGTACACTGAGGGAGAATTTAGTATGACAAATGTACCGAACCAGCATGTCTTTCAGACTGTGAGATGAAACTGGAGCACCCGGAGGAAACGCACACAGACACGGGGAGAACATACAAACTCCACACAGACAGTGACCCGAGCCAGAAATCGAAGCCAGGTCCTGGTTCCCTGCAGCAGCAGTGATAACCACTGTGCCACCGTGCCGCCCATCAAGAAAGCTAAGGTGGAGCAAAGTGACTCGGAAAGTTGCAGAATTAGCAAATGTCACAACCCAAAAATAGGCCATTGAGCCCATCGAGATAGTTTGCGCCACTTGCACCATCTCGTGTACACTCACCTTATCACTGACTATACTCCTTACAATTCTCTTATTCAGGCATCTACCTCATTCCCCGCAGGCCCCGCCCCCACCCCCGCTTCCCGCCCGAACCAACACTGAAAGTAAACAATGACAGTCGGATTATTTGAAATTTGCATTTATTGATCATACAAAGTACTATTCTAAGAACCCAAAACCAATGCAGCAGAATACAGTTCACATTGCAAAGTTTATCATGAATGCACCTGGAAACCGCGTGACCTTACTTCTTGCTGCACCTACAGTCTATGGAGTATTTATTACAGTCTAGAAACTGGCAGTGCAGTTACAATATCATAATTTCTTGCTAAATACACTATGTCATCTAAAATAATTTCTTCAGAACGATTTTCTTTTTGTTATTGAAGTCGAAATTCTTCAGATGATGGGGTACGAAGCACGATGGGTAATGCCACATATGTTCTTGCCCTTAGCTAAGCGCATGTAGCTTCCCTCACCCCAGGATGTTCCCCATCTAGAAAAGGAGGTTACATGTTAATATCCGACACAAATCGAATCAAATCCAAAATGAACAGAGTTAACAGAGGGAAATGGAGCATCGAACACAGGTGCAGGAGTAGAGGCCATTTGGCCCTTCGAGCCTGCACCACAAAAACAGCAGCGCCCAATGTAGGGATGCTTTGCAAGTTTGCTTTGGTAATATTGGCCACTTATTCATGTATCTTGAATGCATTTGGATTCATTTAGCTTACATTCTCAGCAGGAGATCAGATTTACTTTACAAAGAGTTCACTTCCAGAGATACACAATCCATTAAGAAAAAGTCTTTGGATAATTAGATGAAGTACCAAACGAAAGAGACAACACATTTGTGTACACTTACATTTCAGATTAGTTTTGAGAAAATGCGGGGAATGCTCCTGTCCCACCTGCCACGGGAATCATAACGGGCAAGGGTGTGGACCACGGTAAAGGCTGTTGGCCTCAGGAAGGATTTCCAGTTTTGGGATGAGCACAGCTGGAAAATTCCACCCAATGAGAGGCTACTGAGTGCAGCCTAACTTGCCTGGATGGTGCAGCTCCAGTAACACTCAAGAAGCTCGACACCATCCAGTACAAAGCAGCCCACTTGACTGGCACCGCATCCACAAACATCCACTCACTCCACCACTGACGTTCAGTCGCAGCAATGTGTACTATCTACAAGATGCACTGCAGTAATTCACCACAGATCCTGAGACAGCACCTACCAAACCCACGAGCACTTCCATCTAGAAAGACAAGGGCAGCAGATACATTGGAATACCACAAGAGATCATGTCCCACTACCTTGATTGAGTTTTTTGAGGAAGTGACGAAGATGATTGATGAGGGTAGGACAGTGGATTTTGTCCACATAGACTTCAGTAAGGCCTTTGACATGGTCCCTCATGGCAGACTGGTACAGAAAGTGAAGTCGCACAGGATCAGATGTGGGCTGGCAAGATGGATATAGAACTGATTCAGTCATAGAAGACAGAGTGTAGCAGTGGAAGGATGCGTTTCTGAATGGAGGGCTGTGACAAGTGGCGTTTCTCAGGGATCAGTGCTGGAACCTTTTCTGTTTGTAATATATATAAATGATTTGGAGGAAAACGTAACTGGCTTAATTAGTAAGCTTGTGGACGACACAAAGGTGGCAGATTTGCGGAGAGTGATGAGGACCGTGAGAGGATACAGCAGGATATAGACCGGTTGGAGACTTGTGTGGAGAGATGGCTGATGGAGTTTCATGCGAACAAATATGAGGTAATGCATTTTGGAAGGTCTGATAATGAGAGGAAATATACAGTAAATGGCAGAACCCTTAAGAGTATTGAAAGGCAGACGGATCTGGGTGTGCAGGTACACCCAGTGGCAACGCAGATGGAGAAGATAGTCAAGAAGGCATACAGTATGCTTGCCTTCATCGGCCGGGGCATTGAATTTAAAAATTGGCAAGTAATGTTGCAGCTTTATACAACCTCACTCAGGCCACACTTGGAATATAGTGTGCAATTCTGGTCGCAAAACTACCAGAAGGATGTGGAGGCTTTGGAGAGGGTACAGAAAAGATTTACCAGGATGTTGCTTGGTATGGAGGACGTTAGCTATGAGGAGAGGTTGGAGAAACTTGGTTTGTTCTCACTGGAAAGACGGAGGTTGAGGAGCGACCTCATAGAAGTCGACAAGTTTATGAGGGGTATGGACAGAATGGAGAGTCAAAGCTTTTTCCCAGTGTGGAAGAGTCAACTACTAGGGGGCATAGGCTTAAGGTGCAAGGGGGGCAGTTTAAAGGAGATATACGAGGTAAGTTTTTTACACAGAGGGCGGTGGGTGCCTGGAACTCGCTGCCGGGGAGGGTACTGGAAGCAAATATGATAGTGACTTTGAGGGGCATCTTGACAAATACATGACTAGGATGGGAATAGAAAGATATGGTCCCTGGAAGGGTTTTAGTTCAGATGGGCAGCATGGTCGGTGCGGGCTTGGAGGGCCGAAGGGCTTGTTCCTGTGCTGTAATTTTCATTGTTCTTTGTTCTTCCCATTGATATTCAAAATGTCATTTGAAACATAGAAAATAGGAGCAGAAGTAGGCAATTCGGCCCGTTGTGCCTGCTCCAACATTCATTATGATCATGGCTGATCATCCAGTTCAGTAACCTGCTCCCGGTCCCGCCCTACCCCTGGCCCCCACTTTGTACCATTTTATCCCTTCAGCCTCAAGAGTTATATCGAACGCCTTCTTGAAAACATACAGGGTGGGATTCTCTGCCCCCCTCGACCCCAAGCCCCCCCGCAACACTCTCCCCCACAGCGCGTTTCTTACTGGCGGGAGATGGCCCACCGTTGGCCGGCAGTGGGATTCTCTGCACCCTCATACCACCCCTCACCCTCCCTCCCCTCCACCCACCCCCTCTCCCACCACTGGGAAACTCGCAGTGGGAGTGCGCCATCAACTGGAAGATCTCACCCACAATGTTTTGGCCTCAATTATTTTCGGTGGTCCAGAATCCCACAGGTTGCCACTCTCTGGGTAAAGAAACATCCCCTCATCTCAGTTCTAAATGATTTACCCCATATCGGAAAGAGTGTGACGCCTGGTTTTGGACTCCCCCACCATCGGGAACACTTCCTGCATCGACCCTGTCAACTCCTGTTGTGTTCCACTATACTTGAGGATTCTCAGATTCAGGAACTTTTGTAAACACATTTTGGAAAAGTTAAGTCAATCAAATCAGCTGACTTGCATGGAACAGACATGGTTTAATGTAACAGGGACCTACCTGGTTTGACTAACGCCAGTACTCCTTTCGGGAAATATTAGAAGCTCCATCAATTTCTTCCAGTTTTACCAATTCAAAATCCAACAATGCCTGGTCTGTCTCATTTCCCGATTCAGATACCATTGCATCCGTGTACAAACCAGCAAACTCCCTTTGCGTCTGGGAGAAAGGATTGCATGTTAACTATGAGACTTACCCGTGTGATTGTAATGATATAAAAGCACCAATCACTCAGGAGAGATTGAGGGTTCTTTCGTAAAGACTGGGCACATAGGAACATTTATACAGCAATACAAAGCTTGACCACACCAGGGCAGCAGAGTCAACATGCTGTGTGCTCAGTTGAACATCAAAAGTGAAACTGATTGCAGCATGACATCGTTGGAAAGAGGTTTGTCATGCTATAATCCCGGAAAGGCACGTTACAACATGATGCGCGACAATCAAGCACGAGGTACAAGGCTTCAGCGATTGAAGGCTTTTATTAGCAAACAATGGAACTAACTAACACGAGTACACCAATTCAGACTGGAGGGGTCCCGCCTGAGCAGAGGGTCTTATACCTCTCCCCAGGAGGCGGGACCCGACCGGGATGTGCCATAACAACATCTACCACAGGTAAACACCCTAACCCAACAACATTATAACAACCCCCACAGTGGCAACACCCTAACCCAACAGTAACATTGGAATAACCCCACAGTGGTAACCAACGATGGTTCACCACATTCACCCCTCCTTTAAAAACAAAGGCCGGTGGGGTGCGAAAACAGGTCACATATATACAAAATTCACAAGTCCAGACGGTCTGGAGGACCGCACCGTCGCTGTGATCTCCTCAACACCGGTTGCGACACCGGAGCAGGTGCTTGCGGTGGCGTTCTCTCCAAAACAGCGTCCGGCTGTCCCCTCGAGGACTCCCGGGCCGGTTGACCCTGGTGAGGCGATGGTGCAGGGGATCCTGGAACCTTCTGTGGTGGCGTCGATCTCCGAGTCTCAGGCAAGCTGTACATGGGAGTATAACTGTTATGCACTGGTCCCGGTGCTGACCGCGCCACGTCTGGGGAAGAAATAAGTGATAGGGGATTCGTGACAGGGGGTATGGGAGCGACAGGAGTTGCTACGTCCCCTGCGGGCGCCAGGTCTCGAATCGAGACTGTGTCCTCTCGCCCGTCAGGATATGCCACATAGGCATACTGAGGGTTGGCGTGGAGGAGTTGGACCGGTTCGACCAAGGGGTCGGACTTGCGGGCCCTCACATGTCGCCGCAGAAGGACGGGTCCTGGGTACGTCAACCAGGCTGGTAAGGAGATCCCCGAGGACGACTTCCGAGGGAATGAGAACATCCTCTCGTGGGGAGTAGCATTGGTTGCCGTACACAGGAGAGAGCGAATGGAATGAAGCGCATTTGGAAGGACCTCCTGCCAACGGGAGACTGGAAGGCCCCTGGATTTCAGTGCCAGTAGGACAGCCTTCCAGACTGTAGCATTCTCCCTCTCCACCTGTCCGTTACCCCTAGGGTTGTAGCTCGTGGTTCTACAAGAGGCAATCACGTATGAGAGCAGGAATTGCCTCAAGTCGTTACTCATGAACGACGAGCCCCTGTTGCTATGTATGTAGCAGGGGTACCCGAACAGGGTAAAAAGATCACTGAATGCCTAAATCACTGTGGCAGTCGACGTGTCCGCACAGGGGACAACAAACGGGAACCGGGAGTATTCATCTATGATATTGAGAAAATAGACATTCCGGTCCGTTGAGGGAAGGGGGCCCTTAAAATCCACACTCAGCCTCTCGAAGGGGCGAGTGGCCTTGACCAATTGTGCCCGGTCCGGTCGATAAAAGTGCGGTTTGCATTCCGCGCAAATCCGACAGCTTCTTGTTACTGACCTGACATCCTCCACCGAGTAGGGCAGGTTGCGGGCTTTTACGAAGTGGTAGAGTCGGGTGACTCCAGGATGGCACAGGTCATTGTGGAGGGCCTTCAAGCGGTCCTCCTGCATGATGGCGCATGTTCTGCGCGAGAGGGCATCCGAGGGCTCATTGAGCTTCCCTGTACGATACATAATATCGTAATTATAGGTGGAGAGCTCAATTCTCCACCGCAAGATCTTATCATTCTTGATCTTGCCCCTCTGCGTATTACTGAACATAAACGCCACGGATCGTTGATCCGTGATCAGGGTGAACCGCTTCCCCGCCAGGTAATGGCGCCAGTGTCTGATGGCCTCCACAATGGCCTGAGCCTCCTTCTCCACCGCTGAGTGCCGAATTTCGGGACCTTGAAGGATGCGGGAAAAAAACGCGTTGGGCCTGCCTGCCTGGTTTAGTGTGGTGGCCAGGGCGAAATCCGATGCATCACTTTCCACCTGAAAAGGGATGGATTCATCCACCGCGTGCATCGTGGCTTTTGCAATGTCACTTTTCAAAGCCTTGAAGGCCAATTGGGCCTCCGGCGTGAGTGGGAAGGTCGTGGACTTGATGAGCGGACGGGCTTTGTCCGCGTAGTTGGGGACCCACTGCGCATAATACGAAAAGAAGCCGAGGCATCTCCTCAATGCTTTCGTGCTAGCGGGCAAGGGAAGTTCAGTAAGGGGGCGCATACGGTCTGGATCAGGGCCGATGACCCCGTTTTCCACCACGTATCCAAGGATAGCTAACCTGCGCGTACGGAATACGCACTTCTCCCTGTTATAGGTCAGATTCAGGCGAGATGCAGTGCGCAGAAAGTTTTGGAGATTCGTGTCATGGTCCTGCTGGTCATGGCCGCAGATGGTGACGTTATCCAGGTACGGGAAGGTAGCCCGCAACCCGTTCTGGTCCACCATTCGGTCCATAGCACGCTGGAAGACCGAGACCCCATTGGTGACACCAAATGGAACCCTAAGAAACTGGTATAGACGACCATCCGCCTCAAAAGCCGTGTATTGTCGGTCCTCTGGGCGGATGGGGAGTTGATGGTAGGCGGACTTAAGGTCTATGGTGGAGAACACCCGGTACTGCGCAATCTGATTGACCATATCAGATATGCGCGGGAGAGGATACGCATCCAGTTGCGTATAACGGTTAATGGTCTGACTGTAGTCGATGACCATCCGAGGTTTGTTCCCGCTTTTAACCACCACGACCTGCGCTCTCCACGGACTAGCACTGGCCTGTATGATCCCTTCTTTGAGGAGCCGCTGAACCTCAGATCTGATAAAGATCCGGTCTTCAGCGCTGTAACGCCTACTCTTAGTAGCGATGGGCTTGCAGCCTGGTACCAGATTCTTAAATAAAGAAGGTGTGGTGATCTTTAGTGTGGAAAGATTGCATGCGGGGCGCTTTGGGCAATTTGGAGGCTGCGGCTGATTCCCTACTGCCAGTGAAGGGAGTGGCCCACCGTACTGTAGGATCACACTCTTCATGTGGACCATAAAGTTTAGTCCGAGGAGAATTGGCGCACAAAGGTGCGGTAACACAAGGATCGCTCGTAAATTGTGCCCTGCACCTCTCGGGTTACCATACAACGTCCTTGGATCGGTACAGACCGGGACCGTGATGCCATGGAAATTGTCTGTTTGGCAGGTAGAACCCGGAGTCCACACCTTTTTGCAGTGTCAGGGTGAATAAAACTCTCGGTGCTCCCACTGTCAAACAGACAATACACAGTACGACCATTTACCTTGATGTTCATCATGGAACTGTCAAGCCTGTGATGCTTTGTCTGGTCCAGAGAGATCGACGCCACCGTTGGCCCCTGGGCATCACTGCATGCAGCCGAGGTTGATACTGAGGACCCCTGCTGGTCGCTCCTGGTCGTCGTCGACCATGATGGCCGCCCCCATGAATCGCACGTGGGTGAGGGCGCCAAGCGTAGCGACTCCTGGTGGTCTTCCTCCTCCTCCGTCAGCCACGATGGCGCCGTCCTGGATTCGCACGTGGTCGGGCCTCGCGGGTACCGCAACGTCGAAGGAGATTGTCTCCGCTCTGGAGGGTCACAGGCTGCACTGCCGTTCTTGGGCTTCGACCTGCAAACTTTAGCATAGTGCCCCTTTTTACCACACTGACTGCAGATCGCCGTTTTTGCAGGACACTGTTGCCGTGGATGCTTGGCTCCGCCGCAAAAATAGCATCGCTGGCCGCCTGGAGCTGCCGCCGTCGTCGGATCGATATGGGAGCGCGAGCCCGTGGGGCGAGGAGGGATTTGTGCTTGCTCCTGCCACGTTGTCTCCACGTGGTCTTCGGGGTACAGAGCCAAGCTTTTCGACGCTGCCTCCAGCATCTCAGCCATCTCCATCGCTTGGGTCAAGTTGAGGTTCCCTTTCTCTAATAGCTTAAGCCGGATGTACGAGGACCCTACCCCTGCTACGAACGCATCTCGGGCGAGGTCGTACATATATTGCTCTGCCGACACATCTTTGCAGTCGCAGCCCCTGGCAAGCTGCAAGAGCTCATTGGCGTAGTCCTCCATGGTTTCGCCCAACTGCCGACGTCGTGTAGCGAGGAGGTAACGAGCGTGGATCTCGTTGGGTGGTCTCGTGTATCGTTTCTTCAAGAGCTCGATGGCCCTCGGGTAAGTGGTGGCCGCACGAATCGCAAGATAGACCGTGTCGCTTACCCTCGCATGGAGGACCTGGAGTTTGTCGTCGTCCGTAGTAACAGCTGCAGAGGCTGCCAGGTAGTCCTCAAAACACTTCCACCAGTGGTCGAAGGTGTTAGCGGCACTGACCGCACGTGGGTCCAGCGTCAGACGCTCTGGTTTTAGTATTTGTTCCATACTCCCTTTACTGTCGAGAGTTTTATGTTTGCTAATAAAATTGATGCGCGACAATCAAGCACGAGGTACAAGGCTTCAGCGATTGAAGGCTTTTATTAGCAAACAATGGAACTAACTAACACGAGTACACCAATTCAGACTGGAGGGGTCCCGCCTGAGCAGAGGGTCTTATACCTCTCCCCAGGAGGCGGGGCCCGACCGGGATGTGCCATAACAACATCAACCACAGGTAAACACCCTAACCCAACAAGATTATAACAACCCCCACAGTGGCAACACCCTAACCCAACAGTAACATTGGAATAACCCCACAGTGGTAACCAACGATGGTTCACCACACAACATGACTATTTCAACAAGATATGGAAGGCCAAACAGGTGCCACAGTGGCACAGTGGTTGTCATTACTGCCCAAAAGTGCCAGGGACCTGTGTTCGATTCCTGGCTTGGGTCACTGTCTGTGTGGAGTCTGCACGTTCTCCCTGTGTCTGCGTGGCTTTTCCCCAGGTGCTCCACTTTCTTCCCACAGTTCGAAAGACTCCAATGATGCGTGTGATAGGTTGACTGGCCATGCTAAATTGACCATTAGTGCAATGGTATGCGGAGGTTGGGGGGATTAGTGGGGTCAATCAGTGGGGTGATGGCAATACGGCCTGTTTGGCATTCTTGTCAGTGCAAACTTCATGGGCCGAATGGCTTCCTTCTGCTGACAGCCCCATTGAAGTGTATGAACTGAAGACAGTTGTTGTACAGTGTGCAGTAAGTGTACCTTTGCTTGGTAGGGGTATGATTCTTCAGTTTCAATGCTGTGGTCTCACATGCATTGTAAGACACGATACGGTAAGCCTGAGTTGCACCCATAATTCCTTTTTCATTGGAGCAGTCAATGATGAGGAGGGGGGTGGAGAGGGAAGGAACAACCTCCCACTCTCTGCTCATTAAAGCCACTGGCAACCTGTCATCATTGCCGTGCAGCATTTTTTTAACTCAGTGGGTGTCGAATTACGTTTCTCCCAAGGGGGCAAGCAATATTCATCCCCACCCGGTCCAGCTGACGTTTGGGTGGGAGGTCAAAAAATAGGTGACAGAGGTGGGTTTTGATGGGCATCTTAAAGGAGAAAAGAGAGGTAGACAGCCAGCAAGGTTTGGGGAGAGAATTCCAGGATGCCGGGCCTCGGCAACTGAAGACATGGCCATCAAGATTTCATCAAATAAAATTGGGAATGTGCAACAGTCCAGAATTGGATGTGGCATCCATCTGGGAGGGTTATGGAGCAGGAGGAGATTACAGAGATAGGGACGAACCAGACTCTGAAGGCATTTGAAAGCAAAGGTGAGGTTTTAATATTGAGACATTACTTCAGCAGGAGCCAAAGCAGATTGGGAAGTAGATCAGCGAGCACTGGGGTGATGGTTCAACGCAACATGGTACAAGTTAGGATAGAGGCAGAAGCGATTTGGACAACACCCATTATACAGAAGGTATGACGAACATGGCTGACCAGGAGAGTATTTCAACAGCGAAGACTTGAGGCAGCAAAGGTATGAACGAGGGTTTCAGCAGCAGATGAAATGAGGCAGGGGTGGAGTCAGGCCAGGTGGAAAGAGGCAGTCTCAATAAGAGCGGATATGTGCTCAAAACCACGATTAAGGATATGAGTAGTCTGCTTCAGCCTCAGCCGGCTACGAGGGAGGGGATGGAGTTAGTAGCTGGAGAACAGAGTCTTTAAACTACCGGACTGAGGACAATGGCTGGGACTTTCCAGGCTCTCTGTGGCAGGACCCACCATGGGATGAATGTGGCAAGACCGGAAGAACCGGTGATGGGCGGGGCTGGAAAATCATGGCCAATGGCTTTGATCTTCCCAATATTTAATTGGAGAGAAATGCCACCATTTGTGCCTTACAAATTTCAATCAAAGAAATGGCCGACAACTGGCACATCATTGGTTGATGTTAAATATCTAAATCACCGTGGGAGGACATTTTGTTTTTCGATGGTGGCGCTTACTGAACAACATTAACAGGTTGAGGTGGTCATAGTTCAGATTGAAATGTTCATAACAATATCATGCTCCTCAGTACTTTGCTAAAGTATCAGTCTAGATTCCTACCAGATTAGCGTAACTCTTCCCATAGGCCAGCTTCCATGTTTCCCATTGCTCATCAATGATTGGCTTCGTCGCGGCCATGGAGATAACAGTCAGGATGTGCACCACAAAGAGAAAATATGCCATGGTGAAAGGTTGAGCCCGTCAAACCTGTCGCAGGGCTGGTTTGCTTTGTGAGAAGCTGTGGGCAATAAAATCAGAAGCACATTGAGAGGTAAGTGTCTAAACTCACAGTCCTTTCCTCATTATTAAGAGCCCCTGCTTTTTCTTATTGGTACCTTTGGGACTTCAATTCTAATAATAAAGCTAATTCAAATTCAATCCAATCATGGTCCCCATGTGAGGGGCAAACCAGATCCAAGCTGACAAGACAAGACATTGCATCCCATCTTGGGCTCCACCAAACAAGATCCAAGCTGACAGGATGAGGCATTGCACCCCCTCCTGGGCTTGATCTGACGCTTCATCTGAGCCAAAAGGCAAGATGGCTTTGTGAAATTGCATCAGGTAAAGACTCGGTTTAACCTCATTGGCTACCCTGATCGCTTACTCTCTAAGCGATCCAGATCTCGGCCATCAATCCCACCAGAGGCGAGATGTCATGACACAGCTGACTTTGTCTTTCTGGTTATATTGGAGAATCGGGACCTTGTTTAACAGTGCTCGAAACTCTAAAACAGAAAAGGTTGGAAGTGTGCAGTAGGCCCAACAGCCTGAGGAAGAAGCAACAGGTTCATTCTTCTTGTTGAGACACTTACCTCTAATCTTCTTATCATACCAGCTCACATACACGTCAACAGTTGACAGAAGACAAGATTGATGCCCGAGGTTAAAGTTTCCATAACTAACCAAATTCACATGCCTAGTTACACTGTTTATCCATTAATAGGAGACCAGAGGCTTCCAGGCAGGAACAACAATAACAATGATGCGTCTTTCATGAATTTTAGCTTGGCAATTGATAGGATAGCTCTTGGCTCAATAATTTAATGCATGCCGCTTCGACCAAGGGCATAGGATTATCTCAAACTTTTTACACCAAGCCTGAGGTTTAATTGGATTATCCCGTCCTTGTGACCAGGAAAATGCCTGAAATTAAATACTTCTGCCCAAAGAGTTAATCCTTTAATTTGTTTTCAGTTTCGGTGGATAAATTCTCAAATCCACACTTCCTTCGTTTTTATCCTGTTTCCTGAACAGGTCGTGAACGGATTCATTTTCACAATTTTATTTCATTGTTCTTTACTTAGATTGATTCACCAATCTATCAGCCTTGTATCCACTTGTAGCTTTGGTCTTTAAGTTAATAGAATGTGAATAAACGACAGAGCTGTGGGTAATAATACCTCATGAGTTCCTTCCCGACCGAAATATAAAGAATGTAATAACGAAGGCAATTCATTGATGACAAATCAATTATCACAAGGCATGATATTGTGTAACAGAACTCAATGAGCAGGCCCTTCTCACTTGTGGCAAGGTGATGATGCCCTGTGGCACATTCCCTGGCGATGAGGCGGGTGAGCCATGCAAAACATCAGAGACCTCAGCGGGTCTGGAAGATCCCACTGGCGGCCAATGATAAGCCACACCCGCTGTTGGAGAATATGCCACAGGGTGGCTGGAAAATCTCAACCGTTATCATAGAATCATAGAATCCCTACAGTGCAGAAGGAGGCCATTCAGCCGACTGAGCCAGCACCAACAACATTTGCACGTAGGCCCTATCTGCATAATCGCACCTATTTACCCAGCTAATCTCCCTGGGGCAATTTATCATGGCCAATCAACCTAACCCGCACATCTTTGGAGTATGAGAGGAAACCGGAGCACCGGGAGGAAACCCACGTCGACATGGGAAGAATGTGTAGACTGCACTGACAGTCACCCAAGGCCGGAATTGAACCCACGTCCCTTGCACTGTAAGGCAGCAGCGCTAACCACTGTGCCACCATGTTATGATGACCACAAAGGCCATGGGGGTTCATCAATAGATCTCCCTGTGGGCTTTGTGGAGTATTAGCTGCTTTACGGAGCAAGTGGAGGCTTGCCCAATGAGATGCAGCCAGCAGGGGTTCTTAAACCTACTACTCTGTCCAGACTGTTGTTGTAATTCCTGAGGTGAAGACTACCTGACTGTAAGCCGCAGAGGCAGCCCATTCTTTTAGTGCACAATAAAGGGTGTTCGTGACAGGAAACAGTTGGCTGAATTACTACATCGGCCAACATGAATAAAATGTCAATATAAATTTGCAATGGAGAATGAAACTCCAGGTTGTAAAACTAACTCAGGTGCCCAGGAACCGTAGGTAGTTTATCAGCTGGGGTTAACCCAGATTTCACTGTGTCGTCACTAAATACCATGGCACAGATTTCTTTCTAAAACGATGCCAATAGCAGAAACATTGTACCATGCTTCTGAATTCAATGTAGCCAGTGCTTCAGTGATCTTCAATGGCTGGTTAGCTTAACCTCTGTAGTCGGGAAAATGCTTGAATCTATCATCAAGGAAGAAATAGCGAGACATCTGGATAGAAATTGTCCCATTGGTAAGACGCAGCATGGGTTCATGAAGGGTAGGTCATGTTTGACGAATTTGGCGGAATTCTTTGAGAACATTACATGTGCAGTGGACAATGGGGAACCTGTGGATGTGGTGTACCTGGATTTCCAGAAGGCATTTGACAAGGTGCTGCACCAAAGACTGCTACATAAGATAAAGGTGCACCGTGATACGGGTAATGTATTAACATGGATAGAGGATTGGTTAACTAACAGACAGCAAAGAGTGGGGTAAATGAGTGTTTTTCTGGTTGGCGATCAGTGACTAGTGGTGTGCCTCAGGGATCAGTGTTGGGACCGCAATTATTTATAATTTACATAGATGATATGAGTTGGGGACCAAGCGCAGTGTGTCAAAATTCACAGATGACACTCAGATGAGTGGAAGAGCAAAGTGTGCAGAGGACGCTGAAAGTCTGCAAAGGAATGTAGACAGTCTAAGTGAGGGGGCAAGAGTCTGGCAGATGGAGTACAATGTTGGTAAATGTGAGGTCATCCATTTTGATAGGAATAACAGCAAAATGAACTATTATTTAAATGGTAAAAAATTGCAACATGCTGCTGTGCAGAGGGACCTGGGTGTCCTTGTGCAGGAATCTCAAGGAGTTGGTTTGCAGGTGCAGCAGGTAATTAAGAAGGCAAATTGAATTTTGTCTTTCATTGCTAAAGGGATGGAGTTTAAAAACAGTGAGGTTATGTTGCAGCTGTATAAGGTGCTGATGAGGCCACACCTGGCGTATTGTGTACAGTTTTGGTCTCCTCACTTGAGAAAGGATATACTGGCATTGGAGGGGCTGCAGAGGAGATTCACTTGATTGATTCCGGAGTTGAGAGGGTTGGCTTATGAGGAGAGACTGAGTAGACTGGGGTTATACTCATTGGAATTCAGAAAAATGAGGGGAGATCTTACAGAAACATATAAGACTATGAAGGAAATAGATAAGATAGAAGCAGTGAAGTCGTTTCCACTGGCGGGTGAAACTAAAACTTGGGGGAATAGCCTCAAAATAAGGGGAAGCAGATTTAGGACTGAGTTGAGGAGGAACTTCTTCACACAAAGGGTTGTGAATCTGTGGAATTCCCTGCCTAGTGAAGCAGTTGAGGCAACCTCATTGAATGTTTTTATGGCAAGGATAGATAAATTTTTGAACAGCAAAGGAATGAAGGGTTATGGTGAGCGGGCGGGTAAGTGGAGCTGAGTCCACAAAAAGATCAGCCATGATCTCATTGAATGGTGGAGCAGGCTCGATGGGTCAGATTGCCAACTCCTGCTCCTAGTTCTTATGTTCTTATCACAGCACGTCAGGAAAGCTGAATATAGTTGCATGTTCATTTACACCCTGCTATGCGCAGACCACCCCAACCCTTTCACCCCACCTTGCGATGCTGTTCCATCACACCACTCTTCACACCCACCTACTGTGTGTGTGCATCCATCCTCATTCCAAACATTTCCTCACATTGCCAGCTATCCATCTACCACTCCCACTTAACCTCACTCTTATCCAACTGGCTTCGCATTCCTGATCATCACCCTCACCACACCCACTGGATGAACACATGCCATGACACTCTGAGGGCTGGTCTTTCCTCGGTTGCAGAGATGCAGAGGATTGGGAAGGTGGAGAGCCAGAGCTGGTTCTCCACAGACTTCCTGGGCATTAACAGCAGAGGAGGAAGAACTGGAGATCAGCGGCATTTCAGCATTTTTGACCATTGAGGAGAGACTGGGGCCTTGCAGCGACCTGGTGACAGAGTTAAATATCAATGACTCACATTGGGTTTCAACAGAGAGTGAAATATTATCATCTCCATAACGCTACGTTGCAGCAAGCTTACCTGGCCAGTAAAATGATTATCTTTTCTCTCGGTCAAAGCCTTCACATGTACAGCACTAATCAGTGGACCTCCCATTCAATAACTTTTCAAAAGATTGAATTCTTCCTTATCATACAGTCAATGTCAGGTTCAACTGGCATCATTGAATCATAGAATCCCCACAGTGCAGGAGAAGGCCATTCAGCCCTTCGAGTCTGCACCGACCAGAATCCCACCCTGACCCTATTCCCGTAACCTTATTATTTACCCTGCTGATCCCCCTGAACTAGCGTCAATTCAGCATAGCCAATCAACCTAACCCGCACATCTTTGGAGTGTGGGAGGAAATCGGAACACCCGGAGGAAACCCACGCAGACACGGAGAGAACGTGCAGACTCCGCACAGACAGTGACCCGAGGCCAGAACTGAATGCAGGTCCCTGGCTCTGTGAGGCAGCAGTGCTAACCACTCTGCCGCCATACCTCCTGAGTGGCTTTGCAATTTCTGAATCATTGGATACTCTTTTTTTCCAGAAACCCTCCTGAGGATGAGGTGACCGACAATCTTTTCTGACTCTGCCTGTCCCACTTCTGTCAACTGGACTCTTACTTTCCTCTGAAACGCTCATCTCTCCAAGATCTGAGGAAATTCCTCCACACTCACCTATGCAGTAATCCCAATATTAAATGAGTTTGTGAGCAAAAGAGGCAGCACTCCCATTAGAAATTACAAAAAGAAGGTAAGACTTAAGTACTTTATTGAATAAGAGAATTTTTAAATTATAATAAATGTACACATAAAAAAAATACTTTTATACATTTGTTTTGTATGTTTGTGCCTCTGTCGAGTTATCTCAGGAGTCAAGCCTGTGACAACAGCAGGAGAGCAGGGAAGCCGATGAGGGCTGAAGAATTGGGGATTGTGAGGGGAGAGCGTGCCGAGGGCAGGGGAAAGAAAGGAGGCATGGTGGTGAAAAGGGGTAAAGGACAAATAGAAAAAAAGGTGGATGGGAAAGAGCAAATAGACTGATGGGCTCAGGATTGGAGAAGGGGACAAAGCATGTGTGTGGAAACAAATGGAGATGGAGATATCCACTCCATCTGATGAAGGAGCAGCGTTCCGAAAGCTAATGCCATTTGCGAGCAAATAAACCTGTTGGACTTTAACCTGGTTAAAACTCTTACTGTGGAAACAAAGCCATAGAGATTTATTCTTATATAGCTGGTGGGCATCACTGCCTGAGCCAGCATTTATTGCCCATCCCTAATTGCACTTGGACAGAGTGGCTGGCTAGGCTGTTTCAGAGGGCATTTAAAAGTCCACCTGTGAGTCACATGTGGGCCAGGCCAGGGAAGAATGAGACATTTACTTCCCTAAGGGACATTAGTGAATCATAAGACCATAAGACCAGAAGAAATAGGAGCAGAATTAGGCCACTCGGCCCATCGAGTCTGCTCCGCCACTCAATCATGGCTGATTTTTTCCTCATCCCCATTCTCCTGCCTTTTCCCCATAATCCCTGATCCCCTCATTAATCCAGAACCTATCTATCTCTCTCTCTCAAAGACACTCAATGACCTGGCCTTCACAGCCTTCTGCAGCATAGAGTTCCACACATTAACCACTCTCTGGCTGAAGAATTTCCTCCTCATCTCTGTTTTAAGGAATCGTCCCTTTTGCCTGAGGTTGTGCCCTCTGCTTCCAGTTTTTCTACTGTTGAAAACACCCTCTCCATGTCCACTCTCTCCAGGCCCCGCAGTATCCTGTAAGTTTCAATAAGATCCCCCCTCATCCTTCTAAACTCCAATGAGTACAGACCCAGAGACCACAACCGTTCCCCATATGACAAGCTCTTCATTCCAGGGATCATTCTTGTGAACCTCCTCTGGACCCTTTCCAAGGCCAACACAGCCTTCCATAGATATGGGGCCTAAAACTGCTCACAATACTCCAAACGGGATCTGACCAGAGCCCTACACAGCCTCAGAAGTACATCCCTGCTCTTGAATTCTCGCCCTCTCGACATGAATGCTAACATTGCATTTGCCTTCCTGACTGCCGACTAAACCTGCACGTTAACCTTCAGAGAATCTTGAACAATGACTCCCAAGTCCCTTTGTGTTTCTGATTTCCTAAACATTTTCCCATTTAGAAAATAGTCTATGCCCCATTCCTCCTTCCAAAGTGCATAACCTCACACTTTTCCACATTGTATTCCATCTGCCACTTCTTTGCCCACTCTCCTAACCTGTCCAACTCCTTCTGCAGCCCCCCTGCTTCCTCAATAATACTTGTCCCTCTACACACCTTTGGATCATTTAGCAAAAGTGCCGTCAGTTCCTTCCTAAAATCATTCATGTATATTGTGAAAAGTTGTGCTTCCAGCACTCACCCCTGAGGCACACCACTAGTCTCCAGGTGCCACCTTGAGAAACAATCCTTTATCCCCACTCTCTGCCTTCTGCCAGTCAGCCAATCCTCCATCCATGCCAGGATCGTACCCTTAATCACCCTTAATCACCAGGTGATTTATAATCACCTGGAAAGGAATAATTTGATTAGGGATAGTCAGCACGGTTTTGTGAAGGGTAGGTCGTGCCTCACAAACCTTATTGAATTCTTTGAGAAGGTGACCAAAGAGGTGGATGAGGGTAACGCGTTTGATGTGGTGTATATGGATTTCAGCAAAGCGTTTGATAAGTTTCCCCATGGTAAGCTTTTGCAGAAAATACGGACACATGGGATTGAGGGTGATTTTGTGGTTTGGATCAGGAATTGGCTAGCTGTAAGAAAACAAAGGGTGGTGGTTGATGGGAAATATTCATCCTGGAGTTCAGTTACTAGTGGTGTACCGCAAGGATCTGTTTTGGGGCCACTGCTGTTTGTCATTTTTATTAATGACTTGGATGAGAGCGTGGAAGGATGGATTAGTAAATTTGCGGATGACACTAAAGTCGGTGGAGTTGTAGACAGTGCGGAGGGAAGTGGCAGGTTACAGAGGGACATAGATAAGCTGCAGAGCTGGCTGAGAGGTGGCAAATGGAGTTTAATGCGGACAAATGTGAGGTGATTAACTTTGGAAGGAGCAACAGGAATACAGAGTACTGGGCTAATGGTAAGATACTTGGTAGTGTGGATGAACAGAGGGATCTGGGTGTTCATGTGCATAGATCCCTGAAAGTTGGCACCCAGGTTGATAGGGTTGTTAAGAAGGCGTACGGTGTGTTAGCTTTTATTGGTAGAGGGATTGAGTTTCGGAGCCAGGAGGTCATGCTGCAACTGTACAAAACTCTGGTGCGGCCGCATTTGGAGTATTGCGTACAGTTCTGGTCGCCGTATTATAGGAAAGATGTGGAAGTGTTGGAAAGGGTGCAGAGGAGATTTACCAGGATGTTGCCTGGTATGGTGGGAAAATCGTATGAGGAAAGGCTGAGGGGCTTGAGGTTGTTTTCGTTAGAGAGAAGAAGGTTAAGAGGTGACTTAATAGAGGCAAACAAGATGATCAGAGGATTAGATAGGGTGGATAGTGAGAGCCTTTTTCCTCGGATGGTGTTGGCTAGCACGAGGGGACATAGCTTTAAATTGAGGAGTGAGAGATATGGGACAGATGTTAGAGGTAGGTTCTTTTCTCAGAGAGTAGTAAGGGCGTGGAATGCCCTGCCTGCAGCAGTGGTGGACTCGTCAACGTTGAGAGCGTTCAAGTGATTATTGGATAAACATATGGATGATATTGGAATAGTGTAGATTAGAAGGGCTTTAGATTGGTACCACTGGTCGGCGCAACATCGAGGGCCGAAGGGGCTGTACTGCGCTGTAATGTTCTATGTTCTATGTTCTATTAACACCATGAGCACTTAACGTATTTAACTGTCTCCTGTGTGGCGCCTTGTCAAAGGCCTTCGGGAAATCTAAATAAATCACATCCACTGGTTCTCTTTTATCTCACTTCTTTGTTACCTCCTCAAAGAAATCTAACAGATTTGTCAGACATGACCTCCCCTTGACAAAGCCAAGCTGACTCAGCCCTACTTTATCATGCACTTCCAAGTATTCTGCGATCTCATCTTTAATAATGGACTCAAAAATCTTTCCAATGACCAAAGTCAGGCTAACCGGCCTATAATTTCCTGCCTGCTGCCTCCCTCCCTTCTTAAACAGCGGTGTTACATTAGCTACTTTCCAGTCCTCTGGTACCCTCCCTGTCTCCAGTGATTACCGAAAGATCACCAACAATGCCTCCACAATTCCTTCAGCTATCTCTTTTAGAACCCTGGTGTGTAGTCCATCCGGTCCAGGTGATTTATCCATCTTCAGATCATTCAGTTTCACAGAACCTTCTCCTTAGTGATGGCCTCTAAACTCACCTGTGCTCCTGACTCACCTGGAGCTCTGGCATCCCACTGGTGTCTTCTACCTATTCAGTTCTTCTGCCATCGCTTTGTTTCCTATTATTACTTCTTCAGCCTCATTTTCCAGTGATCCAATGGCTATTTTTGCCTCTCTCTTACCTTTTATACATTGAAAAAAACACTTCCTGTCTCCTTTTATATTACTGGCTAACTTACACTCATATTTCACCTTCTCCCCCCTTATTGCTTTCCTCTGCTTGCTTTTAAATGCTTCCCAATCCTCTGGGTTCCCACTAATCTTCGACACTTTGTGTGCTTTTTCTTTTGCTTTTATGTTGTCCTTGACTTCCCTCGTCAGCCATGGATGCTTTGTCCTCCCATTAGCATGTTTCCTCCTCCTTGGGATGAATTTCTGTTGTGCCTCCCGAATAACTCTCAAACACTCCTGCCATTGCTGTTCCACTGTCTTCCCTGCTCGGCTCCCTTTCCAATCAACTCTGGACAGCTCCTCCCTCAAGTCTTTGCAGTTACTTTTATTTAATTGTAATACCGTTACATCTGACTCCAGCTTCTCCCTCTCAAACTGCAGTGCAAATTCTATCATATTGTGGTCACTGCTCCCTCAGAGTTCCTTCATCTTAAGTTCCCGAATCAAGTCTGCCTCATTACACATCACCAAATTCAGAATTGCCTGTTCCCTTGTAGGTCCTGTCACAAGCTGCTCCAAGAAGTCATCTCTCAGACATTCCACAACTCCCTTTTCTTGGGATCCACTACCTACCTGATTTTCCCAGTCCACCTGCATATTGAAGTCCCCCATGATTATTGTAATGATGCCTTTCTTAGATGCCTTTTCTATCTCCTGATTTATTTTCTGCCCCACATCCTGAATACTACTGTGGGGCCTGTACATAACTCCCATCAGTGTGGGGTTTTACTTTATGACAATCAACAATAGCTTCATGGTCATGGTTAGACTTTTACTTCATTCAGATTTCACCATCTGCTGCTGCAGGATTCGAACACGCTTTCCCAGAGCATCACATTGGGTTTTTGGATTACTAATCCAGTGACCACATCACCACAGTTACATGCTCGTTTGAGATAGCTGTGCTTTGAAATATACGGGGAGTAAAGACGTGATAACACAGGGGGCACGACAAGGTTTTGATATTGATAAATTTCATGTTGCTTGCATGAAATCAGTGCCACATTGATGCCCAAGTAACAAGGCAGATGAGTGAGACCCAAGGCTGGTGGACAGGTTAAACATTGGGGTGTGTAGTTCCCAATTATTTCAATATTTCTGGTGGCTGTATTGAAACAGCATTGCTGATATCCAGACTTCTACTGGGAGAGAAACCAAAACCATTGGCCCCTGTGGATGGATTCCCCAAGATTCACTGCCAATGGATCGAAAAGCCCAAAAAACAAAGCACGTTTCACCAAGTGTCAAAACTGTGAATCAAGAATCATTTTCCTGAAAGAAAATGAATAATTTCTGAATAATCGTTCATTAATTTTACATTTTCAATCGACTTAATTCTAAATAAATGAATTTCCCCATTGTCGCTGCTAGTTGATGAGGTGCCACAGTGAGAAATCACCTTTCCATCCACACTTCCTCCAACTATCGGTTGTGTTTTGATCAGTAAAACAGCCTGAAACTGCGAAGAAATTACTTCTCCATTGCTCAACCTTCAGACATAATTGGCTGGATTTGGGGGAGAAATGAACTCGAAGAAAGTGCTAATTTGAAGTCTCTTTTAGCATCCAAAATGACTGTTCTTGAAATTTAACATCTTCAAAGCATGAACTCTCTCCTCCACATTCACCCCATTTCCATGTATTTTATTTCATTTCTTCCTTTCATTTTATTCACCCCATTTTTATTACTTTATGTTCTTAATTTGATATTTCCACTTCTAAAATCTCACTTCTCATCTTGTTTTCCAACCTCACTCCAGTACGATGGGCCAACTTCTACATTCCTCAGGTTGTCCTTTGACACTGGGCATCTTTGTTCTGCCATTCACACATTGCACTCTCTTAACGGACGCTGTAAGCACCATTCTCAGCTTTTAACATCACCATTTGCACTCCCTGATTTTTGTCTATGCCAGTCCAACAATTATGTCCACTCAATACGTGGTGGCACGGTGGCACAGTAATTAGCACTACCATCTCACTGCGCGAGGGACACGGGTTTGATACCTGGCCTTGGGTCTCTGTCTGCACGTTCTCCCCATGTCTGTGTGGGTTTCCTCCAGGTACTCCGGTTTACTCCCACAGTCCAAAGATGTGCGTGTTAGGTTGATTTTCCATTCTAAATTCCTCCTTAGTGTTCGGAGTATTAGCCAGGATAAACATGTGGGGTTATGGGGATAGGAGTTGGGTGGGATTGTGGTCGGTGCAAACCTTTTGGGCTGACTGGCCTCCTTCTGCATTGTGGGATACTATGATTCCAACCCACCTCCCCCTCCCCCTCACAGTATAAATCTTGTACAAATTTTCTTGTTTTCAGATCTGACAACGTTTCATCCAGACTCGAAATGTTGGCTCTGTTCTCTCTCCACAGAGGCTGTCAGACCTGCTGAGAATTTCCAGCATTTTCTGTTTTTGTTTTAGATTCCAGCATCCACAATATTTTGTCTTGACCAGTTCTTGAAATTTAAATTGGGTGAATGTTTAAAAACAAGCCATAAAGAAACTAAAGGTTGCTCTCAAATTATGGGACACTCTTCCTTCTCTTTTATTTCTTATTCATTTCCCCACACTGGAAATATTATTTTTTTAGAACTGATAAGGCTGAGTTGATCTAATCCTCCTTCAAGGCTTTGATCCTTCAGCTCCCGACTCTCTAATTCTGGTCACTTGGATGAAATTGGGGCATTCGCAACTCATTCAGAGAAAAACCTTCTTGCAGTTCATTGTGACGGACTTCTTTGAATTAACCGCAGGAGACTCAGGGATAATCGTTCATTCATGATTCAAGCATGGAGGCCACTACCCCAGAGAAATCTCCAAAGCAGCACTCTCCTCTAATACAGCATTCAGTTCTAATACAGCTCAAACAGGGAGAGCACTCCAATTCAGCCCTCTCCTCGTAGGTCACGGATACACACTGTTTATGCAGTTAATCAGCACACCAAACATTGGTTAAAATTCCGATCTTCAGAGAGCCCGACAGTGCAGAAAGCGGTCATCTGGCCATCGAGCCTGCACCGACCATAATCCCACCCAGGCCCTACCCCCAATATCCCGACACATTTATCCGCTAATCCTTCTAACCTACGCATCTCAGGACACTAAGGGCTTATTTAGCATGGCCAATCAACCTAACCTGCAGATCTTTGGACTGTGGGAGGAAACCGGAGCACCCGGAGGAATCCCACGCAGACATGAGGAGAATGTGCAAACTCCACACAGTCAGTGACCCAAGCCGGGAATCGAACCCAGGTCCCTGGACCTCTGAAGCAGCAGTGCTAACCACTGTGCTACCGTGCCACCCATTGTCCACATTTATTCATTTACTGGAACAGATTTGAATATCTTTCCCCAATATTATCTCCAGATTTGTATGGGGGTTACATGCATAGTTTAAGTTAAATCATTAGCGTCACAAGTAGGTTTACATCAACGCTGCAATGAGATTACTCTGAAAATCCACTCATTGCCGCACTCTGGCGCCTGTTCGGGAGTACACTGAGGGAGAATTTAGTATGACAAATGTACCGAACCAGCATGTCTTTCAGACTGTGAGATGAAACTGGAGCACCCGGAGGAAACGCACACAGACACGGGGAGAACATACAAACTCCACACAGACAGTGACCCGAGCCAGAAATCGAAGCCAGGTCCTGGTTCCCTGCAGCAGCAGTGATAACCACTGTGCCACCGTGCCGCCCATCAAGAAAGCTAAGGTGGAGCAAAGTGACTCAGAAAGTTGCAGAATTAGCAAATGTCACATCCCAAAAATAGGCCATTTAGCCCATCGAGATAGTTTGCGCCACTTGCACCATCTCGTGTACACTCACCTTATCACTGACTATACTCCTTACAATTCTCTTATTCAGGCATCTACCTCATTCCCCGCAGGCCCCGCCCCCACCCCCGCTTCCCGCCCCCACCAACACTGAAAGTAAACAATGACAGTCGGATTATTTGAAATTTGCTTTTATTGATCATACAAAGTACTATTCTAAGAACCCAAAACCAATGCAGCAGAATACAGTTCACATTGCAAAGTTTATCATGAATGCACATGGAGACCGCGTGACCTTACTTCTTGCTGCACCTACAGTCTATGGAGTCTTTATTACAGTCTAGAAACTGGCAGTGCAGTTACAATATCATAATTTTTGCTAAATACACTATGTCATCTAAAATAATTTCTTCAGAACGATTTTCTTTTTGTTATTGAAGTCGAAATTCTTCAGATGATGGGGTGCGAAGCACGATGGGTAATGCCACATATGTTCTTGCCCTTAGCTAAGCGCATGTAGCTTCCCTCACCCCAGGATGTTCCCCATCTAGAAAAGGAGGTTACATGTTAATATCCGACACCAATCGAATCAAATCCAAAATGAACAGAGTTAACAGAGGGAAATGGAGCATCGAACACAGGTGCAGGAGTAGAGGCCATTTGGCCCTTCGAGCCTGCACCACAAAAACAGCAGCGCCCAATGTAGGGATGCTTTGCAAGTTTGCTTTGCTAATATTGGCCACTTATTCATGTATCTTGAATGCATTTGGATTCATTTAGCTTACATTCTCAGCAGGATATCAGATTTACTTTACAAAGAGTTCACTTCCAGAGATACACAATCCATTGAGAAAAAGTCTTTGGATAACTAGATGAAGTACCAAACGAAAGAGACAACACATTTGTGTACACTTACATTTCAGATTAGTTTTGAGAAAATGCGGGGAATGCTCCTGTCCCGCCTGCCACGGGAATCATAACGGGCAAGGGTGTGGACCATGGTAAAGGCTGTTGGCCTCAGGAAGGATTTCCAGTTTTGGGATGAGCACAGCTGGAAAATTCCACCCAATGAGAGGCTACTGAGTGCAGCCTAACTTGCCTGGATGGTGCAGCTCCAGTAACACTCAAGAAGCTCGACACCATCCAGTACAAAGCAGCCCACTTGACTGGCACCGCATCCACAAACATCCACTCACTCCACCACTGACGTTCAGTCGCAGCAATGTGTACTATCTACAAGATGCACTGCAGTAATTCACCACAGATCCTTAGACAGCACCTGCCAAACCCACGAGCACTTCCATCGAGAAAGACAAGGGCAGCAGATACATTGGAATACCACAAGAGTTCGTGTCCCACTAACTTGATTGAGTTTTTTGAGGGAGTGACGAAGATGATTGATGAGGGTAGGGCAGTGGATTTTGTTCACATAGACTTCAGTAAGGCCTTTGACATGGTCCCTCATGGCAGACTGGTACAGAAAGTGAAGTTGCACAGGATCAGATGTGAGCTGGCAAGATGGATATAGAACTGATTCAGTCATAGAAGACAGAGTGTAGCAGTGGAAGGATGCATTTCTGAATGGAGGGCTGTGACAAGTGGCGTTTCTCAGGGATCAGTGCTGGAACCTTTTCTGTTTGTAATATATATAAATGATTTGGAGGAAAACGTAACTGGCTTAATTCGGAAGCTTGTGGACGACACAAAGGTGGCAGATTTGCGGAGAGTGATGAGGACCGTGAGAGGATACAGCAGAATATTGACCGGTTGGAGACTTGGGCGGAGAGATGGCTGATGAAGATTCATGCGAACAAATATGAGGTAATGCATTTTGGAAGGTCTGAGAATGAGAGGAAATATACAGTAAATGGCAGAACCCTTAAGAATATTGAAAGGCAGACGGATCTGGGTATGCAGGTACACCCAGTGGCAATGTAGATGGAGAAGATAGTCAAGAAGGCATACAGTATGCTTGCCTTCATCGGCCGGGGCATTGAATTTAAAAATTGGCAAGTCGTGTTGCAGCTTTATACAACCTCACTCAGGCCACACTTGGAATATAGTGTGCAATTCTGGTCGCAAAACTACCAGAAGGATGTGGAGGCTTTGGAGAGGGTACAGAAAAGATTTACCAGGATGTTGTTTGGTCTGGAGGACGTTAGCTATGAGGAGAGGTTGGAGAAACTTGTTTTGTTCTCACTGGAAAATCGGAGGTTGAGGAGCGACCTCATAGAAGTCGACAAGTTTATGAGGGGCATGGACAGAATGGAGAGTCAAAGCTTTTTCCCAGGGTGGAAGAGTCAATTACTAGGGGGCATAGGTTTAAGGTGCAAGTGGGGCAGTTTAAAGGAGATATACGAGGTACTTTATTTACACTGAGGGCGGTGGGTGCCTGGAACTCGCTGCCGGGGAGGGTAGTGGAAGCAAATATGATAGTGACTTTGAGGGGCATCTTGACAAATACATGACTAGGATGGGAATAGAAAGATATGGTCCCTGGAAGGGTTTTAGTTCAGATGGGCAGCATGGTCGGTGCGGGCTTGGAGGGCCGAAGGGCTTGTTCCTGTGCTGTAATTTTCATTGTTCTTTGTTCTTCCCATTGATATTCAAAATGTCATTTGAAACATAGAAAATAGGAGCAGAAGTAGGCAATTCGGCCCTTTGTGCCTGCTCCAACATTCATTATGATCATGGCTGATCATCCAGTTCAGTAACCTGCTCCCGGTCCCGCCCTACCCCGGCACCCCACTTTGTACCATTTTATCCCTTCAGCCTCAAGAGTTATATCGAACTCCTTCTTGAAAACATACAGGGTGGGATTCTCTGCCCCCTCGACCCCAAGCCCCCCCGCAACACTCTCCACCACAGCGCGTTTCTTACTGGCGGGAGATGGACAACCGTTAGCCGGCAGTGGGATTCTCTGCACCCTCATGCCACCCCTCACCCTCACTCCCCACCCCCCCCCCCCACCCACCCCCTCTCCCACCACTGGGAAACTCGCAGTGGGAGTGCGCCATCAACTGGACGATCTCACCCACAATGTTTTGGCCTCAGTTATTTTCTGTGGTCCAGAATCCCACAGGTTGCCACTCTCTGGTTAAAGAAACATCCCCTCATCTCAGTTCTAAATGATTTACCACATATCGGAAAGAGTGTGACGCCTGGTTTTGGGCTCCCCCACCATTGGGAACACTCTTCCTGCATCGACCCTGTCAACTCCTGTTGTGTTCCACTATACCTGAGGATTTCCAGATTCAGGAACTTTTGTAAACACATTTTGGAAAAGTTAAGTCAATCAAATCAGCTGACTTGCATTGAACAGACATGGTTTAATGTAATAGGGACCTACCTGGTTTGACTAACGCCCGTGCACCTTTCGGGAAATATTCGAAGTTCCATCAATTTCTTCCAGTTTCTCCAATTCAAAATTCAACAATGCCTGGTCTGTCTCATTTCCCGATTCAGATGCCATTGCATCCGTGTACAAAGCAGCAAACACCCTTTGTGTCTGGGAGAAAGGATTGCATGTTAGCTATGAGACTTACCCGTGTGGTTGTAATGATGGAAGAGCACCAATAATTCAAGATGGATTGGGTAAAAATGTTGTGGGTTCATTCGTTAAGACGAGGCACATAGGAACAATTATACAGCAATACAAAGCTTGACAACACCAGAGCAGCCAAGTCAACTGCTGTGTGCTCAGTTGACCATCAAAAGTGAAACTGATTGCAGCATGACATCACTGGAGAGAAGTTTGTCATGCTATAATCTCTTAAATGCATGTTACAACATGACTATTTCTGCAAGATACGGAAATCCAAAGAGGTGCCACAGTGGCACAGTGGTTATCATTACTGCCCCACAGTGCCAGGGACCTGTGCGTGTGTTCCATTCCCGGCTTGGGTCACTGTCTGTGTGGAGTCTGCACATTCTCCCCGTGTCTGCGTGGGTTACCCCAGAGTGATACAGTTTCCTCCCACACTTCGAAAGGCTCCAAAGATGTGTGTGATAAATTGATTGGCCATGCTAAATTGACACTGAGTGTCCTGGTATGCGGATGTTGGGGGGATTAGCCAGGTCAATAAGTGGGATATTGGGGATAAGGCTCGGGTGGGATTGATGTCAGTGCAGACTTGATGGGCCGAATGGCTTCCTTCTGCTGATAGCCCCATTGAAGTGTATGAACCGAAGACAGTCGGAGTACAGTGTGCAGTAATTGTACTTTTGCTTGGTCGGGATATAATTCTTCGGTTTCAATGCTGTGGTCTCACATGTGTTGGAAGGCACGATACGGTAAGCTTCAAATACACCCATGGGTCTTATATTCATCGGAGCAGTCAATGATGAGGAGGGGGGTGGAGAGAGAGGGAACACACCTCCCACTCTCTGCTCAACAAAGCCACTGGCAACCTGTCATCTTTGCTGGGCAGCCTTATTTAAACTAAGTGTGTTTCCGACTCCTTTTCTCCCAAGGGTACGAGCAATAGTCATCCCCACCCTGTCAAGCTGATGTCCACTCCCACCACGCGCCTTGGTAAAATTCAGCCCACGCACTATTGACGTTCCATGCTTCACAAAACAACTCTCTTGCCCTTTATCATTGAACTTTGACCACAATACCTTTGACCACATGATTTCATGACATCGAGGTATTAAAAAGGCAAATTTTAATCAGCTTTGATTATTTTATTTCCCCATCTGGACTTCTGGAAATCTCTCAGGCATCCAAAGCATTCGATCAGAACATTGGCATTGGAAAATTCAGAAGCACCTGAATGTATATGTAACTTTATTAATATTCAAAATATAGGTTTCTCTGTTCCCTGTCTGAATCCCTGAGACCCAATTGTTTGCTGCTGTGCTCAGAATCTCTGCCTATTAGCTCCTAGAGGAACAGCACCCACAAGTTCTTCCTCTAGCTATTTCCCACAGCTCCATCTCTCAAAACATCAAAAATGGTCCAAGTTTGTTATGGCAGGAATGAATAATTGATGGAGTCCAAAAGAACTGAACAGGAAACAATCCGCAGCCCCAACAAAGTCAATCAAATCAGTTGACTTGCATTGAACAGACATGGTTTAATGTAGTAGGGACCTACCTCGTTCGATTCAAGCAGGTCCACCACTCGGGAAATATTAGAAGCTCCATCAATTTCTCCCAGTTTCTCCAATTCAAAATCCGACAATGACTGGTCTGTCTCATTTCCTGTCATTGCATCCGTGTACAAAGCAGCAAACACCCTTTGTGTCTGGGAGAAAGGACTGCATGTTAGCTATGAGACTTACCCGGGTGGTTGTAATGATGGAAGAGCACCAATCATTCAAGATGGATTGGGTAAAAATGTTGTGGGTTCATTCGTTAAGACGAGGCACATAAGAACATTTATACAGCAATACAAAGCTTGACAACACCAGAGCAGCCGAGTCAACTGCTGTGTGCTCAGTTGAACATCAAAAGTGAAACTGATTGCAGCATGACATCACTGGAGAGAGGTTTGCATGCTATAATCTCTTAAATGCATGTTACAACATGTCTATTTCTGCAAGATACGGAAATCCAAAAAGGTGCTACACAGGCACAGTGGTTATCATTACTGCCCCACAGTGCCAGGGACCTGTGCGTGTGTTCAACTCCCGGCTTGGGTCACTGTCTGTGTGGAGTCTGCACATTCTCCCCGTGTCTGCGTTGGTGACCCCCGAGTGATACAGTTTCCTCCCACACTTCAACAGGATCCAAAGATGTGTGTGATAAATTTATTGGCCATGCTAAATTGACCCTGAGTGTCCTGGTATGCGGATGTTGGGGGGATTAGCCAGGTCAATAAGTGGGATATTGGGGATAAGGCTCGGGTGGGATTGATGTCAGTGCAGACTTGATGGGCCGAATGGCTTCCTTCTGCTGATAGCCCCATTGAAGTGCATGAACTGAAGACAGTGTTTGTACCGTGTGCAGTAATTGTACCTTTGCTTGGTCGGGATATAATTCTTCGGTTTCAATGCTGTGGTCTCACATGTATTGGAAGGCACGATACGGTAAGCTTCAAATGCACCCATGGGTCTTATATTCATCGGAGCAGTCAATGATGAGGAGGGGGGTGGAGAGGGAGGGAACACACCTCCCACTCTCTGCTCATTAAAGCCACTGGCAACCTGTCATCTTTGCCGGGCAGCCTTATTTAAACTAAGTGTGTTTCCAACTCCTTTTCTCCCAAGGGGGCAAGCAATACGTATTCCCACCCTGTCAAGCTGATGTCCACTCCCACCACGCGCCATGGTAAAATTCAGCCCACGCACTATTGAGGTTCCATGCTTCACAAAACAACTCTCTCGCACTTTATCATTGAACTTTGACCACAATACCTTTGACCATGTGATTTCATTGCATCGAGGTATTAAAAAGTCAAATTGCAAATCAGCTTTGATTATTTTATTTCCTCATCTGGACTTCTGAGAATCTGCTCGGCATCCAAAGCTAAATTGACCCTGAGTGTCCTGGTATGCGGATGTTGGGGGGATTAGCCAGGTCAATAAGTGGGATATTGGGGATAAGGCGAGGGTGGGATTGATGTCAGTGCAGACTTGATGGGCCGAATGGCTTCCTTCTGCTGATAGCCCCATTGAAGTGCATGAACTGAAGACAGTGGGTGTACCGTGTGCAGTAATTGTACCTTTGCTTGGTCGGGATATAATTCTTTGGTTTCAATGCTGTGGTCTCACATGTATTGGAAGGCACGATAGGGTAAGCTTCAAATGCACCCATGGGTCTTATATTCATCGGAGCAGTCAATGATGAGGAGGGGGGTGGAGAGAGAGGGAACACACCTCCCACTCTCTGCTCATCAAAGCCACTGGCAACCTGTCATCTTTGCCGGGCAGCCATATTTAAACTAAGTGTGTTTCCGACTCCTTTTCTCCCAAGGGGGCAAGCAATACTCATCCCCACCCTGTCAAGCTGATATCCACTCCTATCATGCGCCATGGTAAAATTCAGCCCACGCACTATTGAGTTTCCATGCTTCACAAAACAACTCTCTTGCACTTTATCACTGAACTTTGACCAGAATACCTTTGACCATGTGATTTCATGACATCGAGGTATTAAAAAGTCAAATTGCAAATCAGCTTTGATTATTTTATTTCCCCATCTGGACTTCTGAGAATCTGCTCGGCATCCAAAGCGTTCGATCAGAACATTGGCATTGGAAAATTCAGAAGCCCCTGAATGTATATGTACATTTATTAATATTCAAAATATAGGTTTCTCTGTTCCCTGTCTGAATCCCTGAGACCGAAATGCCTGCTGCTGTGCTCAGTATCTCTGCCTATTAGCTGCTAGAGGAACAGCACCCACAAGTTCTTCCTCTTGCTATTTCCCACAGCTCCATCCCTCAAAACATCAAAAATGGTCCAAGTTTGTTATGGCAGAAATGAATAATTGATGGAGTCGAAAAGAACTGAACAGGAAACAATCCGCAGCCCCAACAAAGTCAATCAAATCAGTTGACTTGCATTGAACAGACATGGTTTAATGTAGTAGGGACCTACCTCGTTCGATTCAAGCAGGTCCACCACTCGGGAAATATTAGAAGCTCCATCAATTTCTCCCAGTTTCTCCAATTCAAAATCCGACAATGACTGGTCTGTCTCATTTCCTGTCATTGCATCCGTGTACAAAGCAGCAAACACCCTTTGTGTCTGGGAGAAAGCATTGCATGTTAGCTATGAGACTTACCCGTGTGGTTGTAATGATGGAAGAGCACCAATCATTCAAGGTGGATTGGGTAAAAATGTTGTGGGTTCATTCGTTAAGACGAGGCACATAGGAACATTTATACAGCAATACAAAGCTTGACAACACCAGAGCAGCCGAGTCAACTGCTGTGTGCTCAGTTGAACATCAAAAGTGAAACTGATTGCAGCATGACATCACTGGAGAGAAGTTTGTCATGCTACAATCCCTTAAATGCATGTTACAACATGACTATTTCTGCAAGATACGGAAATCCAAAAAGGTGCTACACTGGCACAGTGGTTATCATTACTGCCCCACAGTGCCAGGGACCTGTGCGTGTGTTCAACTCCCGGCTTGGGTCACTGTCTGTGTGGAGTCTGCACATTCTCCCCGTGTCTGCGTTGGTGACCCCCGAGTGATACAGTTTCCTCCCACACTTCAACAGGATCCAAAGATGTGTGTGATAAATTGATTGGCCATGCTAAATTGACCCTGAGAGTCTGGTATGCGGATGTTGGGGGGATTAGCCAGGTCAGTAAGTGGAATTTTGGGCATAAGGCTCGGGTGGGATTGATGTCAGTGCAGACTTGATGGGCCGAATGGCTTCCTTCTGCTGATAGCCCCATTGAAGTGTATGAACTGAAGACAATGGGTGTACCGTGTGCAGTAATTGTACTTTGCTTGGTCGGGATATAATTCTTCAGTTTCAATGCTGTGGTCTCACATGTATTGGAAGGCACGATACGGTAAGCTTCAAATGCACCCATGGGTCTTATATTCATCGGAGCAGTCAATGATGAGGAGGGGGGTGGAGAGGGAGGGAACACACCTCCCACTCTCTGCTCATTAAAGCCACCGGCAACCTGTCATCTTTGCCGGGCAGCCTTATTTAAACTGTGTGTTTCCGACTCCTTTTCTCCCAAGGGGGCAAGCAATACGTATCCCCACCCTGTCAAGCTGATGTCCACTCCCACCACGCGCCTTGGAAAAATTCAGCCCACGCACTATTGAGGTTCCATGCTTCACAAAACAACTCTCTCGCACTTTATCATTGAACGTTGACCACAATACCTTTGACCATGTGATTTCATTGCATCGAGATATTAAAAAGTCAAATTGCAAATCGGCTTTGATTATTTTATTTCCCCATCTGGACTTCTGAGAATCTGCTCGGCATCCAAAGCGTTCGATCAGAACATTGGCATTGGAAAATTCAGAAGCCCCTGAATGTATATGTACATTTATTAATATTCAAAATATAGGTTTCTCTGTTCCCTGTCTGAATCCCTGAGACCGAAATGCCTGCTGCTGTGCTCAGTATCTCTGCCTATTAGCTGCTAGAGGAACAGCACTCACAAGTTCTTCCTCTTGCTATTTCCCACAGCTCCATCCCTCAAAACATCAAAAATGGTCCAAGTTTGTTATGCCAGAAATGAATAATTGATGGAGTCCAAAAGAACTGAACAGGAAACAATCCGCAGCCCCAACAAAGTCAATCAAATCAGTTGACTTGCATTGAACAGACATGGTTTAATGTAGTAGGGACCTACCTCGTTCGATTCAAGCAGGTCCACCACTCGGGAAATATTAGAAGCTCCATCAATTTCTCCCAGTTTCTCCAATTCAAAATCAGACAATGACTGGTCTGTCTCATTTCCTGTCATTGCATCCGTGTACAAAGCAGCAAACACCCTTTGTGTCTGGGAGAAAGGACTGCATGTTAGCTATGAGACTTACCCATGTGGTTGGAATGATGGAAGAGCACCAATAATTCAAGATGGATTGGGTAAAAATGTTGTGGGTTCATTCGTTAAGACTAGGCACATAGGAACATTTATACAGCAATACAAAGCTTGACAACACCAGAGCAGCCGAGTCAACTGCTGTGTGCTCAGTTGAACATCAAAAGTGAAACTGATTGCAGCATGACATCACTGGAGAGAAGTTTGTCATGCTATAATCCCTTAAGTGCATATTACAACATGACTATTTCTGCAAGATACGAAAATCCAAAAAGGTGCTACACTGGCACAGTGGTTATCATTAC
This sequence comes from Mustelus asterias, assembly GCF_964213995.1. Lineage (NCBI taxonomy): Eukaryota > Metazoa > Chordata > Chondrichthyes > Carcharhiniformes > Triakidae > Mustelus > Mustelus asterias. Next base: position 10,599,277 of record NC_135826.1, on the reverse strand, counting down.
TGCCCCACAGTGCCAGGGACCTGTGCGTGTGTTCAACTCCCGGCTTGGGTCACTATCTGTGTGGAGTCTGCACATTCTCCCCGTGTCTGTGTTGGTGACCCCAGAGTGATACAGTTTCCTCCCACACTTCAACAGGATCCAAAGATGTGTGTGATAAATTGATTGGCCATGCTAAATTGACCCTGAGTGTCCTGGTATGCGGATGTTGGGGGGATTAGCCAGGTCAATAAGTGGGATATTGGGGATAAGGCGAGGGTGGGATTGATGTCAGTGCAGACTTGATGGGCCGAATGGCTTCCTTCTGCTGATAGCCCCATTGAAGTGCATGAACTGAAGACAGTGGGTGTACCGTGTGCAGTAATTGTACCTTTGCTTGGTCGGGATATAATTCTTTGGTTTCAATGCTGTGGTCTCACATGTATTGGAAGGCACGATAGGGTAAGCTTCAAATGCACCCATGGGTCTTATATTCATCGGAGCAGTCAATGATGAGGAGGGGGGTGGAGAGAGAGGGAACACACCTCCCACTCTCTGCTCATCAAAGCCACTGGCAACCTGTCATCTTTGCCGGGCAGCCATATTTAAACTAAGTGTGTTTCCGACTCCTTTTCTCCCAAGGGGGCAAGCAATACTCATCCCCACCCTGTCAAGCTGATATCCACTCCTATCATGCGCCATGGTAAAATTCAGCCCACGCACTATTGAGTTTCCATGCTTCACAAAACAACTCTCTTGCACTTTATCACTGAACTTTGACCAGAATACCTTTGACCATGTGATTTCATGACATCGAGGTATTAAAAAGTCAAATTGCAAATCAGCTTTGATTATTTTATTTCCCCATCTGGACTTCTGAGAATCTGCTCGGCATCCAAAGCGTTCGATCAGAACATTGGCATTGGAAAATTCAGAAGCCCCTGAATGTATATGTACATTTATTAATATTCAAAATATAGGTTTCTCTGTTCCCTGTCTGAATCCCTGAGACCGAAATGCCTGCTGCTGTGCTCAGTATCTCTGCCTATTAGCTGCTAGAGGAACAGCACCCACAAGTTCTTCCTCTTGCTATTTCCCACAGCTCCATCCCTCAAAACATCAAAAATGGTCCAAGTTTGTTATGGCAGAAATGAATAATTGATGGAGTCGAAAAGAACTGAACAGGAAACAATCCGCAGCCCCAACAAAGTCAATCAAATCAGTTGACTTGCATTGAACAGACATGGTTTAATGTAGTAGGGACCTACCTCGTTCGATTCAAGCAGGTCCACCACTCGGGAAATATTAGAAGCTCCATCAATTTCTCCCAGTTTCTCCAATTCAAAATCCGACAATGACTGGTCTGTCTCATTTCCTGTCATTGCATCCGTGTACAAAGCAGCAAACACCCTTTGTGTCTGGGAGAAAGCATTGCATGTTAGCTATGAGACTTACCCGTGTGGTTGTAATGATGGAAGAGCACCAATCATTCAAGGTGGATTGGGTAAAAATGTTGTGGGTTCATTCGTTAAGACGAGGCACATAGGAACATTTATACAGCAATACAAAGCTTGACAACACCAGAGCAGCCGAGTCAACTGCTGTGTGCTCAGTTGAACATCAAAAGTGAAACTGATTGCAGCATGACATCACTGGAGAGAAGTTTGTCATGCTATAATCCCTTAAATGCATGCTACAACATGACTATTTCTGCTAGATACGGAAATCCAAAAAGGTGCTACACTGGCACAGTGGTTATCATTACTGCCCCACAGTGCCAGGGACCTGTGCGTGTGTTCAACTCCCGGCTTGGGTCACTATCTGTGTGGAGTCTGCACATTCTCCCCGTGTCTGCGTTGGTGACCCCCGAGTGATACAGTTTCCTCCCACACTTCAACAGGATCCAAAGATGTGTGTGATAAATTGATTGGCCATGCTAAATTGACCCTGAGAGTCTGGTATGCGGATGTTGGGGGGATTAGCCAGGTCAGTAAGTGGAATTTTGGGCATAAGGCTCGGGTGGGATTGATGTCAGTGCAGACTTGATGGGCCGAATGGCTTCCTTCTGCTGATAGCCCCATTGAAGTGTATGAACTGAAGACAGTGGGTGTACCGTGTGCAGTAATTGTACTTTGCTTGGTCGGGATATAATTCTTCAGTTTCAATGCTGTGGTCTCACATGTATTGGAAGGCACGATACGGTAAGCTTCAAATGCACCCATGGGTCTTATATTCATCGGAGCAGTCAATGATGAGGAGGGGGGTGGAGAGGGAGGGAACACACCTCCCACTCTCTGCTCATTAAAGCCACTGGCAACCTGTCATCTTTGCCGGGCAGCCTTATTTAAACTAAATGTGTTTCCGACTCCTTTTCTCCCAAGGAGGCAAGCAATACGTATCCCCACCCTGTCAAGCTGATGTCCACTCCCACCACGCGCCTTGGTAAAATTCAGCCCACGCACTATTGAGGTTCCATGCTTCACAAAACAACTCTCTCGCACTTTATCACTGAACTTTGACCAGAATACCTTGGACCATGTGATTTCATTGCATCGAGGTATTAAAAAGTCAAATTGCAAATCGGCTTTGATTATTTTATTTCCCCATCTGGACTTCTGAGAATCTGCTCGGCATCCAAATGGTCTGTCTCATTTCCTGTCATTGCATCCGTGTACAAAGCAGCAAACACCCTTTGTGTCTGGGAGAAAGGATGTTTCAGACAGGGAACAGAGAAACCTATATTTTGAATATTAATAAATGTACATATACATTCAGGGGCTTCTGAATTTTCCAATGCCAATGTTCTGATCGTGTGGTTACCCGTGTGGTTGTAATGATGGAAGAGCACCAATCATTCAAGATGGATTGGGTAAAAATGTTGTGGGTTCATTCGTTAAGACGAGGCACATAGGAACAACTATACAGCAATACAAAGCTTGACAACACCAGAGAAGCCAAGTCAACTGCTGTGTGCTCAGCTGAACATCAAAAGTGAAACTGATTGCAGCATGACATCACTGGAGAGAAGTTTGTCATGCTATAATCCCTTAAATGCATGTTACAACATGACTATTTCTGCAAGATACGGAAATCCAAAGAGGTGCCACAGTGGCACAGTGGTTATCATTACTGCCCCACAGTGCCAGGGACCTGTGCGTGTGTTCCATTCCCGGCTTGGGTCACTGTCTGTGTGGAGTCTGCACATTCTCCCCGTGTCTGCGTGGGTTACCCCAGAGTGATACAGTTTCCTCCCACACTTCGAAAGGCTCCAAAGATGTGTGTGATAAATTGATTGGCCATGCTAAATTGACACTGAGTGTCCTGGTATGCGGATGTTGGGGGGATTAGCCAGGTCAATAAGTGGGATATTGGGGATAAGGCTCGGGTGGGATTGATGGCAGTGCAGACCTGATGGGCCGAATGGCTTCCTTCTGCTGCTCGCCCCATTGAAGTGCATGAACTGAAGACAGTCGGAGTACAGTGTGCAGTAATTGTACCTTTGCTTGGTCGGGATATAATTCTTCGGTTTCAATGCTGTGGTCTCACATGTGTTGGAAGGCACGATACGGTAAGCTTCAAATACACCCATGGGTCTTATATTCATCGGAGCAGTCAATGATGAGGAGGGGGGTGGAGAGAGAGGGAACACACCTCCCACTCTCTGCTCAACAAAGCCACTGGCAACCTGTCATCTTTGCTGGGCAGCCTTATTTAAACTAAGTGTGTTTCCAACTCCTTTTCTCCCAAGGGTACAAGCAATACTCATCCCCACCCTGTCAAGCTGATGTCCACTCCCACCACGCGCCTTGGTAAAATTCAGCCCACGCACTATTGAGGTTCCATGCTTCACAAAACAACTCACTTGCACTTTATCATTGAACTTTGACCACAATACATTTGACCACATGATTTCATGACATCGAGGTATTAAAAAGGCAAATTTTAATCAGCTTTGATTATTTTATTTCCCCATCTGGACTTCTGGAAATCTCTCAGGCATCCAAAGCATTCGATCAGAACATTGGCATTGGAAAATTCAGAAGCCCCTGAATGTATATGTACCTTTATTAATATTCAAAATATAGGTTTCTCTGTTCCCTGTCTGAATCCCTGAGACCCAATTGTTTGCTGCTGTGCTCAGAATCTCTGCCTATTAGCTCCTAGAGGAACAGCACCCACAAGTTCTTCCTCTTGCTATTTCCCACAGCTCCATCCCTCAAAACATCAAAAATGGTCCAAGTTTGTTATGGCAGGAATGAATAATTGATGGAGTCCAAAAGAACTGAACAGGAAACAATCCGCAGCCCCAACAAAGTCAATCAAATCAGTTGACTTGCATTGAACAGACATGGTTTAATGTAGTAGGGACCTACCTCGTTCGATTCAAGCAGGTCCACCACTCGGGAAATATTAGAAGCTCCATCAATTTCTCCCAGTTTCTCCAATTCAAAATCCGACAATGACTGGTCTGTCTCATTTCCTGTCATTGCATCCGTGTACAAAGCAGCAAACACCCTTTGTGTCTGGGAGAAAGCATTGCATGTTAGCTATGAGACTTACCCGTGTGGTTGTAATGATGGAAGAGCACCAATCATTCAAGATGGATTGGGTAAAAATGTTGTGGGTTCATTCGTTAAGACGAGGCACATAGGAACATTTATACAGCAATACAAAGCTTGACAACACCAGAGCAGCCGAGTCAACTGCTGTGTGCTCAGTTGAACATCAAAAGTGAAACTGATTGCAGCATGACATCACTGGAGAGAAGTTTGTCATGCTATAATCCCTTAAATGCATGTTACAACATGACTATTTCTGCAAGATACGGAAATCCAAAAAGGTGCTACACTGGCACAGTGGTTATCATTACTGCCCCACAGTGCCAGGGACCTGTGCGTGTGTTCAACTCCCGGCTTGGGTCACTGTCTGTGTGGAGTCTGCACTTTCTCCCCGTGTCTGCGTTGGTGACCCCCGAGTGATACAGTTTCCTCCCACACTTCAACAGGATCCAAAGATGTGTGTGATAAATTGATTGGCCATGCTAAATTGACCCTGAGAGTCTGGTATGCGGATGTTGGGGGGATTAGCCAGGTCAGTAAGTGGAATTTTGGGCATAAGGCTCGGGTGGGATTGATGTCAGTGCAGACTTGATGGGCCGAATGGCTTCCTTCTGCTGATAGCCCCATTGAAGTGTATGAACTGAAGACAATGGGTGTACCGTGTGCAGTAATTGTACTTTGCTTGGTCGGGATATAATTCTTCAGTTTCAATGCTGTGGTCTCACATGTATTGGAAGGTACGATACGGTAAGCTTCAAATGCATCCATGGGTCTTATATTCATCGGAGCAGTCAATGATGAGGAGGGGGGTGGAGAGGGAGGGAACACACCTCCCACTCTCTGCTCATTAAAGCCACTGGCAACCTGTCATCTTTGCCGGGCAGCCTTATTTAAACTAAGTGTGTTTCCGACTCCTTTTCTCCCAAGGGGGCAAGCAATACGTATCCCCACCCTGTCAAGCTGATGTCCACTCCCACCACGCGCCTTGGAAAAATTCAGCCCACGCACTATTGAGGTTCCATGCTTCACAAAACAACTCTCTCGCACTTTATCATTGAACGTTGACCACAATACCTTTGACCATGTGATTTCATTGCATCGAGGTATTAAAAAGTCAAATTGCAAATCGGCTTTGATTATTTTATTTCCCCATCTGGACTTCTGATAATCTGCTCGGCATCCAAAGCGTTCGATCAGAACATTGGCATTGGAAAATTCAGAAGCCCCTGAATGTATATGTACATTTATTAATATTCAAAATATAGGTTTCTCTGTTCCCTGTCTGAATCCCTGAGACCGAAATGCCTGCTGCTGTGCTCAGTATCTCTGCCTATTAGCTGCTAGAGGAACAGCACCCACAAGTTCTTCCTCTTGCTATTTCCCACAGCTCCATCCCTCAAAACATCAAAAATGGTCCAAGTTTGTTATGCCAGAAATGAATAATTGATGGAGTCCAAAAGAACTGAACAGGAAACAATCCGCAGCCCCAACAAAGTCAATCAAATCAGTTGACTTGCATTGAACAGACATGGTTTAATGTAGTAGGGACCTACCTCGTTCGATTCAAGCAGGTCCACCACTCGGGAAATATTAGAAGCTCCATCAATTTCTCCCAGTTTCTCCAATTCAAAATCAGACAATGACTGGTCTGTCTCATTTCCTGTCATTGCATCCGTGTACAAAGCAGCAAACACCCTTTGTGTCTGGGAGAAAGGACTGCATGTTAGCTATGAGACTTACCCATGTGGTTGGAATGATGGAAGAGCACCAATAATTCAAGATGGATTGGGTAAAAATGTTGTGGGTTCATTCGTTAAGACTAGGCACATAGGAACATTTATACAGCAATACAAAGCTTGACAACACCAGAGCAGCCGAGTCAACTGCTGTGTGCTCAGTTGAACATCAAAAGTGAAACTGATTGCAGCATGACATCACTGGAGAGAAGTTTGTCATGCTATAATCCCTTAAGTGCATATTACAACATGACGATTTCTGCAAGATACGAAAATCCAAAAAGGTGCTACACTGGCACAGTGGTTATCATTACTGCCCCACAGTGCCAGGGACCTGTGCGTGTGTTCAACTCCCGGCTTGGGTCGCTGTCTGTGTGGAGTCTGCACATTCTCCCCGTGTCTGTGTTGGTGACCCCAGAGTGATACAGTTTCCTCCCACACTTCAACAGGATCCAAAGATGTGTGTGATAAATTGATTGGCCATGCTAAATTGACCCTGAGTGTCCTGGTATGCGGATGTTGGGGGGATTAGCCAGGTCAATAAGTGGGATATTGGGGATAAGGCGAGGGTGGGATTGATGTCAGTGCAGACTTGATGGGCCGAATGGCTTCCTTCTACTGATAGCCCCATTGAAGTGCATGAACTGAAGACAGTGGGTGTACCGTGTGCAGTAATTGTACCTTTGCTTGGTCGGGATATAATTCTTCGGTTTCAATGCTGTGGTCTCACATGTATTGGAAGGCACGATAGGGTAAGCTTCAAATGCACCCATGGGTCTTATATTCATCGGAGCAGTCAATGATGAGGAGGGGGGTGGAGAGAGAGGGAACACACCTCCCACTCTCTGCTCATCAAAGCCACTGGCAACCTGTCATCTTTGCCGGGCAGCCATATTTAAACTAAGTGTGTTTCCGACTCCTTTTCTCCCAAGGGGGCAAGCAATACTCATCCCCACCCTGTCAAGCTGATATCCACTCCTATCATGCGCCATGGTAAAATTCAGCCCACGCACTATTGAGTTTCCATGCTTCACAAAACAACTCTCTTGCACTTTATCACTGAACTTTGACCAGAATACCTTTGACCATGTGATTTCATGACATCGAGGGATTAAAAAGTCAAATTGCAAATCAGCTTTGATTATTTTATTTCCCCATCTGGACTTCTGAGAATCTGCTCGGCATCCAAAGCGTTCGATCAGAACATTGGCATTGGAAAATTCAGAAGCCCCTGAATGTATATGTACATTTATTAATATTCAAAATATAGGTTTCTCTGTTCCCTGTCTGAATCCCTGAGACCGAAGTGCCTGCTGCTGTGCTCAGAATCTCTGCCTATTAGCTGCTAGAGGAACAGCACCCACAAGTTCTTCCTCTTGCTATTTCCCACAGCTCCATCCCTCAAAACATCAAAAATGGTCCAAGTTTGTCATGGCAGAAATGAATAATTGATGGAGTCCAAAAGAACTGAACAGGAAACAATCCGCAGCCCCAACAAAGTCAATCAAATCAGTTGACTTGCATTGAACAGACATGGTTTAATGTAGTAGGGACCTACCTCGTTCGATTCAAGCAGGTCCACCACTCGGGAAATATTAGAAGCTCCATCAATTTCTCCCAGTTTCTCCAATTCAAAATCCGACAATGACTGGTCTGTCTCATTTCCTGTCATTGCATCCGTGTACAAAGCAGCAAACACCCTTTGTGTCTGGGAGAAAGGATTGCATGTTAGCTATGAGACTTACCCGTGTGGTTGTAATGATGGAAGAGCACCAATCATTCAAGATGGATTGGGTAAAAATGTTGTGGGTTCATTCGTTAAGACGAGGCACATAGGAACAATTATACGGCAATACAAGTCTTGACAACACCAGAGCAGCCGAGTCAACTGCTGTGTGCTCAGCTGAACATCAAAAGTGAAACTGATTGCAGCATGACATCACTGGAGAGAAGTTTGTCATGCTATAATCCCTTAAAGGCATGTTACAACATGACTATTTCTGCAAGATACGGAAATCCAAAGAGGTGCCACAGTGGCACAGTGGTTATCATTACTGCCCCACAGTGCCAGGGACCTGTGCGTGTGTTCCATTCCCGGCTTGGGTCACTGTCTGTGTGGAGTCTGCACATTCTCCCCGTGTCTGCGTTGGTGACCCCCGAGTGATACAGTTTCCTCCCACACTTCAACAGGATCCAAAGATGTGTGTGATAAATTGATTGGCCATGCTAAATTGACCCTGAGAGTCTGGTATGCGGATGTTGGGGGGATTAGCCAGGTCAGTAAGTGGAATTTTGGGCATAAGGCTCGGGTGGGATTGATGTCAGTGCAGACTTGATGGGCCGAATGGCTTCCTTCTGCTGATAGCCCCATTGAAGTGTATGAACTGAAGACAGTGGGTGTACCGTGTGCAGTAATTGTACTTTGCTTGGTCGGGATATAATTCTTCAGTTTCAATGCTGTGGTCTCACATGTATTGGAAGGCACGATACGGTAAGCTTCAAATGCACCCATGGGTCTTATATTCATCGGAGCAGTCAATGATGAGGAGGGGGGTGGAGAGGGAGGGAACACACCTCCCACTCTCTGCTCATTAAAGCCACTGGCAACTTGTCATCTTTGCCGGGCAGCCTTATTTAAACTAAATGTGTTTCCGACTCCTTTTCTCCCAAGGAGGCAAGCAATACGTATCCCCACCCTGTCAAGCTGATGTCCACTCCCACCACGCGCCTTGGTAAAATTCAGCCCACGCACTATTGAGGTTCCATGCTTCACAAAACAACTCTCTCGCACTTTATCACTGAACTTTGACCAGAATACCTTGGACCATGTGATTTCATTGCATCGAGGTATTAAAAAGTCAAATTGCAAATCGGCTTTGATTATTTTATTTCCCCATCTGGACTTCTGAGAATCTGCTCGGCATCCAAATGGTCTGTCTCATTTCCTGTCATTGCATCCGTGTACAAAGCAGCAAACACCCTTTGTGTCTGGGAGAAAGGATGTTTCAGACAGGGAACAGAGAAACCTATATTTTGAATATTAATAAATGTACATATACATTCAGGGGCTTCTGAATTTTCCAATGCCAATGTTCTGATCGTGTGGTTACCCGTGTGGTTGTAATGATGGAAGAGCACCAATCATTCAAGATGGATTGGGTAAAAATGTTGTGGGTTCATTCGTTAAGACGAGGCACATAGGAACAACTATACAGCAATACAAAGCTTGACAACACCAGAGAAGCCAAGTCAACTGCTGTGTGCTCAGCTGAACATCAAAAGTGAAACTGATTGCAGCATGACATCACTGGAGAGAAGTTTGTCATGCTATAATCCCTTAAATGCATGTTACAACATGACTATTTCTGCAAGATACGGAAATCCAAAGAGGTGCCACAGTGGCACAGTGGTTATCATTACTGCCCCACAGTGCCAGGGACCTGTGCGTGTGTTCCATTCCCGGCTTGGGTCACTGCCTGTGTGGAGTCTGCACATTCTCCCCGTGTCTGCGTGGGTTACCCCAGAGTGATACAGTTTCCTCCCACACTTCGAAAGGCTCCAAAGATGTGTGTGATAAATTGATTGGCCATGCTAAATTGACACTGAGTGTCCTGGTATGCGGATGTTGGGGGGATTAGCCAGGTCAATAAGTGGGATATTGGGGATAAGGCTCGGGTGGGATTGATGTCAGTGCAGACCTGATGGGCCGAATGGCTTCCTTCTGCTGCTAGCCCCATTGAAGTGCATGAACTGAAGACAGTCGGAGTACAGTGTGCAGTAATTGTACCTTTGCTTGGTCGGGATATAATTCTTCGGTTTCAATGCTGTGGTCTCACATGTGTTGGAAGGCACGATACGGTAAGCTTCAAATACACCCATGGGTCTTATATTCATCGGAGCAGTCAATGATGAGGAGGGGGGTGGAGAGAGAGGGAACACACCTCCCACTCTCTGCTCAACAAAGCCACTGGCAACCTGTCATCTTTGCTGGGCAGCCTTATTTAAACTAAGTGTGTTTCCAACTCCTTTTCTCCCAAGGGTACAAGCAATACTCATCCCCACCCTGTCAAGCTGATGTCCACTCCCACCACGCGCCTTGGTAAAATTCAGCCCACGCACTATTGAGGTTCCATGCTTCACAAAACAACTCTCTTGCACTTTATCATTGAACTTTGACCACAATACATTTGACCACATGATTTCATGACATCGAGGTATTAAAAAGGCAAATTTTAATCAGCTTTGATTATTTTATTTCCCCATCTGGACTTCTGGAAATCTCTCAGGCATCCAAAGCATTCGATCAGAACATTGGCATTGGAAAATTCAGAAGCCCCTGAATGTATATGTACCTTTATTAATATTCAAAATATAGGTTTCTCTGTTCCCTGTCTGAATCCCTGAGACCCAATTGTTTGCTGCTGTGCTCAGAATCTCTGCCTATTAGCTCCTAGAGGAACAGCACCCACAAGTTCTTCCTCTTGCTATTTCCCACAGCTCCATCCCTCAAAACATCAAAAATGGTCCAAGTTTGTTATGGCAGGAATGAATAATTGATGGAGTCCAAAAGAACTGAACAGGAAACAATCCGCAGCCCCAACAAAGTCAATCAAATCAGTTGACTTGCATTGAACAGACATGGTTTAATGTAGTAGGGACCTACCTCGTTCGATTCAAGCAGGTCCACCACTCGGGAAATATTAGAAGCTCCATCAATTTCTCCCAGTTTCTCCAATTCAAAATCCGACAATGACTGGTCTGTCTCATTTCCTGTCATTGCATCCGTGTACAAAGCAGCAAACACCCTTTGTGTCTGGGAGAAAGCATTGCATGTTAGCTATGAGACTTACCCGTGTGGTTGTAATGATGGAAGAGCACCAATCATTCAAGATGGATTGGGTAAAAATGTTGTGGGTTCATTCGTTAAGACGAGGCACATAGGAACATTTATACAGCAATACAAAGCTTGACAACACCAGAGCAGCCGAGTCAACTGCTGTGTGCTCAGTTGAACATCAAAAGTGAAACTGATTGCAGCATGACATCACTGGAGAGAAGTTTGTCATGCTATAATCCCTTAAATGCATGTTACAACATGACTATTTCTGCAAGATACGGAAATCCAAAAAGGTGCTACACTGGCACAGTGGTTATCATTACTGCCCCACAGTGCCAGGGACCTGTGCGTGTGTTCAACTCCCGGCTTGGGTCACTGTCTGTGTGGAGTCTGCACTTTCTCCCCGTGTCTGCGTTGGTGACCCCCGAGTGATACAGTTTCCTCCCACACTTCAACAGGATCCAAAGATGTGTGTGATAAATTGATTGGCCATGCTAAATTGACCCTGAGAGTCTGGTATGCGGATGTTGGGGGGATTAGCCAGGTCAGTAAGTGGAATTTTGGGCATAAGGCTCGGGTGGGATTGATGTCAGTGCAGAATTGATGGGCCGAATGGCTTCCTTCTGCTGATAGCCCCATTGAAGTGTATGAACTGAAGACAATGGGTGTACCGTGTGCAGTAATTGTACTTTGCTTGGTCGGGATATAATTCTTCAGTTTCAATGCTGTGGTCTCACATGTATTGGAAGGTACGATACGGTAAGCTTCAAATGCACCCATGGGTCTTATATTCATCGGAGCAGTCAATGATGAGGAGGGGGGTGGAGAGGGAGGGAACACACCTCCCACTCTCTGCTCATTAAAGCCACTGGCAACCTGTCATCTTTGCCGGGCAGCCTTATTTAAACTAAGTGTGTTTCCGACTCCTTTTCTCCCAAGGGGGCAAGCAATACGTATCCCCACCCTGTCAAGCTGATGTCCACTCCCACCACGCGCCTTGGAAAAATTCAGCCCACGCACTATTGAGGTTCCATGCTTCACAAAACAACTCTCTCGCACTTTATCATTGAACGTTGACCACAATACCTTTGACCATGTGATTTCATTGCATCGAGGTATTAAAAAGTCAAATTGCAAATCGGCTTTGATTATTTTATTTCCCCATCTGGACTTCTGAGAATCTGCTCGGCATCCAAAGCGTTCGATCAGAACATTGGCATTGGAAAATTCAGAAGCCCCTGAATGTATATGTACATTTATTAATATTCAAAATATAGGTTTCTCTGTTCCCTGTCTGAATCCCTGAGACCGAAATGCCTGCTGCTGTGCTCAGTATCTCTGCCTATTAGCTGCTAGAGGAACAGCACCCACAAGTTCTTCCTCTTGCTATTTCCCACAGCTCCATCCCTCAAAACATCAAAAAAAGTCCAAGTTTGTTATGCCAGAAATGAATAATTGATGGAGTCCAAAAGAACTGAACAGGAAACAATCCGCAGCCCCAACAAAGTCAATCAAATCAGTTGACTTGCATTGAACAGACATGGTTTAATGTAGTAGGGACCTACCTCGTTCGATTCAAGCAGGTCCACCACTCGGGAAATATTAGAAGCTCCATCAATTTCTCCCAGTTTCTCCAATTCAAAATCAGACAATGACTGGTCTGTCTCATTTCCTGTCATTGCATCCGTGTACAAAGCAGCAAACACCCTTTGTGTCTGGGAGAAAGGACTGCATGTTAGCTATGAGACTTACCCATGTGGTTGGAATGATGGAAGAGCACCAATAATTCAAGATGGATTGGGTAAAAATGTTGTGGGTTCATTCGTTAAGACTAGGCACATAGGAACATTTATACAGCAATACAAAGCTTGACAACACCAGAGCAGCCGAGTCAACTGCTGTGTGCTCAGTTGAACATCAAAAGTGAAACTGATTGCAGCATGACATCACTGGAGAGAAGTTTGTCATGCTATAATCCCTTAAGTGCATATTACAACATGACGATTTCTGCAAGATACGAAAATCCAAAAAGGTGCTACACTGGCACAGTGGTTATCATTACTGCCCCACAGTGCCAGGGACCTGTGCGTGTGTTCAACTCCCGGCTTGGGTCGCTGTCTGTGTGGAGTCTGCACATTCTCCCCGTGTCTGTGTTGGTGACCCCAGAGTGATACAGTTTCCTCCCACACTTCAACAGGATCCAAAGATGTGTGTGATAAATTGATTGGCCATGCTAAATTGACCCTGAGTGTCCTGGTATGCGGATGTTGGGGGGATTAGCCAGGTCAATAAGTGGGATATTGGGGATAAGGCGAGGGTGGGATTGATGTCAGTGCAGACTTGATGGGCCGAATGGCTTCCTTCTACTGATAGCCCCATTGAAGTGCATGAACTGAAGACAGTGGGTGTACCGTGTGCAGTAATTGTACCTTTGCTTGGTCGGGATATAATTCTTCGGTTTCAATGCTGTGGTCTCACATGTATTGGAAGGCACGATAGGGTAAGCTTCAAATGCACCCATGGGTCTTATATTCATCGGAGCAGTCAATGATGAGGAGGGGGGTGGAGAGAGAGGGAACACACCTCCCACTCTCTGCTCATCAAAGCCACTGGCAACCTGTCATCTTTGCCGGGCAGCCATATTTAAACTAAGTGTGTTTCCGACTCCTTTTCTCCCAAGGGGGCAAGCAATACTCATCCCCACCCTGTCAAGCTGATATCCACTCCTATCATGCGCCATGGTAAAATTCAGCCCACGCACTATTGAGTTTCCATGCTTCACAAAACAACTCTCTTGCACTTTATCACTGAACTTTGACCAGAATACCTTTGACCATGTGATTTCATGACATCGAGGGATTAAAAAGTCAAATTGCAAATCAGCTTTGATTATTTTATTTCCCCATCTGGACTTCTGAGAATCTGCTCGGCATCCAAAGCGTTCGATCAGAACATTGGCATTGGAAAATTCAGAAGCCCCTGAATGTATATGTACATTTATTAATATTCAAAATATAGGTTTCTCTGTTCCCTGTCTGAATCCCTGAGACCGAAATGCCTGCTGCTGTGCTCAGAATCTCTGCCTATTAGCTGCTAGAGGAACAGCACCCACAAGTTCTTCCTCTTGCTATTTCCCACAGCTCCATCCCTCAAAACATCAAAAATGGTCCAAGTTTGTCATGGCAGAAATGAATAATTGATGGAGTCCAAAAGAACTGAACAGGAAACAATCCGCAGCCCCAACAAAGTCAATCAAATCAGTTGACTTGCATTGAACAGACATGGTTTAATGTAGTAGGGACCTACCTCGTTCGATTCAAGCAGGTCCACCACTCGGGAAATATTAGAAGCTCCATCAATTTCTCCCAGTTTCTCCAATTCAAAATCCGACAATGACTGGTCTGTCTCATTTCCTGTCATTGCATCCGTGTACAAAGCAGCAAACACCCTTTGTGTCTGGGAGAAAGGATTGCATGTTAGCTATGAGACTTACCCGTGTGGTTGTAATGATGGAAGAGCACCAATCATTCAAGATGGATTGGGTAAAAATGTTGTGGGTTCATTCGTTAAGACGAGGCACATAGGAACAATTATACGGCAATACAAGTCTTGACAACACCAGAGCAGCCGAGTCAACTGCTGTGTGCTCAGTTGAACATCAAAAGTGAAACTGATTGCAGCATGACATCACTGGAGAGAAGTTTGTCATGCTATAATCCCTTAAAGGCATGTTACAACATGACTATTTCTGCAAGATACGGAAATCCAAAGAGGTGCCACAGTGGCACAGTGGTTATCATTACTGCCCCACAGTGCCAGGGACCTGTGCGTGTGTTCCATTCCCGGCTTGGGTCACTGTCTGTGTGGAGTCTGCACATTCTCCCCGTGTCTGCGTGGGTTACCCCAGAGTGATACAGTTTCCTCCCACACTTCGAAAGGCTCCAAAGATGTGTGTGATAAATTGATTGGCCATGCTAAATTGACACTGAGTGTCCTGGTATGCGGATGTTGGGGGGATTAGCCAGGTCAATAAGTGGGATATTGGGGATAAGGCTCGGGTGGGATTGATGTCAGTGCAGACTTGATGGGCCGAATGGCTTCCTTCTGCTGATAGCCCCATTGAAGTGTATGAACTGAAGACAGTCGGAGTACAGTGTGCAGTAATTGTACCTTTGCTTGGTCGGGATATAATTCTTCGGTTTCAATGCTGTGGTCTCACATGTGTTGGAAGGCACGATACGGTAAGCTTCAAATACACCCATGGGTCTTATATTCATCGGAGCAGTCAATGATGAGGAGGGGGGTGGAGAGAGAGGGAACACACCTCCCACTCTCTGCTCAACAAAGCCACTGGCAACCTGTCATCTTTGCTGGGCAGCCTTATTTAAACTAGGTGTGTTTCCGACTCCTTTTCTCCCAAGGGTACAAGCAATACTCATCCCCACCCTGTCAAGCTGATGTCCACTCCCACCACGCGCCTTGGTAAAATTCAGCCCACGCACTATTGAGGTTCCATGCTTCACAAAACAACTCTCTTGCCCTTTATCATTGAACTTTGACCACAATACCTTTGACCACATGATTTCATGACATCGAGGTATTAAAAAGGCAAATTTTAATCAGCTTTGATTATTTTATTTCCCCATCTGGACTTCTGAAAATCTCTCAGGCATCCAAAGCATTCGATCAGAACATTGGCATTGGAAAATTCAGAAGCACCTGAATGTATATGTACCTTTATTAATATTCAAAATATAGGTTTCTCTGTTCCCTGTCTGAATCCCTGAGACCCAATTGTTTGCTGCTGTGCTCAGAATCTCTGCCTATTAGCTCCTAGAGGAACAGCACCCACATGTTCTTCCTCTAGCTATTTCCCACAGCTCCATCTCTCAAAACATCAAAAATGGTCCAAGTTTGTTATGGCAGTAATGAATAATTGATGGAGTCGAAAAGAACTGAACAGGAAACAATCCGCAGCCCCAACAAAGTCAATCAAATCAGTTGACTTGCATTGAACAGACATGGTTTAATGAAGTAGGGACCTACCTCGTTCGATTCAAGCAGGTCCACCACTCGGGAAATATTAGAAGCTCCATCAATTTCTCCCAGTTTCTCCAATTCAAAATCCGACAATGACTGGTCTGTCTCATTTCCTGTCATTGCATCCGTGTACAAAGCAGCAAACACCCTTTGTGTCTGGGAGAAAGGATTGCATGTTAGCTATGAGACTTACCCGTGTGGTTGTAATGATGGAAGAGCACCAATAATTCAAGATGGATTGGGTAAAAATGTTGTGGGTTCATTCGTTAAGACTAGGCACATAGGAACATTTATACAGCAATACAAAGCTTGACAACACCAGAGCAGCCGAGTCAACTGCTGTGTGCTCAGTTGAACATCAAAAGTGAAACTGATTGCAGCATGACATCACTGGAGAAAAGTTTGTCATGCTATAATCCCTTAAGTGCATATTACAACATGACTATTTCTGCAAGATACGGAAATCCAAAAAGGTGCTACACTGGCACAGTGGTTATCATTACTGCCCCACAGTGCCAGGGACCTGTGCGTGTGTTCAACTCCCGGCTTGGGTCACTGTCTGTGTGGAGTCTGCACATTCTCCCCGTGTCTGCGTTGGTGACCCCCGAGTGATACAGTTTCCTCCCACACTTCAACAGGATCCAAAGATGTGTGTGATAAATTGATTGGCCATGCTAAATTGACACTGAGAGTCTGGTATGCCATGTTGGGGGGATTAGCCAGGTCAGTAAGTGGAATTTTGGGCATAAGGCTCGGGTGGGATTGATGTCAGTGCAGACTTGATGGGCCAAATGGCTTCCTTCTGCTGATTGCCCCATTGAAGTGTATGAAATGAAGACAGTGGGTGTACCGTGTGCAGTAATTGTACTTTGCTTGGTCGGGATATAATTCTTCAGTTTCAATGCTGTGGTCTCATATGTATTGGAAGGCACGATACGGTAAGCTTCAAATGCACCCATGGGTCTTATATTCATCGGAGCAGTCAATGATGAGGAGGGGGGTGGAGAGGGAGGGAACACACCTCCCACTCTCTGCTCATTAAAGCCACTGGCAACCTGTCATCTTTGCCGGGCAGCCTTATTTAAACTAAGTGTGTTTCCGACTCCTTTTCTCCCAAGGGGGCAAGCAATACGTATCCCCACCCTGTCAAGCTGATGTCCACTCCCACCACGCGCCTTGGTAAAATTCAGCCCACGCACTATTGAAGTTCCATGCTTCACAAAACAACTCTCTCGCACTTTATCATTGAACGTTGACCACAATACCTTTGACCATGTGATTTCATTGCATCAAGGTATTAAAAAGTCAAATTGCAAATCAGCTTTGATTATTTTATTTCCCCATCTGGACTTCTGAGAATCTGCTCGGCATCCAAAGCGTTCGATCAGAACATTGGCATTGGAAAATTCAGAAGCCCCTGAATGTATATGTACATTTATTAATATTCAAAATATAGGTTTCTCTGTTCCCTGTCTGAATCCCTGAGACCGAAATGCCTGCTGCTGTGCTCAGTATCTCTGCCTATTAGCTGCTAGAGGAACAGCACCCACAAGTTCTTCCTCTTGCTATTTCCCACAGCTCCATCCCTCAAAACATCAAAAATGGTCCAAGTTTGTTATGCCAGAAATGAATAATTGATGGAGTCCAAAAGAACTGAACAGGAAACAATCCGCAGCCCCAACAAAGTCAATCAAATCAGTTGACTTGCATTGAACAGACATGGTTTAATGTAGTAGGGACCTACCTCGTTCGATTCAAGCAGGTCCACCACTCGGGAAATATTAGAAGCTCCATCAATTTCTCCCAGTTTCTCCAATTCAAAATCAGACAATGACTGGTCTGTCTCATTTCCTGTCATTGCATCCGTGTACAAAGCAGCAAACACCCTTTGTGTCTGGGAGAAAGGACTGCATGTTAGCTATGAGACTTACCCATGTGGTTGGAATGATGGAAGAGCACCAATAATTCAAGATGGATTGGGTAAAAATGTTGTGGGTTCATTCGTTAAGACTAGGCACATAGGAACATTTATACAGCAATACAAAGCTTGACAACACCAGAGCAGCCGAGTCAACTGCTGTGTGCTCAGTTGAACATCAAAAGTGAAACTGATTGCAGCATGACATCACTGGAGAAAAGTTTGTCATGCTATAATCCCTTAAGTGCATATTACAACATGACTATTTCTGCAAGATACGGAAATCCAAAAAGGTGCTACACTGGCACAGTGGTTATCATTACTGCCCCACAGTGCCAGGGACCTGTGCGTGTGTTCAACTCCCGGCTTGGGTCACTGTCTGTGTGGAGTCTGCACATTCTCCCCGTGTCTGCGTTGGTGACCCCCGAGTGATACAGTTTCCTCCCACACTTCAACAGGATCCAAAGATGTGTGTGATAAATTGATTGGCCATGCTAAATTGACACTGAGAGTCTGGTATGCCATGTTGGGGGGATTAGCCAGGTCAGTAAGTGGAATTTTGGGCATAAGGCTCGGGTGGGATTGATGTCAGTGCAGACTTGATGGGCCAAATGGCTTCCTTCTGCTGATTGCCCCATTGAAGTGTATGAAATGAAGACAGTGGGTGTACCGTGTGCAGTAATTGTACTTTGCTTGGTCGGGATATAATTCTTCAGTTTCAATGCTGTGGTCTCATATGTATTGGAAGGCACGATACGGTAAGCTTCAAATGCACCCATGGGTCTTATATTCATCGGAGCAGTCAATGATGAGGAGGGGGGTGGAGAGGGAGGGAACACACCTCCCACTCTCTGCTCATTAAAGCCACTGGCAACCTGTCATCTTTGCCGGGCAGCCTTATTTAAACTAAGTGTGTTTCCGACTCCTTTTCTCCCAAGGGGGCAAGCAATACGTATCCCCACCCTGTCAAGCTGATGTCCACTCCCACCACGCGCCTTGGTAAAATTCAGCCCACGCACTATTGAAGTTCCATGCTTCACAAAACAACTCTCTCGCACTTTATCATTGAACGTTGACCACAATACCTTTGACCATGTGATTTCATTGCATCAAGGTATTAAAAAGTCAAATTGCAAATCAGCTTTGATTATTTTATTTCCCCATCTGGACTTCTGAGAATCTGCTCGGCATCCAAAGCGTTCGATCAGAACATTGGCATTGGAAAATTCAGAAGCCCCTGAATGTATATGTACATTTATTAATATTCAAAATATAGGTTTCTCTGTTCCCTGTCTGAATCCCTGAGACCGAAATGCCTGCTGCTGTGCTCAGTATCTCTGCCTATTAGCTGCTAGAGGAACAGCACCCACAAGTTCTTCCTCTTGCTATTTCCCACAGCTCCATCCCTCAAAACATCAAAAATGGTCCAAGTTTGTTATGCCAGAAATGAATAATTGATGGAGTCCAAAAGAACTGAACAGGAAACAATCCGCAGCCCCAACAAAGTCAATCAAATCAGTTGACTTGCATTGAACAGACATGGTTTAATGTAGTAGGGACCTACCTCGTTCGATTCAAGCAGGTCCACCACTCGGGAAATATTAGAAGCTCCATCAATTTCTCCCAGTTTCTCCAATTCAAAATCAGACAATGACTGGTCTGTCTCATTTCCTGTCATTGCATCCGTGTACAAAGCAGCAAACACCCTTTGTGTCTGGGAGAAAGGACTGCATGTTAGCTATGAGACTTACCCATGTGGTTGGAATGATGGAAGAGCACCAATAATTCAAGATGGATTGGGTAAAAATGTTGTGGGTTCATTCGTTAAGACTAGGCACATAGGAACATTTATACAGCAATACAAAGCTTGACAACACCAGAGCAGCCGAGTCAACTGCTGTGTGCTCAGTTGAACATCAAAAGTGAAACTGATTGCAGCATGACATCACTGGAGAGAAGTTTGTCATGCTATAATCCCTTAAGTGCATGTTACAACATGACGATTTCTGCAAGATACGAAAATCCAAAAAGGTGCTACACTGGCACAGTGGTTATCATTACTGCCCCACAGTGCCAGGGACCTGTGCGTGTGTTCAACTCCCGGCTTGGGTCACTGTCTGTGTGGAGTCTGCACATTCTCCCCGTGTCTGTGTTGGTGACCCCAGAGTGATACAGTTTCCTCCCACACTTCAACAGGATCCAAAGATGTGTGTGATAAATTGATTGGCCATGCTAAATTGACCCTGAGTGTCCTGGTATGCGGATGTTGGGGGGATTAGCCAGGTCAATAAGTGGGATATTGGGGATAAGGCTCGGGTGGGATTGATGTCAGTGCAGACTTGATGGGCTGAATGGCTTCCTTCTGCTGATAGCCCCATTGAAGTGCATGAACTGAAGACAGTGGGTATACCGTGTGCAGTAATTGTACCTTTGCTTGGTCGGGATATAATTCTTCGGTTTCAATGCTGTGGTCTCACATGTATTGGAAGGCACGATACGGTAAGCTTCAAATGCACCCATGGGTCTTATATTCATCGGAGCAGTCAATGATGAGGAGGGGGGTGGAGAGAGAGGGAACACACCTCCCACTCTCTGCTCATCAAAGCCACTGGCAACCTGTCATCTTTGCCGGGCAGCCTTATTTAAACTAAGTGTGTTTCCGACTCCTTTTCTCCCAAGGGGGCAAGCAATACTCATCCCCACCCTGTCAAGCTGATGTCCACTCCTATCATGCGCCATGGTAAAATTCAGCCCACGCACTATTGAGTTTCCATGCTTCACAAAACAACTCTCTTGCACTTTATCACTGAACTTTGACCAGAATACCTTTGACCATGTGATTTCATGACATCGAGGTATTAAAAAGTCAAATTGCAAATCAGCTTTGATGATTTTATTTCCCCATCTGGACTTCTGAGAATCTGCTCGGCATCCAAAGCGTTCGATCAGAACATTGGCATTGGAAAATTCAGAAGCACCTGAAAGTATATGTACCTTTATTAATATTCAAAATATAGGTTTCTCTGTTCCCTGTCTGAATCCCTGAGACCCAATTGCCTGCTGCTGTGCTCAGTATCTCTGCCTATTAGCTCCTAGAGGAACAGCACCCACAAGTTCTTCCTCTTGCTATTTCCCACAGCTCCATCCCTCAAAACATCAAAAATGGTCCAAGTTTGTTATGGCAGTAATGAATAATTGATGGAGTCGAAAAGAACTGAACAGGAAACAATCCGCAGCCCCAACAAAGTCAATCAAATCAGTTGACTTGCATTGAACTGACATGGTTTAATGTAGGAGGGACCTACCTCGTTCAATTCAAGCAGGTCCACCACTCGGGAAAGATTAGAAGCTCCATCAATTTCTTCCATTTTCTCCAATTCAAAATCCAACAATGCCTGGTCTGTCTCATTTCCCGGTTCAGATGTCATTGCATCCGTGAACAAACCAGCAAACTCCCTTTGCGTCTGGGAGAAAGGATTGCATGTTAACTATGAGACTTACCCGTGTGTTTGTAATGATATAAAAGCACCAATCATTCAAGATGGATTGGGTAAAAATGTGGTGGGTTCATTCGTTAAGACTAGGCACATAGGAACATTTATACAGCAATACAAAGCTTGACAACACCAGAGCAGCCGAGTCAACTGCTGTGTGCTCAGTTGAACATCAAAAGTGAAACTGATTGCAGCATGACATCATTGTAGAGAAGTTTGTCATGCTATAATCACTTAAAGGCACATTGCAACATGACTATTTCTACAAGATATGGAATGCCAAGTAGGTGCCACAGTGGCACAGTGGTTATCATTACTGCCCCCACAGTGCCCGGGACCTGTGTTCAATTCCCGGGTTGGGTCACCCTCTGTGTGGTGTCTGCACGTTCTCCCTGTGTCTGCGTGGCTTTCCCCCGGGTGCTCCACTTTCTTCCCACACTTCGAAAGACTCCAATGATGCGTGTGATAGGTTGACTGGCCATGCTAAATTGACCATTAGTGCAATGGTATGCGGAGGTTGGGGGGATTAGTGGGGTCAATCAGTGGGGTGATGGAAATACGGCCTGTTTAGCATTCTTGCCAGTGCAAACTTCATGGTCCAAATGGCTTCCTTCTGCTGACAGCCCCATTGAAGTGTATGAACTGAAGTCAGTTGTTGTACACTGTGCAGTAAGTGTACCTTTGCTTGGGAGGGGTATGATTCTTCAGTTTCAATGCTGTGGTCTCGCATGCATTGTAAGACACGATACGGTAAGCCTGAGTTGCACCGATAATTCCTATATTCATCGGAGCAGTCAATGATGAGGAGGGGGGTGGAGAGTGAAGGAACAACCTCCCACTCTCTGCTCATTAAAGCCACTGGCAACCTGTCATCATTGCCGGGCAGCGTTTATTTAACTCAGTGGGTTTCGAATTACGTTTCTCCTAAGGGGGCAAGCAATATTCATCCCCACCCCGTCCAGCTGACGTTTGGGTGGAAGGTCAAAAAATAGGTGACAGAGGTGGGTTTTGATGGGCATCTTAAAGGAGAAAAGAGTGGTAGACAACCAGCAAGGTTTGGGGAGAGAATTCCAGGATGCCGGGCCTCGGCAACTGAAGACATGGCCATCAAGATTTGATCAAATAAAGTTGGGAATGTGCATGAGTCCAGAATTGGATGTGGCATCCATCTAGGAGGGTTGTGGAGCAGGAGGAGATTACAGAGATAGGGAGGGACCAGACTCTGAAGGCATTTGAAAGCAAAGGTGAGGTTTTAATATTGAGACATTACTTCAGCAGGAGCCAAAGCAGATCGGGAAGTAGATCAGCGAGCACTGGGGTGATGGTTGAACGCAACATGGTACAAGTTAGGATAGAGGCAGAAGCGATTTGGATAACACCCATTATACAGAAGATATAATGAACATGGCTGACCAGGAGAGTATTTCAACAGCGAAGACTTGAGGCAGCAAAGTTATGAACGAGGGTTTCAGCAGCAGATGAAATGAGGCAGGGGTGGAGTCAGGCCAGGTGGAAAGAGGCAGTCTCAATGAGAGCGGATATGTGCTCAAACCTTCGATTAAGGATACGAGTAGTCTGCTTCAGCCTCAGCCGGCTACGAGGGAGGGGATGGAGTTAGTAGCTGGAGAACAGAGTCTTTAAACTGCCGGACTGAGGACAATGGCTGGGACTTTCCAGCCTCTCTGTGGCAGGACCCACCATGGGATGAATGTGGCAAGACTGGAAGATCCCGATGATGGGCGGGGCTGGAAAATCATGGCCAATGGCTTTGATCTTCCCAATATTTAATTGGAGGGAAATGCCATCATTTGTGCCTTACAAATTTCAATCAAAGAAATGGCCGACAACTGGCACATCATTGGTTGGTGTTAAATATCTAAATCACCGTGGGAGGACATTTTGTTTTTCGATGGTGGCGCTTACTGAACAACATTAACAGGTTGAGGTGGTCATAGTTCAGATTGAAATGTTCAAAACAATATCATGCTCCTTCAGTACTTTGCTAAAGTATCAGTCTAGATTCCTACCAGATTAGCGTAACTCTTCCCATAGGCCAGCTTCCATGTTTCCCATTGCTCATCAATGATTGGCTTCGTCGCGGCCATGGAGATAACAGTCAGGATGTGCACCACAAAGAGAAAATATGCCATGGTGAAAGGTTGAGCCCGTCAAACCTGTCGCAGGGCTGGTTTGCTTTGTGAGAAGCTGTGGGCAATAAAATCAGAAGCACATTGAGAGGTAAGTGTCCAAACTCATAGTCCTTTCCTCATTAGTAAGAGCCCCTGTTTTTTCTTATTGGTACCTTTGGGACTTCAATTCTAATAATAAAGCTAATTAAAATTCAGTCCAATCATGGTCCCCATGTGAGGGGCAAACCAGATCCAAGCTGACAAGACAAGACATTGCATCCCATCTTGGGCTCCACCAAACAAGATCCAAGCTGACAGGATGAGGCATTGTACCCCCTCTTGGGCTTGATCTGACGCTTCATCTGAGCCAAAAGGCAAGATGGCTTTGTGAAATTGCATCAGGTAAAGACTCGGTTTAACCTCATTGGCTACCCTGATCGCTTACTCTATCGAGCTTCGGCAAACCACTGCCACAGTTGTCAGCACACCCCCAGCAATGGGCTAGCCACGTCCCCTGCCTGATCAGAGTCCCTCTTAACAATCTATATTCTTGATATGATCTTGTCATTGTTATCTCTGGAATTCAACTCTTTTACCAGCACATGACTGCAACCAACCTCAAGGCTTTATGTATTTGAGACAGTTTCCCACAGGGGAAGGTCCCAATCCCTACAAGGAGGAGCTGAATACCTATGCATTGCATCTCTCCTTAACTACGGGGAGAACGGCAGGTGAATTAGATAGCCCCGACTGTCGACATTTTCTGAAGGGAATCACAGAAGGTAGAGGAGCTGAGGACATCCCCTTCAGCCAGCGGGTGGTGAATCTATGGAATTCATTGCCACAGAAAGCTGTGGAGGCCAGGTCAGTGAGTATATTTAAGAGACGGCTAGGTTCTTGATTGGTCAAGGGATCAAAGGTTGTGGGGAAAAGGTGGGAGAATGGTGTTGAGAAACATATCAGCCATGATTGAATGGCGGAGCAGGCTTGACGGGCTAAATGATCTAATTCTGCTCCTACACCTTATGGTCTTATTTAGCTTTTAATTGCTTCAATCAACAACTGTC
Organism: Mustelus asterias; assembly: GCF_964213995.1. Classification (NCBI taxonomy): domain Eukaryota; kingdom Metazoa; phylum Chordata; class Chondrichthyes; order Carcharhiniformes; family Triakidae; genus Mustelus; species Mustelus asterias. The sequence goes on along the minus strand of NC_135826.1, from coordinate 10,574,521 downwards.
AAGAAAAAGCCCCAATTCATTCAGATGAAGAGCGAATCAGCCTGTGAAATTTACAATGCTTCTTCCCATTATGCACATGAAAATGATCAAGTCCCACATTCCCAAACATGTCCTCACCTTGGATCACAGTTACAGGGAGTGTAAAGTTCCCAGGCTGGTGTAGAATCTGAAGATAGACTTGGGGTGGAGCGGAACTGCCTTTAGCTTCAGATTTGACTTACTCAAAGTTCCCAGTCAGGAAATACATTGATCCCAAAAACCCACGATTACCACTACATTTGCCATGACAATAAAGTTTTAAAGTTTATTTATTTACCAGTGTCACAAGTGGGCTTACATTTACACTGCAATGGAGTTACTGCCAATCAATCACATTCGTTAGAATAAAAGTTAGATTTTACTCACCTCTCAAGGATACCTCCGGTTCTTAAACGACACAAACAATCTGAGACCAGGTTGTGTTGTACTGGAGTTTGATTTGAGGTTTATATACCCTCAGAAGAAGCAAGATGAACTCATTGCCTCACAAATTCCATCAATTAGTGCACGGGGCCTGAAGCATTCTCTTTGTTCAGTGTGATTGAAAATAATTTGCCACCTGCATGCTCCAACCACCAATCATCCAAACTACTCACAAATACTTCACGTGATCTTAATAACATGGTCTCAAAAGATAATTAGATGATGTAAATCTTATTTTCATGATGCATGTTGCTGGTTCCTTGGTGAGAACCCCAATTTGCTATTGAGGATTCTTGCCTTTGCGTTTCTTCATGGTGCCTACATGCTTCAGGAATGCATCCTTGGCAATTATCCAATGTCCTCTCCCTTTGACAGTGAGATTTTCCAGCTGACGCGTGCGTACAGATTCTACGTTCACCTTAGTGATGGAAAGGGATAGGCATGAACCTCGGGCCAGTGGTTTTAGCTGGGGGAAGGGTAATTATGAGGCTATTAGGAGAGAATTAGGAAACATAGGTTGGACTAGGAGATTACAGGGACTGGGAACGTCCGACATGTGGAGTTTTTTCAAGGAGCAGCTACTGCGAGTCTGTGATAGGTATGTCCCTGTCAGGCAAGGAGGGATTGGTAGGGCTAGGGAACCGTGGTGCACCAAAAAAGTTTCTTTGTTGGTTAAAAAGAAAAAGGAGGCTTATGTTCGGATGAGACGTGAGCACTCGGGTAGTGCACTAGAAAGCTTTAGATTGGCTAAGAGGGAGTTGAAGAGCGAGCTTAGAAGGGCTAAAAGGGGACATGAGAAGACTTTGGCGGATAGGGTTAAAGAGAATCCTAAGGCGTTCTATAGGTATGTCAAGAACAGAAGGTTGGTTAGGGCAAGTTTAGGGCCAGTTATAGATGGCAGAGGGAAGTTATGTGTGGAACCGGAGGAGATTGGTGAAGCATTGAACCAATATTTCTCTTCGGTGTTCACGCAAGGGGACATGAATATAGCTGAGGAGGACACTGGGTTGCAGGGGAGTAGAATAGACAGTATTACAGTTGATAAGGAGGATGTGCAGGATATTCTGGAGGGTCTGAAAATAGATAAATCCCCTGGTCCGGATGGGATTTATCCAAGGATTCTCTGGGAGGCAAGAGAAGTGATTGCAGAGCCTCTGGCTCTGATCTTCAGGTCGTCGTTGGCCTCTGGTATAGTACCAGAAGATTGGAGGTTAGCGAATGTTGTCCCATTGTTTAAGAAGGGGAACAGAGACTTCCCCGGGAATTATAGACCGGTGAGTCTCACTTCTGTTGTCGGCAAGATGTTGGAAAAAATTATAAGGGATAGGATTTATAGTTATTTGGAGAGTAATGAATTGATAGGTGATAGTCAGCATGGTTTTGTGGCAGGTAGGTCGTGCCTTACTAACCTTATTGAGTTTTTTGAGAAAGTGACCAAGGAGGTGGATGGGGGCAAGGCAGTGGACGTGGTATATATGGATTTTAGTAAGGCGTTTGATAAGGTTCACCATGGTAGGCTTCTGCAGAAAATGCAGATGTATGGGATTGGGGGTGATCTAGGAAATTGGATCAGGAATTGGCTAGCGGATAGGAAACAGAGGGTGGTGGTTGATAGTAAATATTCATCATGGAGTGCGGTTACAAGTGGTGTACCTCAGGGATCTGTTTTGGGGCCACTGCTGTTTGTAATATTTATTAATGATCTGGATGAGGGTATAGTTGGGTGGATTAGCAAATTTGCTGATGACACCAAAGTCGGTGGTGTGGTAGACAGTGAGGAAGGGTGTCGTAGTTTGCAGGATGACTTAGACAGGTTGCAAAGTTGGGCCGAGAGGTGGCGGATGGAGTTTAATGCGGAGAAGTGTGAGGTAATTCACTTTGGTAGGAATAACTGATGTGTTGAGTATAGGGCTAACGGGAGGACTTTGAATAGTGTGGAAGAGCAGAGGGATCTAGGTGTATGTGTGCATAGATCCCTGAAAGTTGGGAATCAAGTAGATAAGGTTGTTAAGAAGGCATATGGTGTCTTGGCGTTTATTGGTAGGGGGATTGAATTTAGGAGTCGTAGCGTTATGTTGCAACTGTACACAACTCTGGTGCGGCCGCACTTGGAGTACTGTGTGCAGTTCTGGTCCCCACATTACAGGAAGGATGTGGAGGCTTTGGAGAGGGTGCAGAGGAGGTTTACCAGGATGTTGCCTGGTATGGAGGGGAGATCCTATGAGGAGAGGCTGAGGGATTTGGGATTGTTTTCGCTGGAAAGGCGGCGGCTAAGAGGGGATCTTATTGAAGCATATAAGATGATTAGAGGTTTAGATAGGGTGGATAGTGATAGCCTTTTTCCTCTGATGGAGAAATCCAGCACGAGGGGGCATGGCTTTAAATTGAGGGGGGGTAGTTATAGAACCGATGTCAGGGGTAGGTTCTTTACCCAGAGGGTGGTGAGGGGTGGAATGCCCTGCCAGCATCAGTTGTAAATGCCCTAGTTTGGGGGCGTTTAAGAGATCCGTAGATAGGTTCATGGACGAAAAGAAATTGGTTTAGGTTGGAGGGTCACAGTTTTTTTTTTAACTGGTCGGTGCAACATCGTGGGCCGAAGGGCCTGTTCTGCGCTGTAATGTTCTATGTTCTATGTTCTATGATCACTGGAGGGCTGATAATGCAATCACAGGCATTCGGGGCATCTCTAGCAGCATGGTGGTACAGTGGTTAGCACTGCTGGCTCGCAGCGCCAGGGACACGGGTTCGATTCCCGACTTGGGTCACTGTCTGTGCGGAGTCTGCATGTTCTCTCCGTGTCTGCATGGGCTTCCTCCGGGTACTCCGGTTTCCTTCCACAGTATGAAAGACCTGCTGGTGAGGTACATCAGTCATGCTAAATTCTCCCTCTGTGTACCCGAACACGTGCCGGAGTGTGGTGACCAGGGGATTTTCACAGTAACTTCAATGTAAGCCTACTTGTGACAGTAATAAATAAACTTAATCTCTGCACCAGGGCTGCAATATCAGCTGTGTGTGTGCGTGTATGTATGGGTGTCAGTTCATTTCTAGTGATCGGCATCTTCTTTTAAAACTTCTTTCTCATTTTGCAAAATAAAACCTGCACCAAAGCCTTTTGCAATGTCATGAGAACAAGGACAATTCTCAGCTCAGAGCTGTGTACATTCCAGGGACTCTCTGAGGTCTGAAATTGTCTGTGCATTGGTATCTGGAGACAGGACAATCTGCAGTCAGGACAAATTGGAGTGCTGCACTCTTCGAGCTGCTGCCTATCTGTTGAATTGTTAAACTGAGATCCCTTCTGTCATTGCAAATGAAGATTTAAAAAGTCCATGGGTCTATCTTGTAAACACAGTAAGAAGTCTCACAACACCAGGTTAAAGTCCAACAGGTTTATTTGGTAACACAAGCCACAAACCTTCAGAGCACTGCCCCTTCATCAGGTGAGTGGGGGTTGCATTCACAAACAGGACATATATAGACACAAACTCAATTTACAAGATAATGGTTGGAACGCCAGTCTTTACAGGTCGTCAAGTCTTAAAGGTACAGACAATGTGAGTGGAGAGAGGGTTAACCCTCTCTCCACTCACATTGTCTGTACCTTTAAGAACCTTCTTCACTGTCCACTATGCCACCAATCTTGGTGTCATCTGCAAACTTACAAACCAGGCCTACTAAATTCTCATCCAAATCATTAATATAAATGACAAATAACAGCGGAACCAGCACCAATCCCTGAGGCACACTGCAGGTCACAGGCCACCAGTTTGAAAAACAACCCTCTGCAACCCTCCTCCGTCTTCTGTCATCAAGCCAATTTTGTATCCATTTGGCTACCTCACCCTGGATCCCAAGAGATTTAACCTCATGCAACAACCTACCATGTGGTACCTTGTCAAAGGCCTTGCTAAAGTCCATGTAGACAACATCAACTGCACTGCCCTCATCTACCTTCTTGGTTACGCCTTCAAAAAACGCAATCAAATTTGTGAGACATGATTTTCCACTCACAAACCCATGCTGACTGGCCCTAATGATCCTGTCTCTCAGAATACCTCGATCACTCGCATTGTTCCTGAGCTCAATTAGATCCTTATTCTTTCTTCCTCTCTCTTGTACATTGTGCACACAGTCAGAAAGAATTCAATTGATTCAAGTCAAATTCTAAATGTAGAGGGAGCTGTTCCTGTATCATTCAATCTGATTGTCGATGAATGTGCGGCGAAGCGAAAAAGTGAAGTGGGGCAAGAGTCATTGCACTGAACCCCCTGCCATCCGGTGCCAGTTCTATCACCCGCCCCCAGTTACATCAATTGGCATTGAGTCTATGCCAGTAATTTCCTCACTTTTCGGATGGTGTTGACTTCACATGATGAAAGAGGCACACAGAAGAATCAGTCTTGTAGACAATGGTACAGAAATTCCATCGGTATAGATAAGACCAGGAGTTCAACTTGGACAGAGCTTTTTTCTCTGAGGCTGTTAGTTGGATGATAAGCTATTCAACCCTACAAGATGATATTCACTGTTCAACAAGCCAGAGGCCTGCATTATGTGACTTTATCTCTCCATTATATATTCAACAAAGGATGTTTATCAAACGTTTGGGAATTGGCTTTGTGTTCCAGGCTGATAATGTCTTGGCCATTTTGGGTTCAAAGGAATGTTTGAGAGGCCATTGTCTTAGAAGACATTCCAAAACTGCACGCAGTATTCCTGATGTGGTCTCACCAAGCCCCATACAACTGGAACAAGATTTCTTCATTCTTGTCCTTTTTGCTCTTGCAATAAAGCCCAACATGCCATTTCCCATCCTCATTGCTTGCTGCACCCAAATACTAACTTTCTGTGTTCCTTGTACAAGCACACCCAAATCTCTTTGAACATTTTGATTGACTTTGATTCGATTTATTATTGTCACATGTATTAGTATACAGTGAAAAGTTTTGTTTCTTATGCGCTGTGCAGACAAAGCATACCGTAAATAGGGAAGGAAAGGAGACAGGGCAGAATGTAGTGTTCCAGTCATAGCTAGGGTGGAGAGAAAGATCTGCTTAATATGAGGTAGGTCCATTCATTTATATTGGCTGCTTTTCCGAGGCAGCGGGAAGTATAGAAAATGTCAATGGATGGGAGGTTGATTTGAGTGATGGACTGGGCTTCATTCATGATCCTTTCTTAATTTCTTGCAGTCTTGAACAGAGCGGTCATACCAAACTGTGATACAGCTGGAAGGAAATCTTTTTATGGTGCATCTCGAGTTGGTGAGAGTTGTAGTGTTCATGCCAAATTTCCTTCGTCTCCTGAGAAAGTAGAGGCATTGGTGGGGTTTCTTAACTATAGTGTCAGCATGGAGGGATCATAACAGGTTATTGGTGATCTGGACACCTAAAAACCTGAAGCTCTCGACCATTGCTACTTCATCCCCATTGATGTAGACAGGGGCCTGTCAAAAAATCATAGAATCATAGATACCCTCCAGTGCAGAAAGAGGCCATTTGGCCCATCGAGTCTGCACAATCCCACCCAGGCCCTACCTCCATATCTCTACATATTTACCTGCTAACCCCTCTAACCTAAGCATCTCAGGACTCTAAGGGGCAATTTTTAGCCTGGCCAATCAACCTAACCCGCCCATCTTTGGACTGTGGGAGGAAACCAGAGCACCTGGAGGAAACCCACGCAGACACGAAGAGAATGTGCAAACTCCACACAGACAGTGACCCAAGCCAGGAATCGAGCCCAGATCCCTGGAGCTGTGAAGCAGCAGTGCTAACCACTGTGCTACTGTGCCACCCCTGCACGGTGCATCTTGAAATCAATGACTATCTCCTTTGCTTTGCTGACATTGAGGGAGAGATTATTATCATCGCACCAGTTCACCAGATTCTCTATCTCACTTACTATCAACACTGACAAGTTTCTCATCAATTGAAAAATACTTTGTTTTTTTATTCCTACAACCAAAGTGAACAAATTCACACTTGCCTACATTATAATCCCTTAACCGTCTTGTTGCCCACTCACCTGACCTGTCTATATCTCTTTGCATCCTCCCTGTGTCTTCCCCGCAGCTTTCCTTCCCACCCAGCTTTGTGTCATCCGCAAACTTAGATACATTACTATCTGTAACATGAACTCAGTCATGAATATAGATTGTAAATAGCGGAGGCCCAGCACTGATCCATGCAGCACTCCACCATTCAATGCTTGCCAACCAGCCCTGTTCATGTCCACTCTCTGTTTTCTATCCATTAATTAGTCCTCTTGATCTTACCTCCCAATCTTTATTCACCTCCCTCACTGTTTCTGAAATCCTCCTCAAACTTATCCTTTCAGATCGTGCCTTGAGTTACCATCCTGTAATAAGTCCTCAAAGGCAGAAATCCCTTCACCAAAATTCCTTTATTTACAAGTCTGACAGCAGCATACAGAGTGTTTTCAGTTAGCAGTCTACACTCGGAATCCCAGAGGAACTGCCACTCCTGGTTAAGTACAAAGCAAGAGGCTCCCTGATTTGTCCATCAATTTGGCCCTGAATCAGGTCGTTCATATTCTAACAGGCCAACCTCAATTGTCTGATTAAAGTCATTACACATCCTTAAGATGCCCCCGCTGCAACTCAGTGTCCCTTTCCCAGCTCGAACAAAGGTTCATTCAGACTCAAAACGTTAGCTCTATTCTCTCTCCACAGACGCTGTCAGACCTGCGAAGATTGACCAGCATTTTCTGGAATGCCCCATGGTTCGAGTTGCCCTGCTTGGCTGCCGATAGAATTACACTTTTGCTCCATGATGAATGATATGTGTGCAACATTAGACTGAGTACTCACCTGATGAAGGAGCAGCACACCGAAAGCTCGTGATTCCAAATAAACCTTTTGGACTTTAACCTGGTGTTGTGAGTCTTCTTACTGTGCCCACCCCAATCCAACACCAGCCTCTCCACATCACATTAGATTGAGACCATGGAATGCCATCGAGCACATCCCAGAGCAGCTTGCACTCTGGGATTAGAGCAACTCTTGGTCAAGAGCTTCAGGTTTTTAGTGTCCAGATCACAAACAATCTGTCCTGGTCCTCCCATGTCGGCACTTTCACCATGCCTCGACTTTCTCACAAGACTAAGGAAATTTGGCATGTCAGCTACGACTATCACCAACTTTTACAGATGCACCAGAGAAAGCATTCCTTCTGGTTGTATCACAGTTTGGTATGGCTCCTGCTCTTCCCGAGACTGCAAGGAGCTACAAGGAGCTTCGTGAATGTAGCCCAATCCATCACGAAAACCAGCCTCCCATCCATTGATTCTGTCTACGCTTCCTTTTGCCTCGGCAAAGCAGCCAGCATAGCCAAGGACCCCACACACCCCGGACATCCTCTCTTCCACCTTCTTGGTTCAGGGAAAAAGTTACAAAAGTCTGAGGTCACGTACCAACCAACTCAAGAACAGCTTCTTCCCTGCTGCTGTCAGACTTTTGAATGGACTTACCTTGCATTAAGTTGCTCTTTCTCCACACCCTAGCTATGACTGTAACACTACATTCTGCTCTCACTCGTTTCCTTCTCTATGAACGGTATGTTTTGCCTGTATAGTGCACAAAAAACAATACTTTTCACTGTGTGTTAATACATGTGACAATAATAAATCAAATCAAATCAAGTGCCCAAGGAAAGAGAGGCCAACCGATCAGACAATGTAGTTGCCAAGAGCTCCCAGCCCAAAGGAAGAGTGAGGAGTAAAATTCAAGGTGGTAACTTTGGCACCTTGGTTAAGCCAACCATCAACATATGGACCCAAGGAAAGGGTCAGCTGTCAATCCTCATCTCCATCACTGTCTGGAAAAGACAGTCATGATGTGGAGATGCCGGCGTTGGACTGGGGTAAACACAGTAAGAAGTTTAACAACACCAGGTTAAAGTCCAACAGGTTTATTTGGTAGCAAAAGCCACACAAGCTTTCGGAGCTGCAAGCCCCTTCTTCAGGTGAGTGGGAATTCTGTTCACAAACAGAGCATATAAAGACACAAACTCAATTTACATGAATAATGGTTGGAATGCGAATACTTACATCGTGATTCACGATGCTCCACTTCTCCAGCTTCCACCCTAAACACGTTAAAGAAGCCATCCCCTACGGACAAGCCCTCCGAATACACAGGATCTGCTCGGATGAGGAGGATCGCAACAGACACCTCCAGACGCTGAAAGATGCCCTCATAAGAACAGGATATGGCGCTCGGCTCATTGATCAACAGTTCCAACGCGCCACAGCGAAAAACCGCACCGACCTCCTCAGAAGACAAACACGGGACAGTGGACAGAGTACCCTTCGTTGTCCAGTACTTCCCCGGAGCGGAGAAGCTACGGCATCTCCTCCGGAGCCTTCAACATGTCATTGATGAAGACAAACATCTCACCAAGGCCATCCCCACACCCCCACTTCTCGCCTTCAAACAACCGCACAACCTCAAACAGACCATTGTCCGCAGTAAACTACCCAGCCTTCAGGGGAACAGTGACCATGACACCACACAGCCCTGCCACAGCAACCTCTGCAAGACGTGCCGGATCATCGACACAGATGCCATCATCTCACGTGAGAACACCATCCACCAGGTACACGGTACATACTCTTGCAATTCGGCCAACGTTGTCTACCTGATACGCTGCAAGAAAGGATGTCCCTAGGCATGGTACATTGGGGAAACTATGCAGATGCTGCGACAACGGATGAATGAACACCGCTCGACAATCACCAGGCAAGACTGTTCTCTTCCTGTTGGGGAGCACTTCAGCGGTCATGGGCATTCGGCCTCTGATATTCGGGTAAGCGTTCTCCAAGGCGGCCTTCGCGACACACGACAGCGCAGAGTCGCTGAGCAGAAACTGATAGCCAAGTTCCGCACACACGAGGACGGCCTCAACCGGGATATTGGGTTCATGTCACACTATTTGTAACCCCCACAGTTGCCTCGACCTGCAGAGTTTCACTGGCTGTCTTGTCTGGAGACAATACACATCTTTTTAGCCTGTCTTGATGCTCTCTCCACTCACATTGTTTTGTTTCTTAAAGACTTGATTAGTTGTAAGTATTCGCATTGACGAAGGAGCAGCATTCCGAAAGCTAATGGCTTTTGCTACCAAATAAACCTGTTGGACTTTAACCTGGTGTTGTTACACTTCTTACTGTGGAAAAGACAGTACCAGGATCACTGGGGGATACGGAGTAGTCTTCATTTCTAACTATCATGCGAGAGAAATTATTAGTGCCAGTTCATTCAGAGGCTGTTAAACTGTGATTTTGATCTGATGAAGATGATGATGAAAATGGATTCACCTGTCACTCCAACGAGTGTGTGCTCAGTAAGGAGACCTATTGATCACTGACGAGGTTGGTGTCATCTCATATTTGATGTTAAACCATATCTTGATTGGCAGATCTGATGGCTAGTGTTCCAGATGAAGCCACCATTGGAGGGGTAGGTGAAGGCACTGGCTTTGCATTCTGCTCACTTGTCCTGTAGGGACCTAACTCTGCTCTCCGCAAATGTTGAGATTGCTTGATGACGGAGACTCCTCCAGTTGGGTCTGTCTCTGGTTAATTTGCAATAGGAGCAGGGTTACATCGAAACAGAGATAGAAAATTGCTGAATCTTGCCATGAGAACCGTCATATATTTCATTTCAAATCAAACACTTTGCTGCTTTCTCATTGCCTCAAACAAGTGCCTTTCATTCCACCATCAGAAAAGAGAGGACAGCTCAAATTTCACCCAAGTGCAAAATCATCGTATTCAATACAGCTTCATCCTTTGGCCATCACACTGAGAGTATCATGAGTTCATCAAACTGCTCCTCAGCAGTGGCAGCACGGAGAGGCATAGATCACGTTTAAAATAGTTACTGTTCAGCCAGTAGAGGAAGTTTTAAAGAGAAATTCCAACCAGCATTCCAACCATTATCTTGCAGTTGAGTCTGTGTCTATATAAGCCCTGTTTGTGAACCCAACTCTCCATTCACCTGAGGAAGGAGCAGCGCTCCGAAAGCTCATGATTCCAAATAAACCTATTGGACTTTAACCTGGTGTTGTGAGCCTTCTTACTGTGTCCACCCCAGTCCAACGTCCACATCTCCACATCATGTAAACCAGAATAGGGCTATCGATGGAGCACATTTGCTGCAACACAAATGGGTAAGAACAGGTGATGTCCATCATAGGATAGACTCCCTCCTGTGTGTTGAAGCAGTGGACTTGATAAATTAATGGTCTTTTCTCATGACATGTTTTCTTCAGTAATGGCTGTGATTTTTACACTTTCTCACACAGGACAATGTGAAGTACTCGATCCAATCAAAGGATAATTTCGATTTTGTACACAAGGATCATTATCGAATCAAAGGACAAGTTAAATTTGTATGCAGTGATCAATTCTTTTCATTCATTCATTGGATGTGGGCATCATTGGCTGCCTATCCCTAATTGCCCTTGACCTGAGTGGTTTACATGGCCATTTCAGACAGTGTTTAAGAGTCAAACATGTTGCTGTCGATCGGGAGACATATGGAGGCCAGACCGGGTAAGGACAGCAGATTTCCTTCCCTAAAGGACATCAGTAAGGTCAACTCCCAGAGATGCTCAAGACATTTAGCATGTTGACTCGGAGAAGTACCAGTCAGAAAGGCCAGCAAACATTGATCCGATGAGGATGGTGTTGATGGATTCTCCTGTCATGGCAATGTTCATCATGAGACCTTTACTGAATTCAAACCATTTATTGAATTCAAATGTTACCATCTGCCATAGAGGAACTCAAACCTGAGTCCCCAGAGCTGGTTCTCCAGATGACTAACCCAGTGATTATCCCACTCCACCACCAACCCCCCATTTCAATTTCAATTGTCCACTTGCTCCTCACTCCAACGTGTTCTTCCATCTGCTCAGTACCTCCAGCACACATCTGCTATTCACTTTGCCTTTTTAAAATTCCTCTCACTTGTGTCTCGAAATCTTTGTTTGTGCTCTGTACGAAAATCATCCCATTCTGTTCCTGTGAGTTATTTAAATGCAGTATCTGCTTTGGATCTCCAAGAATCTCTACAATTCCAAGGATTCATAGGTGACCATGTATTTATAGATCTCCACCCCCACTCCCCGTCCCCCACCATCTTGCCCGACTATGCCAAACTCTGTCTCTCTCCTGCACATCTTAGAATCCTGTCAGCATAGAAAAATCGTAACTAGAAGCAGGAATAGGCCATTCGGCCCGTCGAGCCTGCTCGACAATTAATTATGATCATGGTTGATTATCCAATTCAATATCCTCATTTCCCTCCTCCCCACTCCCCCATATCCCTTGATGCCTTTCGCCCCATGATCGACATCTAATTTCTTCTTGAAATCAGACAATGTTTTGGCCTCAACTACTTTCTGTGGAGTGAATTCCACACATTCACTCCTCTCTGGGTGAAGACATTTCTCCTCATCTCTGTCCTAAAATGTTTACCCCTTATCCTCAAACTATGGACCATAGTTCTGGACTCCCCCCACCATCAGCAACATTCTTTCTGAATCTAAACCACCATCTCGGGCATCAATCCCACCAGAGCCGAGATGTCATGACACAGCTGACTTTGTCTTTCTGGTTATATTGGAGAATCTGGACCTTGTTTAACAGTGCTCCAAACTCTAAAACAGAAAAGGTTGGAAGTGTGCAGTAGGGCCAACAGCCTGAGGAAGAAGCCACAGGCTCATTCTTCTTGTTGAGACACTTACCTCTAATCTTCTTATCATACCTGCTCACATATACGTCAACAGTTGACAGAAGACAAGATTGATGCCCGAGGTTAAAATATCCATAACTAACCAAATTCACATGCCTAGTTACACTGTTTATCCATTAATAGGAGACCAGAGGCTTCCAGGCAGGAACAACAATAAGAATGATTCGTCTTTCATGAATTTTAGCTTGGCAATTGATAGGTTAGCTCTTGGCTCAATAATTTAATGCATGCCGCTTCGACCAAGAGCATAGGATTATCTCAAACCTTTTACACCAAGCCTGAGGTTTAATTGGATTATCCCGTCCTTATCACCAGGAAAATGCCTGCAATTAAATACTTCTGCCCAAAGAGTTAATCCTTTAATTTGTTTTCAGTTTAGGTGGATAAATTCTAAAATCCACACTTCCTTCGTTTTTATCCTGTTTCCTGAACAGGTCGTGAACAGATTCATTTTCACAATGTTATTTCATTGTTCTTTACTTAGATTGATTCACCAATCTATCAGCCTTGTATCCACTTGTAGCTTTGGTCTTTAAGTTAATAGAATGTGAATAAACGACAGAGCTGTGGGTAATAACACCTCATGAATTTCTTCCCGACCGAAATATAAAGAATGTAATAACGAAGGCAATTCATTGATGACAAATCAATTATCACAAGGCATGATATTGTGTAACAGAACTCAATGAGCAGGCCTTTCTCACTTGTGGCAAGGTGATGATGCCCTGTGGCACATTCCCTGGTGGTGAGGCGGGTGAGCCATGCAAAACATCATAGACCTCAGCGGGACTGGAAGATCCCACTGGCGGCCAATGATAAGCCACACCCGCTGTTGGAGAATATGCCACAGGGTGGCTGGAAAATCTCAACCATTATCATAGAATCATAGAATCCCTACAGTGCAGAAGGAGGCCATTCAGCCTACTGAGCCAGCACCAACAACATTTGCACGTAGGCCCTATCTGCATAATCGCACCTATTTACCCAGCTAATCTCCCTGGGGCAATTTATCATGGCCAATCAACCTAACCCGCACATCTTTGGAGCGTCAGAGGAAAGCGGAGCACCCGGATGAAACCCACGCAGACATGGGAAGAATGTGTAGACTGCACTGACAGTCACCCAAGGTCGGAATTGAACCCGCATCCCTTGCACTGCACGGCAGCAGTGCTAACCACTGTGCCACCATGTTATGATGACCACAAAGGCCATGGGGGTTCATCAATAGATCTCCCTGTGGGCTTTGTGGAGTATTAGCTGCTTTATGGAGCAAGTGGAGGCTTGCCCAATGAGATGCAGCCAGCAGGGGTTCTTAAACCTACTACTCTGCCCAGGCGATTGTTGTAATTCCTGAGGTGAAGACTACCTGACTGCAGGCTGCAGAGTCAGCCCATTCTTTTAGTACACAATAAAAGGTGTTCGTGATCACAAACAGTTGGCTGAATTACTACATCGGCCAACATTAATAAAATGTCAATATAAATTTGCAATGGAGAATGAAACTCCAGGTTGTAAAACTAACTCAGGTGCCCAGGAACCGTAGGTAGTTTATCAGCTGGGGTTAACCCAGATTTCACTGTGTCGTCACTAAATACCATGACACAGATTACTTTCTATAAGGATGCCAATAGCAGAAACATTGTACCATGCTTCTGGATTCAATGTAGCCAGTGCTTCAATGATCTTCAATGGCTGGTTAACTTAACCTCTGTAGTCGGGAAAATGCTTGAACCGATCATCAAGGAAGGAATTGCGAGACATCTGGATAGAAATTGTCCCATTGGTAAGACGCAGCATGGGTTCATGAAGGGCAGGTCATGTTTGACTAATTTGGTGGAATTCTTTGAGAACATTACATGTGCAGTGGGGACAATGGGGAACCTGTGGATGTGGTGTATCTGGATTTCCAGAAGGCATTTGACAAGGTGCTGCACCAAAGACTGCTACATAAGATAAAGGTGCACAGTGTTACAGGGAACAATGGATAGAGGATTGGTTAACTAACAGACAGCAAAGAGTGGGGGAAATGGGTGTTTTTCTGGTTGGCGATCAGTGACTGGTTGGCGATCAGTGACTAGTGGTGTGCCTCAGGGATCAGTGTTGGGACCGCAATTGTTTACGATTTACATCGATGATTTGGAGTTGGGGACCAAGTGTAGTGTGTCAAAATTCGCAGATGACACTAAGATGGGTGGAAGAGCAAAGTGTGCAGAGGACGCTGAAAGTCTGCAAAGGAATATAGCTAATCTAACTGAGTGGGTGAGGGTCTGGCAGATGGAGTACAATGTTGGTAAATGTGAGGTCATCCATTTTGATAGGAATAACAGCAAAATGAACTATTATTTAAATGGTAGAAAATTGCAACATGCTGCTGTGCAGAGGAACCTGGGTGTCCTTGTGCAGGAAACTCAAGGAGTTGGTTTGCAGGTGCAGCAGGTCATTAAGAAGGCAAATTGAATTTTGTCTTTCATTGCTAGAGGGAAGGAGTTTAAAAACAGTGAGATTATGTTGCAGCTGTATAAGGTGCTAGTGAGGCCACACCTGGTGTACTGTGTACAGTTTTGGTCTCCTTGATTGAGAAAGGATATACAGGCACTGGAGGGGGTGCAGAGGAGATTCACTAGGTTGATTCCGGAGTTGAGAGGGTTGGCTTATGAGGAGAGACTGAGTAGACGGGGGTGAAACTCATTGGAATTCAGAAAAATGAGGGGAGATCTTGTAGAAACATATAAGATTATGAAGGAAATAGATTAGAAGCAGGGAAGTTGTTTCCACTGCCGGGTGAAACTAGAACTAGGGGGCATAGCCTCAAAATAAGAGGAAGCAGATTTATGATTGAGTTGAGGAGGAATTTCTTCAAACAAAGGGTTGTGAATCTGTGGCATCCCCTGCCTAGTGAAGCAGTTGAAGCTACCTCATGAAATGTTTTTACGGCAAGGATAGATAAATTTTTGAACAGTAAAGGAATTAAGGGTTATGGTGAGTGGGTGGGTAAGTGGAGCTGAGTCGACAAAAAGATCAGCCATGATCTTATTGAATGGGAGAGCAGGCTCCTAGTTCTTATGTTCTTATGTTCTTATCTCAGCAGGTCAGGAAAGCTGAATATAGTTGCACGTTCATTTACACCCTGCTATGTGCAGACCACCCCAACCCCTTCACCCCACCTTGCGATGCTGTTCCATCACACCACTCTTCACACCCACCTCCTGTGTGTGTGCATCCATCCTCATTCCAAACATTTCCTCACATCCCCAGCTATCCATCCACCACACAGCAGCACAGTGGTTAGCACTGCTGCTTCACAGGTCCAGGGACCTGGGTTCGATTCCCAGCTTGGGTCACTGTCTGTGTGGAGTTTGCACTTTCTCCTCGTGTCTGCGTGGCTTTCCTCCAGGTGCTCCGGTTTCCTCCCACAGTCCAAAGATGTGCGGGTTGGGTTGATTGGCCAGGTTAAAAATTGTCCCTTAGAGTCCTGAGATGCGTAGATTAGAGGGATGAGCGGGTAAATATGTGGATATGTGGGGGTAGGGCCTCGGTGGGATCGTGGTCGGTGCAGACTCGATGGGCCGAATGGCCTCCCTCTGCACTGTAGGGTTTCTATGACGATTCTAAGACTCCCACTTAACCTCACTCTTATCCAACTGGCTTCGCATTCCTGATCATCACCCTCACCACACCCACTGGATGAACACATGCCAAGACGCTCAGAGGGCTGGTATTTCCTCGTTGCAGAGATGCAGAGGATTGGGAAGATGGAGAGCCAGAGCTGGTTCTCCACAGATTTCCTGGGCATTAACAGCAGAAGAGGAAGAACTGGAGATCAGCGGCATTTCAGCATTTCTGACCATTAAGGAGAAGAGACTAGGGCCTTGCAGCGACCTGGTGACAGAGTTAAATATCAATGACTCTCATTGGGGTTTCAACAGAGAGTGAAATATTATCATCTCTGAAGTGGGAAAAATATACAGAAGAGTACACTTTAGAAATGACTGCCTGGCACATAAAGAGTTAAGACCACAAACAGGCACTGACTCTTAGCCCAGACAATTACTTAGCATTAAAGACACTCAGACAACTACTTGTAAATTAAAATATGCAGGAATTAGATACTGCAGGTAGCCAATGGAAATCGGGACAAAAGGGTCTGGTAAAGAGATTAGCTACAGGTGGGATTGGGAATACAAAATGCAGGAAAACCAATTCGAACAAAGAACAAAGAACAGTACAGCACAGGAAACAGGCCCTTCGGCCCTCCAAGCCTGTGCCGATCCTTGGTCCAACAAGACCAATCGTTTGTATCCCTCCATTCCCAGGCTGCTCATGTGGCTATCCAGGTAAGTCTTAAACGATTTCAGCGTGCCTGCCTCCACCACCCTACTTGGCAGCGCATTCCAGGCCCCCACCACCCTCTGTGTAAAAAACATCCCTCTGATATCTGAGTTATACTTCGCCCCTCTCACCTTGAGCCCATGACCCCTCGTGTAAACTACTGTATGAACAGACCGAAAATAAAGTCATTGATAGTCACTGACGTAGGAAATGTAGTAAGAAGTCTCACAACACCAGGTTAAAGTCCAACAGGTCTATTTGGTAGCAAATACCAAAAGCTTTCGGAGCACTGCTCCTTCGTCAGATGGAGTGGAAATGTGCTCTCAAACAGTGCAAACAGACAAAATCAAGTTGCAGAATACTGATTAGAATGCGAATCCGACAGCCAGCCAGGTCTTTAAGGTACAGACAATGTAGGAAATGTATCCATTCATAGAACAATGCGATGTTAACATGCTTATGTCTGTATCTGTCTGTATTTGTCTATAACGATGTGTTTAACGATCGATCACCTACTTGATTACAACGATGTGATAATGGCTAAATGTCCGGTCCATCTATTGTGTAAAGGGTATAAAGATGAACCGCTCCTATTGTCTCATTGAGAGAAGGTTTTGCTGCTTGTTAGTGCCTTTTCTCCACGAAGCTTCGCAAAAATAAAACAGGATATTTGAAACCTTCAAGCCTGACCTCGTGGTACATTTCCCACAACAATCTCCATAACGCTACGTGCAGCATGCTTACCTGGCCAGTAAAATGATTATCTTTTCTCTCTGTCAAAGCCTTCACGTGTACAGCACTAATCAGTGGACCTCCCATTCAATAACTTTTCAAAAGATTGAATTCTTCCTTATCATACAGTCAATGTCAGGTTCAACTGGCATCATTGAATCATAGAATCCCCACAGTGCAGAAGAAGGCCATTCAGCCCTTCGAGTCTGCACCGACCAGAATCCCACCCTGACCCTATTCCCGTAACCCCATTATTTACCCTGCTAATCCCCCTGAACTAGCGTCAATTCAGCATAGCCAATCAACCTAACACGCACATCTTTGGACTGTGGGAGGAAATCGGAACACCCGGAGGAAACCCACGCAGACATGGAGAGAACGTGCAGACTCCACACAGACAGTGACCCGAGGCCAGAACTGAACCCAGGTCCCTGGCTCTGTGAGGCAGCAGTGCTAACCACTCTGCCGCCATACCTCCTGAGTGGCTTTGCAATTGCTGAATCATTGGATACTCTTTTTTTCCAGAAACCCTCCTGAGGATGAGGTGACCGACAATCTTTTCTGACTCTGCCTGTCCCACTTCTGTCAACTGGACTCTTACTTTCCTCTGAAACGCCCATCTCTCCAAGATCTGAGGAAATTCCTCCACACTCACCTATGTAGTAATCCCAATATTAAATGAGTTTGTGAGCAAAAGAGGCAGCACTCCCATTAGAAATTACAAAAAGAAGGTAAGACTTAAGTACTTTATTGAATAAGAGAATTTTTAAATTATAATAAATGTACACATAAAAAAAATACTTTTATACATTTGTTTTGTCGGTTTGTGCCTCTGTCGAGTTATCTCAGGAGTCAAGCCTGTGACAACAGCAGGAGAGCAGGGAAGCCGATGAGGGCTGAAGAATTGGGGATTGTGAGGGGAGAGCGTGCCGAGGGCAGGGGAAAGAAAGGAGACATGGTGGTGAAAAGGGGTAAAGGACAAATAGAAAAAAAGATGGATGAGAAAGAGCAAATAGGTTCAGGATTGGAGAAGGGGACAAAGCATGTGTGTGGAAACAAATGGAGATGGAGATATCCACTCCATCTGATGAAGGAGCAGCGTTCCGAAAGCTAATGCCATTTGCGAACAAATAAACCTGTTGGACATTAACCTGGTTAAAACTCTTACTGTGGAAACAAAGCCAGAGAGAGTTATTCTTATATAGCTGGTGGGCATCACTGCCTGAGCCAGCATTTATTGCCCATCCCTAATTGCACTTGGACAGAGTGGCTGGCGAGGCTGTTTCAGAGGGCATTTAAAAGTCCACCTGTGAGTCACATGTGGGCCAGACCAGGGAAGAATGAGACATTTACTTCCCTAAGGGACATTAGTGAATCATAAGACCATAAGACCAGAAGAAATAGGAGCAGAATTAGGCCACTTGGCCCATCGAGTCTGCTCCCCCATTCAATCATGACTGATTTTTTTCTCATCCCCATTCTCCTGCCTTTTCTCCATAATCCCTGATCCCCTCATTAATCAAGAACCTATCTATCTCTCTCTCAAAGACACTCAATGACCTGGCCTCCACAGCCTTCTGGAGCATAGAGTTCCACAGATTCACCACTCTCTGGCTGAAGAATTTCCTCCTCATCTCTGTTTTAAGGAATCGTCCCTTTTGCCTGAGGTTGTGCCCTCTGCTTCCAGTTTTTCTACTGGTGAAAACACCCTCTCCATGTCCACTCTCTCCAGGCCTCGCAGTATCCTGTAAGTTTCAATAAGATCCCCCCTCATCCTTCTAAACTCCAATGAGTACAGACCCAGAGTCCTCAACTGTTCCCCATATGACAAGCTCTTCATTCCAGGGATAATTCTTGTGAACCTCCTCTGGACCCCTTCCAAGGCCAGCACATCCTTCCATAGATATGGGGCCTAAAACTGCTCACAATACTCCAAACGCGATCTGACCAGAGCCCTACACAGCCTCAGAAGTACATCCCTGCTCTTGAATTCTCGCCCTCTCGACATGAATGCTAACATTGCATTTGCCTTCCTAACTGCCGATTGAACCAGCACGTTAAACTTCAGAGAATCTTGAACAATGACTCCCAAGTCCCTTTGTGTTTCTGATTTCCTAAGCATTTTCCCATTTAGAAAATAGTCTATGCCCCCATTCCTCCTTCCAAAGTGCATAACCTCACACTTTTCCACATTGTATTCCATCTGCCACTTCTTTGCCCACTCTTCTAAACTGTCCAAGTCCTTCTGCAGCCCCCCTGCTTCCTCAATGATACCTGTCCCTCTACACACCTTTGTATCATTTAGGAAAAGTGCCGTCAGTTCCTTCCTAAAATCATTCATGTCTATTGTGAAAGGTTGTGCTCCCAGCACTCACCCCTGAGGCACACCACTAGTCTCCAGGTGCCACCTTGAGAAACATTCCTTTATCCCCACTCTCTGCCTTCTGCCAGTCAGCCAATCCTCCATCCATGCCAGGATCGTACCCTTAACAACACGAGCATTTAACTTAATTAGCAGTCTCCTATGTGACGCCTTGTCAAAGGCCTTCGGGAAATCTAAATAAATCACATCCACTGGTTCTCCTTTACCTGACTTCTTTGTTACCTCCTCAAAGAAATCTAATAGATTTGTCAGACATGACCTCCCCTTGACAAAGCCAAGCTGACTCAGCCCTACTTTATCATGCACTTCCAAGTATTCTGTGATCTCATCTTTAATAATGGACTCAAAAATCTTGCCAATTACCAAAGTCAGGCTAACCGGCCTATAATTTCCCGTCTGCTGCCTCCCTCCCTTCTTAAACAGCTGTGTCACATGAGCTACTTTCCAGTCCTCTCGTACCCTCCCTGCCTCCAGTGATTCCTGAAAGATCACCACCAATGTTGCCACAATTCCCTCAGCTATCTCTTTTAGAACCCTGGGGTGTAGTCCATCCGGTCCAAGTGATTTATCCACCTTCAGATCATTCAGTTTCACAGAACCTTCTCCTTAGTGATGGCCTCTAAACTCACCTGTGCTCCTGACTCACCTGGAGCTCTGGCATCCCACTGGTGTCTTCCACCCTGAAGACTGATGCAAAGTAACTACTCAGTTCCTCTGCCATTGATTTGTTTCCTATTATTACTTCTTCAGCCTCATTTTCCAGTGATCCAATGGCTAATTTTGCCTCTCTCTTACCTTTTATATATTGAAAAAAACTCTTCCTGTCTCCTTTTTTATTACTGGCTAACTTACATTCATATTTCACCTTCTCCCCCTTATTGCTTTCCTCTGCTTGCTTTTAAATGCTTCCCAATCCTCTGGCTTCCCACTAATCTTCGCCACTTTGTGTGCTTTTTCTTTTGCTTTTATGTTGTCCTTGACTTCCCTCGTCAGCCATGGATGCTTCGTCCTCCCCTTAGCATGTTTCCTCCTCCTTGGGATGAATTTCTGTTGTGCCTCCCGAATAACTCTCAAACACTCCTGCCATTGCTGTTCCACTGTCTTCCCTGCTCGGATCCCTTTCCAATCAACTCTGGACAGCTCCTCCCTCTTGGACTTTGCCGTTTCCTTTATTTAATTGTAATACCGTTACATCTGACTCCAGCTTCTCCCTCTCAAACTGCAGTGTAAATTCTATCATATTGTGGTCACTGCTCCCTCAGGGTTCCTTCACCTTAAGTTCCCAAATCAAGTCTGCCTCATTACACATCACCAAATTCAGAATTGCCTGTTCCGTTGTAGGTCCTGTCACAAGCTGCTCCAAGAAGCCATCTCTCAGACAGTCCACAAATTCCTTTTCTTGGGATCCACTACCTACCTGATTTTCCCAGTCCACCTGCATATTGAAGTCCCCCATGATTATTGTAATGATGCCTTTCTTAGATGCCTTTTCTATCTCCTGATTTATTTTCTGCCCCACATCCTGAATACTACTGTGGGGCCTGTACATAACTCCCATCAGTGTGGGGTTTTACTTTATGACAATCAACAATAGTTCCATGGTCATGGTTAGACTTTTACTTCATTCAGATTTCACCATCTGCTGCTGCAGGATTCGAACACGCTTTCCCAGAGCATCACATTGGGTTTTTGGATTACTAATCCAGTGACCACATCACCACAGTTACATGCTCGTTTGAGATAGCTGTGCTTTGAAATATACGGGGAGTAAAGACGTGATAACACAGGGGGCACGACAAGGTTTTGATATTGATAAATTTCATGTTGCTTGCATGAAATCAGTGCCACATTGATGCCCAAGTAACAAGGCAGATGAGTGAGACCCAAGGCTGGTGGACAGGTTAAACATTGGGGTGTGTAGTTCCCAATGATTTCAATATTTCTGGTGGCTGTATTGAAACAGCATTGCTGATATCCAGACTTCTACTGGGAGAGAAACCAAAACCATTTGCCCCTGTGGATGGATTCCCCAAGATTCACTGCCAATGGATCGAAAAGCCCATAAAACAAAGCACGTTTCACCAAGTGTCAAAACTGTGAATCAAGAATCATTTTCCTGAAAGAAAATGAATAATTTCTGAATAATCGTTCATTAATTTTACATTTTCAATCGACTTAATTCTAAATAAACGAATTTCCCGATTGTCGCTGCTAGTAGATGAGGTGCCACAGTGAGAAATCACCTTTCCATCCACACTTCCTCCAACTATCGGTTGTGTTTTGATCAGTAAAACAGCCTGAAACTGCGAAGAAATTACTTCTCCATTGCTCAACCTTCAGACATAATTGGCTGGATTTGGGGAGAAATGAACTCGAAGGAAATGCTAATTTGAAGTCTCTTTTAGCATCCAAAATGACTGTTCTTGAAATTTAACAACTTCAAAGCATGAACTCTCTCCTCCACATTCACCCCATTTCCATGTATTTTATTTCATTTCTTCCTTTCATTTTATTCACCCCATTTTTATTACTTTATGTTCTTAATTTGATATTTCCACTTCTAAAATCTCACTTCCCATCTTGTTTTCCAACCTCACTCCAGTACGATGGGCCAACTGCTACATTCCTCAGGTTGTCCTTTGACACTGTGCATCTTTGTTCTGCCATTCACACATTGCACTCTCTTAACGGACGCTCTAAGCACCATTCTCAGCTTTTATCGTCACCATTTGCACTCCCTGATATTTGTCTATGCCACTCCAACAATTATGGCCAATCAATACGTGGTGGCACGGTGGCACAGTAATTAGCACTACCATCTCACTGCGCTAGGGACCCGGGTTCGATACCTGGCCTTGGGTCTCTGTCTGCACGTTCTCCCCGTGTCTGTGTGGGTTTCCTCCAGGTACTCCGGTTTACTCCCACAGTCCAAAGATGTGCGTGTTAAGTTGAGTTTCCATGCTAAATTCCTCCTTAGTGTTAGGAGGATTAGCCAGGATAAACATGTGGGGTTATGGGGATAGGAGTTGGGTGGGATTGTGGTCGGTGCAAACCTTTTGGGCTGACTGGCCTCCTTCTGCATTGTGGGATACTATGATTCCAACCCACCTCCCTCTACCCCTCACAGTATAAATCTTGTACAAATTTTCTTGTTTTCAGATCTGACAACGTTTCATCCAGACTCAAAATGTTGGCTCTGTTCTCTCTCCACAGAGGCTGTCAGACCTGCTGAGAATTTCCAGCATTTTCTGTTTTTGTTTTAGATTCCAGCATCCACAATATTTTGTCTTGACCAGTTCTTGAAATTTAAATCGGGTGAATGTTTAAAAACAAGCCAGAAAGAAACTAAAGGTTGTTCTCAAATTATGGGACACTCTTCCTTCTCTTTTATTTCTTGTTCATTTCCCCACACTGGAAATATTATTTTTTTAGAACTGATAAGGCTGAGTTGATCTAATCCTCCTTCAAGGCTTTGATCCTTCAGCTCCCGACTCTCTAATTCTGGTCACTTTGGTGAAATTGGGGCATTCGCAACTCATTCAGAGAAAAACCTTCTTGCAGTTCATTGTGACGGACTTCTTCGAACTAACCGCAGGAGACTCAGGGATAATCGTTCATTCATGATTCAAGCATGGAGGCCACTACCCCAGAGAAATCTCCAAAGCAGCACTCTCCTCTAATACAGCATTCAGTTCTAATACAGCTCAAACAGGGAGAGCACTCCAATTCATCCCTCTCCTCGTAAGTCACGGATACACACTGTTTATGCAGTTAATCAGCACACCAAACATTGGTTAAAATTCCGATCTTCAGAGAGCCCGACAGTGCAGAAAGAGGTCATCTGGCCATCGAGTCTGCACCGAACACAATCCCACCCAGGCCTTACCCCCAATATCCCGACACATTTATCCGCTAATCCTTCTAACCTCTACATCTCAGGACACTAAGGGGCAATTTAGCATGGCCAATCAACCTAACCTGCACATCTTTGGACTGTGGGAGGAAACCGAAGCAGCCGGAGGAAACCCACGCAGCCATGAGGAGAATGTGCAAACTCCACACAGTCAGTGACCCAAGCCGGGAATCGAACCCAGGTCCCTGGACCTCTGAAGCAGCAGTGCTAACCACTGTGCTACCGTGCCACCCATTGTCCACATTTATTCATTTACTGGAACAGATTTGAATATCTTTCCCCAATATTATCTCCAGATTTGTATGGGGGTTACATGCATAGTTTTAGTTAAATCATTAGCGTCACAAGTAGGTTTACATCAACGCTGCAATGAGATTACTCTGAAAATCCGCTCGTTGCCGCACTCCGGCGCCTGTTCGGGAGTACACTGAGGGAGAATTTAGTATGACAAATGTACCGAACCAGCATGTCTTTCAGACTGTGAGATGAAACTGGAGCACCCGGAGGAAACGCACACAGACACGGGGAGAACATACAAACTCCACACAGACAGTGACCCGAGCCAGAAATCGAAGCCAGGTCCTGGTTCCCTGCAGCAGCAGTGATAACCACTGTGCCACCGTGCCGCCCATCAAGAAAGCTAAGGTGGAGCAAAGTGACTCGGAAAGTTGCAGAATTAGCAAATGTCACAACCCAAAATTAGGCCATTTAGTCCATCGAGATAGTTTGCGCCACTGGCACCATGTCGTGTACACTCACCTTATCACTGACTATACTCCTTACAATTCTCTTATTCAGGCATCTACCTCATTCCCCGCAGCCCCCTTCCCCACCCCCGCTTCCCGCCCCCACCAACACTGAAAGTAAACAATGACAGTCGGATTATTTGAAATTTGCTTTTATTGATCATACAAAGTACTATTCTAAGAACCCAAAACCAATGCAGCAGAATACAGTTAATATTGCAAAGTTTATCATAAATGCACATGGAGACCGCGTGACCTTACTTCTTGCTGCACCTTCAGTCTATGGAGTCTTTATTACAGTCGAGAAACTGGCAGTGCAGTTACAATATCATAATTTCTTGCTAAATAGACTATGTCATCTAAAATAATTTCTTCAGAACGATTTTCTTTTTGTTATTGAAGTCGAAATTCTTCAGATGATGGGGTACGAAGCACGATGGGTAATGCCACATATGTTCTTGCCCTTAGCTAAGCGCATGTAGCTTCCCTCACCCCAGGATGTTCCCCATCTAGAAAAGGAGGTTACATGTTAATATCCGACACCAATCGAATCAAATCCAAAATGAACAGAGTTAACAGAGGGAAATGGAGCATCGAACACAGGTGCAGGAGTAGAGGCCATTTGGCCCTTCGAGCCTGCACCACAAAAACAGCAGCGCCCAATGTAGGGATGCTTTGCAAGTTTGCTTTGGTAATATTGGCCACTTATTCATGTCTCTTGAATGCATTTGGATTCATTTAGCTTACATTCTCAGCAGGAGATCAGATTTACTTTACAAAGAGTTCACTTCCAGAGATACACAATCCATTAAGAAAAAGTCTTTGGATAATTAGATGAAGTACCAAACGAAAGAGACAACACATTTGTGTACACTTACATTTCAGATTAGTTTTGAGAAAATGCGGGGAATGCTCCTGTCCCGCCTGCCACGGGAATCATAACGGGCAAGGGTGTGGACCATGGTAAAGGCTGTTGGCCTCAGGAAGGATTTCCAGTTTTGGGATGAGCACAGCTGGAAAATTCCACCCAATGAGAGGCTACTGAGTGCAGCCTAACTTGCCTGGATGGTGCAGCTCCAGTAACACTCAAGAAGCTCGACACCATCCAGTACAAAGCAGCCCACTTGACTGGCACCGCATCCACAAACATCCACTCACTCCACCACTGACGTTCAGTCGCAGCAATGTGTACTATCTACAAGATGCACTGCAGTAATTCACCACAGATCCTGAGACAGCACCTGCCAAACCCACGAGCACTTCCATCTAGAAAGACAAGGGCAGCAGATACATTGGAATACCACAAGAGATCATGTCCCACTACCTTGATTGAGTTTTTTGAGGAAGTGACGAAGATGATTGATGAGGGTAGGACAGTGGATTTTGTCCACATAGACTTCAGTAAGGCCTTTGACATGGTCCCTCATGGCAGACTGGTACAGAAAGTGAAGTCGCACAGGATCAGATGTGGGCTGGCAAGGTGGATATAGAACTGATTCAGTCATAGAAGACAGAGTGTAGCAGTGGAAGGATGTGTTTCTGAATGGAGGGCTGTGACAAGTGGTGTTTCTCAGGGATCAGTGCTGGAACCTTTTCTGTTTGTAATATATATAAATGATTTGGAGGAAAACGTAACTGGCTTAATTCGTAAGCTTGTGGACGACACAAAGGTGGCAGATTTGCGGAGAGTGATGAGGACCGTGAGAGGATACAGCAGGATATAGACCGGTTGGAGACTTGTGCGGAGAGATGGCTGATGGAGTTTCATGCGAACAAATATGAGGTAATGCATTTTGGAAGGTCTGATAATGAGAGGAAATATACAGTAAATGGCAGAACCCTTAAGCGTATTGAAAGGCAGACGGATCTGGGTGTGCAGGTACACCCAGTGGCAACGTAGATGGAGAAGATAGTCAAGAAGGCATACAGTATGCTTGCCTTCATCGGCCGGGGCATTGAATTTAAAAATTGGCAAGTCGTGTTGCAGCTTTATACAACCTCACTCAGGCCACACTTGGAATATAGTGTGCAATTCTGGTCGCAAAACTACCAGAAGGATGTGGAGGCTTTGGAGAGTGTACAGAAAAGATTTACCAGGATGTTGTTTGGTATGGAGTACATTAGCTATGAGGAGAGGTTGAAGAAACTTGGTTTGTTCTCACTGGAAAGACGGAGGTTGAGGGGGGACCTCATAGAAGTCGACAAGTTTATGAGGGGCATGGACAGAATGGATAGTCAAAGCTTTTTCCCAGGGTGGAAGAGTCAATTACTAGGGGGCATAGGTTTAAGGTGCAAGGGGGGCAGTTTAAAGGAGATGTACGAGGTAAGTTTTTTACACTGAGGGCGGTGGGTGCCTGGAACTCGCAGCCGGGGAGGGTAGTGGAAGCAAATATGATAGTGACTTTGAGGGGCATCTTGACAAATACATGACTAGGATGGGAATAGAAAGATATGGTCCCTGGAAGGGTTTTAGTTCAGATGGGCAACATGGTCGGTGCGGGCTTGGAGGGCCGAAGGGCTTGTTCCTGTGCTGTAATTTTCGTTGTTCTTTGTTCTTCCCATTGATATTCAAAATGTCATTTGAAACATAGAAAATAGGAGCAGAAGTAGGCAATTCGGCCCTTTGTGCCTGCTCCAACATTCATTATGATCATGGCTGATCATCCAGTTCAGTAACCTGCTCCCGGTCCCGCCCTACCCCCGCACCCCACTTTGTACCATTTTATCCCTTCAGCCTCAAGAGTTATATCGAACTCCTTCTTGAAAACATACAGGGTGGGATTCTCTGCCCCCCTCGACCCCAAACCCCCCCGGAACACTCTCCCCCACAGCGCGTTTCTTACTGGCGGGAGATGGACCACCGTTGGCAAGCAGTGGGATGCTCTGCACCCTCATGCCACCCCTCACCCTCCCTCCCCACTCCCCCCACCCACACCCCTCCCACCACTGGGAAACCCGCAGTGGGAGTGCGCCATCAACTGGAAGATCTCACCCACAATGTTTTGGCCTCAGTTATTTTCTGTGGTCCAGAATCCCACAGGTTGCCACTCTCTGGGTAAAGAAACATCCCCTCATCTCAGTTCTAAATGATTTACCCCATATCGGAAAGAGTGTGACGCCTGGTTTTGGACTCCCCCACCATCGGGAACACTCTTCCTGCATCGACCCTGTCAACTCCTGTTGTGTTCCACTATAGCTGAGGATTCTCAGAATCAGGAACTTTTGTAAACACATTTTGGAAAAGTTAAGTCAATCAAATCAGTTGACTTGCATTGAACAGACATGGTTTAATGTAGAAGGGACCTACCTGGTTTGACTAACGCCAGTGCACCTTTCGGGAAATATTATATGTTTCATCCATTGTTTCCAGTTTCTCCAATTCAAAATCCAACAATGCCCGGTCTGTCTCATTTCCCAGTTCAGATGTCATTGCATCCGTGTACAAACCAGCAAACTCCCTTTGTGTCTGGGAGAAAGGATTGCATGTTAACTAGGAGACTTACCCGTGTGATTGTAATGATATAAAAGCACCAATCACTCAGGAAAGATTGAGTAAACATGCTGTGGGTTCATTCGTTAAGACTCGGCACATAGGAACATTTATACAGCAATACAAAGCTTGACAACACCAGAGCAGCCGAGTCAACTGCTGTGTGCTCAGTTGAACATCAAAAGTGAAACTGATTGCAGCATGACATCACTGGAGAGAAGTTTGTCATGCTATAATCCCTTAAAGGCATGTTACAACATGAGTATTTCTGCAAGATACGGAAATCCAAAAAGGTGCCACAGTGGCACAGTGGTTATCATTACTGCCCCACAGTGCCAGGGACCTGTGCATGTGGTCCATTCCCGGCTTGGGTCACTGTCTGTGTGGAGTCTGCACATTCTCCCCGTGTCTGCGTGGGTTACCCCCGAGTGATACAGTTTCCTCCCACACTTTGAAAGTCTCCAAAGATGTGTGTGATAAATTGATGGGCCATGCTAAATTGACCCTGAGTGTCCTGGTAGCGGATGTTGGGGGGATTAGCCAGGTCAATAAGTGGGATTTTGGGGATAAGGATCGGGTGGGATTGATGTCAGTGCAGACTTGATGGGCCAAATGGCTTCCTTCTGCTGATAGCCCCATTGAAGTGTATGAACTGAAGACAGTCGGTGTACCGTGTGCAGTAATTGTACCTTTGCTTGGTCGGGATATAATTCTTCGGTTTCAATGCTGTGGTCTCACATATATTGGATGGCACGATACGGTAAGCTTCAAATGCAACCATGGGTCTCATATTCATCGGAGCAGTCAATGATGAGGAGGAGGGTGGAGAGGGAGGGAACACACCTCCCACTCTCTGCTCATTAAAGCCACTGGAAACCTGTCATCTTTGCCGGGCAGCCTTATTTAAACTAAGTGTGTTTCCGACTCATTTTCTCCCAACGGTACAAGCAATACTCATCCCCACCCTGTCAAGCTGATGTCCACTCCCACCATGCACCTTGGTAAAATTCAGCCCACGCACTATTGAGGTTCCATGCTTCACAAAACAACTCTCTTGCCCTTTATCATTGAACTTTGACCACATGATTTCATGACATCGAGGTATTAAAAAGTCAAATTGTAAATCAGCTTTGTTTATTTTATTTCCCCATCTGGACTTATGAGAATATGCTTGGCATCCAAAGCTTTGAATCAGAACATTGGCATTGGAAAATGCAGAAGCACCTGAATGTATATGTACCTTTATTAATATTCAAAATGTATGATTCTCTGTTCCCTGTCTGAATCCCTGAGATCCAATTGCCTGCTGCTGTGCTCAGTATCTCTGCCTATTAGCTGCTAGAGGAACAGCACCCACAAGTTCTTCCTCTTGCTATTTCCCACAGCTCCATCCCTCAAAACATCAAAAATGGTCCAAGTTTGTTATGGCATTAATGAATAATTGATGGAGTCCAAAAGAACTGAACAGGAAACAATCCGCAGCCCCAACAAAGTCAATCAAATCAGTTGACTTGCATTGAACAGACATGGTTTAATGTAGTAGGGACCTACCTCGTTCGATTGGGCGGGGATCCTGGATTCAGGATTCAATCCTGGACCGGTGAGCGGCGTGGGCTTGGTGGGCCAAAGGGGATGTTCCTCTGCTGAATTGTTCTTTGTTCTTTGTTCTTGTTCTTGTTCAAGCAGGTCCAGCACTCGGGAAATATTAGAAGCTCCATCAATTTCTTCCAGTTTCTCCAATTCAAAATCCAACAATGCCTGGTCTGTCTCATTTCCTGTCATTGCATCCGTGTACAAAGCAGCAAACACCCTTTGTGTCTGGGAGAAAGGATTGCATGTTAGCTATGAGGCTTACCCGTGTGGTTGTAATGGTGGAAGAGCACCAATAATTCAAGATGGATTGGGTAAAAATGTTGTGGGTTCATTCGTTAAGACGAGGCACATAGGAACATTTAATCAGCAATACAAAGCTTGACAACACCAGAGCAGCCGAGTCAACTGCTGTGTGCTCAGTTGAACATCAAAAGTGAAACTGATTGCAGCATGACATCACTGGAGAGAAGTTTGTCATGCTATAATCCCTTAAATGCATGTTACAACATGACTATTTCTGCAAGATACGGAAATCCAAAAAGGTGCCACAGTGGCACAGTGGTTATCATTACTGTCCCACAGTGCCAGGGACCTGTGCGTGTGTTCTATTCCCGGCCTGGGTCACTGTCTTTGTGGAGTCTGCACATTCTCCCCGTGTCTGCGTGGGTTACCCCCGAGTGATACAGTTTCCTCCCAAACTTCGAAAGGCTCCAAAGATGTGTGTGATAAATTGATTGGCCATGCTAAATTGACCCTGAGTATCCTGGTATGCGGATGTTGGGGGGATTAGCCAGGTCAATAAGTGGGATATTGGGGATAAGGCTTGGGTGGGATTGATGTCAGTGCAGACTTGATGGGCCGAATGGCTTCCTTCTGCTGATAGCCCCATTGAAGTGTATGAAATGAAGACAGTGGTGAACCGTGTGCAGCAATTGTACTTTGCTTGGTCGGGACATAATTCTTCGGTTTCAATGCTGTGGTCTCACATGTATTGGAAGGCACGATACGGTAAGCTTCAAATGCACCCATGGGTCTCATATTCATCGGAGCAGTCAATGATGAGGAGGGGGGTGGAGAGGGAGGGAACACACCTCCCACTCTCTGCTCATTAAAGCCACTGGAAACCTGTCATCTTTGCCGGGCAGCCTTATTTAAACTAAGTGTGTTTCCGACTCCTTTTCTCCCAAGGGTACAAGAAATACTCATCCCCACCCTGTCAAGCTGATGTCCACTCCCACCACGCACCTTGGTAAAATTCAGCCCACGCACTATTGAGGTTCCATGCTTCACAAAACAACTCTCTTGCCCTTTATCATTGAACTCTGACCACATGATTTCATGACATCGAGGTATTAAAAAGTCAAATTGTAAATCAGCTTTGTTTATTTTATTTCCCCATCTGGAATTATGAGAATCTGCTTGGCATCCAAAGCTTTGAATCAGAACATTGGCATTGGAAAATGCAGAAGCACCTGAATGTATATGTACCTTTATTAATATTCAAAATGTATGATTCTCTGTTCCCTGTCTGAAACCCTGAGATCCAATTGCCTGCTGCTGTGCTCAGTATCTCTGCCTATTAGCTGCTAGAGGAACAGCACCCACAAGTTCTTCCTCTTGCTATTTCCCACAGCTCCATCCCTCAAAACATCAAAAAAAGTCCAAGTTTGTTATGGCAGTCATGAATCATTGATGGAGTCCAAAAGAACTGAACAGGAAACAATCCGCAGCCCCAACAAAGTCAATCAAATCAGTTGACTTGCATTGAACAGACATGGTTTAATGTAGTAGGGACCTACCTCGTTCGATTGGGCTGGGATCCTGGATTCAGGATTCAATCCTGGACCGGCGAGCGGCGTGGGCTTGGTGGGCCGAAGGGGATGTTCCTCTACTGAATTGTTCTTTGTTCTTTGTTCTTGTTCTTGTTCAAGCAGGTCCAGCACTCGGGAAATATTAGAAGCTCCATCAATTTCTTCCAGTTTCTCCAATTCAAAATCCAACAATGCCTGGTCTGTCTCATTTCCTGTCATTGCATCCGTGTACAAAGCAGCAAACACCCTTTGTGTCTGGGAGAAAGGATTGCATGTTAGCTATGAGGCTTACCCGTGTGGTTGTAATGGTGGAAGAGCACCAATAATTCAAGATGGATTGGGTAAAAATGTTGTGGGTTCATTCGTTAAGACGAGGCACATAGGAACATTTAGACAGCAATACAAAGCTTGACAACACCAGAGCAGCCGAGTCAACTGCTGTGTGCTCAGTTGAACATCAAAAGTGAAACTGATTGCAGCATGACATCACTGGAGAGAAGTTTGTCATGCTATAATCACTTAAAGGCACGTTACAACATGACTATTTCTGCAAGATACGGAAATCCAAAAAGGTGCCACAGTGGCATAGTAGATATCATTACTGCCCCACAGTGCCAGGGACCTGTGCGTGTGTTCCATTCCCGGCTTGGGTCACTGTCTGTGTGGAGTCTGCACATTCTCCCCGTGTCTGCGTGGGTTACCCCCGAGTGATACAGTTTCCTCCCACACTTCGAAAGTCTCCAAAGATGTGTGTGATAAATTGATGGGCCATGCTAAATTGACCCTGAGTGTCCTGGTATGCGGATGTTGGGGGGATTAGCCAGGTCAATAAGTGGGATATTGGGGATAAGGCGAGGGTGGGATTGATGTCAGTGCAGACTTGATGGGCCGAATGGCTTCCTTCTGCTGATAGCCCCATTGAAGTGTATGAACTGAAGACAGTCGGTGTACCGTGTGCAGTAATTGTACAGGATTTATGATCATCTAGAGAAGTTTAGTATGATCAAAAGTAGTCAGCACGGCTTTGTCAAGGGCAGGTCGTGCCTTACGAGCCTGGTTGAGTTCTTTGAAAATGTGACCAAACACATTGACGAAGGAAGAGCGGTGGATGTGGTCTATATGGACTTCAGCAAGGCGTTCGATAAGGTCCCCCATGCAAGACTTCTTGAGAAAGTGAGAGGGCATGGGATCCAAGGGGCTGTTGCCTTGTGGATCCAGAACTGGCTTGCCTGCAGAAGGCAGAGAGTGGCTGTGGAGGGGTCTTTCTCTGCATGGAGGTCAGTGACCAGTGGAGTGCCCCAGGGATCTGTTCTGGGACCCTTGCTGTTTGTCATTTTCATAAATGACCTGGATGAGGAAGTGGAGGGATGGGTTGGTAAGTTTGCTGACGACACCAAGGTAGGTGGTGTTGTGGATAGTTTGGAGGGATGTCAGAAGTTGCAGCGAGACATAGATAGAATGCAAGACTGGGCGGAGAAGTGGCAGATGGACTTCAACCCGGATAAGTGTGTGGTGATCCATTTTGGCAGATCCAATGGGATGAAGCAGCAGTATAATATGAAGGGTACCATTCTTAGCAGTGTAGAGGATCAGAAGGACCTTGGGGTCCGGGTCCATAGGACTCTTAAATCGGCCTCGCAGGTGGAGGATGCGGTCAAGAAGGCGTACGGCGTACTGGCCTTCATTAATCGAGGGATTGAGTTTAGGAGTCGGGAGATAATGCTGCAGCTTTATAGGACCCTGATTAGACCCCACTTGGAGTACTGCGCGCAGTTCTGGTCACCTCATTACAGGAAAGATGTTGAAGCCATTGAAAGGGTGCAGAGGAGATTTACAAGGATGTTGCCTGGATTGGGGGGCATGCCTTATGAGGATAGGTTGAGGGAGCTTGGTCTCTTCTCCCTGGAGAGACGAAGGATGAGAGGTGACCTGATAGAGGTTTACAAGATGTTGAGAGGTCTGGATAGGGTAGACTCTCAGAGGCTATTTCCAAGGGCTGAAATGGTTGCTACGAGAGGACACAGGTTTAAGGTGCTGGGGGGTAGGTACAGAGGAGATGTCAGGGGTAAGTTTTTCACTCAGAGGGTGGTGGGTGAGTGGAATCGGCTGACGTCGGTGGTGGTGGAGGCAAACTCGTTGGGGTCTTTTAAGAGACTTCTGGATGAGTACATGGGATTTAATGGGATTGAGGGCTATAGATAGGCCTAGAGGTGGGGATGTGATCGGCGCAACTTGTGGGCCGAAGGGCCTGTTTGTGCTGTGGCTTTCTATGTTCTATGTTCTTTGCTTGGTCGGGATATAATTCTTCGGTTTCAATGCTGTGGTCTCACATGTAATGGAAGGCACGATACGGTAAGCTTCAAATGCACCCATGGGTCTTATATTCATCGGAGCAGTCAATGATGAGGAGGGGGTTGGAGAGAGAGGGAACACACCTCCCACTCTCTGCTCATCAAAGCCACTGGCAACCTGTCATCTTTGCTGGGCAGCCTTATTTAAACTAAGTGTGTTTCCGACTCCTTTTCTCCCAACGGTACAAGCAATACTCATCCCCACCCTGTCAAGCTGATGTCCACTCCCACCACGCACCTTGGTAAAATTCAGCCCACGCACTATTGAGGTTCCATGCTTCACAAAACAACTCTCTTGCCCTTTATCATTGAACTTTGACCACAATACCTTTGACCACATGATTTCATGACATCGTGGTATTAAAAAGTCAAATTGTAAATCAGCTTTGATTATTTTATTTCCCCATCTGGACTTCTGAAACTCTCTCAGGCATCCAAAGCGTTCGATCAGAACATTGGCATTGGAAAATTCAGAAGCAACTGAATGTATATGTACCTTGATTAATATTCAAAATATATGTTTCTCTGTTCCTTGTCTGAATCCCTGAGACCCAATTGTTTGCTGCTGTGCTCAGTATCTCTGCCTATTAGCTGCTAGAGGAACAGCACCCACAAGTTCTTCCTCTTGCTATTTCCCACAGCTCCATCCCTCAAAACATCAAAAATGGTCCAAGTTTGTTATGGCATTAATGAATAATTGATGGAGTCCAAAAGAACTGAACAGGAAACAATCCGCAGCCCCAACAAAGTCAATCAAATCAGTTGACTTGCATTGAGCAGACATGGTTTAATGTAGTAGGGACCTACCTCGTTCGATTCAAGCAGGTCCACCACTCGGGAAATATTCGAAACTCCATCAATTTCTTCCAGTTTCTCCAATTCAAAATCCAACAATGCCTGGTCTGTCTCATTTCCTGTCATTGCATCCGTGTACAAAGCAGCAAACACCCTTTGTGTCTGGGAGAAAGGATTGCATGTTAGCTATGAGGCTTACCCGTGTGGTTGTAATGGTGGAAGAGCACCAATAATTCAAGATGGATTGGGTAAAAATGTTGTGGGTTCATTCGTTAAGACGAGGCACATAGGAACATTTAGACAGCAATACAAAGCTTGACAACACCAGAGCAGCCGAGTCAACTGCTGTGTGCTCAGTTGAACATCAAAAGTGAAACTGATTGCAGCATGACATCACTGGAGAGAAGTTTGTCATGCTATAATCCCTTAAATGCATGTTACAACATGACTATTTCTGCAAGATACGGAAATCCAAAAAGGTGCCACAGTGGCACAGTGGTTATCATTACTGTCCCACAGTGCCAGGGACCTGTGCGTGTGTTCTATTCCCGGCCTGGGTCACTGTCTTTGTGGAGTCTGCACATTCTCCCCGTGTCTGCGTGGGTTACCCCCGAGTGATACAGTTTCCTCCCAAACTTCGAAAGGCTCCAAAGATGTGTGTGATAAATTGATTGGCCATGCTAAATTGACCCTGAGTATCCTGGTATGCGGATGTTGGGGGGATTAGCCAGGTCAATAAGTGGGATATTGGGGATAAGGCTTGGGTGGGATTGATGTCAGTGCAGACTTGATGGGCCGAATGGCTTCCTTCTGCTGATAGCCCCATTGAAGTGTATGAAATGAAGACAGTGGTGAACCGTGTGCAGCAATTGTACTTTGCTTGGTCGGGACATAATTCTTCGGTTTCAATGCTGTGGTCTCACATGTATTGGAAGGCACGATACGGTAAGCTTCAAATGCACCCATGGGTCTCATATTCATCGGAGCAGTCAATGATGAGGAGGGGGGTGGAGAGGGAGGGAACACACCTCCCACTCTCTGCTCATTAAAGCCACTGGAAACCTGTCATCTTTGCCGGGCAGCCTTATTTAAACTAAGTGTGTTTCCGACTCCTTTTCTCCCAAGGGTACAAGAAATACTCATCCCCACCCTGTCAAGCTGATGTCCACTCCCACCACGCACCTTGGTAAAATTCAGCCCACGCACTATTGAGGTTCCATGCTTCACAAAACAACTCTCTTGCCCTTTATCATTGAACTCTGACCACATGATTTCATGACATCGAGGTATTAAAAAGTCAAATTGTAAATCAGCTTTGTTTATTTTATTTCCCCATCTGGAATTATGAGAATCTGCTTGGCATCCAAAGCTTTGAATCAGAACATTGGCATTGGAAAATGCAGAAGCACCTGAATGTATATGTACCTTTATTAATATTCAAAATGTATGATTCTCTGTTCCCTGTCTGAAACCCTGAGATCCAATTGCCTGCTGCTGTGCTCAGTATCTCTGCCTATTAGCTGCTAGAGGAACAGCACCCACAAGTTCTTCCTCTTGCTATTTCCCACAGCTCCATCCCTCAAAACATCAAAAAAAGTCCAAGTTTGTTATGGCAGTCATGAATCATTGATGGAGTCCAAAAGAACTGAACAGGAAACAATCCGCAGCCCCAACAAAGTCAATCAAATCAGTTGACTTGCATTGAACAGACATGGTTTAATGTAGTAGGGACCTACCTCGTTCGATTGGGCTGGGATCCTGGATTCAGGATTCAATCCTGGACCGGCGAGCGGCGTGGGCTTGGTGGGCCGAAGGGGATGTTCCTCTACTGAATTGTTCTTTGTTCTTTGTTCTTGTTCTTGTTCAAGCAGGTCCAGCACTCGGGAAATATTAGAAGCTCCATCAATTTCTTCCAGTTTCTCCAATTCAAAATCCAACAATGCCTGGTCTGTCTCATTTCCTGTCATTGCATCCGTGTACAAAGCAGCAAACACCCTTTGTGTCTGGGAGAAAGGATTGCATGTTAGCTATGAGGCTTACCCGTGTGGTTGTAATGGTGGAAGAGCACCAATAATTCAAGATGGATTGGGTAAAAATGTTGTGGGTTCATTCGTTAAGACGAGGCACATAGGAACATTTAGACAGCAATACAAAGCTTGACAACACCAGAGCAGCCGAGTCAACTGCTGTGTGCTCAGTTGAACATCAAAAGTGAAACTGATTGCAGCATGACATCACTGGAGAGAAGTTTGTCATGCTATAATCACTTAAAGGCACGTTACAACATGACTATTTCTGCAAGATACGGAAATCCAAAAAGGTGCCACAGTGGCATAGTAGATATCATTACTGCCCCACAGTGCCAGGGACCTGTGCGTGTGTTCCATTCCCGGCTTGGGTCACTGTCTGTGTGGAGTCTGCACATTCTCCCCGTGTCTGCGTGGGTTACCCCCGAGTGATACAGTTTCCTCCCACACTTCGAAAGTCTCCAAAGATGTGTGTGATAAATTGATGGGCCATGCTAAATTGACCCTGAGTGTCCTGGTATGCGGATGTTGGGGGGATTAGCCAGGTCAATAAGTGGGATATTGGGGATAAGGCGAGGGTGGGATTGATGTCAGTGCAGACTTGATGGGCCGAATGGCTTCCTTCTGCTGATAGCCCCATTGAAGTGTATGAACTGAAGACAGTCGGTGTACCGTGTGCAGTAATTGTACAGGATTTATGATCATCTAGAGAAGTTTAGTATGATCAAAAGTAGTCAGCACGGCTTTGTCAAGGG
The DNA here is from genome assembly GCF_964213995.1 of Mustelus asterias. NCBI lineage: Eukaryota > Metazoa > Chordata > Chondrichthyes > Carcharhiniformes > Triakidae > Mustelus > Mustelus asterias. Next base: position 10,537,349 of record NC_135826.1, on the reverse strand, counting down.
CAGGTCGTGCCTTACGAGCCTGGTTGAGTTCTTTGAAAATGTGACCAAACACATTGACGAAGGAAGAGCGGTGGATGTGGTCTATATGGACTTCAGCAAGGCGTTCGATAAGGTCCCCCATGCAAGACTTCTTGAGAAAGTGAGAGGGCATGGGATCCAAGGGGCTGTTGCCTTGTGGATCCAGAACTGGCTTGCCTGCAGAAGGCAGAGAGTGGCTGTGGAGGGGTCTTTCTCTGCATGGAGGTCAGTGACCAGTGGAGTGCCCCAGGGATCTGTTCTGGGACCCTTGCTGTTTGTCATTTTCATAAATGACCTGGATGAGGAAGTGGAGGGATGGGTTGGTAAGTTTGCTGACGACACCAAGGTAGGTGGTGTTGTGGATAGTTTGGAGGGATGTCAGAAGTTGCAGCGAGACATAGATAGAATGCAAGACTGGGCGGAGAAGTGGCAGATGGACTTCAACCCGGATAAGTGTGTGGTGATCCATTTTGGCAGATCCAATGGGATGAAGCAGCAGTATAATATGAAGGGTACCATTCTTAGCAGTGTAGAGGATCAGAAGGACCTTGGGGTCCGGGTCCATAGGACTCTTAAATCGGCCTCGCAGGTGGAGGATGCGGTCAAGAAGGCGTACGGCGTACTGGCCTTCATTAATCGAGGGATTGAGTTTAGGAGTCGGGAGATAATGCTGCAGCTTTATAGGACCCTGATTAGACCCCACTTGGAGTACTGCGCGCAGTTCTGGTCACCTCATTACAGGAAAGATGTTGAAGCCATTGAAAGGGTGCAGAGGAGATTTACAAGGATGTTGCCTGGATTGGGGGGCATGCCTTATGAGGATAGGTTGAGGGAGCTTGGTCTCTTCTCCCTGGAGAGACGAAGGATGAGAGGTGACCTGATAGAGGTTTACAAGATGTTGAGAGGTCTGGATAGGGTAGACTCTCAGAGGCTATTTCCAAGGGCTGAAATGGTTGCTACGAGAGGACACAGGTTTAAGGTGCTGGGGGGTAGGTACAGAGGAGATGTCAGGGGTAAGTTTTTCACTCAGAGGGTGGTGGGTGAGTGGAATCGGCTGACGTCGGTGGTGGTGGAGGCAAACTCGTTGGGGTCTTTTAAGAGAATTCTGGATGAGTACATGGGATTTAATGGGATTGAGGGCTATAGATAGGCCTAGAGGTGGGGATGTGATCGGCGCAACTTGTGGGCCGAAGGGCCTGTTTGTGCTGTGGCTTTCTATGTTCTATGTTCTTTGCTTGGTCGGGATATAATTCTTCGGTTTCAATGCTGTGGTCTCACATGTAATGGAAGGCACGATACGGTAAGCTTCAAATGCACCCATGGGTCTTATATTCATCGGAGCAGTCAATGATGAGGAGGGGGTTGGAGAGAGAGGGAACACACCTCCCACTCTCTGCTCATCAAAGCCACTGGCAACCTGTCATCTTTGCTGGGCAGCCTTATTTAAACTAAGTGTGTTTCCGACTCCTTTTCTCCCAACGGTACAAGCAATACTCATCCCCACCCTGTCAAGCTGATGTCCACTCCCACCACGCACCTTGGTAAAATTCAGCCCACGCACTATTGAGGTTCCATGCTTCACAAAACAACTCTCTTGCACTTTATCATTGAACTTTGACCACAATACCTTTGACCACATGATTTCATGACATCGTGGTATTAAAAAGTCAAATTGTAAATCAGCTTTGATTATTTTATTTCCCCATCTGGACTTCTGAAACTCTCTCAGGCATCCAAAGCGTTCGATCAGAACATTGGCATTGGAAAATTCAGAAGCAACTGAATGTATATGTACCTTGATTAATATTCAAAATATATGTTTCTCTGTTCCTTGTCTGAATCCCTGAGACCCAATTGTTTGCTGCTGTGCTCAGTATCTCTGCCTATTAGCTGCTAGAGGAACAGCACCCACAAGTTCTTCCTCTTGCTATTTCCCACAGCTCCATCCCTCAAAACATCAAAAATGGTCCAAGTTTGTTATGGCATTAATGAATAATTGATGGAGTCCAAAAGAACTGAACAGGAAACAATCCGCAGCCCCAACAAAGTCAATCAAATCAGTTGACTTGCATTGAGCAGACATGGTTTAATGTAGTAGGGACCTACCTCGTTCGATTCAAGCAGGTCCACCACTCGGGAAATATTCGAAACTCCATCAATTTCTTCCAGTTTCTCCAATTCAAAATCCAACAATGCCTGGTCTGTCTCATTTCCTGTCATTGCATCCGTGTACAAAGCAGCAAACACCCTTTGTGTCTGGGAGAAAGGATTGCATGTTAGCTATGAGGCTTACCCGTGTGGTTGTAATGGTGGAAGAGCACCAATAATTCAAGATGGATTGGGTAAAAATGTTGTGGGTTCATTCGTTAAGACGAGGCACATAGGAACATTTAGACAGCAATACAAAGCTTGACAACACCAGAGCAGCCGAGTCAACTGCTGTGTGCTCAGTTGAACATCAAAAGTGAAACTGATTGCAGCATGACATCACTGGAGAGAAGTTTGTCATGCTATAATCCCTTAAATGCATGTTACAACATGACTATTTCTGCAAGATACGGAAATCCAAAAAGGTGCCACAGTGGCACAGTGGTTATCATTACTGTCCCACAGTGCCAGGGACCTGTGCGTGTGTTCTATTCCCGGCCTGGGTCACTGTCTTTGTGGAGTCTGCACATTCTCCCCGTGTCTGCGTGGGTTACCCCCGAGTGATACAGTTTCCTCCCAAACTTCGAAAGGCTCCAAAGATGTGTGTGATAAATTGATTGGCCATGCTAAATTGACCCTGAGTATCCTGGTATGCGGATGTTGGGGGGATTAGCCAGGTCAATAAGTGGGATATTGGGGATAAGGCTTGGGTGGGATTGATGTCAGTGCAGACTTGATGGGCCGAATGGCTTCCTTCTGCTGATAGCCCCATTGAAGTGTATGAACTGAAGACAGTCGGAGTACAGTGTGCAGTAATTGTACCTTTGCTTGGTTGGGATATAATTCTTCGGTTTCAATGCTGTGGTCTCACATGTATTGGAAGGCACGATACGGTAAGCTTCAAATGCACCCATGGGTCTCATATTCATCGGAGCAGTCAATGATGAGGGGGCGGGGGTGGAGAGGGAGGGAACACACCTCCCACTCTCTGCTCATTAAAGCCACTGGAAACCTGTCATCTTTGCCGGGCAGCCTTATTTAAACTAAGTGTGTTTCCGACTCCTTTTCTCCCAAGGGTACAAGAAATACTCATCCCCACCCTGTCAAGCTGATGTCCACTCCCACCACGCACCTTGGTAAAATTCAGCCCACGCACTATTGAGGTTCCATGCTTCACAAAACAACTCTCTTGCCCTTTATCATTGAACTCTGACCACATGATTTCATGACATCGAGGTATTAAAAAGTCAAATTGTAAATCAGCTTTGTTTATTTTATTTCCCCATCTGGAATTATGAGAATCTGCTTGGCATCCAAAGCTTTGAATCAGAACATTGGCATTGGAAAATGCAGAAGCACCTGAATGTATATGTACCTTTATTAATATTCAAAATGTATGATTCTCTGTTCCCTGTCTGAAACCCTGAGATCCAATTGCCTGCTGCTGTGCTCAGTATCTCTGCCTATTAGCTGCTAGAGGAACAGCACCCACAAGTTCTTCCTCTTGCTATTTCCCACAGCTCCATCCCTCAAAACATCAAAAAAAGTCCAAGTTTGTTATGGCAGTCATGAATCATTGATGGAGTCCAAAAGAACTGAACAGGAAACAATCCGCAGCCCCAACAAAGTCAATCAAATCAGTTGACTTGCATTGAACAGACATGGTTTAATGTAGTAGGGACCTACCTCGTTCGATTGGGCTGGGATCCTGGATTCAGGATTCAATCCTGGACCGGCGAGCGGCGTGGGCTTGGTGGGCCGAAGGGGATGTTCCTCTGCTGAATTGTTCTTTGTTCTTTGTTCTTGTTCTTGTTCAAGCAGGTCCAGCACTCGGGAAATATTAGAAGCTCCATCAATTTCTTCCAGTTTCTCCAATTCAAAATCCAACAATGCCTGGTCTGTCTCATTTCCTGTCATTGCATCCGTGTACAAAGCAGCAAACACCCTTTGTGTCTGGGAGAAAGGATTGCATGTTAGCTATGAGGCTTACCCGTGTGGTTGTAATGGTGGAAGAGCACCAATAATTCAAGATGGATTGGGTAAAAATGTTGTGGGTTCATTCGTTAAGACGAGGCACATAGGAACATTTAGACAGCAATACAAAGCTTGACAACACCAGAGCAGCCGAGTCAACTGCTGTGTGCTCAGTTGAACATCAAAAGTGAAACTGATTGCAGCATGACATCACTGGAGAGAAGTTTGTCATGCTATAATCCCTTAAATGCATGTTACAACAAGACTATTTCTGCAAGATACGGAAATCCAAAAAGGTGCCACAGTGGCACAGTGGTTATCATTACTGCCCCACAGTGCCAGGGACCTGTGCGTGTGTTCCATTCCCGGCTTGGGTCACTGTCTGTGTGGAGTCTGCACATTCTCCCCGTGTCTGCGTGGGTTACCCCCGAGTGATACAGTTTCCTCCCACACTTCGAAAGGCTCCAAAGATGTGTGTGATAAATTGATGGGCCATGCTAAATTGACCCTGAGTGTCCTGGTAGCGGATGTTGGGGGGATTAGCCAGGTCAATAAGTGGGATATTGGGGATAAGGCTAGGGTGGGATTGATGTCAGTGCAGACTTGATGGGCCGAATGGCTTCCTTCTGCTGATAGCCCCATTGAAGTGTATGAACTGAAGACAGTCGGTGTACCGTGTGCAGTAATTGTACCTTTGCTTGGTCGGGATATAATTCTTCGGTTTCAATGCTGTGGTCTCACATGTATTGGAAGGCACGATACGGTAAGCTTCAAATGCACCCATGGGTCTTATATTCATCAGAGCAGTCAATGATGAGGAGGGGGTTGGAGAGAGAGGGAACACACCTCCCACTCTCTGCTCATCAAAGCCACTGGCAACCTGTCATCTTTGCTGGGCAGCCTTATTTAAACTAAGTGTGTTTCCGGCTCCTTTTCTCCCAAGGGTACAAGCAATACTCATCCCCACCCTGTCAAGCTGATGTCCACTCCCACCACGCGCCTTGGTAAAATTCAGCCCACGCACTATTGAGGTTCCATGCTTCACAAAACAACTCTCTTGCCCTTTATCATTGAACTTTGACCACATGATTTCATGACATCGAGGTATTAAAAAGTCAAATTGTAAATCAGCTTTGTTTATTTTATTTCCCCATCTGGACTTATGAGGATCTGCTTGGCATCCAAAGCTTTGAATCAGAACATTGGCATTGGAAAATTCAGAAGCACCTGAATGTATATGTACCTTTATTAATATTCAAAATGTATGATTCTCTGTTCCCTGTCTGAAACCCTGAGATCCAATTGCCTGCTGCTGTGCTCAGTATCTCTGCCTATTAGCTGCTAGAGGAACAGCACCCACAAGTTCTTCCTCTTGCTATTTCCCACAGCTCCATCCCTCAAAAATCAAAAATGGTCCAAGTTTGATATGGCAGTAATGAATAATTGATGGAGTCCAAAAGGACTGAACAGGAAACAATCCGCAGCCCCAACAAAGTCAATCAAATCAGTTGACTTGCATTGAACAGACATTGTTTAATGTAGTAGGGACCTACCTCGTTCGATTCAAGCAGGTCCACCACTCGGGAAATATTAGAAGCTCCATCAATTTCTTCCAGTTTCTCCAATTCAAAATCCAACAATGCCTGGTCTGTCTCATTTCCTGTCATTGCATTCGTGTCCAAAGCAGCAAACTCCCTTTGTGTCTGGGAGAAAGAATTGCATGTTAACTATGAGACTTACCCTTCTGGGTGTGATGATATAAAAGCACCAATCACTCAAGAGGGATTGGGTAAAAATGTGGTGGGTTCATGCATAATGACTACGCACATAGGGACATTTATACAGCAATATAAAGCTTGACAACACCAGAGCAGCCGAGTCAACTGCTGTGTGCTCAGTTGAACATCAAAAGTGAAACTGATTGCAGCATGACATCATTGTAGAGAAGTTTGTCATGCTATAATCCCTTAAATGCATGTTACAACATGACTATTTCTACAAGATATGGAATGCCAAGAAGGTGCCACAGTGGCACAGTGGTTATCATTACTGCCCCCACAGTGCCAGGGACCTGTGTTCGATTCCCGGGTTGGGTCATTGTCTGTCTGGTGTCTGCACGTTCTCCCTGTGTCTGCGTGGCTTTCCTCCGGGTGCTCCACTTTCTTCCCACACTTCGAATGACTCCAAAGTTGCGTGTGATAGGTTGACTGGCCATGCTAAATTGACCATTAGTGCAATGGTATGCGGAGGTTCGGAGGGATTAGTGGGGTCAATCAGTGGGGTGATGGCAATACGGCCTGTTTAGCATTCTTGTCAGTGCAAACTTCATGGTCCAAATGGCTTCCTTCTGCTGACAGCCCCATTGAAGTGTATGAACTGAAGACAGTTGTTGTACAGTGTGCTGTAAGTGTACCTTTGCTTGGTAGGGGTATGATTCTTCAGTTTCAATGCTGTGGTCTCGCATGCATTGTAAGACACGATACGGTAAGCCTGAGTTGCACCCATAATTCCTATATTCATCGGAGCAGTCAATGATGAGGAGGGGGGTGGAGAGTGAAGGAACAACCTCCCACTCTCTGCTCATTAAAGCCACTGGCAACCTGTCATCATTGCCGGGCAGCGTTTCTTTTACTCAATGGTTTTCGAATTACGTTTCTCCCAAGGGGGCAAGCAATATTCATCCCCACCCCGTCCAGCTGATGTTTGGGTGGTAGGTCAAAAAATAGGTGACAGAGTTGGGTTTTGATCGGCAACTTAAAGGAGAAAAGAGAGGTAGACAACCAGCAAGGTTTGGGGAGAGAATTCCAGGATGCCGGGCCTAGGCAACTGAAGACATGGCCATCAAGATTTGATCAAATAAAGTTGGGAATGTGCATGAGTCCAGAATTGGATGTGGCATCCATCTAGGAGGGTTGTGGAGCAGGAGGAGATTACAGAGATAGGGAGGGACCAGACTCTGAAGGCATTTGAAAGCAAAGGTGAGGTTTTAATTTTGAGACATTACTTCAGCAGGAGCCAAAGCAGATTGGGAAGTAGATCAGCGAGCACTGGGGTGATGGTTCAACGCAACATGGTACAAGTTAGGATAGAGGCAGAAGCGATTTGGATAACACCCATTATACAGAAGGTAAAATGAACATGGCTGACCAGGAGAGTATTTCAACAGCGAAGACTTGAGGCAGCAAAGGTATGAACGAGGGTTTCAGCAGCAGATGAAATGAGGCAGGGGTGGAGTCAGGCCAGGTGGAAAGAGGCAGTCTCAATAAGAGCGGATATGCGCTCAAAACCTCGATTAAGGATACGAGTAGTCTGCTTCAGCCTCAGCCGGCTACGAGGGAGGAGATGGAGTTAGTAGCTGGAGAACAGAGTCTTTAAACTGCCGAACTGAGGACAATGGCTGGGACTTTCCAGCCTCTCTGTGGCAGGACCCACCATGGGATGAATGTGGCAAGACTGGAAGATCCCGATGATGGGCGGGGCTGGAAAATCATGGCCAATGGCTTTGATTTTCCCAATATTTAATTGGAGGGAAATGCCATCATTTGTGCCTTACAAATTTCAATCAAAGAAATGGCCGACAACTGGCACATCATTGGTTGGTGTTAAATATCTAAATCACCGTGGGAGGACATTTTGTTTTTCGATGGTGGCGCTTACTGAACAACATTAACAGGTTGAGGTGGTCATAGTTCAGATTGAAATGTTCAAAACAATATCATGCTCCTTCAGTACTTTGCTAAAGTATCAGTCTCGATTCCTACCAGATTAGCATAACTCTTCCCATAGGCCAGCTTCCATGTTTCCCATTGCTCATCAATGATTGGCTTCGTCGCGGCCATGGAGATAACAGTCAGGATGTGCACCACAAAGAGAAAATATGCCATGGTGAAAGGTTGAGCCCGTCAAACCTGTCGCAGGGCTGGTTTGCTTTGTGAGAAGCTGTGGGCAATAAAATCAGAAGCACATTGAGAGGTAAGTGTCTAAACTCACAGTCCTTTCCTCATTATTAAGAGCCCCTGTTTTTTCATATTGGTACCTTTGGGACTTCAATTCTAATAATAAAGCTAATATAAATTCAGTCCAATCATGGTCCCCATGTGAGGGGCAAACCAGATCCAAGCTGACAAGACAAGACATTGCATCCCAGCTTGGGCTCCACCAAACAAGATCCAAGCTGACAGGATGAGGCATTGCACCCCCTCCTGGGCTTGATCTGACGCTTCATCTGAGCCAAAAGGCAAGATGGCTTTGTGAAATTGCATCAGGTAAAGACTCGGTTTAACCTCATTGGCTACCCTGATCGCTTACTCTATCGAGCTTCGGCAAACCACTGCCACAGTTGTCAGCACACCCCCAACAATGGGCTAGCCACGTCCCCTGCCTGATCAGAGTCCCTCTTAACAATCTATATTCTTGATATGATCTTGTCATTGTTATCTCTGGAATTCAACTCTTTTACCAGCACATGACTGCAACCAACCTCAAGGCTTTATGTATTTGAGACAGTTTCCCACAGGGGAAGGTCCCAATCCCTACAAGGAGGAGCTGAATACCTATGCATTGCATCTCTCCTTAACTACGGGGACAACGGCAGGTGAATTTGATAGACCCGACTGTCGACATTTTCTGAAGGGAATCACAGAAGGTAGAGGAGCTGAGGTCATCCCCTTCAGCCAGCGGGTGGTGAATCTATGGAATTCATTGCCACAGAAAGCTGTGGAGGCCAGGTCATTGAGTATATTTAAGAGACGGCTAGGTTCTTGATTGGTCAAGGGATCAAAGGTTGTGGGGGGAGAATGGTGTTGAGAAACATATCAGCCATGATTGAATGGCGGAGCAGGCTTGACGGGCTAAATGATCTAATTCTGCTCCAACACCTTATGGTCTTATTTAGCTTTTAATTGCTTCAATCAACAACTGTCAAGAAAAAGCCCCAATTCATTCAGATGAAGAGCGAATAAGCCTGTGAAATTTACAATGCTTCTTCCCATTATGCACATGAAAATGATCAAGTCCCACATTCCCAAACATGTCCTCACCTTGGATCACAGTTACAGGGAGTGTAAGATTCCCAGGCTGGTGCAGAATCTGAAGATAGACTTGGGGTGGAGCGGAACTGCCTTTAGCTTCAGATTTGACTTACTCAAAGTTCCCAGTCAGGAAATACATTGATCCCAAAAACCCACGATTACCACTACATTTGCCATGACAATAAAGTTTTAAAGTTTATTTATTTACCAGTGTCACAAGTGGGCTTACATTTACACTGCAATGGAGTTACTGCCAATCAATCACATTAGTTCGAATAAAAGTTATATTTTACTCACCTCTCAAGGATACCTCCGGTTCTTAAACGACACAAACAATCTGAGACCAGGTTGTGTTATACTGGAGTTTGATTTGAGGTTTATATACCCTCAGAAGAAGCAAGATGAACTCATTGCCTCACAAATTCCATCAATTAGTGCACGGGGCCTGAAGCATTCTCTTTGTTCAGTTTGATTGAAAATAATTTGCCACCTGCATGCTCCAACCACCAATCATCCAAACTACTCACAAATACTTCACGTGATCTTAATAACATGGTCTCAAAAGATAATTAGATGATGTAAATCTTATTTTCATGATGCATGTTGCTGGTTCCTTGGTGAGAACCCCAATTTGCGATTGAGGATTCTTGCCTTTGCGTTTCTTCATGGTGCCTACATGCTTCAGGAATGCATCCTTGGCAATTATCCAATGCCCTCTCCCTTTGACAGTGAGATTTTCCAGCTGACTCGTGCGTACAGATTCTATGATCACTGGAGGGCTGATAATGCAATCACAGGCATTCGGGGCATCTCTAGCAGCATGGTGGTACAGTGGTTAGCACTGCTGGCTCGCAGCGCCAGGGACACGGGTTCGATTCCCGACTTGGGTCACTGTCTGTGCGGAGTCTGTATGTTCTCTCCGTGTCTGCATGGGCTTCCTCCGGGTACTCCGGTTTCCTTCCACAGTATGAAAGACCTGCTGGTGAGGTACATCAGTCATGCTAAATTCTCCCTCTGTGTACCCGAACACGTGGCGGAGTGTGGTGACCAGGGGATTTTCACAGTAACTTCAATGTAAGCCTACTTGTGACAGTAATAAATAAACTTAATCTCTGCACCAGGGCTGCAATATCAGCTGTGTGTGTGCGTGTATGTGTGGGTGTCAGTTCATTTCTAGTGATCGGCATCTTCTTTTAAAACTTCTTTCTCATTTTGCAAAATAAAACCTGCACCAAAGCCTTTTGCAATGTCATGAGAACAAGGACAATTCTCAGCTCAGATCTGTGTACATTCCAGGGACTCTCTGAGTTCTGAAATTGTCTGTGCATTGGTATCTGGAGACAGGACAATCTGCAGTCAGGACAAATTGGAGTGCTGCACTCTTCGAGCTGCTGCCTATCTGTTGAATTGTTAAACTGAGATCCCTTCTGTCATTGCAAATGAAGATTTTAAAAGTCCATGGGTCTATCTTGTAAACACAGTAAGAAGTCTCACAACACCAGGTTAAAGTCCAACAGGTTTATTTGGTAACACAAGCCACAAACCTTCAGAGCACTGCCCCTTCATCAGGTGAGTGGGGGTTGCATTCACAAACAGGACATATATAGACACAAACTCAATTTACAAGATAATGGTTGGAAGGCCAGTCTTTACAGGTCGTCAAGTCTTAAAGGTACAGACAATGTGAGTGGAGAGAGGGTTAACCCTCTCTCCACTCACATTGTCTGTACCTTTAAGAACCTTCTTCACTGTCCACTATGCCACCAATCTTGGTGTCATCTGCAAACTTACAAACCAGGCCTACTAAATTCTCATCCAAATCATTAATATAAATGACAAATAACAGCGGAACCAGCACCAATCCCTGAGGCACACTGCAGGTCACAGGCCACCAGTTTGAAAAACAACCCTCTGCAACCCTCCTCCGTCTTCTGTCATCAAGCCAATTTTGTATCCATTTGGCTACCTCACCCTGGATCCCAAGAGATTTAACCTCATGCAACAACCTACCATGTGGTACCTTGTCAAAGGCCTTGCTAAAGTCCATGTAGACAACATCAACTGCACTGCCCTCATCTACCTTCTTGGTTACGCCTTCAAAAAACTCAATCAAATTTGTGAGACATGATTTTCCACTCACAAACCCATGCTGACTGGCCCTAATGATCCTGTCTCTCAGAATACCTCGATCACTCGCATTGTTCCTGAGCTCAATTAGATCCTTATTCTTTCTTCCTCTCTCTTGTACATTGTGCACACAGTCAGAAAGAATTCAATTGATTCAAGTCAAATTCTAAATGTAGAGGGAGCTGTTCCTGTATCATTCAATCTGATTGTCGATGAATGTGCGGCGAAGCGAAAAAGTGAAGTGGGGCAAGAGTCATTGCACTGACCCCCTTGCCATCCGGTGCCAGTTCTATCACCCGCCCCCAGTTACATCAATTGGCATTGAGTCTATGCCAGTAATTTCCTCACTTTTCGGATGGTGTTGACTTCACGTGATGAAATAGGCACACAGAAGAATCAGTCTTGTAGACAATGGTACAGAAATTCCATCGGTATAGATAAGACCAGGAGTTCAACTTGGACAGAGCTTTTTTCTCTGAGGCTGTTAGTTGGATGATAAGCTATTCAACCCTACAAGATGATATTCACTGTTCAACAAGCCAGAGGCCTGCATTATGTGACTTTATCTCTCCATTATATATTCAACAAAGGATGTTTATCAAACGTTTGGGAATTGGCTTTGTGTTCCAGGCTGATAATGTCTTGGCCATTTTGGGTTAAAAGGAATGTTTGAGAGGCCATTGTCTTAGAAGACATTCCAAAACTGCACGCAGTATTCCTGATGTGGTCTCACCAAGCCCCATACAACTGGAACAAGATTTCTTCATTCTTGTCCTTCTTGCCCTTGCAATAAAGCCCAACATGCCATTTCCCATCCTCATTGCTTGCTGCACCCATACACTAACTTTCTGTGTTCCTTGTACAAGCACACCCAAATCTCTTTCAACATTTTGATTGACTTTGATTCGATTTATTATTGTCACATGTATTAGTATACAGTGAAAAGTTTTGTTTCTTATGCGCTGTACAGACAAAGCATACCGTAAATAGGGAAGGAAAGGAGACAGGGCAGAATGTAGTGTTCCAGTCATAGCTAGGGTGGAGAGAAAGATCTGCTTTATATGAGGTAGGTCCATTCATTTATATTGGCTGCTTTTCCGAGGCAGCGGGAAGTATAGAACGTGTCAATGGATGGGAGGTTGATTTGAGTGATGGACTGGGCTTCATTCATGATCCTTTCTTAATTTCTTGCAGTCTTGAACAGAGCGGTCATACCAAACTGTGATACAGCTGGAAGGAAATCTTTCTATGGTGCATCTCGAGTTGGTGAGAGTTGTAGTGTTCATGCCAAATTTCCTTCGTCTCCTGAGAAAGTAGAGGCATTGGTGGGCTTTCTTAACTATAGTGTCAGCATGGAGGGATCATAACAGGTTGTTGGTGATCTGGACACCTAAAAACCTGAAGCTCTCAACCATTGCTACTTCATCCCCATTGATGTAGACAGGGGCCTGTCAAAAAATCATAGAATCATAGATACCCTCCAGTGCAGAAAGAGGCCATTTGGCCCATCGAGTCTGCACAATCCCACCCAGGCCCTACCTCCATATTTCTACATATTTACCCGCTAACCCCTCTAACCTAAGCATCTCAGGACTCTAAGGGGCAATTTTTAGCCTGGCCAATCAACCTAACCCGCCCATCTTTGGACTGTGGGAGGAAACCAGAGCACCTGGAGGAAACCCACGCAGACACGAAGAGAATGTGCAAACTCCACACAGACAGTGACCCAAGCCAGGAATCGAACCCAGATCCCTGGAGCTGTGAAGCAGCAGTGCTAACCACTGTGCTACTGCACGGTGCATCTTGAAATCAATGACTATCTCCTTTGCTTTGCTGACATTGAGGGAGAGATTATTATCATCGCACCAGTTCACCAGATTCTCTATCTCACTTACTATCAACACTGACAAGTTTCTCATCAATTGAAAAATACTTTGTTTTTTTATTCCTACAACCAAAGTGAACAAATTCACACTTGCCTACATTATAATCCCTTAACCGTCTTGTTGCCCACTCACCTGACCTGTCTATATCTCTTTGCATCCTCCCTGTGTCTTCCCCGCAGCTTTCCTTCCCACCCAGCTTTGTGTCATCCGCAAACTTAGATACATTACTATCTGTAACATGAACTCAGTCATGAATATAGATTGTAAATAGCGGAGGCCCAGCACTGATCCATGCAGCACTCCACCATTCAATGCTTGCCAACCAGCCCTGTTCATGTCCACTCTCTGTTTTCTATCCATTAATTAGTCCTCTTGATCTTACCTCCCAATCTTTATTCACCTCCCTCACTGTTTCTGAAACCCTCCTCAAACGTATCGTTTCAGATCGTGCCTTGAGTTACCATCCTGTAATAAGTCCTCAAAGGCAGAAATCCCTTCACCAAAATTTCTTTATTTACAAGTTTGACAGCAGCATACAGAGTGTTTTCAGTTAGCAGTCTACACTCGGAGTCCCAGAGGAACTGCCACTCCTGGTTAAGTACAAAGCAAGAGGCTCCCTGATTTGTCCATCAATTTGGCCCTGAATCAGGTCGTTCATATTCTAAGAGGCCAACCTCAATTGTCTGATTAAAGTCATTACACATCCTTAAGATTCCCCTGCTGCAACTCAGTGTGCCTTTGCCAGCTCGAACAAAGGTTCATTCAGACTCAAAACGTTAGCTCTATTCTCTCTCCACAGACGCTGTCAGACCTGCAAAGATTGACCAGCATTTTCTGGAATGCCCCATGGTTTGAGTTGCCCTGCTTGGCTGCCGATAGAATTACACTTTTGCTCCATGATGAATGATATGTGTGCAACATTAGATTGAGTACTCACCTAATGAAGGAGCAGCACACCGAAAGCTCGTGATTCCAAATAAACCTTTTGGACTTTAACCTGGTGTTGTGAGTCTTCTTACTGTGCCCACCCCAATCCAACACCAGCCTCTCCACATCACATTAGATTGAGACCATGGAATGCCATCGAGCACATCCCAGAGCAGCTTGCACTCTGGGATTAGAGCAACTCTTGGTCAAGAGCTTCAAGTTTTTAGTGTCCAGATCACCAACAATCTGTCCTGGTCCTCCCATGTCGACACTTTAGTTAAGAAATCCCACCAACGCCTCGACTTTCTCACAAGACTAAGGAAATTTGGCATGTCAGCTACGACTATCACCAACTTTTACAGGTGCACCATAGAAAGCATTCATTCTGGTTGTATCACAGTTTGGTATGGCTCCTGCTCTTCCCGAGACTGCAAGGAGCTACAAGGAGCATCATGAATGTAGCCCAATCCATCACGAAAACCAGCCTCCCATCCATTGATTCTGTCTACGCTTCCTTTTGCCTCAGCAAAGCAGCCAGCATAATCAAGGACCCCACACACCCCGGACATTCTCTCTTCCACCTTCTTGGTTCAGGGAAAAAGTTACAAAAGTCTGAGGTCACGTACCAACCAACTCAAGAACAGCTTCTTCCCTGCTGCTGTCAGACTTTTGAATGGACTTACCTTGCATTAAGTTGCTCTTTCTCCACACCCTAGCTATGACTGTAACACTACATTCTGCTCTCACTCGTTTCCTTCTCTATGAACGGTATGTTTTGCCTGTATAGTGCACAAAAAACAATACTTTTCACTGTGTGTTAATACATGTGACAATAATAAATCAAATCAAATCAAGTGCCCAAGCAAAGAGGGGCCAACCGATCAGACAATGTAGTTGCCAAGAGCTCCCAGCCCAAAGGAAGAGTGAGGAGTAAAATTCAAGGTGATAACTTTGGCACCTTGGTTAAGCCAACCATCAACATATGGACCCAAGGAAAGAGTCAGCTGTCAATCCTCATCTCCATCACTGTCTGGAAAAGAGTATCAGGATCACTGGGGGATACGGAGTAGTCTTCATTTCTAACTATCCAGAGGCTTAGTGAGAAACTCCAGGCTGAAATCTGAGCGCATGCGAGAGAAACTATTAGTGCCAGTTCATTCAGAGGCTGTTAAACTGTGATTTTGATCTGATGAAGGTGATGATGATAATGGACTCACCTGTCACTCCAACGAGTGTGTGCTCAGTAAGGAGACCTATTGATCACTGATGAGGTTGGTGTCATCTCATATTTGATATTAAACCATATCTTGATTGACAGATCTGATGGCTAGTGTTCCAGATGAAGCCACGATTGGAGGGGTAGGTGAAGGCACTGGCTTTGCATTCTGCTCACTTGTCCTGCAGGGACCTAACTCTGCTCTCCACAAATGTTGAGATTGCTTGATGACAGAGACTCCTCCAGTTGGGTCTGTCACTGGTTAATTTGCAATAGGAGCAGGGTTACATAGAAACAGAGATAGAAAATTGCTGAATCTTGCCATGAGAACCGTCATATATTTCATTTCAAATCAACCACTTTGCTGCTTTCTCGTTGCCTCAAACGAGTGCCTTTCATTCCACCATCAGAAAAGAGAGGACAGCTCAAATTTCACCCAAGTGCAAGATCATCGTATTCAATACAGCTTCATCCTTTGGCCATCACACTGAGAGTATCATGAGTTCATCAAACTGCTCCTCAGCAGTGGCAGCACGGAGAGGCATAGATCACGTTTAAAATAGTTACTGTTCAGCCAGTAGAGGAAGTTTTAAAGAGAAATTCCAACCAGCATTCCAACCATTATCTTGCAATTGAGTCTGTGTCTATATAAGCCCTGTTTGTGAACCCAACTCTCCATTCACTTGAGGAAGGAACAGCGCTCCGAAAGCTCATGATTCCAAATAAACCTGTTGGACTTTAACCTGGTGTTGTGAGCCTTCTCACTGTGTCCACCCCAGTCCAACGTCCACATCTCCACATCATGTAAACCAGAATAGGGCTATCGATGGAGCACATTTGCTGCAACACAAATGGGTAAGAACAGGTGATGTCCATCATAGGATAGACTCCCTCCTGTGTGTTGAAGCCGTGGACTTGATATATTAATGGTCAAACATGTTGCTATAGATCGGGAGACATATGGAGGCCAGACCGGGTAAGGACAGCAGATTTCCTTCCCTAAAGGACATCAGTAAGGTCAACTCCCAGAGATGCTCAAGACATTTAGCATCTTGACTTGGAGAAGTACCAGTCAGAAAGGCCAGCAAGCATTGATCCGATGAGGATGGTGTTGATGGATTCTCCTGTCATGGCAATGGTCATCATTCGACCTTTACTGAATTCAAACCATTTATTGAATTCAAATGTTACCATCTGCCATAGAGGAATTCAAACCTGAGTCCCCAGAGCTGGTTCTCCAGATGACCAACCCAGTGATTATCCCACTCTACCACCAACCCCCCACTTCAATTTCAATTGTCCACTTGCTCCTCACTCCAATGTGTTCTTCCATCGGCTCAGTACCTCCAGCACACATCTGCTATTCACTTTGTCTTTTTAAAATTCCTCTCACTTGTGTCTCGAAATCTTTGTTCGTGCTCTGTTCGAAAATCATCCCATTCTGTTCCTGTGAGTCATTTAAATGCAGCATCTGCTTTGGATCTCCAAGAATCTCTACGATTCCAAGGATTCCTAGGTGACCATGTATTTATAGATCTCCACCCCTACTCCCCGCCCCCCACCACCCTGCCCGACTATGCCAAACTCTGTCTCTCTCCTGCACATCTTAGAATCCCGTCAGCGTAGAAAAATCGAAACGAGAAGCAGGAATAGGCCATTCGGCCCGTCGAGCCTGCTCGACAATTAATTATGATCATGGTTGATTATCCAATTCAATATCCTCATTTCCCTCCTCCCCACTCCCCCATATCCCTTGATGCCTTTCGCCCCATGATCGACATCTAATTTCTTCTTGAAATCAGACAATGTTTTGGCCTCAACTACTTTCTGTGGAGTGAATTCCACACATTCACTCCTCTCTGGGTGAAGACATTTCTCCTCATCTCTGTCCTAAAATGTTTACCCCTTATCCTCAAACTATGGACCATAGTTCTGGACTCCCCCCACCATCGGCAACATTCTTTCTGAATCTAAACCACCATCTCGGGCATCAATCCCACCAGAGGCGAGATGTCATGACACAGCTGACTTTGTCTTTCTGGTTATATTGGAGAATCTGGACCTTGTTTAACAGTGCTCCAAACTCTAAAACAGAAAAGGTTGGAAGTGTGCAGTAGGCCCAACAGCCTGAGGAAGAAGCAACAG
Organism: Mustelus asterias; assembly: GCF_964213995.1. Taxonomy (NCBI): domain Eukaryota; kingdom Metazoa; phylum Chordata; class Chondrichthyes; order Carcharhiniformes; family Triakidae; genus Mustelus; species Mustelus asterias. Next base: position 10,519,878 of record NC_135826.1, on the reverse strand, counting down.
GTTCATTCTTCTTGTTGAGACACTTACCTCTAATCTTCTTATCATACCAGCTCACATACACGTCAACAGTTGACAGAAGACAAGATTGATGCCCGCGGTTAAAATATCCATAACTAACCAAATTCACATGCCTAGTTACACTGTTTATCCATTCATAGGAGACCAGAGGCTTCCAGGCAGGAACAACAATAAGAATGATGCGTCTTTCATGAATTTTAGCTTGGCAATTGAAAGGATGGCTCTTGGCTCAATAATTTAATGCATGCCGCTTCGACCAAGGGCATAGGATTATCTCAAACTTTTTACACCAAGCCTGAGGTTTAATTGGATTATTCCGTCCTTATCACCAGGAAAATGCCTGCAATTAAATACTTCTGCCCAAAGAGTTAATCCTTCAATTTGTTTTCAGTTTAGGTGGATAAATTCTCAAATCCACACTTCCTTCGTTTTCATCCTGTTTCCTGAACAGGTCGTGAACAGATTCATTTTCACAATTTTATTTCATTGTTCTTTACTTAGATTGATTCACCAATCTATCAGCCTTGTATCTACTTGTAGCTTTGGTCTTTAAGTTAATAGAATGTGAATAAACGACAGAGCTGTGGGTAATAATACCTCATGAGTTTCTTCCCGACCGAAATATAAAGAATGTAATAACGAAGGCAATTCATTGATGACAAATCAATTATCACAAGGCATGATATTGTGTAACAGAACTCAATGCGCAGGCCCTTCTCACTTGTGGGAAGTGATGATGCCCTGTGGCACATTCCCTGGCGATGAGGCGGGTGAGCCATGCAAAACATCATAGACCTCAGCGGGACTGGAAGATCCCACTGGCGGCCAATGATAAGCCACACCCGCTGTTGGAGAATATGCCACAGGGTGGCTGGAAAATCTCAACCATTATCATAGAATCATAGAATCCCTACAGTGCAGAAGGAGGCCATTCAGCCTACTGAGCCAGCACCAACAACATTTCCACGTAGGCCCTATCTGTATAATCGCACCTATTTACCCAGCTAATCTCCCTGGGGCAATCTATCATGGCCAATCAACCTAACCCGCACATCTTTGGAGTGTGAGAGGAAACCGGAGCACCGGGAGGAAACCCACGTCGACATGGGAAGAATGTGTAGACTGCACTGACAGTCACCCAAGGCCGGAATTGAACCCGCATCCCTTGCACTGTAAGGCAGCAGTGCTAACCACTGTGCCACCATGTTATGATGACCACAAAGGCCATGGGGGTTCATCAATAGATCTCCCTGTGGGCTTTGTGGAGTATTAGCTGCTTTACGGAGCAAGTGGAGGCTTGCCCAATGAGATGCAGCCAGCAGGGGTTCTTAAACCTACTACTCTCCCCAGACTATTGTTGTAATTCCTGAGGTGAAGACTACCTGACTGTAAGCCGCAGAGGCAGCCCATTCTTTTAGTGCACAATATAAGGTGTTCGTGACAGGAAACAGTTGGCTGAATTACTACATCGGCCAACATTAATAAAATGTCAATATAAATTTGCAATGGAGAATGAAACTCCAGGTTGCAAAACTAACTCAGGTGCCCAGGAACCGTAGGTAGTTTATCAGCTGGGATTAACCCAGATTTCACTGTGTCGTCACTAAATACCATTGCACAGATTACTTTCTATAAGGATGCCATTGACCCATTGGAAAGACGCAGCATGGGTTCATGAAGGGCAGGTCATGTTTGACTAATTTGGTGGAATTCTTTGAGAACATTACATGTGCAGTGGACAATGGGGAACCTGTGGATGTGGTGTATCTGGATTTCCAGAAGGCATTTGACAAGATGCTGCACCAAAGACTGCTACATAAGATAAAGGTGCACAGTGTTACAGATAATGTATTAGCATGGATAGAGGATTGGTTAACTAACAGACAGCAAAGAGTGGGGGAAATGGGTGTTTTTCTGGTTGGCGATCAGTGACTGGTTGGCGATCAGTGACTCGTGGTGTGCCTCAGGGATCAGTGTTGGGACCGCAATTGTTTACGATTTACATAGATGATTTGGAGTTGGGGACCAAGTGTAGTGTGTCAAAATTCGCAGATGACACTAAGATGGGTGGAAGAGCAAAGTGTGCAGAGGACGCTGAAAGTCTGCAAAGGAATATAGCTAATCTAACTGAGTGGGTGAGGGGTCTGGCAGATGGAGTACAATGTTGGTAAATGTGAGGTCATCCATTTTGATAGGAATAACAGCAAAATGAACTATTATTTAAATGGTAGAAAATTGCAACATGCTGCTGTGCAGAGGGATCTGGGTGTCCTTGTGCAGGAAACTCAGGGAGTTGGTTTGCAGGTGCAGCAGGTCATTAAGAAGGCAAATTGAATTTTGTCTTTCATTGCTCGAGGGAAGGAGTTTAAAAACAGTGAGATTATGTTGCAGCTGTATAAGGTGCTAGTGAGGCCACACCTGGTGTACTGTGTACAGTTTTGGTCTCCTTAATTGAGAAAGGATATACTGGCACTGGAGGGGGTGCAGAGGAGATTCACGAGGTTGATTCTGGAGTTGAGAGGGTTGGCTTATGAGGAGAGACTGAGTAGACTGGGGTTATACTCATTGGAATTCAGAAAAATGAGGGGAGATCTTGTAGAAACATATAAGATTATGAAGGAAATAGATTAGAAGCAGGGAAGTTGTTTCCACTGCCGGGTGAAACTAGAACTTGGGGGCATAGCTTCAAAATAAGGGGAAGCAGATTTATGATTGAGTTGAGGAGGAATTTCTTCAAACAAAGGGTTGTGAATCGGTGGCATTCCCTGCCTAGTGAAGCAGTTGAAGCTACCTCATTAAATGTTTTTACGGCAAGGATAGATACATTTTTGAACAGTAAAGGAATTAAGGGTTATGGTGAGTGGGTGGGTAAGTGGAGCTGAGTCCACAAAAAGATCCGCCATGATCTTATTGAATGGTAGAGCAGGCTCCTAGTTCTTATGTTCTTATGTTCTTATCTCAGCAGGTCAGGAAAACTGAATATAGTTGCACGTTCATTTACACCCTGCTATGTGCAGACCACCCCAACCCCTTCACCCCACCTTGCGATGCTGTTCCATCACACCACTCTTCACACCCACATACTGTGTATGTGCATCCATCCTCATTCCAAACATTTCCTCACATCCCCAGCTATCCATCCACCACACAGCAGCACAGTGGTTAGCACTGCTGCTTCACAGGTCCAGGGACCTGGGTTCGATTCCCGGCTTGGGTCACTGTCTGTGTGGAGTTTGCACTTTCTCCTCGTGTCTGCGTGGCTTTCCTCCAGGTGCTCCGGTTTCCTCCCACAGTCCAAAGATGTGCGGGTTGGGTTGATTGGCCAGGTTAAAAATTGTCCCTTAGAGTCCTGAGATGCATAGATTAGAGGGATTAGCGGGTAAATATGTGGATATGTGGGGATAGGGCCTCGGTGGGATTGTGGTCGGTGCAGACTCGATGGGCCGAATGGCCTCCTTCTGCACTGTCGGGTTTCGATGACGATTCTAAGACTCCCACTTAACCTCACTCTTATCCAACTGGCTTTGCATTCCTGATCATCACCCTCACCACACCCACTGGATGAACACATGCCAAGACGCTCAGAGAGCTGGTATTTCCTCGTTGCAGAGATGCAGAGGATTGGGAAGATGGAGAGCCAGAGCTGGTTCTCCACAGATTTCCTGGGCATTAACTGCAGAGGAGGAAGAACTGGAGATCAGCGGCATTTCAGCATTTTTGACCATTAAGGAGGAGAGACTAGGGCCTTGCAGTGACCTGGTGACAGAGTTAAATATCAATGGTTCTCATTGGGGTTTCAACAGAGAGTGAAATATTATCATCTCTGAAGTGGGAAAAATATACAGAAGAGTACACTTTAGAAATGACTGCCTGGCACATAAAGAGTTAAGACCACAAACAGGCACTGACTCTTAGCCCAGACAATTACTTAGCATTAAAGACACTCGGACAACTACTTGTAAATTAAAATATGCAGGAATTAGATACCGCAGGTAGCCAATGGAAATTGGGACAAAAGGGTCTGGTAAAGAGATTAGCTACAGGTGGGATTGGGAATACAAAATGCAGGAAAACCAATTACTGTAAACTACTGTATGAATAGACCGAAACTAAAGTCACTGATAGTCACTGACGTAGGAAATGTAGTAAGAAGTCTCACAACACCAGGTTAAAGTCCAACAGGTTTATTTGGTAGCAAATACCATAAGCTTTCGGAGCACTGCTCCTTCGTCAGGTGGAGTGGAAATGTGCTCTCAAACAGTGCAAACAGACAAAATCAAGTTGCAGAATACTGATTAGAATGCGAATCCGACAGCCAGCCAGGTCTTAAAGGTACAGACAATGTAGGAAATGTATCCATTCATAGAACAATGCGATGTTAACATGCTTATGTCTGGATCTGTCTGTATTTGTCTATAATGATGTGTTTAGCGATCGATCACCTACTTGATTACAACGATGTGATAATGGCTAAATGTCCGGTCCATCTATTGTGTAAAGGGTATAAAGATGAACCGCTCCTATTGTCTCATTGAGAGAAGGTTTTGCTGCTTGTTAGTGCCTTTTCTCCACGAAGCTTCGCTAAAATAAAACAGGATATTTGAAACCTTCAAGCCTGACCTCGTGGTCCATTTCCCACAACAATCTCCATAACGCTACGTGCAGCATGCTTACCTGGCCAGTAAAATGATTATCTTTTCTCTCGGTCAAAGCCTTCACGTGTACAGCACTAATCAGTGGACCTCCCATTCAATAACTTTTCAAAAGATTGATTTCTTCCTTATCATACAGTCAATGTCAGGTTCAACTGGCATCATTGAATCATAGAATCCCCACAGTGCAGAAGAAGGCCATTCAGCCCTTCGAGTCTGCACCGACCAGAATCCCACCCTGACCCTATTCCCGTAACCCCATTATTTACCCTGCTAATCCCCCTGAACTAGCGTCAATTCAGCATAGCCAATCAACCTAACCCACACATCTTTGGACTGTGGGAGGAAATCGGAACACCCGGAGGAAACCCACGCAGACACGGAGAGAACGTGCAGACTCCGCACAGACAGTGACCCGAGGCCAGAACTGAACCCAGGTCCCTGGCTCTGTGAGGCAGCAGTGCTAACCACTCTGCCGCCATACCTCCTGAGTGGCTTTGCAATTGCTGAATCATTGGATACTCTTTTTTTCCAGAAACCCTCCTGAGGATGAGGTGACCGACAATCTTTTCTGACTCTGCCTGTCCCACTTCTGTCAACTGGACTCTTACTTTCCTCTGAAACGCTCATCTCTCCAAGATCTGAGGAAATTCCTCCACGCTCACCTATGTAGTACTCCTAATATTAAATGAGTTTGTGAGCAAAAGAGGCAGCACTCCCATTAGAAATTACAAAAAGAAGGTAAGACTTAAGTACTTTATTGAATAAGAGAATTTTTAAATTATAATAAATGTACACATAAAAAAAATACTTTTATACATTTGTTTTGTATGTTTGTGCCTCTGTCGAGTTATCTCAGGAGTCAAGCCTGTGACAACAGCAGGAGAGCAGGGAAGCCGATGAGGGCTGAAGAATTGGGGATTGTGAGGGGAGAGCGTGCCGAGGGCAGGGGAAAGAAAGGAGGCATGGTGGTGAAAAGGGGTAAAGGACAAATAGAAAAAAAGGTGGATGGGAAAGAGCAAATAGACTGATGGGCTCAGGATTGGAGAAGGGGACAAAGCATGTATGTGGAAACAAATGGAGATGGAGATATCCACTTCATCTGATGAAGGAGCAGCGTTCCGAAAGCTAATGGCATTTGCGAACAAATAAACCTGTTGGACTTTAACCTGGTTAAAACTCTTACTGTGGAAACAAAGCCATAGAGATTTATTCTTATATAGCAGGTGAGCATCACTGCCTGAGCCAGCATTTATTGCCCATCCCTAATTGCACTTGGACAGAGTGGCTGGCGAGGCTGTTTCAGAGGGCATTTAAAAGTCCACCTGTGAGTCACATGTGGGCCAGACCAGGTAAGAATTACACATTTACTTCCCTAAGGGACATCAGTGAATCATAAGACCATAAGACCAGAAGAAATAGGAGCAGAATTTGGCCACTTGGCCCATCGAGTCTGCTCCCCCATTCAATCATGACTGATTTTTTTCTCATCCCCATTCTCCTGCCTTTTCTCCATAATACCTGATCCCCTCATTAATCAAGAACCTATCTATCTCTCTCTCAAAGACACTCAATGACCTGGCCTCCACAGCCTTCTGCAGCATAGAGTTCCACAGATTCACCACTCTCTGGCTGAAGACTTTCCTCCTCATCTCTGTTTTAAGGAATCGTCCCTTTTGCCTGAGGTTGTGCCCTCTGCTTCCAGTTTTTCTACTGGTGAAAACACCCTCTCCATGTCCACTCTCTCCAGGCCTCGCAGTATCCTGTAAGTTTCAATAAGATCCCCCCTCATCCTTCTAAACTCCAATGAGTACAGACCCAGAGTCCTCAACTGTTCCCCATATGACAAGCTCTTCATTCCACGGATCATTCTTGTGAACCTCCTCTGGACCCCTTCCAAGGCCAGCACATCCGTCCATAGATATGGGGCCTAAAACTGCTCACAATACTCCAAACGGGATCTGACCAGAGCCCTACACAGCCTCAGAAGTACATCCCTGCTCTTGAATTCTCGCCCTCTCGACATGAATGCTAACATTGCATTTGCCTTCCTAACTGCCGATTGAACCTGCACGTTAACCTTCAGAGAATCTTGAACAATGACACCCAAGTCCCTTTGTGTTTCTGATTTCCTAAGCATTTTCCCATTTAGAAAATAGTCTATGCCCCCATTCCTCCTTCCAAAGTGCATAACCTCACACTTTTCCACATTGTATTCCATCTGCCACTTCTTTGCCCACTCTCCTAACCTGTCCAAGTCCTTCTGCAGCCCCCCTGCTTCCTCAGTAATACCTGTACCTCTACACACCTTTGTATCATTTAGCAAAAGTGCCGTCAGTTCCTTCCTAAAATCATTCATGTATATTGTGAAAAGTTCTGCTCCCAGCACTCACCCCTGAGGCACACCACTAGTCTCCAGGTGCCACCTTGAGAAACATTCCTTTATCCCCACTCTCTGCCTTCTGCCAGTCAGCCAATCCTCTATCCATGCCAGGATCGTACCCTTAACACCATGAGCACCTCACTTATTTAGCAGTCTCCTATGTGGCGCCTTGTCAAAGGCCTTCGGGAAATCTAAATAAATCACATCCACTGGTTCTCCTTTATCTAACTTCTTTGTTACCTCCTCAAAGAAATCTAATAGATTTGTCAGACATGACCTCCCCTTGACAAAGTCAAGCTGACTCAGCCCTACTTTATCATGCACTTCCAAGTATTCTGTGATCTCATCTTTAATAATGGTCTCAAAAATCTTGCCAATGATCAAAGTCAGGCTAACCGACCTATAATTTCCCATCTGCTGCCTCCCTCCCTTCTTAAACAGCGGTGTTACATTAGCTACTTTCCAGTCCTCTGGTACCCTCCCTGCCTCCAGTGATTCCTGAAAGATTACCACCAATGTCGCCACAATTCCCTCAGCTATCTCTTTTAGAACCCTGGGGTGTAGTCCATCCAGTCCAGGTGATTTATCCACCTTCAGATCATTCAGTTTCACAGAACCTTCCCCTTAGTGATGGCCTCTAAACTCACCTGTGCTCCTGACTCACCTGGAGCTCTGGCATCCCACTGGTGTCTTCCACCCTGAAGACTGATGCAAAGTAACTATTCAGTTCCTCTGCCATTGCTTTGTTTCCTAGTATTACTTCTTCAGCCTCATTTTCCAGTGATCCAATGGCTATTTTTGCCTCTCTCTTACCTTTTATATATTGAAAAAAACTCTTCCTGTCTCCTTTTTTATTACTGGCTAACTTACATTCATATTTCACCTTCTCCCCCCTTATTGCTTTCCTCTGCTTGCTTTTAAATGCTTCCCAATCCTCTGGCTTCCCACTAATCTTCGCCACTTTGTGTGCTTTTTCTTTTGCTTTTATGTTGTCCTTGACTTCCCTCGTCAGCCATGGATGCTTCGTCCTCCCATTAGCATGTTTCCTCCTCCTTGGGATGAATTTCTGTTGTGCCTCCCGAATAACTCTCAAACACTCCTGCCATTGCTGTTCCACTGTCTTCCCTGCTCGGCTCCCTTTCCAATCAACTCTGGACAGCTCCTCCCTCTTGGACTTTGGCGTTTCCTTTATTTAATTGTAATACCGTTACATCTGACTCCAGCTTCTCCCTCTCAAACTGCAGTGTAAATTCTATCATATTGTGGTCACTGCTCCCTCAGGGTTCCTTCACCTTAAGTTCCCAAATCAAGTCTGCCTCATTACACATCACCAAATTCAGAATTGCCTGTTCCCTTGTAGGTCCTGTCACAAGCTGCTCCAAGAAGTCATCTCTCAGACATTCCACAACTTCCTTTTCTTGGGAAACACTACCTACCTGATTTTCCCAGTCCACCTGCATATTGAAGTCCCCCATGATTATTGTAATGATGCCTTTCTTAGATGCCTTTTCTATCTCCTGATTTATTTCTGCCCCACATCCTGAATACTACTGTGGGGCCTGTACATAACTCCCATCAGTGTGGGGTTTTACTTTATGACAATCAACAATAGCTTCATGGTCATGGTTAGACTTTTACTTCATTCAGATTTCACCATCTGCTGCTGCAGGATTCGAACACGCTTTCCCAGAGCATCACATTGGGTTTTTGGATTACTAATCCAGTGACCACATCACCACAGTTACATGCTCGTTTGAGATAGCTGTGCTTTGAAATATACGGGGAGTAAAGACGTGATAACACAGGGGGCACGACAAGGTTTTGATATTGATAAATTTCATGTTGCTGGCATGAAATCAGTGCCACATTGATGCCCAAGTAACAAGGCAGATGAGTGAGACCCAAGGCTGGTGGACAGGTTAAACATTGGGGTGTGTAGTTCCCAATAATTTCAATATTTCTGGTGGCTGTATTGAAACGGCATTGCTAATATCCAGACTTCTACTGGGAGAGAAACAAAAACCATTGGCCCCTGTGGATGGATTCCCCAAGATTCACTGCCAACGGATCGAAAAGCCCAAAAAACAAAGCACATTTCACCAAGTGTCAAAACTGTGAATCAAGAATCATTTTCCTGAAAGAAAATGAATAATTTCTGAATAATCGTTCATTAATTTTACATTTTCAATCGACTTAATTCTAAATAAATGAATTTCCTGATTGTCGCTGCTCGTAGATGAGGTGCCACAGTGAGAAATCTCCTTTCCATCCACACTTCCTCCAACTATCGGTTGTGTTTTGATCAGTAAAACAGCCTGAAACTGCGAAGAAATTACTTCTCCATTGCTCAACCTTCAAACATAATTGGCTGGATTTGGGGAGAAATGAACTCGAAGGAAATGCTCATTTGAAGTCTCTTTTAGCATCCAAAATGACTGTTCTTGAAATTTATCATCTTCAAAGCATGAACTCTCTCCTCCACATTCACCCCATTTCCATGTATTTTATTTCATTTCTTCCTTTCATTTTATTCACCCCATTTTTATTACTTTATGTTCTTAATTTGATATTTCCACTTCTAAAATCTCACTTCACATCTTGTTTTCCAACCTCACTCCAGTACGATGGGCCAACTGCTACATTCCTCAGGTTGTCCTTTGACACTGGGCATCTTTGTTCTGCCATTCACACATTGCACTCTCTTAACGGACGCTCTAAGCACCATTCTCAGCTTTTAACATCACCATTTGCACTCCCTGATTTTTGTCTATGCCACTCCAACAATTATGGCCACTCAATACGTGGTGGCACGGTGGCACAGTAATTAGCACTACCATCTCACTGCGCGAGGGACACGGGTTTGATACCTGGCCTTGGGTCTCTGTCTGCACGTTCTCCCCATGTCTGTGTGGGTTTCCTCCAGGTACTCCGGTTTACTCCCACAGTCCAAAGATGTGCGTGTTAAGTTGATTTTCCATTCTAAATTCCTCCTTAGTGTTAGGAGGATTAGCCAGGATAAACATGTGGGGTTATGGGGATAGGAGTTGGGTGGGATGGTGGTCGGTGCAAACCTTTTGGGCTGACTGGCCTCCTTCTGCATTGTGGGATACTATGATTCCAACCCACCTCCCCCTACCCCTCACAGTATAAATCTTGTCCAAATTTTCTTGTTTTCAGATCTGACAACGTTTCATCCAGACTCGAAATGTTGGCTCTGTTCTCTCTCCACAGAGGCTGTCAGACCTGCTGAGAATTTCCAGCATTTTCTGTTTTTGTTTTAGATTCCAGCATCCACAATATTTTGTCTTGACCAGTTCTTGAAATTTAAATCGGGTGAATGTTTAAAAACAAGCCAGAAAGAAACTAAAGGTTGTTCTCAAATTATGGGACACTCTTCCTTCTCTTTTATTTCTTGTTCATTTCCCCACACTGGAAATATTATTTTTTTAGAACTGATAAGGCTGAGTTGATCTAATCCTCCTTCAAGGCTTTGATCCTTCAGCTCCCGACTCACTAATTCTGGTCACTTTGGTGAAATTGGGGCATTCGCAACTCATTCAGAGAAAAACCTTCTTGCAGTTCATTGTGACGGACTTCTTCGAATTAACCGCAGGAGACTCAGGGATAATCGTTCATTCATGATTCAAGCATGGAGGCCACTACCCCAGAGAAATCTCCAAAGCAGCACTCTCCTCTAATACAGCATTCAGTTCTAATACAGCTCAAACAGGGAGAGCACTCCAATTCAGCCCTCTCCTCGTAAGTCACGGATACACACTGTTTATGCAGTTAATCAGCACACCAAACATTGGTTAAAATTCCGATCTTCAGAGAGCCCGACAGTGCAGAAAGAGGCCATCTGGCCATCGAGTCTGCACCGAACACAATCCCACCCAGGCCTTACCCCCAATATCCCGACACATTTATCTGCTAATCCTTCTAATCTATACATCTCAGGACACTAAGGGGCAATTTAGCATGGCCAATCAACCTAACCTGCACATCTTTGGACTGTGGGAGGAAACCGAAGCAGCCGGAGGAAACCCATGCAGCCATGATGAGAATGTGCAAACTCCACACAGTCAGTGACCCAAGCCGGGAATCGAACCCAGGTCGCTGGAGCTCTGAAGCAGCAGTGCTAACCACTGTGCTACCGTGCCACCCATTGTCCACATTTATTCATTTACTGGAACAGATTTGAATATCTTTCCCCAATATTATCTCCAGATTTGTATGGGGGTTACATGCATAGTTTAAGTTAAATCATTAGCGTCACAAGTAGGTTTACATCAACGCTGCAATGAGAATACTCTGAAAATCCGCTAGTTGCCGCACTCCGGCGCCTGTTCGGGAGGACACTGAGGGAGAATTTAGTATGACAAATGTACCGAACCAGCATGTCTTTCAGACTGTGAGATGAAACTGGAGCACCCGGAGGAAACGCACACAGACACGGGGAGAACATACAAACTCCACACAGACAGTGACCCGAGCCAGAAATCGAAGCCAGGTCCTGGTTCCCTGCTGCAGCAGTGATAACCACTGTGCCACCGTGCCGCCCATCAAGAAAGCTAAGGTGGAGCAAAGTGACTCGGAAAGTTGCAGAATCAGCAAATGTCACAACCCAAAAATAGGCCATTTAGCCCATCGAGATAGTTTGCGCCACTTGCACCATCTCGTGTACACTCACCTTATCACTGACTATACTCCTTACAATTCTCTTATTCAGGCATCGACCTCATTCCCCGCAGCCCACTCCCCCACCTCCGCTTCCCGCCCCCACCAACACTGAAAGTAAACAATGACAGTCGGATTATTTGAAATTTGCTTTTATTGATCATACAAAGTACTATTCTAAGAACCCAAAACCAATGCAGCAGAATACAGTTCACATTGCAAAGTTTATCATGAATGCACATGGAGACCGCGTGACCTTACTTCTTGCTGCACCTTCAGTCTAGGGAGTCTTTATTACAGTCGAGAAACTGGCAGTCCAGTTACAATATCATAATTTCTTGCTAAATACGCTATGTCATCTAAAATGAACAGAGTTAACAGAGGGAAATGGAGCATCGAACACAGGTGCAGGAGTAGAGGCCATTTGGCCCTTCGAGCCTGCACCACAAAAACAGCAGCGCCCAATGTAGGGATGCTTTGCAAGTTTGCTTTGCTAATATTGGCCACTTATTCATGTATCTTGAATGCATTTGGATTTATTTAGCTTACATTCTCAGCAGGAGATCAGATTTACTTTACAAAGAGTTCACTTCCAGAGATAGACAACCCATTAAAAAAAAGTCTTTGGATAATTGGTAATACATTTTGGAAGGTCTGATAATGAGAGGAAATATACAGTAAATGGCAGAACCCTTAAGAGTATTGATAGGCAGAGGGATCTGGGTGTGCAGGTACACCCAGTGGCAACGCAGATGGAGAAGATAGTCAAGAAGGCATACAGTATGCTTGCCTTCATCGGCCGGGGCATTGAATTTAAAAATTGGCAAGTAATGTTGCAGCTTTATACAACCTCACTCAGGCCACACTTGGAATATAGTGTGCAATTCTGGTCCCAAAACTACCAGAAGGATGTGGAGGCTTTGGAGAGGGTACAGAAAAGATTTACCAGGATGTTGCTTGGTATGGAGGACGTTAGCTATGAGGAGAGGTTGGAGAAACTTGGTTTGTTCTCACTGGAAAGACGGAGGTTGAGGAGCGACCTCATAGAAGTCGACAAGTTTATGAGGGGCATGGACAGAATGGAGAGTCAAAGCTTTTTCCCAGTGTGGAAGAGTCAATTACTAGGGGGCATAGGCTTAAGGTGCAAGGGGGGCAGTTTAAAGGAGATATACGAGGTAAGTTTTTTACACAGAGGGCGGTGGGTGCCTGGAACTCGCTGCCGGGGAGGGTACTGGAAGCAAATATGATAGTGACTTTGAGGGGCATCTTGACAAATACATGACTAGGATGGGAATAGAAAGATATGGTCCCTGGAAGGGTTTTAGTTCAGATGGGCAGCATGGTCGGTGCGGGCTTGGAGGGCCGAAGGGCTTGTTCCTGTACTGTAATTTTCATTGTTCTTTGTTCTTCCCATTGATATTCAAAATGTCATTTGAAACATAGAAAATAGGAGCAGAAGTAGGCAATTCGGCCCGTTGTGCCTGCTCCAACATTCATTATGATCATGGCTGATCATCCAGTTCAGTAACCTGCTCCCGGTCCCGCCCTACCCCTGGCCCCCACTTTGTACCATTTTATCCCTTCAGCCTCAAGAGTTATATCGAACGCCTTCTTGAAAACATACAGGGTGGGATTCTCTGCCCCCCTCGACCCCAAGCCCCCCCGCAACACTCTCCCCCACAGCGCGTTTCTTACTGGCGGGAGATGGCCCACCGTTGGCCGGCAGTGGGATTCTCTGCACCCTCATACCACCCCTCACCCTCCCTCCCCTCCACCCACCCCCTCTCCCACCACTGGGAAACTCGCAGTGGGAGTGCGCCATCAACTGGAAGATCTCACCCACAATGTTTTGGCCTCAATTATTTTCGGTGGTCCAGAATCCCACAGGTTGCCACTCTCTGGGTAAAGAAACATCCCCTCATCTCAGTTCTAAATGATTTACCCCATATCGGAAAGAGTGTGACGCCTGGTTTTGGACTCCCCCACCATCGGGAACACTTCCTGCATCGACCCTGTCAACTCCTGTTGTGTTCCACTATACTTGAGGATTCTCAGATTCAGGAACTTTTGTAAACACATTTTGGAAAAGTTAAGTCAATCAAATCAGCTGACTTGCATGGAACAGACATGGTTTAATGTAACAGGGACCTACCTGGTTTGACTAACGCCAGTACTCCTTTCGGGAAATATTAGAAGCTCCATCAATTTCTTCCAGTTTTACCAATTCAAAATCCAACAATGCCTGGTCTGTCTCATTTCCCGATTCAGATACCATTGCATCCGTGTACAAACCAGCAAACTCCCTTTGCGTCTGGGAGAAAGGATTGCATGTTAACTATGAGACTTACCCGTGTGATTGTAATGATATAAAAGCACCAATCACTCAGGAGAGATTGAGTAAACATGTTGTGGGTTCTTTCGTAAAGACTGGGCACATAGGAACATTTATACAGCAATACAAAGCTTGACCACACCAGGGCAGCAGAGTCAACATGCTGTGTGCTCAGTTGAACATCAAAAGTGAAACTGATTGCAGCATGACATCGTTGGAAAGAGGTTTGTCATGCTATAATCCCGGAAAGGCACGTTACAACATGATGCGCGACAATCAAGCACGAGGTACAAGGCTTCAGCGATTGAAGGCTTTTATTAGCAAACAATGGAACTAACTAACACGAGTACACCAATTCAGACTGGAGGGGTCCCGCCTGAGCAGAGGGTCTTATACCTCTCCCCAGGAGGCGGGGCCCGACCGGGATGTGCCATAACAACATCTACCACAGGTTAACACCCTAACCCAACAACATTATAACAACCCCCACAGTGGCAACACCCTAACCCAACAGTAACATTGGAATAACCCCACAGTGGTAACCAACGATGGTTCACCACATTCACCCCTCCTTTAAAAACAAAGGCCGGTGGGGTGCGAAAACAGGTCACATATATACAAAATTCACAAGTCCAGACGGTCTGGAGGACCGCACCGTCGCTGTGATCTCCTCAACACCGGTTGCGACACCGGAGCAGGTGCTTGCGGTGGCGTTCTCTCCAAAACAGCGTCCGGCTGTCCCCTCGAGGACTCCCGGGCCGGTTGACCCTGGTGAGGCGATGGTGCAGGGGATCCTGGAACCTTCTGTGGTGGCGCCGATCTCCGAGTCTCAGGCAAGCTGTACATGGGAGTATAACTGTTATGCACTGGTCCCGGTGCTGACCGCGCCACGTCTGGGGAAGAAATAAGTGATAGGGGATTCGTGACAGGGGGTATGGGAGCGACAGGAGTTGCTACGTCCCCTGCGGGCGCCAGGTCTCGAATCGAGACTGTGTCCTCTCGCCCGTCAGGATATGCCACATAGGCATACTGAGGGTTGGCGTGGAGGAGTTGGACCGGTTCGACCAAGGGGTCGGACTTGCGGGCCCTCACATGTCGCCGCAGAAGGACGGGTCCTGGGTACGTCAACCAGGCTGGTAAGGAGATCCCCGAGGACGACTTCCGAGGGAATGAGAACATCCTCTCGTGGGGAGTAGCATTGGTTGCCGTACACAGGAGAGAGCGAATGGAATGAAGCGCATTTGGAAGGACCTCCTGCCAACGGGAGACTGGAAGGCCCCTGGATTTCAGTGCCAGTAGGACAGCCTTCCAGACTGTAGCATTCTCCCTCTCCACCTGTCCGTTACCCCTAGGGTTGTAGCTCGTGGTTCTACTAGAGGCAATCACGTATGAGAGCAGGAATTGCCTCAAGTCGTTACTCATGAACGACGAGCCCCTGTTGCTATGTATGTAGCAGGGGTACCCGAACAGGGTAAAAAGATCACTGAATGCCTAAATCACTGTGGCAGTCGACGTGTCCGCACAGGGGACAACAAACGGGAACCGGGAGTATTCATCTATGATATTGAGAAAATAGACATTCCGGTCCGTTGAGGGAAGGGGGCCCTTAAAATCCACACTCAGCCTCTCGAAGGGGCGAGTGGCCTTGACCAATTGTGCCCGGTCCGGTCGATAAAAGTGCGGTTTGCATTCCGCGCAAATCCGACAGCTTCTTGTTACTGACCTGACATCCTCCACCGAGTAGGGCAGGTTGCGGGCTTTTACGAAGTGGTAGAGTCGGGTGACTCCAGGATGGCACAGGTCATTGTGGAGGGCCTTCAAGCGGTCCTCCTGCATGATGGCGCATGTTCTGCGCGAGAGGGCATCCGAGGGCTCATTGAGCTTCCCTGTACGATACATAATATCGTAATTATAGGTGGAGAGCTCAATTCTCCACCGCAAGATCTTATCATTCTTGATCTTGCCCCTCTGCGTATTACTGAACATAAACGCCACGGATCGTTGATCCGTGATCAGGGTGAACCGCTTCCCCGCCAGGTAATGGCGCCAGTGTCTGATGGCCTCCACAATGGCCTGAGCCTCCTTCTCCACCGCTGAGTGCCGAATTTCGGGACCTTGAAGGATGCGGGAAAAAAACGCGTTGGGCCTGCCTGCCTGGTTTAGTGTGGTGGCCAGGGCGAAATCCGATGCATCACTTTCCACCTGAAAAGGGATGGATTCATCCACCGCGTGCATCGTGGCTTTTGCAATGTCACTTTTCAAAGCCTTGAAGGCCAATTGGGCCTCCGGCGTGAGTGGGAAGGTCGTGGACTTGATGAGCGGACGGGCTTTGTCCGCGTAGTTGGGGACCCACTGCGCATAATACGAAAAGAAGCCGAGGCATCTCCTCAATGCTTTCGTGCTAGCGGGCAAGGGAAGTTCAGTAAGGGGGCGCATACGGTCTGGATCAGGGCCGATGACCCCGTTTTCCACCACGTATCCAAGGATAGCTAACCTGCGCGTACGGAATACGCACTTCTCCCTGTTATAGGTCAGATTCAGGCGAGATGCAGTGCGCAGAAAGTTTTGGAGATTCGTGTCATGGTCCTGCTGGTCATGGCCGCAGATGGTGACGTTATCCAGGTACGGGAAGGTAGCCCGCAACCCGTTCTGGTCCACCATTCGGTCCATAGCACGCTGGAAGACCGAGACCCCATTGGTGACACCAAATGGAACCCTAAGAAACTGGTATAGACGACCATCCGCCTCAAAAGCCGTGTATTGTCGGTCCTCTGGGCGGATGGGGAGTTGATGGTAGGCGGACTTAAGGTCTATGGTGGAGAACACCCGGTACTGCGCAATCTGATTGACCATATCAGATATGCGCGGGAGAGGATACGCATCCAGTTGCGTATAACGGTTAATGGTCTGACTGTAGTCGATGACCATCCGAGGTTTGTTCCCGCTTTTAACCACCACGACCTGCGCTCTCCACGGACTAGCACTGGCCTGTATGATCCCTTCTTTGAGGAGCCGCTGAACCTCAGATCTGATAAAGATCCGGTCTTCAGCGCTGTAACGCCTACTCTTAGTAGCGATGGGCTTGCAGCCTGGTACCAGATTCTTAAATAAAGAAGGTGTGGTGATCTTTAGTGTGGAAAGATTGCATGCGGGGCGCTTTGGGCAATTTGGAGGCTGCGGCTGATTCCCTACTGCCAGTGAAGGGAGTGGCCCACCGTACTGTAGGATCACACTCTTCATGTGGACCATAAAGTTTAGTCCGAGGAGAATTGGCGCACAAAGGTGCGGTAACACAAGGATCGCTCGTAAATTGTGCCCTGCACCTCTCGGGTTACCATACAACGTCCTTGGATCGGTACAGACCGGGACCGTGATGCCATGGAAATTGTCTGTTTGGCAGGTAGAACCCGGAGTCCACACCTTTTTGCAGTGTCAGGGTGAATAAAACTCTCGGTGCTCCCACTGTCAAACAGACAATACACAGTACGACCATTTACCTTGATGTTCATCATGGAACTGTCAAGCCTGTGATGCTTTGTCTGGTCCAGAGAGATCGACGCCACCGTTGGCCCCTGGGCATCACTGCATGCAGCCGAGGTTGATACTGAGGACCCCTGCTGGTCGCTCCTGGTCGTCGTCGACCATGATGGCCGCCCCCATGAATCGCACGTGGGTGAGGGCGCCAAGCGTAGCGACTCCTGGTGGTCTTCCTCCTCCTCCGTCAGCCACGATGGCGCCGTCCTGGATTCGCACGTGGTCGGGCCTCGCGGGTACCGCAACGTCGAAGGAGATTGTCTCCGCTCTGGAGGGTCACAGGCTGCACTGCCGTTCTTGGGCTTCGACCTGCAAACTTTAGCATAGTGCCCCTTTTTACCACACTGACTGCAGATCGCCGTTTTTGCAGGACACTGTTGCCGTGGATGCTTGGCTCCGCCGCAAAAATAGCATCGCTGGCCGCCTGGAGCTGCCGCCGTCGTCGGATCGATATGGGAGCGCGAGCCCGTGGGGCGAGGAGGGATTTGTGCTTGCTCCTGCCACGTTGTCTCCACGTGGTCTTCGGGGTACAGAGCCAAGCTTTTCGACGCTGCCTCCAGCATCTCAGCCATCTCCATCGCTTGGGTCAAGTTGAGGTTCCCTTTCTCTAATAGCTTAAGCCGGATGTACGAGGACCCTACCCCTGCTACGAACGCATCTCGGGCGAGGTCGTACATATATTGCTCTGCCGACACATCTTTGCAGTCGCAGCCCCTGGCAAGCTGCAAGAGCTCATTGGCGTAGTCCTCCATGGTTTCGCCCAACTGCCGACGTCGTGTAGCGAGGAGGTAACGAGCGTGGATCTCGTTGGGTGGTCTCGTGTATCGTTTCTTCAAGAGCTCGATGGCCCTCGGGTAAGTGGTGGCCGCACGAATCGCAAGATAGACCGTGTCGCTTACCCTCGCGTGGAGGACCTGGAGTTTGTCGTCGTCCGTAGTAACAGCTGCAGAGGCTGCCAGGTAGTCCTCAAAACACTTCCACCAGTGGTCGAAGGTGTTAGCGGCACTGACCGCACGTGGGTCCAGCGTCAGACGCTCTGGTTTTAGTATTTGTTCCATACTCCCTTTACTGTCGAGAGTTTTATGTTTGCTAATAAAATTGATGCGCGACAATCAAGCACGAGGTACAAGGCTTCAGCGATTGAAGGCTTTTATTAGCAAACAATGGAACTAACTAACACGAGTACACCAATTCAGACTGGAGGGGTCCCGCCTGAGCAGAGGGTCTTATACCTCTCCCCAGGAGGCGGGGCCCGACCGGGATGTGCCATAACAACATCAACCACAGGTAAACACCCTAACCCAACAAGATTATAACAACCCCCACAGTGGCAACACCCTAACCCAACAGTAACATTGGAATAACCCCACAGTGGTAACCAACGATGGTTCACCACACAACATGACTATTTCAACAAGATATGGAAGGCCAAACAGGTGCCACAGTGGCACAGTGGTTGTCATTACTGCCCAAAAGTGCCAGGGACCTGTGTTCGATTCCTGGCTTGGGTCACTGTCTGTGTGGAGTCTGCACGTTCTCCCTGTGTCTGCGTGGCTTTTCCCCAGGTGCTCCACTTTCTTCCCACAGTTCGAAAGACTCCAATGATGCGTGTGATAGGTTGACTGGCCATGCTAAATTGACCATTAGTGCAATGGTATGCGGAGGTTGGGGGGATTAGTGGGGTCAATCAGTGGGGTGATGGCAATACGGCCTGTTTGGCATTCTTGTCAGTGCAAACTTCATGGGCCGAATGGCTTCCTTCTGCTGACAGCCCCATTGAAGTGTATGAACTGAAGACAGTTGTTGTACAGTGTGCAGTAAGTGTACCTTTGCTTGGTAGGGGTATGATTCTTCAGTTTCAATGCTGTGGTCTCACATGCATTGTAAGACACGATACGGTAAGCCTGAGTTGCACCCATAATTCCTTTTTCATTGGAGCAGTCAATGATGAGGAGGGGGGTGGAGAGGGAAGGAACAACCTCCCACTCTCTGCTCATTAAAGCCACTGGCAACCTGTCATCATTGCCGTGCAGCATTTTTTTAACTCAGTGGGTGTCGAATTACGTTTCTCCCAAGGGGGCAAGCAATATTCATCCCCACCCGGTCCAGCTGACGTTTGGGTGGGAGGTCAAAAAATAGGTGACAGAGGTGGGTTTTGATGGGCATCTTAAAGGAGAAAAGAGAGGTAGACAGCCAGCAAGGTTTGGGGAGAGAATTCCAGGATGCCGGGCCTCGGCAACTGAAGACATGGCCATCAAGATTTCATCAAATAAAATTGGGAATGTGCAACAGTCCAGAATTGGATGTGGCATCCATCTGGGAGGGTTATGGAGCAGGAGGAGATTACAGAGATAGGGACGAACCAGACTCTGAAGGCATTTGAAAGCAAAGGTGAGGTTTTAATATTGAGACATTACTTCAGCAGGAGCCAAAGCAGATTGGGAAGTAGATCAGCGAGCACTGGGGTGATGGTTCAACGCAACATGGTACAAGTTAGGATAGAGGCAGAAGCGATTTGGACAACACCCATTATACAGAAGGTATGACGAACATGGCTGACCAGGAGAGTATTTCAACAGCGAAGACTTGAGGCAGCAAAGGTATGAACGAGGGTTTCAGCAGCAGATGAAATGAGGCAGGGGTGGAGTCAGGCCAGGTGGAAAGAGGCAGTCTCAATAAGAGCGGATATGTGCTCAAAACCACGATTAAGGATATGAGTAGTCTGCTTCAGCCTCAGCCGGCTACGAGGGAGGGGATGGAGTTAGTAGCTGGAGAACAGAGTCTTTAAACTACCGGACTGAGGACAATGGCTGGGACTTTCCAGGCTCTCTGTGGCAGGACCCACCATGGGATGAATGTGGCAAGACCGGAAGAACCGGTGATGGGCGGGGCTGGAAAATCATGGCCAATGGCTTTGATCTTCCCAATATTTAATTGGAGAGAAATGCCACCATTTGTGCCTTACAAATTTCAATCAAAGAAATGGCCGACAACTGGCACATCATTGGTTGATGTTAAATATCTAAATCACCGTGGGAGGACATTTTGTTTTTCGATGGTGGCGCTTACTGAACAACATTAACAGGTTGAGGTGGTCATAGTTCAGATTGAAATGTTCATAACAATATCATGCTCCTCAGTACTTTGCTAAAGTATCAGTCTAGATTCCTACCAGATTAGCGTAACTCTTCCCATAGGCCAGCTTCCATGTTTCCCATTGCTCATCAATGATTGGCTTCGTCGCGGCCATGGAGATAACAGTCAGGATGTGCACCACAAAGAGAAAATATGCCATGGTGAAAGGTTGAGCCCGTCAAACCTGTCGCAGGGCTGGTTTGCTTTGTGAGAAGCTGTGGGCAATAAAATCAGAAGCACATTGAGAGGTAAGTGTCTAAACTCACAGTCCTTTCCTCATTATTAAGAGCCCCTGCTTTTTCTTATTGGTACCTTTGGGACTTCAATTCTAATAATAAAGCTAATTCAAATTCAATCCAATCATGGTCCCCATGTGAGGGGCAAACCAGATCCAAGCTGACAAGACAAGACATTGCATCCCATCTTGGGCTCCACCAAACAAGATCCAAGCTGACAGGATGAGGCATTGCACCCCCTCCTGGGCTTGATCTGACGCTTCATCTGAGCCAAAAGGCAAGATGGCTTTGTGAAATTGCATCAGGTAAAGACTCAGTTTAACCTCATTGGCTACCCTGATCGCTTACTCTCTAAGCGATCCAGATCTCGGCCATCAATCCCACCAGAGGCGAGATGTCATGACACAGCTGACTTTGTCTTTCTGGTTATATTGGAGAATCGGGACCTTGTTTAACAGTGCTCGAAACTCTAAAACAGAAAAGGTTGGAAGTGTGCAGTAGGCCCAACAGCCTGAGGAAGAAGCAACAGGTTCATTCTTCTTGTTGAGACACTTACCTCTAATCTTCTTATCATACCAGCTCACATACACGTCAACAGTTGACAGAAGACAAGATTGATGCCCGAGGTTAAAGTTTCCATAACTAACCAAATTCACATGCCTAGTTACACTGTTTATCCATTAATAGGAGACCAGAGGCTTCCAGGCAGGAACAACAATAACAATGATGCGTCTTTCATGAATTTTAGCTTGGCAATTGATAGGATAGCTCTTGGCTCAATAATTTAATGCATGCCGCTTCGACCAAGGGCATAGGATTATCTCAAACTTTTTACACCAAGCCTGAGGTTTAATTGGATTATCCCGTCCTTGTGACCAGGAAAATGCCTGAAATTAAATACTTCTGCCCAAAGAGTTAATCCTTTAATTTGTTTTCAGTTTCGGTGGATAAATTCTCAAATCCACACTTCCTTCGTTTTTATCCTGTTTCCTGAACAGGTCGTGAACGGATTCATTTTCACAATTTTATTTCATTGTTCTTTACTTAGATTGATTCACCAATCTATCAGCCTTGTATTCACTTGTAGCTTTGGTCTTTAAGTTAATAGAATGTGAATAAACGACAGAGCTGTGGGTAATAATACCTCATGAGTTTCTTCCCGACCGAAATATAAAGAATGTAATAACGAAGGCAATTCATTGATGACAAATCAATTATCACAAGGCATGATATTGTGTAACAGAACTCAATGAGCAGGCCCTTCTCACTTGTGGCAAGGTGATGATGCCCTGTGGCACATTCCCTGGCGATGAGGCGGGTGAGCCATGCAAAACATCAGAGACCTCAGCGGGTCTGGAAGATCCCACTGGCGGCCAATGATAAGCCACACCCGCTGTTGGAGAATATGCCACAGGGTGGCTGGAAAATCTCAACCGTTATCATAGAATCATAGAATCCCTACAGTGCAGAAGGAGGCCATTCAGCCTACTGAGCCAGCACCAACAACATTTGCACGTAGGCCCTATCTGCATAATCGCACCTATTTACCCAGCTAATCTCCCTGGGGCAATTTATCATGGCCAATCAACCTAACCCGCACATCTTTGGAGTATGAGAGGAAACCGGAGCACCGGGAGGAAACCCACGTCGACATGGGAAGAATGTGTAGACTGCACTGACAGTCACCCAAGGCCGGAATTGAACCCGCGTCCCTTGCACTGTAAGGCAGCAGTGCTAACCACTGTGCCACCATGTTATGATGACCACAAAGGCCATGGGGGTTCATCAATAGATCTCCCTGTGGGCTTTGTGGAGTATTAGCTGCTTTACGGAGCAAGTGGAGGCTTGCCCAATGAGATGCAGCCAGCAGGGGTTCTTAAACCTACTACTCTGCCCAGACTGTTGTTGTAATTCCTGAGGTGAAGACTACCTGACTGTAAGCCGCAGAGGCAGCCCATTCTTTTAGTGCACAATAAAGGGTGTTCGTGACAGGAAACAGTTTGCTGAATTACTACATCGGCCAACATGAATAAAATGTCAATATAAATTTGCAATGGAGAATGAAACTCCAGGTTGTAAAACTAACTCAGGTGCCCAGGAACCGTAGGTAGTTTATCAGCTGGGGTTAACCCAGATTTCACTGTGTCGTCACTAAATACCATGGCACAGATTTCTTTCTATAAGGATGCCAATAGCAGAAACATTGTACCATGCTTCTGAATTCAATGTAGCCAGTGCTTCAGTGATCTTCAATGGCTGGTTAGCTTAACCTCTGTAGTCGGGAAAATGCTTGAATCTATCATCAAGGAAGAAATAGCGAGACATCTGGATAGAAATTGTCCCATTGGTAAGACGCAGCATGGGTTCATGAAGGGTAGGTCATGTTTGACGAATTTGGCGGAATTCTTTGAGAACATTACATGTGCAGTGGACAATGGGGAACCTGTGGATGTGGTGTACCTGGATTTCCAGAAGGCATTTGACAAGGTGCTGCACCAAAGACTGCTACATAAGATAAAGGTGCACCGTGATACGGGTAATGTATTAACATGGATAGAGGATTGGTTAACTAACAGACAGCAAAGAGTGGGGTAAATGAGTGTTTTTCTGGTTGGCGATCAGTGACTAGTGGTGTGCCTCAGGGATCAGTGTTGGGACCGCAATTATTTATAATTTACATAGATGATATGAGTTGGGGACCAAGCGCAGTGTGTCAAAATTCACAGATGACACTCAGATGAGTGGAAGAGCAAAGTGTGCAGAGGACGCTGAAAGTCTGCAAAGGAATGTAGACAGTCTAAGTGAGGGGGCAAGAGTCTGGCAGATGGAGTACAATGTTGGTAAATGTGAGGTCATCCATTTTGATAGGAATAACAGCAAAATGAACTATTATTTAAATGGTAAAAAATTGCAACATGCTGCTGTGCAGAGGGACCTGGGTGTCCTTGTGCAGGAATCTCAAGGAGTTGGTTTGCAGGTGCAGCAGGTAATTAAGAAGGCAAATTGAATTTTGTCTTTCATTGCTAAAGGGATGGAGTTTAAAAACAGTGAGGTTATGTTGCAGCTGTATAAGGTGCTGATGAGGCCACACCTGGCGTATTGTGTACAGTTTTGGTCTCCTCACTTGAGAAAGGATATACTGGCATTGGAGGGGCTGCAGAGGAGATTCACTTGATTGATTCCGGAGTTGAGAGGGTTGGCTTATGAGGAGAGACTGAGTAGACTGGGGTTATACTCATTGGAATTCAGAAAAATGAGGGGAGATCTTACAGAAACATATAAGACTATGAAGGAAATAGATAAGATAGAAGCAGTGAAGTCGTTTCCACTGGCGGGTGAAACTAAAACTTGGGGGAATAGCCTCAAAATAAGGGGAAGCAGATTTAGGACTGAGTTGAGGAGGAACTTCTTCACACAAAGGGTTGTGAATCTGTGGAATTCCCTGCCTAGTGAAGCAGTTGAGGCAACCTCATTGAATGTTTTTATGGCAAGGATAGATAAATTTTTGAACAGCAAAGGAATGAAGGGTTATGGTGAGCGGGCGGGTAAGTGGAGCTGAGTCCACAAAAAGATCAGCCATGATCTCATTGAATGGTGGAGCAGGCTCGATGGGTCAGATTGCCAACTCCTGCTCCTAGTTCTTATGTTCTTATCACAGCACGTCAGGAAAGCTGAATATAGTTGCATGTTCATTTACACCCTGCTATGCGCAGACCACCCCAACCCTTTCACCCCACCTTGCGATGCTGTTCCATCACACCACTCTTCACACCCACCTACTGTGTGTGTGCATCCATCCTCATTCCAAACATTTCCTCACATTGCCAGCTATCCATCTACCACTCCCACTTAACCTCACTCTTATCCAACTGGCTTCGCATTCCTGATCATCACCCTCACCACACCCACTGGATGAACACATGCCATGACACTCTGAGGGCTGGTCTTTCCTCGGTTGCAGAGATGCAGAGGATTGGGAAGGTGGAGAGCCAGAGCTGGTTCTCCACAGACTTCCTGGGCATTAACAGCAGAGGAGGAAGAACTGGAGATCAGCGGCATTTCAGCATTTTTGACCATTGAGGAGAGACTGGGGCCTTGCAGCGACCTGGTGACAGAGTTAAATATCAATGACTCACATTGGGGTTTCAACAGAGAGTGAAATATTATCATCTCCATAACGCTACGTTGCAGCAAGCTTACCTGGCCAGTAAAATGATTATCTTTTCTCTCGGTCAAAGCCTTCACATGTACAGCACTAATCAGTGGACCTCCCATTCAATAACTTTTCAAAAGATTGAATTCTTCCTTATCATACAGTCAATGTCAGGTTCAACTGGCATCATTGAATCATAGAATCCCCACAGTGCAGGAGAAGGCCATTCAGCCCTTCGAGTCTGCACCGACCAGAATCCCACCCTGACCCTATTCCCGTAACCTTATTATTTACCCTGCTGATCCCCCTGAACTAGCGTCAATTCAGCATAGCCAATCAACCTAACCCGCACATCTTTGGAGTGTGGGAGGAAATCGGAACACCCGGAGGAAACCCACGCAGACACGGAGAGAACGTGCAGACTCCGCACAGACAGTGACCCGAGGCCAGAACTGAATGCAGGTCCCTGGCTCTGTGAGGCAGCAGTGCTAACCACTCTGCCGCCATACCTCCTGAGTGGCTTTGCAATTGCTGAATCATTGGATACTCTTTTTTTCCAGAAACCCTCCTGAGGATGAGGTGACCGACAATCTTTTCTGACTCTGCCTGTCCCACTTCTGTCAACTGGACTCTTACTTTCCTCTGAAACGCTCATCTCTCCAAGATCTGAGGAAATTCCTCCACACTCACCTATGCAGTAATCCCAATATTAAATGAGTTTGTGAGCAAAAGAGGCAGCACTCCCATTAGAAATTACAAAAAGAAGGTAAGACTTAAGTACTTTATTGAATAAGAGAATTTTTAAATTATAATAAATGTACACATAAAAAAAATACTTTTATACATTTGTTTTGTATGTTTGTGCCTCTGTCGAGTTATCTCAGGAGTCAAGCCTGTGACAACAGCAGGAGAGCAGGGAAGCCGATGAGGGCTGAAGAATTGGGGATTGTGAGGGGAGAGCGTGCCGAGGGCAGGGGAAAGAAAGGAGGCATGGTGGTGAAAAGGGGTAAAGGACAAATAGAAAAAAAGGTGGATGGGAAAGAGCAAATAGACTGATGGGCTCAGGATTGGAGAAGGGGACAAAGCATGTGTGTGGAAACAAATGGAGATGGAGATATCCACTCCATCTGATGAAGGAGCAGCGTTCCGAAAGCTAATGCCATTTGCGAGCAAATAAACCTGTTGGACTTTAACCTGGTTAAAACTCTTACTGTGGAAACAAAGCCATAGAGATTTATTCTTATATAGCTGGTGGGCATCACTGCCTGAGCCAGCATTTATTGCCCATCCCTAATTGCACTTGGACAGAGTGGCTGGCTAGGCTGTTTCAGAGGGCATTTAAAAGTCCACCTGTGAGTCACATGTGGGCCAGGCCAGGGAAGAATGAGACATTTACTTCCCTAAGGGACATTAGTGAATCATAAGACCATAAGACCAGAAGAAATAGGAGCAGAATTAGGCCACTCGGCCCATCGAGTCTGCTCCGCCACTCAATCATGGCTGATTTTTTCCTCATCCCCATTCTCCTGCCTTTTCCCCATAATCCCTGATCCCCTCATTAATCCAGAACCTATCTATCTCTCTCTCTCAAAGACACTCAATGACCTGGCCTTCACAGCCTTCTGCAGCATAGAGTTCCACACATTAACCACTCTCTGGCTGAAGAATTTCCTCCTCATCTCTGTTTTAAGGAATCGTCCCTTTTGCCTGAGGTTGTGCCCTCTGCTTCCAGTTTTTCTACTGTTGAAAACACCCTCTCCATGTCCACTCTCTCCAGGCCTCGCAGTATCCTGTAAGTTTCAATAAGATCCCCCCTCATCCTTCTAAACTCCAATGAGTACAGACCCAGAGACCACAACCGTTCCCCATATGACAAGCTCTTCATTCCAGGGATCATTCTTGTGAACCTCCTCTGGACCCCTTCCAAGGCCAACACAGCCTTCCATAGATATGGGGCCTAAAACTGCTCACAATACTCCAAACGGGATCTGACCAGAGCCCTACACAGCCTCAGAAGTACATCCCTGCTCTTGAATTCTCGCCCTCTCGACATGAATGCTAACATTGCATTTGCCTTCCTGACTGCCGACTAAACCTGCACGTTAACCTTCAGAGAATCTTGAACAATGACTCCCAAGTCCCTTTGTGTTTCTGATTTCCTAAACATTTTCCCATTTAGAAAATAGTCTATGCCCCATTCCTCCTTCCAAAGTGCATAACCTCACACTTTTCCACATTGTATTCCATCTGCCACTTCTTTGCCCACTCTCCTAACCTGTCCAACTCCTTCTGCAGCCCCCCTGCTTCCTCAATAATACTTGTCCCTCTACACACCTTTGGATCATTTAGCAAAAGTGCCGTCAGTTCCTTCCTAAAATCATTCATGTATATTGTGAAAAGTTGTGCTTCCAGCACTCACCCCTGAGGCACACCACTAGTCTCCAGGTGCCACCTTGAGAAACAATCCTTTATCCCCACTCTCTGCCTTCTGCCAGTCAGCCAATCCTCCATCCATGCCAGGATCGTACCCTTAATCACCCTTAATCACCAGGTGATTTATAATCACCTGGAAAGGAATAATTTGATTAGGGATAGTCAGCACGGTTTTGTGAAGGGTAGGTCGTGCCTCACAAACCTTATTGAATACTTTGAGAAGGTGACCAAAGAGGTGGATGAGGGTAACGCGTTTGATGTGGTGTATATGGATTTCAGCAAAGCGTTTGATAAGTTTCCCCATGGTAAGCTTTTGCAGAAAATACGGACACATGGGATTGAGGGTGATTTTGTGGTTTGGATCAGGAATTGGCTAGCTGTAAGAAAACAAAGGGTGGTGGTTGATGGGAAATATTCATCCTGGAGTTCAGTTACTAGTGGTGTACCGCAAGGATCTGTTTTGGGGCCACTGCTGTTTGTCATTTTTATTAATGACTTGGATGAGAGCGTGGAAGGATGGATTAGTAAATTTGCGGATGACACTAAAGTCGGTGGAGTTGTAGACAGTGCGGAGGGAAGTGGCAGGTTACAGAGGGACATAGATAAGCTGCAGAGCTGGCTGAGAGGTGGCAAATGGAGTTTAATGCGGACAAATGTGAGGTGATTAACTTTGGAAGGAGCAACAGGAATACAGAGTACTGGGCTAATGGTAAGATACTTGGTAGTGTGGATGAACAGAGGGATCTGGGTGTTCATGTGCATAGATCCCTGAAAGTTGGCACCCAGGTTGATAGGGTTGTTAAGAAGGCGTACGGTGTGTTAGCTTTTATTGGTAGAGGGATTGAGTTTCGGAGCCAGGAGGTCATGCTGCAACTGTACAAAACTCTGGTGCGGCCGCATTTGGAGTATTGCGTACAGTTCTGGTCGCCGTATTATAGGAAAGATGTGGAAGTGTTGGAAAGGGTGCAGAGGAGATTTACCAGGATGTTGCCTGGTATGGTGGGAAAATCGTATGAGGAAAGGCTGAGGGGCTTGAGGTTGTTTTCGTTAGAGAGAAGAAGGTTAAGAGGTGACTTAATAGAGGCAAACAAGATGATCAGAGGATTAGATAGGGTGGATAGTGAGAGCCTTTTTCCTCGGATGGTGTTGGCTAGCACGAGGGGACATAGCTTTAAATTGAGGAGTGAGAGATATGGGACAGATGTTAGAGGTAGGTTCTTTTCTCAGAGAGTAGTAAGGGCGTGGAATGCCCTGCCTGCAGCAGTGGTGGACTCGTCAACGTTGAGAGCGTTCAAGTGATTATTGGATAAACATATGGATGATATTGGAATAGTGTAGATTAGAAGGGCTTTAGATTGGTACCACTGGTCGGCGCAACATCGAGGGCCGAAGGGGCTGTACTGCGCTGTAATGTTCTATGTTCTATGTTCTATTAACACCATGAGCACTTAACGTATTTAACTGTCTCCTGTGTGGCGCCTTGTCAAAGGCCTTCGGGAAATCTAAATAAATCACATCCACTGGTTCTCTTTTATCTCACTTCTTTGTTACCTCCTCAAAGAAATCTAACAGATTTGTCAGACATGACCTCCCCTTGACAAAGCCAAGCTGACTCAGCCCTACTTTATCATGCACTTCCAAGTATTCTGCGATCTCATCTTTAATAATGGACTCAAAAATCTTTCCAATGACCAAAGTCAGGCTAACCGGCCTATAATTTCCTGCCTGCTGCCTCCCTCCCTTCTTAAACAGCGGTGTTACATTAGCTACTTTCCAGTCCTCTGGTACCCTCCCTGTCTCCAGTGATTACCGAAAGATCACCAACAATGCCTCCACAATTCCTTCAGCTATCTCTTTTAGAACCCTGGTGTGTAGTCCATCCGGTCCAGGTGATTTATCCATCTTCAGATCATTCAGTTTCACAGAACCTTCTCCTTAGTGATGGCCTCTAAACTCACCTGTGCTCCTGACTCACCTGGAGCTCTGGCATCCCACTGGTGTCTTCTACCTATTCAGTTCTTCTGCCATCGCTTTGTTTCCTATTATTACTTCTTCAGCCTCATTTTCCAGTGATCCAATGGCTATTTTTGCCTCTCTCTTACCTTTTATACATTGAAAAAAACACTTCCTGTCTCCTTTTATATTACTGGCTAACTTACACTCATATTTCACCTTCTCCCCCCTTATTGCTTTCCTCTGCTTGCTTTTAAATGCTTCCCAATCCTCTGGGTTCCCACTAATCTTCGACACTTTGTGTGCTTTTTCTTTTGCTTTTATGTTGTCCTTGACTTCCCTCGTCAGCCATGGATGCTTTGTCCTCCCATTAGCATGTTTCCTCCTCCTTGGGATGAATTTCTGTTGTGCCTCCCGAATAACTCTCAAACACTCCTGCCATTGCTGTTCCACTGTCTTCCCTGCTCGGCTCCCTTTCCAATCAACTCTGGACAGCTCCTCCCTCAAGTCTTTGCAGTTACTTTTATTTAATTGTAATACCGTTACATCTGACTCCAGCTTCTCCCTCTCAAACTGCAGTGCAAATTCTATCATATTGTGGTCACTGCTCCCTCAGAGTTCCTTCATCTTAAGTTCCCGAATCAAGTCTGCCTCATTACACATCACCAAATTCAGAATTGCCTGTTCCCTTGTAGGTCCTGTCACAAGCTGCTCCAAGAAGTCATCTCTCAGACATTCCACAACTCCCTTTTCTTGGGATCCACTACCTACCTGATTTTCCCAGTCCACCTGCATATTGAAGTCCCCCATGATTATTGTAATGATGCCTTTCTTAGATGCCTTTTCTATCTCCTGATTTATTTTCTGCCCCACATCCTGAATACTACTGTGGGGCCTGTACATAACTCCCATCAGTGTGGGGTTTTACTTTATGACAATCAACAATAGCTTCATGGTCATGGTTAGACTTTTACTTCATTCAGATTTCACCATCTGCTGCTGCAGGATTCGAACACGCTTTCCCAGAGCATCACATTGGGTTTTTGGATTACTAATCCAGTGACCACATCACCACAGTTACATGCTCGTTTGAGATAGCTGTGCTTTGAAATATACGGGGAGTAAAGACGTGATAACACAGGGGGCACGACAAGGTTTTGATATTGATAAATTTCATGTTGCTTGCATGAAATCAGTGCCACATTGATGCCCAAGTAACAAGGCAGATGAGTGAGACCCAAGGCTGGTGGACAGGTTAAACATTGGGGTGTGTAGTTCCCAATTATTTCAATATTTCTGGTGGCTGTATTGAAACAGCATTGCTGATATCCAGACTTCTACTGGGAGAGAAACCAAAACCATTGGCCCCTGTGGATGGATTCCCCAAGATTCACTGCCAATGGATCGAAAAGCCCAAAAAACAAAGCACGTTTCACCAAGTGTCAAAACTGTGAATCAAGAATCATTTTCCTGAAAGAAAATGAATAATTTCTGAATAATCGTTCATTAATTTTACATTTTCAATCGACTTAATTCTAAATAAATGAATTTCCCCATTGTCGCTGCTAGTGGATGAGGTGCCACAGTGAGAAATCACCTTTCCATCCACACTTCCTCCAACTATCGGTTGTGTTTTGATCAGTAAAACAGCCTGAAACTGCGAAGAAATTACTTCTCCATTGCTCAACCTTCAGACATAATTGGCTGGATTTGGGGGAGAAATGAACTCGAAGAAAGTGCTAATTTGAAGTCTCTTTTAGCATCCAAAATGACTGTTCTTGAAATTTAACATCTTCAAAGCATGAACTCTCTCCTCCACATTCACCCCATTTCCATGTATTTTATTTCATTTCTTCCTTTCATTTTATTCACCCCATTTTTATTACTTTATGTTCTTAATTTGATATTTCCACTTCTAAAATCTCACTTCTCATCTTGTTTTCCAACCTCACTCCAGTACGATGGGCCAACTGCTACATTCCTCAGGTTGTCCTTTGACACTGGGCATCTTTGTTCTGCCATTCACACATTGCACTCTCTTAACGGACGCTGTAAGCACCATTCTCAGCTTTTAACATCACCATTTGCACTCCCTGATTTTTGTCTATGCCAGTCCAACAATTATGTCCACTCAATACGTGGTGGCACGGTGGCACAGTAATTAGCACTACCATCTCACTGCGCGAGGGACACGGGTTTGATACCTGGCCTTGGGTCTCTGTCTGCACGTTCTCCCCATGTCTGTGTGGGTTTCCTCCAGGTACTCCGGTTTACTCCCACAGTCCAAAGATGTGCGTGTTAGGTTGATTTTCCATTCTAAATTCCTCCTTAGTGTTCGGAGTATTAGCCAGGATAAACATGTGGGGTTATGGGGATAGGAGTTGGGTGGGATTGTGGTCGGTGCAAACCTTTTGGGCTGACTGGCCTCCTTCTGCATTGTGGGATACTATGATTCCAACCCACCTCCCCCTCCCCCTCACAGTATAAATCTTGTACAAATTTTCTTGTTTTCAGATCTGACAACGTTTCATCCAGACTCGAAATGTTGGCTCTGTTCTCTCTCCACAGAGGCTGTCAGACCTGCTGAGAATTTCCAGCATTTTCTGTTTTTGTTTTAGATTCCAGCATCCACAATATTTTGTCTTGACCAGTTCTTGAAATTTAAATTGGGTGAATGTTTAAAAACAAGCCATAAAGAAACTAAAGGTTGCTCTCAAATTATGGGACACTCTTCCTTCTCTTTTATTTCTTATTCATTTCCCCACACTGGAAATATTATTTTTTTAGAACTGATAAGGCTGAGTTGATCTAATCCTCCTTCAAGGCTTTGATCCTTCAGCTCCCGACTCTCTAATTCTGGTCACTTGGATGAAATTGGGGCATTCGCAACTCATTCAGAGAAAAACCTTCTTGCAGTTCATTGTGACGGACTTCTTCGAATTAACCGCAGGAGACTCAGGGATAATCGTTCATTCATGATTCAAGCATGGAGGCCACTACCCCAGAGAAATCTCCAAAGCAGCACTCTCCTCTAATACAGCATTCAGTTCTAATACAGCTCAAACAGGGAGAGCACTCCAATTCAGCCCTCTCCTCGTAGGTCACGGATACACACTGTTTATGCAGTTAATCAGCACACCAAACATTGGTTAAAATTCCGATCTTCAGAGAGCCCGACAGTGCAGAAAGCGGTCATCTGGCCATCGAGACTGCACCGACCATAATCCCACCCAGGCCCTACCCCCAATATCCCGACACATTTATCCGCTAATCCTTCTAACCTACGCATCTCAGGACACTAAGGGCTTATTTAGCATGGCCAATCAACCTAACCTGCAGATCTTTGGACTGTGGGAGGAAACCGGAGCACCCGGAGGAATCCCACGCAGACATGAGGAGAATGTGCAAACTCCACACAGTCAGTGACCCAAGCCGGGAATCGAACCCAGGTCCCTGGACCTCTGAAGCAGCAGTGCTAACCACTGTGCTACCGTGCCACCCATTGTCCACATTTATTCATTTACTGGAACAGATTTGAATATCTTTCCCCAATATTATCTCCAGATTTGTATGGGGGTTACATGCATAGTTTAAGTTAAATCATTAGCGTCACAAGTAGGTTTACATCAACGCTGCAATGAGATTACTCTGAAAATCCACTCATTGCCGCACTCCGGCGCCTGTTCGGGAGTACACTGAGGGAGAATTTAGTATGACAAATGTACCGAACCAGCATGTCTTTCAGACTGTGAGATGAAACTGGAGCACCCGGAGGAAATGCCCTCAGACACGGGGAGAACATACAAACTCCACACAGACAGTGACCCGAGCCAGAAATCGAAGCCAGGTCCTGGTTCCCTGCAGCAGCAGTGATAACCACTGTGCCACCGTGCCGCCCATCAAGAAAGCTAAGGTGGAGCAAAGTGACTCAGAAAGTTGCAGAATTAGCAAATGTCACATCCCAAAAATAGGCCATTTAGCCCATCGAGATAGTTTGCGCCACTTGCACCATCTCGTGTACACTCACCTTATCACTGACTATACTCCTTACAATTCTCTTATTCAGGTATCTACCTCATTCCCCGCAGGCCCCGCCCCCACCCCCGCTTCCCGCCCCCACCAACACTGAAAGTAAACAATGACAGTCGGATTATTTGAAATTTGCTTTTATTGATCATACAAAGTACTATTCTAAGAACCCAAAACCAATGCAGCAGAATACAGTTCACATTGCAAAGTTTATCATGAATGCACATGGAGACCGCGTGACCTTACTTCTTGCTGCACCTACAGTCTATGGAGTCTTTATTACAGTCTAGAAACTGGCAGTGCAGTTACAATATCATAATTTTTGCTAAATAGACTATGTCATCTAAAATAATTTCTTCAGAACGATTTTCTTTTTGTTATTGAAGTCGAAATTCTTCAGATGATGGGGTGCGAAGCACGATGGGTAATGCCACATATGTTCTTGCCCTTAGCTAAGCGCATGTAGCTTCCCTCACCCCAGGATGTTCCCCATCTAGAAAAGGAGGTTACATGTTAATATCCGACACCAATCGAATCAAATCCAAAATGAACAGAGTTAACAGAGGGAAATGGAGCATCGAACACAGGTGCAGGAGTAGAGGCCATTTGGCCCTTCGAGCCTGCACCACAAAAACAGCAGCGCCCAATGTAGGGATGCTTTGCAAGTTTGCTTTGCTAATATTGGCCACTTATTCATGTATCTTGAATGCATTTGGATTCATTTAGCTTACATTCTCAGCAGGATATCAGATTTACTTTACAAAGAGTTCACTTCCAGAGATACACAATCCATGAAGAAAAAGTCTTTGGATAACTAGATGAAGTACCAAACGAAAGAGACAACACATTTGTGTACACTTACATTTCAGATTAGTTTTGAGAAAATGCGGGGAATGCTCCTGTCCCGCCTGCCACGGGAATCATAACGGGCAAGTGTGTGGACCATGGTAAAGGCTGTTGGCCTCAGGAAGGATTTCCAGTTTTGGGATGAGCACAGCTGGAAAATTCCACCCAATGAGAGGCTACTGAGTGCAGCCTAACTTGCCTGGATGGTGCAGCTCCAGTAACACTCAAGAAGCTCGACACCATCCAGTACAAAGCAGCCCACTTGACTGGCACCGCATCCACAAACATCCACTCACTCCACCACTGACGTTCAGTCGCAGCAATGTGTACTATCTACAAGATGCACTGCAGTAATTCACCACAGATCCTTAGACAGCACCTGCCAAACCCACGAGCACTTCCATCTAGAAAGACAAGGGCAGCAGATACATTGGAATACCACAAGAGTTCGTGTCCCACTAACTTGATTGAGTTTTTTGAGGGAGTGACGAAGATGATTGATGAGGGTAGGGCAGTGGATTTTGTTCACATAGACTTCAGTAAGGCCTTTGACATGGTCCCTCATGGCAGACTGGTACAGAAAGTGAAGTTGCACAGGATCAGATGTGAGCTGGCAAGATGGATATAGAACTGATTCAGTCATAGAAGACAGAGTGTAGCAGTGGAAGGATGCATTTCTGAATGGAGGGCTGTGACAAGTGGCGTTTCTCAGGGATCAGTGCTGGAACCTTTTCTGTTTGTAATATATATAAATGATTTGGAGGAAAACGTAACTGGCTTAATTCGGAAGCTTGTGGACGACACAAAGGTGGCAGATTTGCGGAGAGTGATGAGGACCGTGAGAGGATACAGCAGAATATTGACCGGTTGGAGACTTGGGCGGAGAGATGGCTGATGAAGATTCATGCGAACAAATATGAGGTAATGCATTTTGGAAGGTCTGAGAATGAGAGGAAATATACAGTAAATGGCAGAACCCTTAAGAATATTGAAAGGCAGACGGATCTGGGTGTGCAGGTACACCCAGTGGCAACGTAGATGGAGAAGATAGTCAAGAAGGCATACAGTATGCTTGCCTTCATCGGCCGGGGCATTGAATTTAAAAATTGGCAAGTCGTGTTGCAGCTTTATACAACCTCACTCAGGCCACACTTGGAATATAGTGTGCAATTCTGGTCGCAAAACTACCAGAAGGATGTGGAGGCTTTGGAGAGGGTACAGAAAAGATTTACCAGGATGTTGTTTGGTCTGGAGGACGTTAGCTATGAGGAGAGGTTGGAGAAACTTGTTTTGTTCTCACTGGAAAATCGGAGGTTGAGGAGCGACCTCATAGAAGTCGACAAGTTTATGAGGGGCATGGACAGAATGGAGAGTCAAAGCTTTTTCCCAGGGTGGAAGAGTCAATTACTAGGGGGCATAGGTTTAAGGTGCAAGTGGGGCAGTTTAAAGGAGATATACGAGGTACGTTTTTTACACTGAGGGCGGTGGGTGCCTGGAACTCGCTGCCGGGGAGGGTAGTGGAAGCAAATATGATAGTGACTTTGAGGGGCATCTTGACAAATACATGACTAGGATGGGAATAGAAAGATATGGTCCCTGGAAGGGTTTTAGTTCAGATGGGCAGCATGGTCGGTGCGGGCTTGGAGGGCCGAAGGGCTTGTTCCTGTGCTGTAATTTTCATTGTTCTTTGTTCTTCCCATTGATATTCAAAATGTCATTTGAAACATAGAAAATAGGAGCAGAAGTAGGCAATTCGGCCCTTTGTGCCTGCTCCAACATTCATTATGATCATGGCTGATCATCCAGTTCAGTAACCTGCTCCCGGTCCCGCCCTACCCCGGCACCCCACTTTGTACCATTTTATCCCTTCAGCCTCAAGAGTTATATCGAACTCCTTCTTGAAAACATACAGGGTGGGATTCTCTGCCCCCTCGACCCCAAGCCCCCCCGCAACACTCTCCACCACAGCGCGTTTCTTACTGGCGGGAGATGGACAACCGTTAGCCGGCAGTGGGATTCTCTGCACCCTCATGCCACCCCTCACCCTCACTCCACACCCCCCCCACCCACCCCCTCTCCCACCACTGGGAAACTCGCAGTGGGAGTGCGCCATCAACTGGACGATCTCACCCACAATGTTTTGGCCTCAGTTATTTTCTGTGGTCCAGAATCCCACAGGTTGCCACTCTCTGGTTAAAGAAACATCCCCTCATCTCAGTTCTAAATGATTTACCGCATATCGGAAAGAGTGTGACGCCTGGTTTTGGGCTCCCCCACCATTGGGAACACTCTTCCTGCATCGACCCTGTCAACTCCTGTTGTGTTCCACTATACCTGAGGATTTCCAGATTCAGGAACTTTTGTAAACACATTTTGGAAAAGTTAAGTCAATCAAATCAGCTGACTTGCATTGAACAGACATGGTTTAATGTAATAGGGACCTACCTGGTTTGACTAACGCCCGTGCACCTTTCGGGAAATATTCGAAGTTCCATCAATTTCTTCCAGTTTCTCCAATTCAAAATTCAACAATGCCTGGTCTGTCTCATTTCCCGATTCAGATGCCATTGCATCCGTGTACAAAGCAGCAAACACCCTTTGTGTCTGGGAGAAAGGATTGCATGTTAGCTATGAGACTTACCCGTGTGGTTGTAATGATGGAAGAGCACCAATAATTCAAGATGGATTGGGTAAAAATGTTGTGGGTTCATTCGTTAAGACGAGGCACATAGGAACATTTAGACAGCAATACAAAGCTTGACAACACCAGAGCAGCCAAGTCAACTGCTGTGTGCTCAGTTGACCATCAAAAGTGAAACTGATTGCAGCATGACATCACTGGAGAGAAGTTTGTCATGCTATAATCCCTTAAATGCATGTTACAACATGACTATTTCTGCAAGATACGGAAATCCAAAGAGGTGCCACAGTGGCACAGTGGTTATCATTACTGCCCCACAGTGCCAGGGACCTGTGCGTGTGTTCCATTCCCGGCTTGGGTCACTGTCTGTGTGGAGTCTGCACATTCTCCCCGTGTCTGCGTGGGTTACCCCAGAGTGATACAGTTTCCTCCCACACTTCGAAAGGCTCCAAAGATGTGTGTGATAAATTGATTGGCCATGCTAAATTGACACTGAGTGTCCTGGTATGCGGATGTTGGGGGGATTAGCCAGGTCAATAAGTGGGATATTGGGGATAAGGCTCGGGTGGGATTGATGTCAGTGCAGACTTGATGGGCCGAATGGCTTCCTTCTGCTGATAGCCCCATTGAAGTGTATGAACTGAAGACAGTCGGAGTACAGTGTGCAGTAATTGTACCTTTGCTTGGTCGGGATATAATTCTTCGGTTTCAATGCTGTGGTCTCACATGTGTTGGAAGGCACGATACGGTAAGCTTCAAATACACCCATGGGTCTTATATTCATCGGAGCAGTCAATGATGAGGAGGGGGGTGGAGAGAGAGGGAACACACCTCCCACTCTCTGCTCAACAAAGCCACTGGCAACCTGTCATCTTTGCTGGGCAGCCTTATTTAAACTAAGTGTGTTTCCGACTCCTTTTCTCCCAAGGGTACGAGCAATACTCATCCCCACCCTGTCAAGCTGATGTCCACTCCCACCACGCGCCTTGGTAAAATTCAGCCCACGCACTATTGAGGTTCCATGCTTCACAAAACAACTCTCTTGCCCTTTATCATTGAACTTTGACCACAATACCTTTGACCACATGATTTCATGACATCGAGGTATTAAAAAGGCAAATTTTAATCAGCTTTGATTATTTTATTTCCCCATCTGAACTTCTGGAAATCTCTCAGGCATCCAAAGCATTCGATCAGAACATTGGCATTGGAAAATTCAGAAGCACCTGAATGTATATGTAACTTTATTAATATTCAAAATATAGGTTTCTCTGTTCCCTGTCTGAATCACTGAGACCCAATTGTTTGCTGCTGTGCTCAGAATCTCTGCCTATTTGCTGCTAGAGGAACAGCACCCACAAGTTCTTCCTCTTGCTATTTCCCACAGCTCCATCTCTCAAAACATCAAAAATGGTCCAAGTTTGTTATGGCAGTAATGAATAATTGATGGAGTCGAAAAGAACTGAACAGGAAACAATCCGCAGCCCCAACAAAGTCAATCAAATCAGTTGACTTGCATTGAACAGACATGGTTTAATGTAGTAGGGACCTACCTCGTTCGATTCAAGCAGGTCCACCACTCGGGAAATATTAGAAGCTCCATCAATTTCTCCCAGTTTCTCCAATTCAAAATCCGACAATGACTGGTCTGTCTCATTTCCTGTCATTGCATCCGTGTACAAAGCAGCAAACACCCTTTGTGTCTGGGAGAAAGGATTGCAT
Source organism: Mustelus asterias (assembly GCF_964213995.1). Classification (NCBI taxonomy): domain Eukaryota; kingdom Metazoa; phylum Chordata; class Chondrichthyes; order Carcharhiniformes; family Triakidae; genus Mustelus; species Mustelus asterias. The sequence goes on along the minus strand of NC_135826.1, from coordinate 10,481,134 downwards.
GTTAGCTATGAGACTTACCCGTGTGGTTGTAATGATGGAAGAGCACCAATCATTCAAGATGGATTGGGTAAAAATGTTGTGGGTTCATTCGTTAAGACGAGGCACATAAGAACATTTATACAGCAATACAAAGCTTGACAACACCAGAGCAGCCGAGTCAACTGCTGTGTGCTCAGTTGAACATCAAAAGTGAAACTGATTGCAGCATGACATCACTGGAGAGAGGTTTGTCATGCTATAATCTCTTAAATGCATGTTACAACATGTCTATTTCTGCAAGATACGGAAATCCAAAAAGGTGCTACACTGGCACAGTGGTTATCATTACTGCCCCACAGTGCCAGGGACCTGTGCGTGTGTTCAACTCCCGGCTTGGGTCACTGTCTGTGTGGAGTCTGCACATTCTCCCCGTGTCTGCGTTGGTGACCCCCGAGTGATACAGTTTTTTCCCACTCTTCAACAGGATCCAAAGATGTGTGTGATAAATTGATTGACCATGCTCAATTGACCCTGAGTGTCCTGGTATGCGGATGTTGGGGGGATTAGCCAGGTCAATAAGTGGGATATTGGGGATAAGGCTCGGGTGGGATTGATGTCAGTGCAGACGTGATGGGCCGAATGGCTTCCTTCTGCTGATAGCCCCATTGAAGTGCATGAACTGAAGACAGTGTGTGTACCGTGTGCAGTAATTGTACCTTTGCTTGGTCGGGATATAATTCTTCGGTTTCAATGCTGTGGTCTCACATGTATTGGAAGGCACGATACGGTAAGCTTCACATGCACCCATGGGTCTTATATTCATCGGAGCAGTCAATGATGAGGAGGGGGGTGGAGAGGGAGGGAACACACCTCCCACTCTCTGCTCATCAAAGCCACTGGCAACCTGTCATCTTTGCCGGGCAGCCTTATTTAAACTAAGTGTGGTTCCGACTCCTTTTCTCCCAAGGGTACAAGCAATACTCATCCCCACCCTGTCAAGCTGATGTCCACTCCCACCCCGCGCCATGGTAAAATTCAGCCCACGCACTATTGAGTTTCCATGCTTCACAAAACAACTCTCTTGCCCTTTATCATTGAACTTTGACCATAATACCTTTGACCACATGATTTCATGACATCGAGGTATTAAAAAGGCAAATTTTAATCAGCTTTGATTATTTTATTTCCCCATCTGGACTTCTGGAAATCTCTCAGGCATCCAAAGCATTCGATCAGAACATTGGCATTGGAAAATTCAGAAGCACCTGAATGTATATGTAACTTTATTAATATTCAAAATATAGGTTTCTCTGTTCCCTGTCTGAATCCCTGAGACCCAATTGTTTGCTGCTGTGCTCAGAATCTCTGCCTATTTGCTGCTAGAGGAACAGCACCCACAAGTTCTTCCTCTAGCTATTTCCCACAGCTCCATCTCTCAAAACATCAAAAATGGTCCAAGTTTGTTATGGCAGTAATGAATAATTGATGGAGTCGAAAAGAACTGAACAGGAAACAATCCGCAGCCCCAACAAAGTCAATCAAATCAGTTGAGTTGCATTGAACAGACATGGTTTCATGTAGTAGGGACCTACCTCGTTCGATTCAAGCAGGTCCACCACTCGGGAAATATTAGAAGCTCCATCAATTTCTCCCAGTTTCTCCAATTCAAAATCCGACAATGACTGGTCTGTCTCATTTCCTGTCATTGCATCCGTGTACAAAGCAGCAAACACCCTTTGTGTCTGGGAGAAAGGATTGCATGTTAGCTATGAGAATTACCCGTGTGGTTGTAATGATGGAAGAGCACCAATCATTCAAGATGGATTGGGTAAAAATGTTGTGGGTTCATTCGTTAAGACGAGGCACATAAGAACATTTATACAGCAATACAAAGCTTGACAACACCAGAGCAGCCGAGTCAACTGCTGTGTGCTCAGTTGAACATCAAAAGTGAAACTGATTGCAGCATGACATCACTGGAGAGAGGTTTGTCATGCTATAATCTCTTAAATGCATGTTACAACATGTCTATTTCTGCAAGATACGGAAATCCAAAAAGGTGCTACACTGGCACAGTGGTTATCATTACTGCCCCACAGTGCCAGGGACCTGTGCGTGTGTTCAACTCCCGGCTTGGGTCACTGTCTGTGTGGAGTCTGCACATTCTCCCCGTGTCTGCGTTGGTGACCCCCGAGTGATACAGTTTCCTCCCACTCTTCAACAGGATCCAAAGATGTGTGTGATAAATTGATTGACCATGCTCAATTGACCCTGAGTGTCCTGGTATGCGGATGTTGGGGGGATTAGCCAGGTCAATAAGTGGGATATTGGGGATAAGGCTCGGGTGGGATTGATGTCAGTGAAGACTTGATGGGCCGAATGGCTTCCTTCTGCTGATAGCCCCATTGAAGTGCATGAACTGAAGACAGTGTGTGTACCGTGTGCAGTAATTGTACCTTTGCTTGGTCGGGATATAATTCTTCGGTTTCAATGCTGTGGTCTCACATGTATTGGAAGGCACGATACGGTAAGCTTCAAATACACCCATGGGTCTTATATTCATCGGAGCAGTCAATGATGAGGAGGGGGGTGGAGAGAGAGGGAACACACCTCCCACTCTCTGCTCAACAAAGCCACTGGCAACCTGTCATCTTTGCTGGGCAGCCTTATTTAAACTAAGTGTGTTTCCGACTCCTTTTCTCCCAAGGGTACGAGCAATACTCATCCCCACCCTGTCAAGCTGATGTCCACTCCCACCACGCGCCTTGGTAAAATTCAGCCCACGCACTATTGAGGTTCCATGCTTCACAAAACAACTCTCTTGCCCTTTATCATTGAACTTTGACCACAATACCTTTGACCACATGATTTCATGACATCGAGGTATTAAAAAGGCAAATTTTAATCAGCTTTGATTATTTTATTTCCCCATCTGAACTTCTGGAAATCTCTCAGGCATCCAAAGCATTCGATCAGAACATTGGCATTGGAAAATTCAGAAGCACCTGAATGTATATGTAACTTTATTAATATTCAAAATATAGGTTTCTCTGTTCCCTGTCTGAATCACTGAGACCCAATTGTTTGCTGCTGTGCTCAGAATCTCTGCCTATTTGCTGCTAGAGGAACAGCACCCACAAGTTCTTCCTCTTGCTATTTCCCACAGCTCCATCTCTCAAAACATCAAAAATGGTCCAAGTTTGTTATGGCAGTAATGAATAATTGATGGAGTCGAAAAGAACTGAACAGGAAACAATCCGCAGCCCCAACAAAGTCAATCAAATCAGTTGACTTGCATTGAACAGACATGGTTTAATGTAGTAGGGACCTACCTCGTTCGATTCAAGCAGGTCCACCACTCGGGAAATATTAGAAGCTCCATCAATTTCTCCCAGTTTCTCCAATTCAAAATCCGACAATGACTGGTCTGTCTCATTTCCTGTCATTGCATCCGTGTACAAAGCAGCAAACACCCTTTGTGTCTGGGAGAAAGGATTGCATGTTAGCTATGAGACTTACCCGTGTGGTTGTAATGATGGAAGAGCACCAATCATTCAAGATGGATTGGGTAAAAATGTTGTGGGTTCATTCGTTAAGACGAGGCACATAAGAACATTTATACAGCAATACAAAGCTTGACAACACCAGAGCAGCCGAGTCAACTGCTGTGTGCTCAGTTGAACATCAAAAGTGAAACTGATTGCAGCATGACATCACTGGAGAGAGGTTTGTCATGCTATAATCTCTTAAATGCATGTTACAACATGTCTATTTCTGCAAGATACGGAAATCCAAAAAGGTGCTACACTGGCACAGTGGTTATCATTACTGCCCCACAGTGCCAGGGACCTGTGCGTGTGTTCAACTCCCGGCTTGGGTCACTGTCTGTGTGGAGTCTGCACATTCTCCCCGTGTCTGCGTTGGTGACCCCCGAGTGATACAGTTTTTTCCCACTCTTCAACAGGATCCAAAGATGTGTGTGATAAATTGATTGACCATGCTCAATTGACCCTGAGTGTCCTGGTATGCGGATGTTGGGGGGATTAGCCAGGTCAATAAGTGGGATATTGGGGATAAGGCTCGGGTGGGATTGATGTCAGTGCAGACGTGATGGGCCGAATGGCTTCCTTCTGCTGATAGCCCCATTGAAGTGCATGAACTGAAGACAGTGTGTGTACCGTGTGCAGTAATTGTACCTTTGCTTGGTCGGGATATAATTCTTCGGTTTCAATGCTGTGGTCTCACATGTATGGAAGGCACGATACGGTAAGCTTCACATGCACCCATGGGTCTTATATTCATCGGAGCAGTCAATGATGAGGAGGGGGGTGGAGAGGGAGGGAACACACCTCCCACTCTCTGCTCATCAAAGCCACTGGCAACCTGTCATCTTTGCCGGGCAGCCTTATTTAAACTAAGTGTGGTTCCGACTCCTTTTCTCCCAAGGGTACAAGCAATACTCATCCCCACCCTGTCAAGCTGATGTCCACTCCCACCCCGCGCCATGGTAAAATTCAGCCCACGCACTATTGAGTTTCCATGCTTCACAAAACAACTCTCTTGCCCTTTATCATTGAACTTTGACCATAATACCTTTGACCACATGATTTCATGACATCGAGGTATTAAAAAGGCAAATTTTAATCAGCTTTGATTATTTTATTTCCCCATCTGGACTTCTGGAAATCTCTCAGGCATCCAAAGCATTCGATCAGAACATTGGCATTGGAAAATTCAGAAGCACCTGAATGTATATGTAACTTTATTAATATTCAAAATATAGGTTTCTCTGTTCCCTGTCTGAATCCCTGAGACCCAATTGTTTGCTGCTGTGCTCAGAATCTCTGCCTATTTGCTGCTAGAGGAACAGCACCCACAAGTTCTTCCTCTAGCTATTTCCCACAGCTCCATCTCTCAAAACATCAAAAATGGTCCAAGTTTGTTATGGCAGTAATGAATAATTGATGGAGTCGAAAAGAACTGAACAGGAAACAATCCGCAGCCCCAACAAAGTCAATCAAATCAGTTGAGTTGCATTGAACAGACATGGTTTCATGTAGTAGGGACCTACCTCGTTCGATTCAAGCAGGTCCACCACTCGGGAAATATTAGAAGCTCCATCAATTTCTCCCAGTTTCTCCAATTCAAAATCCGACAATGACTGGTCTGTCTCATTTCCTGTCATTGCATCCGTGTACAAAGCAGCAAACACCCTTTGTGTCTGGGAGAAAGGATTGCATGTTAGCTATGAGAATTACCCGTGTGGTTGTAATGATGGAAGAGCACCAATCATTCAAGATGGATTGGGTAAAAATGTTGTGGGTTCATTCGTTAAGACGAGGCACATAAGAACATTTATACAGCAATACAAAGCTTGACAACACCAGAGCAGCCGAGTCAACTGCTGTGTGCTCAGTTGAACATCAAAAGTGAAACTGATTGCAGCATGACATCACTGGAGAGAGGTTTGTCATGCTATAATCTCTTAAATGCATGTTACAACATGTCTATTTCTGCAAGATACGGAAATCCAAAAAGGTGCTACACTGGCACAGTGGTTATCATTACTGCCCCACAGTGCCAGGGACCTGTGCGTGTGTTCAACTCCCGGCTTGGGTCACTGTCTGTGTGGAGTCTGCACATTCTCCCCGTGTCTGCGTTGGTGACCCCCGAGTGATACAGTTTCCTCCCACTCTTCAACAGGATCCAAAGATGTGTGTGATAAATTGATTGACCATGCTCAATTGACCCTGAGTGTCCTGGTATGCGGATGTTGGGGGGATTAGCCAGGTCAATAAGTGGGATATTGGGGATAAGGCTCGGGTGGGATTGATGTCAGTGAAGACTTGATGGGCCGAATGGCTTCCTTCTGCTGATAGCCCCATTGAAGTGCATGAACTGAAGACAGTGTGTGTACCGTGTGCAGTAATTGTACCTTTGCTTGGTCGGGATATAATTCTTCGGTTTCAATGCTGTGGTCTCACATGTATTGGAAGGCACGATACGGTAAGCTTCAAATGCAACCATGGGTCTTATATTCATCGGAGCAGTCAATGATGAGGAGGGGGGTGGAGAGAGAGGGAACACACCTCCCACTCTCTGCTCATCAAAGCCACTGGCAACCTGTCATCTTTGCTGGGCAGCCTTATTTAAACTAAGTGTGTTTCCGACTCCTTTTCTCCCAAGGGGGCAAGCAATACGTATCCCCACCCTGTCAAGCTGATGTCCACTCCCACCCCGCGCCATGGTAAAATTCAGCCCACGCACTATTGAGTTTCCATGCTTCACAAAACAACTCTCTTGCCCTTTATCATTGAACTTTGACCATAATACCTTTGACCACATGATTTCATGACATCGAGGTATTAAAAAGGCAAATTTTAATCAGCTTTGATTATTTTATTTCCCCATCTGGACTTCTGGAAATCTCTCAGGCATCCAAAGCATTCGATCAGAACATTGGCATTGGAAAATTCAGAAGCACCTGAATGTATATGTAACTTTATTAATATTCAAAATATAGGTTTCTCTGTTCCCTGTCTGAATCCCTGAGACCCAATTGTTTGCTGCTGTGCTCAGAATCTCTGCCTATTTGCTGCTAGAGGAACAGCACCCACAAGTTCTTCCTCTCGCTATTTCCCACAGCTCCATCTCTCAAAACATCAAAAATGGTCCAAGTTTGTTATGGCAGTAATGAATAATTGATGGAGTCGAAAAGAACTGAACAGGAAACAATCCGCAGCCCCAACAAAGTCAATCAAATCAGTTGAGTTGCATTGAACAGACATGGTTTCATGTAGTAGGGACCTACCTCGTTCGATTCAAGCAGGTCCACCACTCGGGAAATATTAGAAGCTCCATCAATTTCTCCCAGTTTCTCCAATTCAAAATCCGACAATGACTGGTCTGTCTCATTTCCTGTCATTGCATCCGTGTACAAAGCAGCAAACACCCTTTGTGTCTGGGAGAAAGGATTGCATGTTAGCTATGAGAATTACCCGTGTGGTTGTAATGATGGAAGAGCACCAATCATTCAAGATGGATTGGGTAAAAATGTTGTGGGTTCATTCGTTAAGACGAGGCACATAAGAACATTTATACAGCAATACAAAGCTTGACAACACCAGAGCAGCCGAGTCAACTGCTGTGTGCTCAGTTGAACATCAAAAGTGAAACTGATTGCAGCATGACATCACTGGAGAGAGGTTTGTCATGCTATAATCTCTTAAATGCATGTTACAACATGTCTATTTCTGCAAGATACGGAAATCCAAAAAGGTGCTACACTGGCACAGTGGTTATCATTACTGCCCCACAGTGCCAGGGACCTGTGCGTGTGTTCAACTCCCGGCTTGGGTCACTGTCTGTGTGGAGTCTGCACATTCTCCCCGTGTCTGCGTTGGTGACCCCCGAGTGATACAGTTTCCTCCCACTCTTCAACAGGATCCAAAGATGTGTGTGATAAATTGATTGACCATGCTCAATTGACCCTGAGTGTCCTGGTATGCGGATGTTGGGGGGATTAGCCAGGTCAATAAGTGGGATATTGGGGATAAGGCTCGGGTGGGATTGATGTCAGTGCAGACTTGATGGGCCGAATGGCTTCCTTCTGCTGATAGCCCCATTGAAGTGCATGAACTGAAGACAGTGTGTGTACCGTGTGCAGTAATTGTACCTTTGCTTGGTCGGGATATAATTCTTCGGTTTCAATGCTGTGGTCTCACATGTATTGGAAGGCACGATACGGTAAGCTTCACATGCACCCATGGGTCTTATATTCATCGGAGCAGTCAATGATGAGGAGGGCGGTGGAGAGAGAGGGAACACACCTCCCACTCTCTGCTCATCAAAGCCACTGGCAACCTGTCATCTTTGCCGGGCAGCCCTTTTAAACTAAGTGTGGTTCCGACTCCTTTTCTCCCAAGGGGGCAAGCAATACTCATCCCCACCCTGTCAAGCTGATGTCGACTCCCACCCCGCGCCATGGTAAAATTCAGCCCACGCACTATTGAGTTTCCATGCTTCACAAAACAACTCTCTTGCACTTTATCACTGAACTTTGACCAGAATACCTTTGACCATGTGTTTTCATGACATCGAGGTATTAAAAAGTCAAATTGCAAATCAGCTTTGATTATTTTATTTCCCCATCTGGACTTCTGAGAATCTGCTTGGCATCCAAAGCGTTCGATCAGAACATTGGCATTGGAAAATTCAGAAGCCCCTGAATGTATATGTACATTTATTAATATTCAAAATATAGGTTTCTCTGTTCCCTGTCTGAATCCCTGAGACCGAAATGCCTGCTGCTGTGCTCTGTATCTCTGCCTATTAGCTGCTAGAGGAACAGCACCCACAAGTTCTTCCCCTTGCTATTTCCCACAGTTCCATCCCTCAAAACATCAAAAATGGTCCAAGTTTGTTATGGCAGAAATGAATAATTGATGGAGTCCAAAAGAACTGAACAGGAAACAATCCGCAGCCCCAACAAAGTCAATCAAATCAGTTGACTTGCATTGAACAGACATGGTTTAATGTAGTAGGGACCTACCTCGTTCGATTCAAGCAGGTCCACCACTCGGGAAATATTAGAAGCTCCATCAATTTCTCCCAGTTTCTCCAATTCAAAATCCGACAATGACTGGTCTGTCTCATTTCCTGTCATTGCATCCGTGTACAAAGCAGCAAACACCCTTTGTGTCTGGGAGAAAGGATTGCATGTTAGCTATGAGAATTACCCGTGTGGTTGTAATGATGGAAGAGCACCAATCATTCAAGATGGATTGGGTAAAAATGTTGTGGGTTCATTCGTTAAGACGAGGCACATAAGAACATTTATACAGCAATACAAAGCTTGACAACACCAGAGCAGCCGAGTCAACTGCTGTGTGCTCAGTTGAACATCAAAAGTGAAACTGATTGCAGCATGACATCACTGGAGAGAGGTTTGTCATGCTATAATCTCTTAAATGCATGTTACAACATGTCTATTTCTGCAAGATACGGAAATCCAAAAAGGTGCTACACTGGCACAGTGGTTATCATTACTGCCCCACAGTGCCAGGGACCTGTGCGTGTGTTCAACTCCCGGCTTGGGTCACTGTCTGTGTGGAGTCTGCACATTCTCCCCGTGTCTGCGTTGGTGACCCCCGAGTGATACAGTTTCCTCCCACTCTTCAACAGGATCCAAAGATGTGTGTGATAAATTGATTGACCATGCTCAATTGACCCTGAGTGTCCTGGTATGCGGATGTTGGGGGGATTAGCCAGGTCAATAAGTGGGATATTGGGGATAAGGCTCGGGTGGGATTGATGTCAGTGCAGACTTGATGGGCCGAATGGCTTCCTTCTGCTGATAGCCCCATTGAAGTGCATGAACTGAAGACAGTGTGTGTACCGTGTGCAGTAATTGTACCTTTGCTTGGTCGGGATATAATTCTTCGGTTTCAATGCTGTGGTCTCACATGTATTGGAAGGCACGATACGGTAAGCTTCACATGCACCCATGGGTCTTATATTCATCGGAGCAGTCAATGATGAGGAGGGCGGTGGAGAGAGAGGGAACACACCTCCCACTCTCTGCTCATCAAAGCCACTGGCAACCTGTCATCTTTGCCGGGCAGCCCTTTTAAACTAAGTGTGGTTCCGACTCCTTTTCTCCCAAGGGGGCAAGCAATACTCATCCCCACCCTGTCAAGCTGATGTCGACTCCCACCCCGCGCCATGGTAAAATTCAGCCCACGCACTATTGAGTTTCCATGCTTCACAAAACAACTCTCTTGCACTTTATCACTGAACTTTGACCAGAATACCTTTGACCATGTGTTTTCATGACATCGAGGTATTAAAAAGTCAAATTGCAAATCAGCTTTGATTATTTTATTTCCCCATCTGGACTTCTGAGAATCTGCTTGGCATCCAAAGCGTTCGATCAGAACATTGGCATTGGAAAATTCAGAAGCCCCTGAATGTATATGTACATTTATTAATATTCAAAATATAGGTTTCTCTGTTCCCTGTCTGAATCCCTGAGACCGAAATGCCTGCTGCTGTGCTCTGTATCTCTGCCTATTAGCTGCTAGAGGAACAGCACCCACAAGTTCTTCCCCTTGCTATTTCCCACAGTTCCATCCCTCAAAACATCAAAAATGGTCCAAGTTTGTTATGGCAGAAATGAATAATTGATGGAGTCCAAAAGAACTGAACAGGAAACAATCCGCAGCCCCAACAAAGTCAATCAAATCAGTTGACTTGCATTGAACAGACATGGTTTAATGTAGTAGGGACCTACCTCGTTCGATTCAAGCAGGTCCACCACTCGGGAAATATTAGAAGCTCCATCAATTTCTCCCAGTTTCTCCAATTCAAAATCCGACAATGACTGGTCTGTCTCATTTCCTGTCATTGCATCCGTGTACAAAGCAGCAAACACCCTTTGTGTCTGGGAGAAAGGATTGCATGTTAGCTATGAGAATTACCCGTGTGGTTGTAATGATGGAAGAGCACCAATCATTCAAGATGGATTGGGTAAAAATGTTGTGGGTTCATTCGTTAAGACGAGGCACATAAGAACATTTATACAGCAATACAAAGCTTGACAACACCAGAGCAGCCGAGTCAACTGCTGTGTGCTCAGTTGAACATCAAAAGTGAAACTGATTGCAGCATGACATCACTGGAGAGAGGTTTGTCATGCTATAATCTCTTAAATGCATGTTACAACATGTCTATTTCTGCAAGATACGGAAATCCAAAAAGGTGCTACACTGGCACAGTGGTTATCATTACTGCCCCACAGTGCCAGGGACCTGTGCGTGTGTTCAACTCCCGGCTTGGGTCACTGTCTGTGTGGAGTCTGCACATTCTCCCCGTGTCTGCGTTGGTGACCCCCGAGTGATACAGTTTCCTCCCACTCTTCAACAGGATCCAAAGATGTGTGTGATAAATTGATTGACCATGCTCAATTGACCCTGAGTGTCCTGGTATGCGGATGTTGGGGGGATTAGCCAGGTCAATAAGTGGGATATTGGGGATAAGGCTCGGGTGGGATTGATGTCAGTGCAGACTTGATGGGCCGAATGGCTTCCTTCTGCTGATAGCCCCATTGAAGTGCATGAACTGAAGACAGTGTGTGTACCGTGTGCAGTAATTGTACCTTTGCTTGGTCGGGATATAATTCTTCGGTTTCAATGCTGTGGTCTCACATGTATTGGAAGGCACGATACGGTAAGCTTCACATGCACCCATGGGTCTTATATTCATCGGAGCAGTCAATGATGAGGAGGGCGGTGGAGAGAGAGGGAACACACCTCCCACTCTCTGCTCATCAAAGCCACTGGCAACCTGTCATCTTTGCCGGGCAGCCCTTTTAAACTAAGTGTGGTTCCGACTCCTTTTCTCCCAAGGGGGCAAGCAATACTCATCCCCACCCTGTCAAGCTGATGTCGACTCCCACCCCGCGCCATGGTAAAATTCAGCCCACGCACTATTGAGTTTCCATGCTTCACAAAACAACTCTCTTGCACTTTATCACTGAACTTTGACCAGAATACCTTTGACCATGTGTTTTCATGACATCGAGGTATTAAAAAGTCAAATTGCAAATCAGCTTTGATTATTTTATTTCCCCATCTGGACTTCTGAGAATCTGCTTGGCATCCAAAGCGTTCGATCAGAACATTGGCATTGGAAAATTCAGAAGCCCCTGAATGTATATGTACATTTATTAATATTCAAAATATAGGTTTCTCTGTTCCCTGTCTGAATCCCTGAGACCGAAATGCCTGCTGCTGTGCTCAGTATCTCTGCCTATTAGCTGCTAGAGGAACAGCACCCACAAGTTCTTCCCCTTGCTATTTCCCACAGTTCCATCCCTCAAAACATCAAAAATGGTCCAAGTTTGTTATGGCAGAAATGAATAATTGATGGAGTCCAAAAGAACTGAACAGGAAACAATCCGCAGCCCCAACAAAGTCAATCAAATCAGTTGACTTGCATTGAACAGACATGGTTTAATGTAGTAGGGACCTACCTCGTTCGATTCAAGCAGGTCCACCACTCGGGAAATATTAGAAGCTCCATCAATTTCTTCCAGTTTCTCCACTTCAAAATCCGACAATGCCTGGTCTGTCTCATTTCCTGTCATTGCATCCGTGTACAAAGCAGCAAACACCCTTTGTGTCTGGGAGAAAGGATTGCATGTTAGCTATGAGACTTACCCGTGTGGTTGTAATGATGGAAGAGCACCAATCATTCAAGATGGATTGGGTAAAAATGTTGTGGGTTCTTTCGTTAAGACTAGGCACATAGGAACATTTAGACAGCAATACAAAGCTTGACAACACCAGAGCAGCCGAGTCAACTGCTGTGTGCTCAGTTGAACATCAAAAGTGAAACTGATTGCAGCATGACATCACTGGAGAAAAGTTTGTCATGCTATAATCCCTTAAATGCATGTTACAACATGACTATTTCTGCAAGATACGGAAATCCAAAAAGGTGCTACACTGGCACAGTGGTTATCATTACTGCCCCACAGTGCCAGGGACCTGTGCGTGTGTTCAACTCCCGGCTTGGGTCACTGTCTGTGTGGAGTCTGCACATTCTCCCCGTGTCTGCGTTGGTGACCCCCGAGTGATACAGTTTCCTCCCACTCTTCGAAAGGCTCCAAAGATGTGTGTCATAAATTGATTGGCCATGCTAAATTGACCCTGAGAGACTGGTATGCGGATGTTGGGGGGATTAGCCAGGTCAGTAAGTGGGATATTGGGGATAAGGCTCGGGTGGGATTGATGTCAGTGAAGACTTGATGGGCCGAATGGCTTCCTTCTGCTGATAGCCCCATTGAAGTGCATGAACTGAAGACAGTGTGTGTGCCGTGTGCAGTAATTGTACCGTTGCTTGGTCGGGATATAATTCTTCGGTTTCAATGCTGTGGTCTCACATGTATTGGAAGGCACGATACGGTAAGCTTCAAATACACCCATGGGTCTTATATTCATTGGAGCAGTCAATGATGAGGAGGGGAGTGGAGAGAGAGGGAACACACCTCCCACTCTCTGCTCATCAAAGCCACTGGCAACCTGTCATCTTTGCTGGGCAGCCTTATTTAAACTAAGTGTGTTTCCGACTACTTTTCTCCCAAGGGGGCAAGCAATACTCATCCCCACCCTGTCAAGCTGATGTCCACTCCCACCACGCGCCTTGGTAAAATTCAGCCCACGCACTATTGAGTTTCCATGCTTCACAAAACAACTCTCTCGCACTTTATCACTGAACTTTGACCAGAATACCTTTGACCATGTGATTTCATTACATCGAGGTATTAAAAAGTCAAATTGCAAATCAGCTTTGATTATTTTATTTCCCCATCTGGACTTCTGAGAATCTGCTCGGCATCCAAAGCGTTCGATCAGAACATTGGCATTGGAAAATTCAGAAGCCCCTGAATGTATATGTACATTTATTAATATTCAAAATATAGGTTTCTCTGTTCCCTGTCTGAATCCCTGAGACCGAAATGCCTGCTGCTGTGCTCAGTATCTCTGCCTATTAGCTGCTAGAGGAACAGCACCCACAAGTTCTTCCTCTAGCTATTTCCCACAGCTCCATCCCTCAAAACATCAAAAATGGTCCAAGTTTGTTATGCCAGAAATGAATAATTGATGGAGTCCAAAAGAACTGAACAGGAAACAATCCGCAGCCCCAACAAAGTCAATCAAATCAGTTGACTTGCATTGAACAGACATGGTTTAATGTAGTAGGGACCTACCTCGTTCGATTCAAGCAGGTCCACCACTCGGGAAATATTAGAAGCTCCATCAATTTCTCCCAGTTTCTCCAATTCAAAATCCGACAATGACTGGTCTGTCTCATTTCCTGTCATTGCATCCGTGTACAAAGCAGCAAACACCCTTTGTGTCTGGGAGAAAGGATTGCATGTTAGCTATGAGACTTACCCGTGTGGTTGTAATGATGGAAGAGCACCAATAATTCAAGATGGATTGGGTAAAAATGTTGTGGGTTCATTCGTTAAGACGAGGCACATAGGAACATTTAGACAGCAATACAAAGCTTGACAACACCAGAGCAGCCGAGTCAACTGCTGTGTGCTCAGCTGAACATCAAAAGTGAAACTGATTGCAGCATGACATCACTGGAGAGAAGTTTGTCATGCTATAATCCCTTAAAGGCATGTTACAACATGACTATTTCTGCAAGATACGGAAATCCAAAGAGGTGCCACAGTGGCACAGTGGTTATCATTACTGCCCCACAGTGCCAGGGACCTGTGCGTGTGTTCCATTCCCGGCTTGGGTCACTGTCTGTGTGGAGTCTGCACATTCTCCCCGTGTCTGCGTGGGTGACCCCCGAGTGATACAGTTTCCTCCCACACTTCGAAAGGCTCCAAAGATGTGTGTGATAAATTGATTGGCCATGCTAAATTGACACTGAGTGTCCTGGGATGCGGATGTTGGGGGGATTAGCCAGGTCAATAAGTGGGATATTGGGGATAAGGCTCGGGTGGGATTGATGTCAGTGCAGACTTGATGGGCTGAATGGCTTCCTTCTGCTGATAGCCCCATTGAAGTGTATGAACTGAAGACATTCGGAGTACAGTGTGCAGTAATTGTACCTTTGCTTGGTCGGGATATAATTCTTCAGTTTCAATGCTGTGGTCTCACATGTATTGGAAGGCACGATACGGTAAGCTTCAAATGCACCCATGGGTCTTATATTCATCGGAGCAGTCAATGATGAGGAGGGGGTTGGAGAGGGAGGGAACACACCTCCCACTCTCTGCTCATTAAAGCCACTGGCAACCTGTCATCTTTGCCGGGCAGCCTTATTTGAACTAAGTGTGTTTCCGACTCCTTTTCTCCCAAGGGGGCAAGCAATACGTATCCCCACCCTGTCAAGCTGATGTCCACTCCCACCACGCGCCTTGGTAAAATTCAGCCCACGCACTATTGAGGTTCCATGCTTCACAAAACAACTCTCTCGCACTTTATCATTGAACTTTGACCACAATCCCTTTGACCATGTGATTTCATTGCATCGAGGTATTAAAAAGTCAAATTGCAAATCAGCTTTGATTATTTTATTTCCTCATCTGGACTTCTGAGAATCTGCTCGGCATACAAAGCGTTCGATCAGAACATTGGCATTGGAAAATTCAGAAGCCCCTGAATGCATATGTACATTTATTAATATTCAAAATATAGGTTTCTCTGTTCCCTGTCTGAATCCCTGAGACCGAAATGCCTGCAGCTGTGCTCAGTATCTCTGCCTATTAGCTGCTAGAGGAACAGCACCCACAAGTTCTTCCTCTAGCTATTTCCCACAGCTCCATCTCTCAAAACATCAAAAATGGTCCAAGTTTGTTATGGCAGTAATGAATAATTGATGGAGTCGAAAAGAACTGAACAGGAAACAATCCGCAGCCCCAACAAAGTCAATCAAATCAGTTGACTTGCATTGAACAGACATGGTTTCATGTAGTAGGGACCTACCTCGTTCGATTCAAGCAGGTCCACCACTCGGGAAATATTAGAAGCTCCATCAATTTCTCCCAGTTTCTCCAATTCAAAATCCGACAATGACTGGTCTGTCTCATTTCCTGTCATTGCATCCGTGTACAAAGCAGCAAACACCCTTTGTGTCTGGGAGAAAGGATTGCATGTTAGCTATGAGACTTACCCGTGTGGTTGTAATGATGGAAGAGCACCAATCATTCAAGATGGATTGGGTAAAAATGTTGTGGGTTCATTCGTTAAGACGAGGCACATAGGAACAATTATACAGCAATACAAGTCTTGACAACACCAGAGCAGCCGAGTCAACTGCTGTGTGCTCAGCTGAACATCAAAAGTGAAACTGATTGCAGCATGACATCACTGGAGAGAAGTTTGTCATGCTATAATCCCTTAAATGCATGTTACAACATGACTATTTCTGCAAGATACGGAAATCCAAAGAGGTGCCACAGTGGCACAGTGGTTATCATTACTGCCCCACAGTGCCAGGGACCTGTGCGTGTGTTCCATTCCCGGCTTGGGTCACTGTCTGTGTGGAGTCTGCACATTCTCCCCGTGTCTGCGTTGGTGACCCCCGTGTGATACATTTTCCTCCCACACTTCAACAGGATCCAAAGATGTGTGTGATAAATTGATTGGCCATGCTACATTGACCCTGAGTGTCCTGGTATGCGGATGTTGGGGGGATTAGCCAGGTCAATAAGTGGGATATTGGGGATAAGGCTCGGGTGGGATTGATGTCAGTGCAGACTTGTTGGGCCGAATGGCTTCCTTCTGCTGATAGCCCCATTGAAGGGCATGAACTGAAGACAGTGGGTGTACCGTGTGCAGTAATTGTACCTTTGCTTGGTCGGGATATAATTCTTCGGTTTCAATGCTGTGGCTTCACATGTATTGGAAGGCACGATACGGTAAGCTTCAAACGCACCCATGGGTCTTATATTCATCGGAGCAGTCAATGATGAGGAGGGGGGGTGGAGAGAGAGGGAACACACCTCCCACTCTCTGCTCATCAAAGCCACTGGCAACCTGTCATCTTTGCTGGGCAGCCTTATTTAAACTAAGTGTGTTTCCGACTCCTTTTCTCCCAAGGGGACAAGCAATACTCATCCCCACCCTGTCAAGCTGATGTCCACTCCCACCACGCGCCTTGGTAAAATTCAGCCCACGCACTATTGAGGTTCCATGCTTCACAAAACAACTCTCTTGCACTTTATCACTGAACTTTGACCAGAATACCTTTGACCATGTGATTTCATGACATCAAGGTATTAAAAAGTCAAATTGCAAATCAGCTTTGATTATTTTATTTCCCCATCTGGACTTCTGAGAATCTGCTCGGCATCCAAAGCGTTCGATCAGAACATTGGCATTGGAAAATTCAGAAGCACCTGAATGTATATGTACCTTTATTAATATTCAAAATATAGGTTTCTCTGTTCCCTGTCTGAATCCCTGAGACCCAATTGCCTGCTGCTGTGCTCAGTATCTCTGCCTATTAGCTGCTAGAGGAACAGCACCCACAAGTTCTTCCTCTTGCTATTTCCCACAGCTCCAACCCTCCAAACATCAAAAATGGTCCAAATTTGCTATGGCAGTAATGAATAATTGATGGAGTCGAAAAGAACTGAACAGGAAACAATCCGCAGCCCCAACAAAGTCAATCAAATCAGTTGACTTGCATTGAACTAACATGGTTTAATGTAGTAGGGACCTACCTCGTTCGATTCAAGCAGGTCCACCACACGGGAAAGATTAGAAGCTCCATCAATTTCTCCCAGTTTCTCCAATTCAAAATCCAACAATGCCTGGTCTGTCTCATTTCCTGTCATTGCATCCGTGAACAAACCAGCAAACTCCCTTTGCGTCTGGGAGAAAGAATTGCATGTTAACTATGAGACTTACCCTTCTGGTTGTGATGATATAAAAGCACCAATCACTCAAGAGGGATTGGGTAAAAATGTGGTGGGTTCATGCATAATGACTACGCACATAGGGACGTTTATACAGCAATACAAAGCTTGACAACACCAGAGCAGCCGAGTCAACTGCTGTGTGCTCAGTTGAACATCAAAATTGAATCTGATTGCAGCATGACATCATTGGAGAGAAGTTTGTCATGCTATAATCACTTAAAGGCACGTTACAACATGACGATTTCTACAAGATATGGAATGCCAAGTAGGTGCCACAGTGGCACAGTGGTTATCATTACTGCCCCCACAGTGCCAGGGACCTGTGTTCAATTCCCGGGTTGGGTCACCCTCTGTGTGGTGTCTGCACGTTCTCCCTGTGTCTGCGTGGCTTTCCCCCGGGTGCTCCACTTTCTTCCCACACTTCGAAAGACTCCAATGTTGCGTGTGATAGGTTGACTGGCCATGCTAAATTGACCATTAGTGCAATGGTATGCGGAGGTTGGGGGGATTAGTGGGGTCAATCAGTGGGGTGATGGCAATACGGCCTGTTTAGCATTCTTGTCAGTGCAAACTTCATGGTCCAAATGGCTTCCTTCTGCTGACAGCCCCATTGAAGTGTATGAACTGAAGTCAGTTGTTGTACAGTGTGCAGTAAGTGTACCTTTGCTTGGTAGGGGTATGATTCTTCAGTTTCAATGCTGTGGTCTCGCATGCATTGTAAGACACGATACGGTAAGCCTGATTTGCACCGATAATTCCTATATTAATCGGAGCAGTCAATGATGAGGAGGGGGGTGGAGAGGGAAGGAACAACCTCCCACTCTCTGCTCATTGAAGCCACTGGCAACCTGTCATCATTGCCGGGCAGCGTTTCTTTAACTCAGTGGGTTTCGAATTATGTTTCTCCCAAGGGGGCAAGCAATACTCATCCCCACCCCGTCCAGCTGACGTTTGGGTGGAAGGTCAAAAAATAGGTGACAGAGGTGGGTTTTGATGGGCATCTTAAAGGAGAAAAGAGTGGTAGACAACCAGCAAGGTTTGGGGAGAGAATTCCAGGATGCCGGGCCTCGGCAACTGAAGACATGGCCATCAAGATTTGATCAAATAAAGTTGGGAATGTGCATGAGTCCAGAATTGGATGTGGCATCCATCTAGGAGGGTTGTGGAGCAGGAGGAGATTACAGAGATAGTGAGGGACCAGACTCTGAAGGCACTTGAAAGCAAAGGTGAGGTTTTAATATTGAGACATTACTTCAGCAGGAGCCAAAGCAGATCGGGAAGTAGATCAGCGAGCACTGGGGTGATGGTTGAACGCAACATGGTACAAGTTAGGATAGAGGCAGAAGCGATTTGGATAACACCCATTATACAGAAGGTATAATGAACATGGCTGACCAGGAGAGTATTTCAACAGCGAAGACTTGAGGCAGCAAAGTTATGAACGAGGGTTTCAGCAGCAGATGAAATGAGGCAGGGGTGGAGTCAGGCCAGGTGGAAAGAGGCAGTCTCAATGAGAGCGGATATGTGCTCAAACCTTCGATTAAGGATACGAGTAGTCTGCTTCAGCCTCAGCCGGCTACGAGGGAGGGGATGGAGTTAGTTGCTGGAGAACAGAGTCTTTAAACTGCCGGACTGAGGACAATGACTGGGACTTTCCAGCCTCTCTGTGGCAGGACCCACCATGGGATGAATGTGGCAAGACTGGAAGATCCCGATGATGGGCGGGGCTGGAAAATCATGGCCAATGGCTTTGATTTTCCCAATATTTAATTGGAGGGAAATGCCATCATTTGTGCCTTACAAATTTCAATCAAAGAAATGGCCGACAACTGGCACATCATTGGTTGGTGTTAAATATCTAAATCACCGTGGGAGGACATTTTGTTTTTCGATGGTGGCGCTTACTGAACAACATTAACAGGTTGAGGTGGTCATAGTTCAGATTGAAATGTTCAAAACAATATCATGCTTCTTCAGTACTTTGCTAAAGTATCAGTCTAGATTCCTACCAGATTAGCGTAACTCTTCCCATAGGCCAGCTTCCATGTTTCCCATTGCTCATCAATGATTGGCTTCGTCGCGGCCATGGAGATAACAGTCAGGATGTGCACCACAAAGAGAAAATATGCCATGGTGAAAGGTTGAGCCCGTCAAACCTGTCGCAGGGCTGGTTTGCTTTGTGAGAAGCTGTGGGCAATAAAATCAGAAGCACTAAGTGTCTAAACTCACAGTCCTTTCCTCATTATTAAGAGCCCCTGCTTTTTCTTATTGGTACCTTTGGGACTTCAATTCTAATAATAAAGCTAATTCAAATTCAGTCCAATCATGGTCCCCATGTGAGGGGCAAACCAGATCCAAGCTGACAAGACAAGACATTGCATCCCATCTTGGGCTCCACCAAACAAGATCCAAGCTGACAGGATGAGGCATTGCACCCCCTCCTGGGCTTGATCTGACGCTTCATCTGAGCCAAAAGGCAAGATGGCTTTGTGAAATTGCATCAAGTAAAGACTCGGTTTCACCTCATTGGCTACGCTGATCGCTTACTCTATCGAGCTTCGGCAAACCACTGCCACAGTTGTCAGCACACCCCCAGCAATGGGCTAGCCACGTCCCCTGCCTGATCAGAGTCCCTCTTAACAATCTATATTCTTGATATGATCTTGTCATTGTTATCTCTGGAATTCAACTCTTTTACCAGCACATGACTGCAACCAACCTCAAGGCTTTATGTATTTGAGACAGTTTCCCACAGGGGAAGGTCCCAATCCCTACAAGGAGGAGCTGAATACCTATGCATTGCATCTCTCCTTAACTACGGGGAGAACGGCAGGTGAATTAGATAGCCCCGACTGTCGACATTTTCTGAAGGGAATCACAGAAGGTAGAGGAGCTGAGGTCATCCCCTTCAGCCAGCGGGTGGTGAATCTATGGAATTCATTGCCACAGAAAGCTGTGGAGGCCAGGTCAGTGAGTATATTTAAGAGACGGCTAGGTTCTTGATTGGTCAAGGGATCAAAGGTTGTGGGGAAAAGGTGGGAGAATGGTGTTGAGAAACATATCAGCCATGATTGAATGGCGGAGCAGGCTTGACGGGCTGAATGATCTAATTCTGCTCCTGCATCTTATGGTCTTATTTAACTTTTAATTGCTTCAATCAACAACTGTCAAGAAAAAGCCCCAATTCATTCAGATGAAGAGCGAATAAGCCTGTGAAATTTACAATGCTTCTTCCCATTATGCACATGAAAATGATCAAGTCCCACATTCCCAAACATGTCCTCACCTTGGATCACAGTTACAGGGAGTGTAAGGTTCCCAGGCTGGTGTAGAATCTGAAGATAGACTTGGGGTGAAGCGGAACTGCCTTTAGCTTCAGATTTGACTTACTCAAAGTTCCCAGTCAGGAAATACATTGATCCCAAAAACCCACGATTACCACTACATTTGCCATGACAATAAAGTTTTAAAGTTTATTTATTTACCAGTGTCACAAGTGGGCTTACATTTACACTGCAATGGAGTTACTGCCAATCAATCACATTCGTTAGAATAAAAGTTAGATTTTACTCACCTCTCAAGGATACCTCCGGTTCTTAAACGACACAAACAATCTGAGACCAGGTTGTGTTGTACTGGAGTTTGATTTGAGGTTTATATACCCTCAGAAGAAGCAAGATGAACTCATTGCCTCACAAATTCCATCAATTAGTGCACGGGGCCTGAAGCATTCTCTTTGTTCAGTTTGATTGAAAATAATTTGCCACCTGCATGCTCCAACCACCAATCATCCAAACTACTCACAAATACTTCACGTGATCTTAATAACATGGTCTCAAAAGATAATTAGATGATGTAAATCTTATTTTCATGATGCATGTTGCTGGTTCCTTGGTGAGAACCCCAATTTGCTATTGAGGATTCTTGCCTTTGCGTTTCTTCATGGTGCCTACATGCTTCAGGAATGCATCCTTGGCAATTATCCAATGTCCTCTCCCTTTGACAGTGAGATTTTCCAGCTGACGCGTGCGTACAGATTCTATGATCACTGGAGGGCTGATAATGCAATCACAGGCATTCGGGGCATCTCTAGCAGCATGGTGGTACAGTGGTTAGCACTGCTGGCTCGCAGCGCCAGGGACACGGGTTCGATTCCCGACTTGGGTCACTGTCTGTGCGGAGTCTGCATGTTCTCTCCGTGTCTGCATGGGCTTCCTCCGGGTACTCTGGTTTCCTTCCACAGTATGAAAGACCTGCTGGTGAGGTACATCAGTCATGCTAAATTCTCCCTCTGTGTACCCGAACACGTGGCGGAGTGTGGTGACCAGGGGATTTTCACAGTAACTTCAATGTAAGCCTACTTGTGACAGTAATAAATAAACTTAATCTCTGCACCAGGGCTGCAATATCAGCTGTGTGTGTGCGTGTATGTGTGGGTGTCAGTTCATTTCTAGTGATCGGCATCTTCTTTTACAACTTCTTTCTCATTTTGCAAAATAAAACCTGCACCAAAGCCTTTTGCAATGTCATGAGAACAAGGACAATTCTCAGCTCAGATCTGTGTACATTCCAGGGACTCTCTGAGTTCTGAAATTGTCTGTGCATTGGTATCTGGAGACAGGACAATCTGCAGTCAGGACAAATTGGAGTGCTGCACTCTTCGAGCTGCTGCCTATCTGTTGAATTGTTAAACTGAGATCCCTTCTGTCATTGCAAATGAAGATTTTAAAAGTCCATGGGTCTATCTTGTAAACACAGTAAGAAGTCTCACAACACCAGGTTAAAGTCCAACAGGTTTATTTGGTAACACAAGCCACAAACCTTCAGAGCACTGCCCCTTCATCAGGTGAGTGGGGGTTGCATTCACAAACAGGACATATATAGACACAAACTCAATTTACAAGATAATGGTTGGAAGGCCAGTCTTTACAGGTCGTCAAGTCTTAAAGGTACAGACAATGTGAGTGGAGAGAGGGTTAACCCTCTCTCCACTCACATTGTCTGTACCTTTAAGAACCTTCTTCACTGTCCACTATGCCACCAATCTTGGTGTCATCTGCAAACTTACAAACCAGGCCTACTAAATTCTCATCCAAATCATTAATATAAATGACAAATAACAGCGGAACCAGCACCAATCCCTGAGGCACACTGCAGGTCACAGGCCACCAGTTTGAAAAACAACCCTCTGCAACCCTCCTCCGTCTTCTGTCATCAAGCCAATTTTGTATCCATTTGGCTACCTCACCCTGGATCCCAAGAGATTTAACCTCATGCAACAACCTACCATGTGGTACCTTGTCAAAGGCCTTGCTAAAGTCCATGTAGACAACATCAACTGCACTGCCCTCATCTACCTTCTTGGTTACGCCTTCAAAAAACTCAATCAAATTTGTGAGACATGATTTTCCACTCACAAACCCATGCTGACTGGCCCTAATGATCCTGTCTCTCAGAATACCTCGATCACTCGCATTGTTCCTGAGCTCAATTAGATCCTTATTCTTTCTTCCTCTCTCTTGTACATTGTGCACACAGTCAGAAAGAATTCAATTGATTCAAGTCAAATTCTAAATGTAGAGGGAGCTGTTTCTGTATCATTCAATCTGATTGTCGATGAATGTGCGGCGAAGCGAAAAAGTGAAGTGGGGCAAGAGTCATTGCACTGACCCCCCTGCCATCCGGTGCCAGTTCTATCACCCGCCCCCAGTTACATCAATTGGCATTGAGTCTATGCCAGTAATTTCCTCACTTTTCGGATGGTGTTGACTTCACGTGATGAAATAGGCACACAGAAGAATCAGTCTTGTAGACAATGGTACAGAAATTCCATCGGTATAGATAAGACCAGGAGTTCAACTTGGACAGAGCTTTTTTCTCTGAGGCTGTTAGTTGGATGATAAGCTATTCAACCCTACAAGATGATATTCACTGTTCAACAAGCCAGAGGCCTGCATCATGTGACTTTATCTCTCCATTATATATTCAACAAAGGATGTTTATCAAACGTTTGGGAATTGGCTTTGTGTTCCAGGCTGATAATGTCTTGGCCATTTTGGGTTCAAAGGAATGTTTGAGAGGCCATTGTCTTAGAAGACATTCCAAAACTGCATGCAGTATTCCTGATGTGGTCTCACCAAGCCCCATACAACTGGAACAAGATTTCTTCATTCTTGTCCTTTTTGCTCTTGCAATAAAGCCCAACATGCCAGTTCCCATCCTCATTGCTTGCTGCACCCATACACTAACTTTCTGTGTTCCTTGTACAAGCACACCCAAATCTCTTTGAACATTTTGATTGACTTTGATTCGATTTATTATTGTCACATGTATTAGTATACAGTGAAAAGTTTTGTTTCTTATGCGCTGTACAGACAAAGCATACCGTAAATAGGGAAGGAAAGGAGACAGGGCAGAATGTAGTGTTCCAGTCATAGCTAGGGTGGAGAGAAAGATCTGCTTTATATGAGGTAGGTCCATTCATTTATATTGGCTGCTTTTCCGAGGCAGCGGGAAGTATAGAAAGTGTCAATGGATGGGAGGTTGATTTGAGTGATGGACTGGGCTTCATTCATGATCCTTTCTTAATTTCTTGCAGTCTTGAACAGAGCGGTCATACCAAACTGTGATACAGCTGGAAGGAAATCTTTCTATGGTGCATCTCGAGTTGGTGAGAGTTGTAGTGTTCATGCCAAATTTCCTTCGTCTCCTGAGAAATTAGAGGCATTGGTGGGCTTTCTTAACTATAGTGTCAGCATGGAGGGATCATAACAGGTTGTTGGTGATCTGGACACCTAAAAACCTGAAGCTCTCAACCATTGCTACTTCATCCCCATTGATGTAGACAGGGGCCTGTCAAAAAATCATAGAATCATAGATACCCTCCAGTGCAGAAAGAGGCCATTTGGCCCATCGAGTCTGCACAATCCCACCCAGGCCCTACCTCCATATTTCTACATATTTACCCGCTAACCCCTCTAACCTAAGCATCTCAGGACTCTAAGGGGCAATTTTTAGCCTGGCCAATCAACCTAACCCGCCCATCTTTGGACTGTGGGAGGAAACCAGAGCACCTGGAGGAAACCCACGCAGACACGAAGAGAATGTGCAAACTCCACACAGACAGTGACCCAAGCCAGGAATCGAACCCAGATCCCTGGAGCTGTGAAGCAGCAGTGCTAACCACTGTGCTACTGCACGGTGCATCTTGAAATCAATGACTATCTCCTTTGCTTTGCTGACATTGAGGGAGAGATTATTATCATCGCACCAGTTCACCAGATTCTCTATCTCACTTACTATCAACACTGACAAGTTTCTCATCAATTGAAAAATACTTTGTTTTTTTATTCCTACAACCAAAGTGAACAAATTCACACTTGCCTACATTATAATCCCTTAACCGTCTTGTTGCCCACTCACCTGACCTGTCTATATCTCTTTGCATCCTCCCTGTGTCTTCCCCGCAGCTTTCCTTCCCATCCAGCTTTGTGTCATCCGCAAACTTAGATACATTACTATCTGTAACATGAACTCAGTCATGAATATAGATTGTAAATAGCGGAGGCCCAGCACTGATCCATGCAGCACTCCACCATTCAATGCTTGCCAACCAGCCCTGTTCATGTCCACTCTCTGTTTTCTATCCATTAATTAGTCCTCTTGATCTTACCTCCCAATCTTTATTCACCTCCCTCACTGTTTCTGAAACCCTCCTCAAACGTATCCTTTCAGATCGTGCCTTGAGTTACCATCCTGTAATAAGTCCTCAAAGGCAGAAATCCCTTCACCAAAATTCCTTTATTTACAAGTCTGACAGCAGCATACAGAGTGTTTTCAGTTAGCAGTCTACACTAGGAGTCCCAGAGGAACTGCCACTCCTGGTTAAGTACAAAGCAAGAGGCTCCCTGATTTGCCCATCAATTTGGCCCTGAATCAGGTCGTTCATATTCTAACAGGCCAACCTCAATTGTCTGATTAAAGTCATTACACATCCTTAAGATTCCCCTGCTGCAACTCAGTGTCCCTTTCCCAGCTCGAACAAAGGTTCATTCAGACTCAAAACGTTAGCTCTATTCTCTCTCCACAGACGCTGTCAGACCTGCAAAGATTGACCAGCATTTTCTGGAATGCCCCATGGTTCGAGTTGCCCTGCTTGGCTGCCGATAGAATTACACTTTTGCTCCATGATGAATGATATGTGTGCAAGATTAGATTGAGTACTCACCTAATGAAGGAGCAGCACACCGAAAGCTCGTGATTCCAAATAAACCTTTTGGACTTTAACCTGGTGTTGTGAGTCTTCTTACTGTGCCCACCCCAATCCAACACCAGCCTCTCCACATCACATTAGATTGAGACCATGGAATGCCATCGAGCACATCACAGAGCAGCTTGCACTCTGGGATTAGAGCAACTCTTGGTCAAGAGCTTCAAGTTTTTAGTGTCCAGATCACCAACAATCTGTCCTGGTCCTCCCATGTCGACACTTTAGTTAAGAAATCCCACCAACGCCTCGACTTTCTCACAAGACTAACGAAATTTGGCATGTCAGCTACGACTATCACCAACTTTTACAGGTGCACCATAGAAAGCATTCATTCTGGTTGTATCACAGTTTGGTATGGCTCCTGCTCTTCCCGAGACTGCAAGGAGCTACAAGGAGCATCGTGAATGTAGCCCAATCCATCACGAAAACCAGCCTCCCATCCATTGATTCTGTCTACGCTTCCTTTTGCCTCAGCAAAGCAGCCAGCATAGCCAAGGACCCCACACACCCCGGACATTCTCTCTTCCACCTTCTTGGTTCAGGGAAAAAGTTACAAAAGTCTGAGGTCACGTACCAACCAACTCAAGAACAGCTTCTTCCCTGCTGCTGTCAGACTTTTGAATGGACTTACCTTGCATTAAGTTGCTCTTTCTCCACACCCTAGGTATGACTGTAACACTACATTCTGCTCTCACTCATTTCCTTCTCTATGAACGGTATGTTTTGCCTGTATAGTGCACAAAAAACAATACTTTTCACTGTGTGTTAATACATGTGACAATAATAAATCAAATCAAATCAAGTGCCCAAGGAAAGAGGGGCCAACCGATCAGACAATGTAGTTGCCAAGAGCTCCCAGCCCAAAGGAAGAGTGAGGAGTAAAATTCAAGGTGATAACTTTGGCACCTTGGTTAAGCCAACCATCAACATATGGACCCAAGGAAAGAGTCAGCTGTCAATCCTCATCTCCATCACTGTCTGGAAAAGAGTATCAGGATCACTGGGGGATACGGAGTAGTCTTCATTTCTAACTATCCAGAGGCTTAGTGAGAAACTCCAGGCTGAAATCTGAGCTCATGCGAGAGAAACTATTAGTGCCAGTTCATTCAGAGGCTGTTAAACTGTGATTTTGATCTGATGAAGGTGATGATGACAATGGATTCACCTGTCACTCCAACGAGTGTGTGCTCAGTAAGGAGACCTATTGATCACTGATGAGGTTGGTGTCATCTCATATTTGATATTAAACCATATCTTGATTGACAGATCTGATGGCTAGTGTTCCAGATGAAGCCACGATTGGAGGGGTAGGTGAAGGCACTGGCTTTGCATTCTGCTCACTTGTCCTGCAGGGACCTAACTCTGCTCTCCACAAATGTTGAGATTGCTTGATGACAGAGACTCCTCCAGTTGGGTCTGTCACTGGTTAATTTGCAATAGGAGCAGGGTTACATAGAAACAGAGATAGAAAATTGCTGAATCTTGCCATGAGAACCGTCATATATTTCATTTCAAATCAACCACTTTGCTGCTTTCTCGTTGCCTCAAACGAGTGCCTTTCATTCCACCATCAGAAAAGAGAGGACAGCTCAAATTTCACCCAAGTGCAAGATCATCGTATTCAATACAGCTTCATCCTTTGGCCATCACACTGAGAGTATCATGAGTTCATCAAACTGCTCCTCAGCAGTGGCAGCACGGAGAGGCATAGATCACGTTTAAAATAGTTACTGTTCAGCCAGTAGAGGAAGTTTTAAAGAGAAATTCCAACCAGCATTCCAACCATTATCTTGCAATTGAGTCTGTGTCTATATAAGCCCTGTTTGTGAACCCAACTCTCCATTCACCTGAGGAAGGAGCAGCGCTCCGAAAGCTCATGATTCCAAATAAACCTGTTGGACTTTAACCTGGTGTTGTGAGCCTTCTTACTGTGTCCACCCGAGTCCAACGTCCACATCTCCACATCATGTAAACCAGAATAGGGCTATCGATGGAGCACATTTGCTGCAACACAAATGGGTAAGAACAGGTGATGTCCATCATAGGATAGACTCCCTCCTGTGTGTTGAAGCAGTGGACTTGATATATTAATGGTCAAACATGTTGCTATAGATCGGGAGACATATGGAGGCCAGACCGGGTAAGGACAGCAGATTTCCTTCCCTAAAGGACATCAGTAAGGTCAACTCCCAGAGATGCTCAAGAGATTTAGCATCTTGACTTGGAGAAGTACCAGTCAGAAAGGCCAGCAAGCATTGATCCGATGAGGATGGTGTTGATGGATTCTCCTGTCATGGCAATGGTCATCATTCGACCTTTACTGAATTCAAACCATTTATTGAATTCAAATGTTACCATCTGCCATAGAGGAATTCAAACCTGAGTCCCCAGAGCTGGTTCTCCAGATGACTAACCCAGTGATTATCCCACTCTACCACCAACCCCCCACTTCAATTTCAATTGTCCACTTGCTCCTCACTCCAATGTGTTCTTCCATCGGCTCAGTACCTCCAGCACACATCTGCTATTCACTTTGTCTTTTTAAAATTCCTCTCACTTGTGTCTCGAAATCTTTGTTTGTGCTCTGTTCGAAAATCATCCCATTCTGTTCCTGTGAGTCATTTAAATGCAGCATCTGCTTTGGATCTCCAAGAATCTCTACGATTCCAAGGATTCCTAGGTGACCATGTATTTATAGATCTCCACCCCCACTCCCCGTCCCCCACCACCCTGCCCGACTATGCCAAACTCTGTCTCTCTCCTGCACATCTTAGAATCCCGTCAGCATAGAAAAATCGAAACGAGAAGCAGGAATAGGCCATTCGGCCCGTCGAGCCTGCTCGACAATTAATTATGATCATGGTTGATTATCCAATTCAATATCCTCATTTCCCTCCTCCCCACTCCCCCATATCCCTTGATGCCTTTCGCCCCATGATCGACATCTAATTTCTTCTTGAAATCAGACAATGTTTTGGCCTCAGCTACTTTCTGTGGAGTGAATTCCACACATTCACTCCTCTCTGGGTGAAGACATTTCTCCTCATCTCTGTCCTAAAATGTTTACCCCTTATCCTCAAACTATGGACCATAGTTCTGGACTCCCCCCACCATCGGCAACATTCTTTCTGAATCTAAACCACCATCTCGGGCATCAATCCCACCAGAGGCGAGATGTCATGACACAGCTGACTTTGTCTTTCTGGTTATATTGGAGAATCTGGACCTTGTTTAACAGTGCTCCAAACTCTAAAACAGAAAAGGTTGGAAGTGTGCAGTAGGCCCAACAGCCTGAGGAAGAAGCAACAGGTTCATTCTTCTTGTTGAGACACTTACCTCTAATCTTCTTATCATACCAGCTCACATACACGTCAACAGTTGACAGAAGACAAGATTGATGCCCGAGGTTAAAGTTTCCATAACTAACCAAATTCACATGCCTAGTTACACTGTTTATCCATTAATAGGAGACCAGAGGCTTCCAGGCAGGAACAACAATAACAATGATGCGTCTTTCATGAATTTTAGCTTGGCAATTGATAGGATAGCTCTTGGCTCAATAATTTAATGCATGCCGCTTCGACCAAGGGCATAGGATTATCTCAAACTTTTTACACCAAGCCTGAGGTTTAATTGGATTATTCCGTCCTTATCACCAGGAAAATGCCTGCAATTAAATACTTCTGCCCAAAGAGTTAATCCTTCAATTTGTTTTCAGTTTAGGTGGATAAATTCTCAAATCCACACTTCCTTCGTTTTCATCCTGTTTCCTGAACAGGTCGTGAACAGATTCATTTTCACAATTTTATTTCATTGTTCTTTACTTAGATTGATTCACCAATCTATCAGCCTTGTATCTACTTGTAGCTTTGGTCTTTAAGTTAATAGAATGTGAATAAACGACAGAGCTGTGGGTAATAATACCTCATGAGTTTCTTCCCGACCGAAATATAAAGAATGTAATAACGAAGGCAATTCATTGATGACAAATCAATTATCACAAGGCATGATATTGTGTAACAGAACTCAATGAGCAGGCCCTTCTCACTCGTGGGAAGTGATGATGCCCTGTGGCACATTCCCTGGCGATGAGGCGGGTGAGACATGCAAAACATCATAGACCTCAGCGGGACTGGAAGATCCCACTGGCGGCCAATGATAAGCCACACCCGCTGTTGGAGAATATGCCACAGGGTGGCTGGAAAATCTCAACCATTATCATAGAATCATAGAATCCCTACAGTGCAGAAGGAGGCCATTCAGCCTACTGAGCCAGCACCAACAACATTTCCACGTAGGCCCTATCTGTATAATCGCACCTATTTACCCAGCTAATCTCCCTGGGGCAATCTATCATGGCCAATCAACCTAACCCGCACATCTTTGGAGTGTGAGAGGAAACCGGAGCACCCGGAGGAAACCCATGTAGACACGGGAAGAATGTGTAGACTGCACTGACAGTCACCCAAGGCCGGAATTGAACCCGCATCCCTTGCACTGCACGGCAGCAGTGCTAACCACTGTGCCACCATGTTATGATGACCACAAAGGCCATGGGGGTTCATCAATAGATCTCCCTGTGGGCTTTGTGGAGTATTAGCTGCTTTACGGAGCAAGTGGAGGCTTGCCCAATGAGATGCAGCCAGCAGGGGTTCTTAAACCTACTACTCTCCCCAGACTATTGTTGTAATTCCTGAGGTGAAGACTACCTGACTGTAAGCCGCAGAGGCAGCCCATTCTTTTAGTGCACAATATAAGGTGTTCGTGACAGGAAACAGTTGGCTGAATTACTACATCGGCCAACATTAATAAAATGTCAATATAAATTTGCAATGGAGAATGAAACTCCAGGTTGCAAAACTAACTCAGGTGCCCAGGAACCGTAGGTAGTTTATCAGCTGGGGTTAACCCAGATTTCACTGTGTCGTCACTAAATACCATTGCACAGATTACTTTCTATAAGGATGCCATTGACCCATTGGAAAGACGCAGCATGGGTTCATGAAGGGCAGGTCATGTTTGACTAATTTGGTGGAATTCTTTGAGAACATTACATGTGCAGTGGACAATGGGGAACCTGTGGATGTGGTGTATCTGGATTTCCAGAAGGCATTTGACAAGATGCTGCACCAAAGACTGCTACATAAGATAAAGGTGCACAGTGTTACAGATAATGTATTAGCATGGATAGAGGATTGGTTAACTAACAGACAGCAAAGAGTGGGGGAAATGGGTGTTTTTCTGGTTGGCGATCAGTGACTGGTTGGCGATCAGTGACTCGTGGTGTGCCTCAGGGATCAGTGTTGGGACCGCAATTGTTTACGATTTACATAGATGATTTGGAGTTGGGGACCAAGTGTAGTGTGTCAAAATTCGCAGATGACACTAAGATGGGTGGAAGAGCAAAGTGTGCAGAGGACGCTGAAAGTCTGCAAAGGAATATAGCTAATCTAACTGAGTGGGTGAGGGGTCTGGCAGATGGAGTACAATGTTGGTAAATGTGAGGTCATCCATTTTGATAGGAATAACAGCAAAATGAACTATTATTTAAATGGTAGAAAATTGCAACATGCTGCTGTGCAGAGGGACCTGGGTGTCCTTGTGCAGGAAACTCAAGGAGTTGGTTTGCAGGTGCAGCAGGTCATTAAGAAGGCAAATTGAATTTTGTCTTTCATTGCTCGAGGGAAGGAGTTTAAAAACAGTGAGATTATGTTGCAGCTGTATAAGGTGCTAGTGAGGCCACACCTGGTGTACTGTGTACAGTTTTGGTCTCCTTACTTGAGAAAGGATATATTGGCACTGGAGGGGGTGCAGAGGAGATTCACTAGGTTGATTCCGGAGTTGAGAGGGTTGGCTTATGAGGAGAGACTGAGTAGACTGGGGTTATACTCATTGGAATTCAGAAAAATGAGGGGAGATCTTGTAGAAACATATAAGATTATGAAGGAAATAGATTAGAAGCAGGGAAGTTGTTCCCACTGCCGGGTGAAACTAGAACTAGGGGGCATAGCTTCAAAATAAGGGGAAGCAGATTTATGATTGAGTTGAGGAGGAATTTCTTCAAACAAAGGGTTGTGAATCGGTGGCATTCCCTGCCTAGTGAAGCAGTTGAAGCTACCTCATTAAATGTTTTTACGGCAAGGATAGATAAATTTTTGAACAGTAAAGGAATTAAGGGTTATGGTGAGCGGGCGGGTAAGTGGAGCTGAGTCCACAAAAAGATCCGCCATGATCTTATTGAATGGTAGAGCAGGCTCCTAGTTCTTATGTTCTTATATTCTTACTCAGCAGGTCAGGAAAGCTGAATATAGTTGCACGTTCATTTACACCCTGCTATGTGCAGACCACCCCAACCCCTTCACCCCACCTTGCGATGCTGTTCCATCACACCACTCTTCACACCCACCTCCTGTGTGTGTGCATCCATCCTCATTCCAAACATTTCCTCACATCCCCAGCTATCCATCCACCACACAGCAGCACAGTGGTTAGCACTGCTGTTTCACAGGTCCAGGGACCTGGGTTCGATTCCCGGCTTGGGCCACTGTCTGTGTGGAGTTTGCACTTTCTCCTCGTGTCTGCGTGGCTTTCCTCCAGGTGCTCCGGTTTCCTCCCACAGTCCAAAGATGTGCGGGTTGGGTTGATTGGCCAGGTTAAAAATTGTCCCTTAGAGTCCTGAGATGCGTAGATTAGAGGGATTAGCGGGTAAATATGTGGATATGTGGGGGTAGGGCCTCGGTGGGATCGTGGTCGGTGCAGACTCGATGGGCCGAATTGCCTCCTTCTGCACTGTCGGGTTTCTATGACAATTCTAAGACTCCCACTTAACCTCACTCTTATCCAACTGGCTTCGCATTCCTGATCATCACCCTCACCACACCCACTGGATGAACACATGCCAAGACGCTCAGAGGGCTGGTATTTCCTCGTTGCAGAGATGCAGAGGATTGGGAAGATGGAGAGCCAGAGCTGGTTCTCCACAGATTTCCTGGGCATTAACTGCAGAGGAGGAAGAACTGGAGATCAGCGGCATTTCAGCATTTTTGACCATTAGGGAGGAGAGACTGAGGCCTTGCAGCGACCTGGTGACAGAGTTAAATATCAATGACTCTCATTGGGGTTTCAACAGAGAGTGAAATATTATCATCTCTGAAGTGGGAAAAATATACAGAAGAGTACACTTTAGAAATGACTGCCTGGCACATAAAGAGTTAAGACCACAAACAGGCACTGACTCTTAGCCCAGACAATTACTTAGCATTAAAGACACTCAGACAACTACTTGTAAATTAAAATATGCAGGAATTAGATACCGCAGGTAGCCAATGGAAATTGGGACAAAAGGGTCTGGTAAAGAGATTAGCTACAGGTGGGATTGGGAATACAAAATGCAGGAAAACCAATTACTGTAAACTACTGTATGAACAGACCGAAACTAAAGTCATTGATAGTCACTGACGTAGGATATGTAGTAAGAAGTCTCACAACACCAGGTTAAAGTCCAACAGGTTTATTTGGTAGCAAATACCATAAGCTTTCGGAGCACTGCTCCTTCGTCAGAT
Source organism: Mustelus asterias (assembly GCF_964213995.1). Taxonomy (NCBI): domain Eukaryota; kingdom Metazoa; phylum Chordata; class Chondrichthyes; order Carcharhiniformes; family Triakidae; genus Mustelus; species Mustelus asterias. The sequence continues at coordinate 10,447,872 of NC_135826.1, read as the reverse complement.
GGAGTGGAAATGTGCTCTCAAACAGTGCAAACAGACAAAATCAAGTTGCAGAATACTGATTAGAATGCGAATCCGACAGCCAGCCAGGTCTTTAAGGTACAGACAATGTAGGAAATGTATCCATTCATAGAACAATGCGATGTTAACATGCTTATGTCTGGATCTGTCTGTATTTGTCTATAACGATGTGGTTAACGATCGATCACCTACTTGATTACAACAATGTGATAATGCCTAAATGTCCGGTCCATCTATTGTGTAAAGGGTATAAAGATGAACTGCTCCTATTGTCTCATTGAGAGAAGGTTTTGCTGCTTGTTCGTGTCTTTTCTCCACGAAGCTTCGCTAAAATAAAACAGGATATTTGAAACCTTCAAGCCTGACCTCGTGGTCCATTTCCCACAACAATCTCCATAACGCTACGTGCAGCATGCTTACCTGGCCAGTAAAATGATTATCTTTTCTCTCTGTCAAAGCCTTCATGTGTACAGCACTAATCAGTGGACCTCCCATTCAATAACTTTTCAAAAGATTGAATTCTTCCTTATCATACAGTCAATGTCAGGTTCAACTGGCATCATTGAATCATAGAATCCCCACAGTGCAGAAGAAGGCCATTCAGCCCTTCGAGTCTGCACCGACTAGAATCCCACCCTGACCCTATTCCCGTAGCCCCATTATTTACCCTGCTAATCCCCCTGAACTAGCGTCAATTCAGCATAGCCAATCAACCTAACCCGCACATCTTTGGACTGTGGGAGGAAATCGGAACACCCGGAGGAAACCCACGCAGACACGGAGAGAACGTGCAGACTCCGCACAGACAGTGACCCGAGGCCAGAACTGAACGCAGGTCCCTGGCTCTGTGAGGCAGCAGTGCTAACCACTCTGCCGCCATACCTCCTGAGTGGCTTTGCAATTGCTGAATCATTGGATACTCTTTTTTTCCAGAAACCCTCCTGAGGATGAGGTGACCGACAATCTTTTCTGACTCTGCCTGCCCCACTTCTGTCAACTGGACTCTTACTTTCCTCTGAAACGCCCATCTCTCCAAGATCTGAGGAAATTCCTCCACACTCACCTATGTAGTACTCCTAATATTAAATGAGTTTGTGAGCAAAAGAGGCAGCACTCCCATTAGAAATTACAAAAAGAAGGTAAGACTTAAGTACTTTATTGAATAAGAGAATTTTTAAATTATAATAAATGTACACATAAAAAAAATACTTTTATACATTTGTTTTGTATGTTTGTGCCTCTGTCGAGTTATCTCAGGAGTCAAGCCTGTGACAACAGCAGGAGAGCAGGGAAGCCGATGAGGGCTGAAGAATTGGGGATTGTGAGGGGAGAGCGTGCCGAGGGCAGGGGAAAGAAAGGAGGCATGGTGGTGAAAAGGGGTAAAGGACAAATAGAAAAAAAGGTGGATGGGAAAGAGCAAATAGACTGATGGGCTCAGGATTGGAGAAGGGGACAAAGCATGTGTGTGGAAACAAATGGAGATGGAGATATCCACTTCATCTGATGAAGGAGCAGCGTTCCGAAAGCTAATGGCATTTGCGAACAAATAAACCTGTTGGTCTTTAACCTGGTTAAAACTCTTACTGTGGAAACAAAGCCATAGAGATTTATTCTGATATAGCAAGTGGGCATCACTGCCTGAGCCAGCATTTATTGCCGATCCCTAATTGCACTTGGACAGAGTGGCTGGTGAGGCTGTTTCAGAGGGCATTTAAAAGTCCACCTGTGAGTCACATGTGGGCCAGACCAGTTAAGAATTACACATTTACTTCCCTAAGAGACATCAGTGAATCATAAGACCATAAGACCAGAGGAAATAGAAGCAGAATTAGGCCACTCGGCCCATCGGGACTGCTCCCCCATTCAATCATGACTGATTTTTTTCTCATCCCCATTCTCCTGCCTTTTCTCCATAATCCCTGATCCCCTCATTAATCAAGAACCTATCTGTCTCTCTCTCAAAGACACTCAATGACCTGGCCTCCACAGCCTTCTGCAGCATAGAGTTCCACAGATTCACCACTCTCTGGCTGAAGAATTTCCTCCTCATCTCTGTTTTAAGGAATCGTCCCTTTTGCCTGAGGTTGTGCCCTCTGCTTCCAGTTTTTCTACTGTTGAAAACACCCTCTCCATGTCCACTCTCTCCAGGCCTCGCAGTATCCTGTAAGTTTCAATAAGATCCCCCCTCATCCTTCTAAACTCCAATGAGTACAGACCCAGAGTCCTCAACTGTTCCCCATATGACAAGCTCTTCATTCCACGGATCATTCTTGTGAACCTCCTCTGGACCCCTTCCAAGGCCAGCACATCCTTCCATAGATATGGGGCCTAAAACTGCTCACAATACTCCAAACAGGATCTGACCAGAGCCCTACACAGCCTCAGAAGTACATCCCTACTCTTGTATTCTCGCCCTCTCGACATGAATGCCAACATTGCATTTGCCTTCCTAATTGCCGACTAAACCAGCACGTTAACCTTCAGAGAATCTTGAACAATGACTCCCAAGTCCCTTTGTGTTTCTGATTTCCTAAGCATTTTCCCATTTAGAAAATAGTCTATGCCCCATTCCTCCTTCCAAAGTGCATAACCTCACACTTTTCCACATTGTATTCCATCTGCCACTTCTTTGCCCACTCTCCTAACCTGTCCAACTCCTTCTGCAGCCCCCCTGCTTCCTCAATAATACCTGTCCCTCTACACACCTTTGTATCATTTAGCAAAAGTGCCGTCAGTTCCTTCCTAAAATCATTCATGTATATTGTGAAAAGTTCTGCTCCCAGCACTCACCCCTGAGGCACACCGCTAGTCTCCAGGTGCCATCTTGAGAAACATTCCTTTATCCCCACTCTCTGCCTTCTGCCAATCAGCCAATCCTCTATCCATGCCAGGATCGTACCCTTAACACCATGAGCACTTCACTTATTTAGCAGTCTCCTATGTGGCGCCTTGTCAAAGGCCTTCGGGAAATCTAAATAAATCACATCCACTGGTTCTCCTTTATCTAACTTCTTTGTTACCTCCTCAAAGAAATCTAATAGATTTGTCAGACATGACCTCCCCTTGACAAAGCCAAGCTGACTCAGCCCTACTTTATCATGCACTTCCAAGTATTCTGTGATCTCATCTTTAATGATGGACTCAAAAATCTTGCCAATGATCAAAGTCAGGCTAACCGGCCTATAATTTCCCATCTGCTGCCTCCCTCCCTTCTTAAACAGCGGTGTTACATTCGCTACATTCCAGTCCTCTGGGACCCTCCCTGCCTCCAGTGATTCCTGAAAGATCACCACCAATGTCGCCACAATTCCCTCAGCTATCTCTTTTAGAACCCTGGGGTGTAGTCCATCCAGTCCAGGTGATTTATCCACCTTCAGATCATTCAGTTTCACAGAACCTTCCCCTTAGTGATGGCCTCTAAACTCACCTGTGCTCCTGACTCACCTGGAGCTCTGGCATCCCACTGGTGTCTTCCACCCTGAAGATTGATGCAAAGTAACTATTCAGTTCCTCTGCCATTGCTTTGTTTCCTATTATTACTTCTTCAGCCTCATTTTCCAGTGATCCAATGGCTATTTTTGCCTCTCTCTTACCTTTTATATATTGAAAAAAACTCTTCCTGTCTCCTTTTTTATTACTGGCTAACTTACATTCATATTTCACCTTCTCCCCCCTTATTGCTTTCCTCTGCTTGCTTTTAAATGCTTCCCAATCCTCTGGCTTCCCACTAATCTTCGCCACTTTGTGTGCTTTTTCTTTTGCTTTTATGTTGTCCTTGACTTCCCTCGTCAGCCATGGATGCTTCGTCCTCCCCTTAGCATGTTCCCTCCTCCTTGGGATGAATTTCTGTTGTGCCTCCCGAATAAATCTCAAACACTCCTGCCATTACTGTTCCACTGTCTTCCCTGCTCGGCTCCCTTTCCAATCAACTCTGGACAGCTCCTCCCTCTTGGACTTTGCCGTTTCCTTTATTTAATTGTAATACCGTTACATCTGACTCCAGCTTCTCCCTCTCAAACTGCAGTGTAAATTCTATCATATTGTGGTCACGGCTCCCTCAGGGTTCCTTCACCTTAAGTTCCCAAATCAAGTCTGCCTCATTACACATCACCAAATTCAGAATTGCCTGTTCCCTTGTAGGTTCTGTCACAAGCTGCTCCAAGAAGTCATCTCTCAGACATTCCACAACTTCCTTTTCTTGGGATCCACTACCTACCTGATTTTCCCAGTCCACCTGCATATTGAAGTCCCCCATGATTATTGTAATGATGCCTTTCTTAGATGCCTTTTCTATCTCCTGATTTATTTTCTGCCCCACATCCTGAATACTACTGTGGGGCCTGTACATAACTCCCATCAGTGTGGGGTTTTACTTTATGACAAACAACAATAGTTTCATGGTCATGGTTAGACTTTTACTTCATTCAGATTTCACCATCTGCTGCTGCAGGTTTCAAACACGCTTTCCCAGAGCATCACATTGGGTTTTTGGATTACTAATCCAGTGACCACATCACCACAGTTACATGCTCGTTTGAGATAGCTGTGCTTTGAAATATACGGGGAGTAAAGACGTGATAACACAGGGGGCACGACAAGGTTTTGATATTGATAAATTTCATGTTGCTGGCATGAAATCAGTGCCACATTGATGCCCAAGTAACAAGGCAGATGAGTGAGACCCAAGGCTGGTGGACAGGTTAAACATTGGGGTGTGTAGTTCCCAATAATTTCAATATTTCTGGTGGCTGTATTGAAACGGCATTGCTGATATCCAGACTTCTACTGGGAGAGAAACAAAAACCATTGGCCCCTGTGGATGGATTCCCCAAGATTCACTGCCAACGGATCGAAAAGCCCAAAAAACAAAGCACATTTCACCAAGTGTCAAAACTGTGAATCAAGAATCATTTTCCTGAAAGAAAATGAATAATTTCTGAATAATCGTTCATTAATTTTACATTTTCAATCGACTTAATTCTAAATAAATGAATTTCCTGATTGTCGCTGCTCGTAGATGAGGTGCCACAGTGAGAAATCTCCTTTCCATCCACACTTCCTCCAACTATCGGTTGTGTTTTGATCAGTAAAACAGCCTGAAACTGCGAAGAAATTACTTCTCCATTGCTCAACCTTCAAACATAATTGGCTGGATTTGGGGAGAAATGAACTCGAAGGAAATGCTCATTTGAAGTCTCTTTTAGCATCCAAAATGACTGTTCTTGAAATTTATCATCTTCAAAGCATGAACTCTCTCCTCCACATTCACCCCATTTCCATGTATTTTATTTCATTTCTTCCTTTCATTTTATTCACCCCATTTTTATTACTTTATGTTCTTAATTTGATATTTCCACTTCTAAAATCTCACTTCCCATCTTGTTTTCCAACCTCACTCCAGTACGATGGGCCAACTGCTACATTCCTCAGGTTGTCCTTTGACACTGGGCATCTTTGTTCTGCCATTCACACATTGCACTCTCTTAACGGACGCTCTAAGCACCATTCTCAGCTTTTAACATCACCATTTGCACTCCCTGATTTTTGTCTATGCCACTCCAACAATTATGGCCACTCAATACGTGGTGGCACGGTGGCACAGTAATTAGCACTACCATGTCACTGCGCTCGGGACCCAGGTTCGATACCTGGCCTTGGGTCTCTGTCTGCACGTTCTCCCCATGTCTGTGTGGGTTTCCTCCAGGTACTCCGGTTTACTCCCACAGTCCAAAGATGTGCGTGTTAAGTTGATTTTCCATTCTAAATTCCTCCTTAGTGTTAGGAGGATTAGCCAGGATAAACATGTGGGGTTATGGGGATAGGAGTTGGGTGGGATGGTGGTCGGTGCAAACCTTTTGGGCTGACTGGCCTCCTTCTGCATTGTGGGATAATATGATTCCAACCCACCTCCCCCTACCCCTCACAGTATAAATCTTGTCCAAATTTTCTTGTTTTCAGATCTGACAACGTTTCATCCAGACTCGAAATGTTGGCTCTGTTCTCTCTCCACAGAGGCTGTCAGACCTGCTGAGAATTTCCAGCATTTTCTGTTTTTGTTTTAGATTCCAGCATCCACAATATTTTGTCTTGACCAGTTCTTGAAATTTAAATCGGGTGAATGTTTAAAAACAAGCCAGAAAGAAACTAAAGGTTGTTCTCAAATTATGGGACACTCTTCCTTCTCTTTTATTTCTTGTTCATTTCCCCACACTGGAAATATTATTTTTTTAGAACTGATAAGGCTGAGTTGATCTAATCCTCCTTCAAGGCTTTGATCCTTCAGCTCCCGACTCTCGAATTCTGGTCACTTTGGTGAAATTGGGGCATTCGCAACTCATTCAGAGAAAAACCTTCTTGCAGTTCATTGTGACGGACTTCTTCGAATTAACCGCAGGAGACTCAGGGATAATCGTTCATTCATGATTCAAGCATGGAGGCCATTACCCCAGAGAAATCTCCAAAGCAGCACTCTCCTCTAATACAGCATTCAGTTCTAATACAGCTCAAACAGGGAGAGCACTCCAATTCAGCCCTCTCCTCGTAAGTCACGGATACACACTGTTTATGCAGTTAATCAGCACACCAAACATTGGTTAAAATTCCGATCTTCAGAGAGCCCGACAGTGCAGAAAGAGGCCATCTGGCCATCGAGTCTGCACCGAACACAATCCCACCCAGGCCTTACCCCCAATATCCCGACACATTTATCCGCTAATCCTTCTAATCTATACATCTCAGGACACTAAGGGGCAATTTAGCATGGCCAATCAACCTAACCTGCACATCTTTGGACTGTGGGAGGAAACCGAAGCAGCCGGAGGAAACCCATGCAGCCATGAGGAGAATGTGCAAACTCCACACAGTCAGTGACCCAAGCCGGGAATCGAACCCAGGTCGCTGGAGCTCTGAAGCAGCAGTGCTAACCACTGTGCTACCGTGCCACCCATTGTCCACATTTATTCATTTACTGGAACAGATTTGAATATCTTTCCCCAATATTATCTCCAGATTTGTATGGGGGTTACATGCATAGTTTAAGTTAAATCATTAGCGTCACAAGTAGGTTTACATCAACGCTGCAATGAGATTACTCTGAAAATCCGCTAGTTGCCGCACTCCGGCGCCTGTTCGGGAGGACACTGAGGGAGAATTTAGTGTGACAAATGTACCGAACCAGCATGTCTTTCAGACTGTGAGATGAAACTGGAGCACCCGGAGGAAACGCACACAGACACGGGGAGAACATACAAACTCCACACAGACAGTGACCCGAGCCAGAAATCGAAGCCAGGTCCCGGTTCCCTGCAGCAGCAGTGATAACCACTGTGCCAACGTGCCGCCCATCAAGAAAGCTAAGGTGGAGCAAAGTGACTCGGAAAGTTGCAGAATCAGCAAATGTCACAACCCAAAAATAGGCCATTGAGCCCATCGAGATAGTTTGCGCCACTTGCACCATCTCGTGTACACTCACCTTATCACTGACTATACTCCTTACAATTCTCTTATTCAGGCATCGACCTCATTCCCCGCAGCCCACTCCGCCACCCCCGCTTCCCGCCCCCACCAACACTGAAAGTAAACAATGACAGTCGGATTATTTGAAATTTGCTTTTATTGATCATACAAAGTACTATTCTAAGAACCCAAAACCAATGCAGCAGAATACAGTTCACATTGCAAAGTTTATCATGAATGCACATGGAGACCGCGTGACCTTACTTCTTGCTGCACCTTCAGTCTAGGGAGTCTTTATTACAGTCGAGAAACTGGCAGTCCAGTTACAATATCATAATTTCTTGCTAAATACGCTATGTCATCTAAAATGAACAGAGTTAACAGAGGGAAATGGAGCATCGAACACAGGTGCAGGAGTAGAGGCCATTTGGCCCTTCGAGCCTGCACCACAAAAACAGCAGCGCCCAATGTAGGGATGCTTTGCAAGTTTGCTTTGCTAATATTGGCCACTTATTCATGTATCTTGAATGCATTTGGATTCATTTAGCTTACATTCTCAGCAGGAGATCAGATTTACTTTACAAAGAGTTCACTTCCAGAGATAGACAACCCATTAAAAAAAAGTCTTTGGATAATTGGTAATACATTTTGGAAGGTCTGATAATGAGAGGAAATATACAGTAAATGGCAGAACCCTTAAGAGTATTGATAGGCAGAGGGATCTGGGTGTGCAGGTACACCCAGTGGCAACGCAGATGGAGAAGATAGTCAAGAAGGCATACAGTATGCTTGCCTTCATCGGCCGGGGCATTGAATTTAAAAATTGGCAAGTCGTGTTGCAGCTTTATACAACCTCACTCAGGCCACACTTGGAATATAGTGTGCAATTCTGGTCGCAAAACTACCAGAAGGATGTGGAGGCTTTGGAGAGGGTACAGAAAAGATTTACCAGGATGTTGCTTGGTATGGAGGACGTTAGCTATGAGGAGAGGTTGGAGAAACTTGGTTTGTTCTCACTGGAAAGACGGAGGTTGAGGAGCGACCTCATAGAAGTCGACAAGTTTATGAGGGGCATGGACAGAATGGAGAGTCAAAGCTTTTTCCCAGTGTGGAAGAGTCAATTACTAGGGGGCATAGGCTTAAGGTGCAAGGGGGGCAGTTTAAAGGAGATATACGAGGTAAGTTTTTTACACAGAGGGCGGTGGGTGCCTGGAACTCGCTGCCGGGGAGGGTACTGGAAGCAAATATGATAGTGACTTTGAGGGGCATCTTGACAAATACATGACTAGGATGGGAATAGAAAGATATGGTCCCTGGAAGGGTTTTAGTTCAGATGGGCAGCATGGTCGGTGCGGGCTTGGAGGGCCGAAGGGCTTGTTCCTGTGCTGTAATTTTCATTGTTCTTTGTTCTTCCCATTGATATTCAAAATGTCATTTGAAACATAGAAAATAGGAGCAGAAGTAGGCAATTCGGCCCGTTGTGCCTGCTCCAACATTCATTATGATCATGGCTGATCATCCAGTTCAGTAACCTGCTCCCGGTCCCGCCCTACCCCTGGCCCCCACTTTGTACCATTTTATCCCTTCAGCCTCAAGAGTTATATCGAACGCCTTCTTGAAAACATACAGGGTGGGATTCTCTGCCCCCCTCGACCCCAAGCCCCCCCGCAACACTCTCCCCCACAGCGCGTTTCTTACTGGCGGGAGATGGCCCACCGTTGGCCGGCAGTGGGATTCTCTGCACCCTCATACCACCCCTCACCCTCCCTCCCCTCCACCCACCCCCTCTCCCACCACTGGGAAACTCGCAGTGGGAGTGCGCCATCAACTGGAAGATCTCACCCACAATGTTTTGGCCTCAATTATTTTCGGTGGTCCAGAATCCCACAGGTTGCCACTCTCTGGGTAAAGAAACATCCCCTCATCTCAGTTCTAAATGATTTACCCCATATCGGAAAGAGTGTGACGCCTGGTTTTGGACTCCCCCACCATCGGGAACACTTCCTGCATCGACCCTGTCAACTCCTGTTGTGTTCCACTATACTTGAGGATTCTCAGATTCAGGAACTTTTGTAAACACATTTTGGAAAAGTTAAGTCAATCAAATCAGCTGACTTGCATGGAACAGACATGGTTTAATGTAACAGGGACCTACCTGGTTTGACTAACGCCAGTACTCCTTTCGGGAAATATTAGAAGCTCCATCAATTTCTTCCAGTTTTACCAATTCAAAATCCAACAATGCCTGGTCTGTCTCATTTCCCGATTCAGATACCATTGCATCCGTGTACAAACCAGCAAACTCCCTTTGCGTCTGGGAGAAAGGATTGCATGTTAACTATGAGACTTACCCGTGTGATTGTAATGATATAAAAGCACCAATCACTCAGGAGAGATTGAGTAAACATGTTGTGGGTTCTTTCGTAAAGACTGGGCACATAGGAACATTTATACAGCAATACAAAGCTTGACCACACCAGGGCAGCAGAGTCAACATGCTGTGTGCTCAGTTGAACATCAAAAGTGAAACTGATTGCAGCATGACATCGTTGGAAAGAGGTTTGTCATGCTATAATCCCGGAAAGGCACGTTACAACATGATGCGCGACAATCAAGCACGAGGTACAAGGCTTCAGCGATTGAAGGCTTTTATTAGCAAACAATGGAACTAACTAACACGAGTACACCAATTCAGACTGGAGGGGTCCCGCCTGAGCAGAGGGTCTTATACCTCTCCCCAGGAGGCGGGGCCCGACCGGGATGTGCCATAACAACATCTACCACAGGTAAACACCCTAACCCAACAACATTATAACAACCCCCACAGTGGCAACACCCTAACCCAACAGTAACATTGGAATAACCCCACAGTGGTAACCAACGATGGTTCACCACATTCACCCCTCCTTTAAAAACAAAGGCCGGTGGGGTGCGAAAACAGGTCACATATATACAAAATTCACAAGTCCAGACGGTCTGGAGGACCGCACCGTCGCTGTGATCTCCTCAACACCGGTTGCGACACCGGAGCAGGTGCTTGCGGTGGCGTTCTCTCCAAAACAGCGTCCGGCTGTCCCCTCGAGGACTCCCGGGCCGGTTGACCCTGGTGAGGCGATGGTGCAGGGGATCCTGGAACCTTCTGTGGTGGCGCCGATCTCCGAGTCTCAGGCAAGCTGTACATGGGAGTATAACTGTTATGCACTGGTCCCGGTGCTGACCGCGCCACGTCTGGGGAAGAAATAAGTGATAGGGGATTCGTGACAGGGGGTATGGGAGCGACAGGAGTTGCTACGTCCCCTGCGGGCGCCAGGTCTCGAATCGAGACTGTGTCCTCTCGCCCGTCAGGATATGCCACATAGGCATACTGAGGGTTGGCGTGGAGGAGTTGGACCGGTTCGACCAAGGGGTCGGACTTGCGGGCCCTCACATGTCGCCGCAGAAGGACGGGTCCTGGGTACGTCAACCAGGCTGGTAAGGAGATCCCCGAGGACGACTTCCGAGGGAATGAGAACATCCTCTCGTGGGGAGTAGCATTGGTTGCCGTACACAGGAGAGAGCGAATGGAATGAAGCGCATTTGGAAGGACCTCCTGCCAACGGGAGACTGGAAGGCCCCTGGATTTCAGTGCCAGTAGGACAGCCTTCCAGACTGTAGCATTCTCCCTCTCCACCTGTCCGTTACCCCTAGGGTTGTAGCTCGTGGTTCTACTAGAGGCAATCACGTATGAGAGCAGGAATTGCCTCAAGTCGTTACTCATGAACGACGAGCCCCTGTTGCTATGTATGTAGCAGGGGTACCCGAACAGGGTAAAAAGATCACTGAATGCCTAAATCACTGTGGCAGTCGACGTGTCCGCACAGGGGACAACAAACGGGAACCGGGAGTATTCATCTATGATATTGAGAAAATAGACATTCCGGTCCGTTGAGGGAAGGGGGCCCTTAAAATCCACACTCAGCCTCTCGAAGGGGCGAGTGGCCTTGACCAATTGTGCCCGGTCCGGTCGATAAAAGTGCGGTTTGCATTCCGCGCAAATCCGACAGCTTCTTGTTACTGACCTGACATCCTCCACCGAGTAGGGCAGGTTGCGGGCTTTTACGAAGTGGTAGAGTCGGGCGACTCCAGGATGGCACAGGTCATTGTGGAGGGCCTTCAAGCGGTCCTCCTGCATGATGGCGCATGTTCTGCGTGAGAGGGCATCCGAGGGCTCATTGAGCTTCCCTGTACGATACATAATATCGTAATTATAGGTGGAGAGCTCAATTCTCCACCGCAAGATCTTATCATTCTTGATCTTGCCCCTCTGCGTATTACTGAACATAAACGCCACGGATCGTTGATCCGTGATCAGGGTGAACCGCTTCCCCGCCAGGTAATGGCGCCAGTGTCTGATGGCCTCCACAATGGCCTGAGCCTCCTTCTCCACCGCTGAGTGCCGAATTTCGGGACCTTGAAGGGTGCGGGAAAAAAACGCGTTGGGCCTGCCTGCCTGGTTTAGTGTGGCGGCCAGGGCGAAATCCGATGCATCACTTTCCACCTGAAAAGGGATGGATTCATCCACCGCGTGCATCGTGGCTTTTGCAATGTCTCTTTTCAAAGCCTTGAAAGCCAATTGGGCCTCCGGGGTGAGTGGGAAGGTCGTGGACTTGATGAGCGGACGGGCTTTGTCCGCGTAGTTGGGGACCCACTGCGCATAATATGAAAAGAAGCCGAGGCATCTCCTCAATGCTTTCGTGCTAGACGGGCAAGGGAAGTTCAGTAAGGGGGCGCATACGGTCTGGATCAGGGCCGATGACCCCGTTTTCCACCACGTATCCAAGGATAGCTAACCTGCGCGTACGGAATACGCACTTCTCCCTGTTATAGGTCAGATTCAGGCGAGATGCAGTGCGCAGAAAGTTTTGGAGATTCGTGTCATGGTCCTGCTGGTCATGGCCGCAGATGGTGACGTTATCCAGGTATGGGAAGGTAGCCCGCAACCCGTTCTGGTCCACCATTCGGTCCATAGCACGCTGGAAGACCGAGACCCCATTGGTGACACCAAATGGAACCCTAAGAAACTGGTATAGACGACCATCCGCCTCAAAAGCCGTGTATTGTCGGTCCTCTGGGCGGATGGGGAGTTGATGGTAGGCGGACTTAAGGTCTATGGTGGAGAACACCCGGTACTGCGCAATCTGATTGACCATATCAGATATGCGCGGGAGAGGATACGCATCCAGTTGCGTATAACGGTTAATGGTCTGACTGTAGTCGATGACCATCCGAGGTTTGTTCCCGCTTTTAACCACCACGACCTGCGCTCTCCACGGACTAGCACTGGCCTGTATGATCCCTTCTTTGAGGAGCCGCTGAACCTCAGATCTGATAAAGATCCGGTCTTCAGCGCTGTAACGCCTACTCTTAGTAGCGATGGGCTTGCAGCCTGGTACCAGATTCTTAAATAAAGAAGGTGTGGTGATCTTTAGTGTGGAAAGATTGCATGCGGGGCGCTTTGGGCAATTTGGAGGCTGCGGCTGATTCCCTATTGCCAGTGAAGGGAGTGGCCCACCGTACTGTAGGATCACACTCTTCATGTGGACCATAAAGTTTAGTCCGAGGAGAATTGGCGCACAAAGGTGCGGTAACACAAGGAGCCTGTATCGCTCGTAAATTGTGCCCTGCACCTCTCGGGTTACCATACAACGTCCTTGGATCGGTACAGACCGGGACCGTGATGCCATGGAAATTGTCTGTTTGGCAGGTAGAACCCGGAGTCCACACCTTTTTGCAGTGTCAGGGTGAATAAAACTCTCGGTGCTCCCACTGTCAAACAGACAATACACAGTACGACCATTTACCTTGATGTTCATCATGGAACTGTCAAGCCTGTGATGCTTTGTCTGGTCCAGAGAGATCGACGCCACCGTTGGCCCCTGGGCATCACTGCATGCAGCCGAGGTTGATACTGAGGACCCCTGCTGGTCGCTCCTGGTCGTCGTCGACCATGATGGCCGCCCCCATGAATCGCACGTGGGTGAGGGCGCCAAGCGTAGCGACTCCTGGTGGTCTTCCTCCTCCTCCGTCAGCCACGATGGCGCCGTCCTGGATTCGCACGTGGTCGGGCCTCGCGGGTACCGCAACGTCGAAGGAGATTGTCTCCGCTCTGGAGGGTCACAGGCTGCACTGCCGTTCTTGGGCTTCGACCTGCAAACTTTAGCATAGTGCCCCTTTTTACCACACTGACTGCAGATCGCCGTTTTTGCAGGACACTGTTGCCGTGGATGCTTGGCTCCGCCGCAAAAATAGCATCGCTGGCCGCCTGGAGCTGCCGCCGTCGTCGGATCGATATGGGAGCGCGAGCCCGTGGGGCGAGGAGGGATTTGTGCTTGCTCCTGCCACGTTGTCTCCACGTGGTCTTCGGGGTACAGAGCCAAGCTTTTCGACGCTGCCTCCAGCATCTCAGCCATCTCCATCGCTTGGGTCAAGTTGAGGTTCCCTTTCTCTAATAGCTTAAGCCGGATGTACGAGGACCCTACCCCTGCTACGAACGCATCTCGGGCGAGGTCGTACATATATTGCTCTGCCGACACATCTTTGCAGTCGCAGCCCCTGGCAAGCTGCAAGAGCTCATTGGCGTAGTCCTCCATGGTTTCGCCCGACTGCCGACGTCGTGTAGCGAGGAGGTAACGAGCGTGGATCTCGTTGGGTGGTCTCGTGTATCGTTTCTTCAAGAGCTCGATGGCCCTCGGGTAAGTGGTGGCCGCACGAATCGCAAGATAGACCGTGTCGCTTACCCTCGCGTGGAGGACCTGGAGTTTGTCGTCGTCCGTAGTAACAGCTGCAGAGGCTGCCAGGTAGTCCTCAAAACACTTCCACCAGTGGTCGAAGGTGTTAGCGGCACTGACCGCACGCGGGTCCAGCGTCAGACGCTCTGGTTTTAGTATTTGTTCCATACTCCCTTTACTGTCGAGAGTTTTATGTTTGCTAATAAAATTGATGCGCGACAATCAAGCACGAGGTACAAGGCTTCAGCGATTGAAGGCTTTTATTAGCAAACAATGGAACTAACTAACACGAGTACACCAATTCAGACTGGAGGGGTCCCGCCTGAGCAGAGGGTCTTATACCTCTCCCCAGGAGGCGGGGCCCGACCGGGATGTGCCATAACAACATCTACCACAGGTAAACACCCTAACCCAACAAGATTATAACAACCCCCACAGTGGCAACACCCTAACCCAACAGTAACATTGGAATAACCCCACAGTGGTAACCAACGATGGTTCACCACACAACATGACTATTTCAACAAGATATGGAAGGCCAAACAGGTGCCACAGTGGCACAGTGGTTGTCATTACTGCCCAAAAGTGCCAGGGACCTGTGTTCGATTCCTGGCTTGGGTCACTGTCTGTGTGGAGTCTGCACGTTCTCCCTGTGTCTGCGTGGCTTTTCCCCAGGTGCTCCACTTTCTTCCCACAGTTCGAAAGACTCCAATGATGCATGTGATAGGTTGACTGGCCATGCTAAATTGACCATTAGTGCAATGGTATGCGGAGGTTGGGGGGATTAGTGGGGTCAATCAGTGGGGTGATGGCAATACGGCCTGTTTGGCATTCTTGTCAGTGCAAACTTCATGGGCCGAATGGCTTCCTTCTGCTGACAGCCCCATTGAAGTGTATGAACTGAAGACAGTTGTTGTACAGTGTGCAGTAAGTGTACCTTTGCTTGGTAGGGGTATGATTCTTCAGTTTCAATGCTGTGGTCTCGCATGCATTGTAAGACACGATACGGTAAGCCTGAGTTGCACCCATAATTCCTTTTTCATTGGAGCAGTCAATGATGAGGAGGGGGGTGGAGAGGGAAGGAACAACCTCCCACTCTCTGCTCATTAAAGCCACTGGCAACCTGTCATCATTGCCGTGCAGCATTTTTTTAACTCAGTGGGTGTCGAATTACGTTTCTCCCAAGGGGGCAAGCAATATTCATCCCCACCCGGTCCAGCTGACGTTTGGGTGGGAGGTCAAAAAATAGGTGACAGAGGTGGGTTTTGATGGGCATCTTAAAGGAGAAAAGAGAGGTAGACAGCCAGCAAGGTTTGGGGAGAGAATTCCAGGATGCCGGGCCTCGGCAACTGAAGACATGGCCATCAAGATTTCATCAAATAAAATTGGGAATGTGCAACAGTCCAGAATTGGATGTGGCATCCATCTGGGAGGGTTATGGAGCAGGAGGAGATTACAGAGATAGGGACGAACCAGACTCTGAAGGCATTTGAAAGCAAAGGTGAGGTTTTAATATTGAGACATTACTTCAGCAGGAGCCAAAGCAGATTGGGAAGTAGATCAGCGAGCACTGGGGTGATGGTTCAACGCAACATGGTACAAGTTAGGATAGAGGCAGAAGCGATTTGGACAACACCCATTATACAGAAGGTATGACGAACATGGCTGACCAGGAGAGTATTTCAACAGCGAAGACTTGAGGCAGCAAAGGTATGAACGAGGGTTTCAGCAGCAGATGAAATGAGGCAGGGGTGGAGTCAGGCCAGGTGGAAAGAGGCAGTCTCAATAAGAGCGGATATGTGCTCAAAACCACGATTAAGGATATGAGTAGTCTGCTTCAGCCTCAGCCGGCTACGAGGGAGGGGATGGAGTTAGTAGCTGGAGAACAGAGTCTTTAAACTACCGGACTGAGGACAATGGCTGGGACTTTCCAGGCTCTCTGTGGCAGGACCCACCATGGGATGAATGTGTCAAGACCGGAAGAACCGGTGATGGGCGGGGCTGGAAAATCATGGCCAATGGCTTTGATCTTCCCAATATTTAATTGGAGAGAAATGCCATCATTTGTGCCTTACAAATTTCAATCAAAGAAATGGCCGACAACTGGCACATCATTGGTTGATGTTAAATATCTAAATCACCGTGGGAGGACATTTTGTTTTTCGATGGTGGCGCTTACTGAACAACATTAACAGGTTGAGGTGGTCATAGTTCAGATTGAAATGTTCAAAACAATATCATGCTCCTTCAGTACTTTGCTAAAGTATCAGTCTAGATTCCTACCAGATTAGCGTAACTCTTCCCATAGGCCAGCTTCCATGTTTCCCATTGCTCATCAATGATTGGCTTCGTCGCGGCCATGGAGATAACAGTCAGGATGTGCACCACAAAGAGAAAATATGCCATGGTGAAAGGTTGAGCCCGTCAAACCTGTCGCAGGGCTGGTTTGCTTTGTGAGAAGCTGTGGGCAATAAAATCAGAAGCACATTGAGAGGTAAGTGTCTAAACTCACAGTCCTTTCCTCATTATTAAGAGCCCCTGCTTTTTCTTATTGGTACCTTTGGGACTTCAATTCTAATAATAAAGCTAATTCAAATTCAATCCAATCATGGTCCCCATGTGAGGGGCAAACCAGATCCAAGCTGACAAGACAAGACATTGCATCCCATCTTGGGCTCCACCAAACAAGATCCAAGCTGACAGGATGAGGCATTGCACCCCCTCCTGGGCTTGATCTGACGCTTCATCTGAGCCAAAAGGCAAGATGGCTTTGTGAAATTGCATCAGGTAAAGACTCGGTTTAACCTCATTGGCTACCCTGATCGCTTACTCTCTAAGCGATCCAGATCTCGGCCATCAATCCCACCAGAGGCGAGATGTCATGACACAGCTGACTTTGTCTTTCTGGTTATATTGGAGATTCGGGACCTTGTTTAACAGTGCTCCAAACTCTAAAACAGAAAAGGTTGGAAGTGTGCAGTAGGCCCAACAGCCTGAGGAAGAAGCAACAGGTTCATTCTTCTTGTTGAGACACTTACCTCTAATCTTCTTATCATACCAGCTCACATACACGTCAACAGTTGACAGAAGACAAGATTGATGCCCGAGGTTAAAGTTTCCATAACTAACCAAATTCACATGCCTAGTTACACTGTTTATCCATTAATAGGAGACCAGAGGCTTCCAGGCAGGAACAACAATAACAATGATGCGTCTTTCATGAATTTTAGCTTGGCAATTGATAGGATAGCTCTTGGCTCAATAATTTAATGCATGCCGCTTCGACCAAGGGCATAGGATTATCTCAAACTTTTTACACCAAGCCTGAGGTTTAATTGGATTATCCCGTCCTTATGACCAGGAAAATGCCTGAAATTAAATACTTCTGCCCAAAGAGTTAATCCTTCAATTTGTTTTCAGTTTAGGTGGATAAATTCTCAAATCCACACTTCCTTCGTTTTTATCCTGTTTCCTGAACAGGTCGTGAACGGATTCATTTTCACAATTTTATTTCATTGTTCTTTACTTAGATTGATTCACCAATCTATCAGCCTTGTATCCACTTGTAGCTTTGGTCTTTAAGTTAATAGAATGTGAATAAACGACAGAGCTGTGGGTAATAATACCTCATGAGTTTCTTCCCGACCGAAATATAAAGAATGTAATAACGAAGGCAATTCATTGATGACAAATCAATTATCACAAGGCATGATATTGTGTAACAGAACTCAATGAGCAGGCCCTTCTCACTTGTGGCAAGGTGATGATGCCCTGTGGCACATTCCCTGGCGATGAGGCGGGTGAGCCATGCAAAACATCAGAGACCTCAGCGGGTCTGGAAGATCCCACTGGCGGCCAATGATAAGCCACACCCGCTGTTGGAGAATATGCCACAGGGTGGCTGGAAAATCTCAACCGTTATCATAGAATCATAGAATCCCTACAGTGCAGAAGGAGGCCATTCAGCCTACTGAGCCAGCACCAACAACATTTGCACGTAGGCCCTATCTGCATAATCGCACCTATTTACCCAGCTAATCTCCCTGGGGCAATTTATCATGGCCAATCAACCTAACCCGCACATCTTTGGAGTATGAGAGGAAACCGGAGCACCCGGAGGAAACCCACGTCGACATGGGAAGAATGTGTAGACTGCACTGACAGTCACCCAAGGCCGGAATTGAACCCGCGTCCCTTGCACTGTAAGGCAGCAGTGCTAACCACTGTGCCACCATGTTATGATGACCACAAAGGCCATGGGGGTTCATCAATAGATCTCCCTGTGGGCTTTGTGGAGTATTAGCTGCTTTACGGAGCAAGTGGAGGCTTGCCCAATGAGATGCAGCCAGCAGGGGTTCTTAAACCTACTACTCTGCCCAGACTGTTGTTGTAATTCCTGAGGTGAAGACTACCTGACTGTAAGCCGCAGAGGCAGCCCATTCTTTTAGTGCACAATAAAGGGTGTTCGTGACAGGAAACAGTTGGCTGAATTACTACATCGGCCAACATGAATAAAATGTCAATATAAATTTGCAATGGAGAATGAAACTCCAGGTTGTAAAACTAACTCAGGTGCCCAGGAACCGTAGGTAGTTTATCAGCTGGGGTTAACCCAGATTTCACTGTGTCGTCACTAAATACCATGGCACAGATTTCTTTCTATAAGGATGCCAATAGCAGAAACATTGTACCATGCTTCTGAATTCAATGTAGCCAGTGCTTCAGTGATCTTCAATGGCTGGTTAGCTTAACCTCTGTAGTCGGGAAAATGCTTGAATCTATCATCAAGGAAGAAATAGCGAGACATCTGGATAGAAATTGTCCCATTGGTAAGACGCAGCATGGGTTCATGAAGGGTAGGTCATGTTTGACGAATTTGGCGGAATTCTTTGAGAACATTACATGTGCAGTGGACAATGGGGAACCTGTGGATGTGGTGTATCTGGATTTCCAGAAGGCATTTGACAAGGTGCTGCACCAAAGACTGCTACATAAGATAAAGGTGCACCGTGATACGGGTAATGTATTAACATGGATAGAGGATTGGTTAACTAACAGACAGCAAAGAGTGGGGTAAATGAGTGTTTTTCTGGTTGGCGATCAGTGACTAGTGGTGTGCCTCAGGGATCAGTGTTGGGACCGCAATTATTTATAATTTACATAGATGATATGAGTTGGGGACCAAGCGCAGTGTGTCAAAATTCACAGATGACACTCAGATGAGTGGAAGAGCAAAGTGTGCAGAGGACGCTGAAAGTCTGCAAAGGAATGTAGACAGTCTAAGTGAGGGGGCAAGGGTCTGGCAGATGGAGTACAATGTTGGTAAATGTGAGGTTATCCATTTTGGTAGGAATAACAGCAAAATGAACTATTATTTAAATGGTAAAAAATTGCAACATGCTGCTGTGCAGACGGACCTGGGTGTCCTTGTGCAGGAATCTCAAGGAGTTGGTTTGCAGGTGCAGCAGGTAATTAAGAAGGCAAATTGAATTTTGTCTTTCATTGCTAAAGGGATGGAGTTTAAAAACAGTGAGGTTATGTTGCAGCTGTATAAGGTGCTGATGAGGCCACACCTGGCGTATTGTGTACAGTTTTGGTCTCCTTACGTGAGAAAGGATATACTGGCATTGGAGGGGGTGCAGAGGAGATTCACTTGATTGATTCCGGAGTTGAGAGGGTTGGCTTATGAGGAGAGACCGAGTAGACTGGG
Source organism: Mustelus asterias (assembly GCF_964213995.1). Classification (NCBI taxonomy): domain Eukaryota; kingdom Metazoa; phylum Chordata; class Chondrichthyes; order Carcharhiniformes; family Triakidae; genus Mustelus; species Mustelus asterias. Next base: position 10,427,922 of record NC_135826.1, on the reverse strand, counting down.
GTTATACTCATTGGAATTCAGAAAAATGAGGGGAGATCTTACAGAAACATATAAGACTATGAAGGAAATAGATAAGATAGAAGCAGTGAAGTCGTTTCCACTGCCGGGTGAAACTAAAACTTGGTGGAATAGCCTCAAAATAAGGGGAAGCAGATTTAGGACTGAGTTGAGGAGGAACTTCTTCACACAAAGGGTTGTGAATCTGTGGAATTCCCTGCCTAGTGAAGCAGTTGAGGCAACCTCATTGAATGTTTTTATGGCAAGGATAGATAAATTTTTGAACAGCAAAGGAATGAAGGGTTATGGTGAGCGGGCGGGTAAGTGGAGCTGAGTCCACAAAAAGATCAGCCATGATCTCATTGAATGGTGGAGCAGGCTCGATGGGTCAGATTGCCAACTCCTGCTCCTAGTTCTTATGTTCTTATCACAGCACGTCAGGAAAGATGAATATAGTTGCATGTTCATTTACACCCTGCTATGCGCAGACCACCCCAACCCTTTCACCCCACCTTGCGATGCTGTTCCATCACACCACTCTTCACACCCACCTACTGTGTGTGTGCATCCATCCTCATTCCAAACATTTCCTCACATTGCCAGCTATCCATCTACCACTCCCACTTAACCTCACTCTTATCCAACTGGCTTCGCATTCCTGATCATCACCCTCACCACACCCACTGGATGAACACATGCCATGACACTCTGAGGGCTGGTCTTTCCTCGGTTGCAGAGATGCAGAGGATTGGGAAGGTGGAGAGCCAGAGCTGGTTCTCCACAGACTTCCTGGGCATTAACAGCAGAGGAGGAAGAACTGGAGATCAGCGGCATTTCAGCATTTTTGACCATTGAGGAGAGACTGGGGCCTTGCAGCGACCTGGTGACAGAGTTAAATATCAATGACTCACATTGGGGTTTCAACAGAGAGTGAAATATTATCATCTCCATAACGCTACGTTGCAGCAAGCTTACCTGGCCAGTAAAATGATTATCTTTTCTCTCGGTCAAAGCCTTCACGTGTACAGCACTAATCAGTGGACCTCCCATTCAATAACTTTTCAAAAGATTGAATTCTTCCTTATCATACAGTCAATGTCAGGTTCAACTGGCATCATTGAATCATAGAATCCCCACAGTGCAGGAGAAGGCCATTCAGCCCTTCGAGTCTGCACCGACCAGAATCCCACCCTCACCCTATTCCCGTAACCTTATTATTTACCCTGCTGATCCCCCTGAACTAGCGTCAATTCAGCACAGCCAATCAACCTAACCCGCACATCTTTGGAGTGTGGGAGGAAATCGGAACACCCGGAGGAAACCCACGCAGACACGGAGAGAACGTGCAGACTCCGCACAGACAGTGACCCGAGGCCAGAACTGAATGCAGGTCCCTGGCTCTGTGAGGCAGCAGTGCTAACCACTCTGCCGCCATACCTCCTGAGTGGCTTTGCAATTGCTGAATCATTGGATACTCTTTTTTTCCAGAAACCCTCCTGAGGATGAGGTTACCGACAATCTTTTCTGACTCTGCCTGTCCCACTTCTGTCAACTGGAATCTTACTTTCCTCTGAAACGCTCATCTCTCCAAGATCTGAGGAAATTCCTCCACACTCACCTATGTAGTAATCCCAATATTAAATGAGTTTGTGAGCAAAAGAGGCAGCACTCCCATTAGAAATTACAAAAAGAAGGTAAGACTTAAGTACTTTATTGAATAAGAGAATTTTAAAATTATAATAAATGTACACATAAAAAAAATACTTTTATACATTTGTTTTGTATGTTTGTGCCTCTGTCGAGTTATCTCAGGAGTCAAGCCTGTGACAACAGCAGGAGAGCAGGGAAGCCGATGAGGGCTGAAGAATTGGGGATTGTGAGGGGAGAGCGTGCCGAGGGCAGGGGAAAGAAAGGAGGCATGGTGGTGAAAAGGGGTAAAGGACAAATAGAAAAAAAGGTGAATGAGAAAGAGCAAATAGACTGATGGGTTCAGGATTGGAGAAGGGGACAAAGCATGTGTGTGGAAACAAATGGAGATGGAGATATCCACTCCATCTGATGAAGGAGCAGCGTTCCGAAAGCTAATGCCATTTGCGAGCAAATAAACCTGTTGGACTTTAACCTGGTTAAAACTCTTACTGTGGAAACAAAGCCATAGAGATTTATTCTTATATAGCTGGTGGGCATCACTGCCTGAGCCAGCATTTATTGCCCATCCCTAATTGCACTTGGACAGAGTGGCTGGCTAGGCTGTTTCAGAGGGCATTTAAAAGTCCACCTGTGAGTCACATGTGGGCCAGGCCAGGGAAGAATGAGACATTTACTTCCCTAAGGGACATTAGTGAATCATAAGACCATAAGACCAGAAGAAATAGGAGCAGAATTAGGCCACTCGGCCCATCGAGTCTGCTCCGCCACTCAATCATGGCTGATTTTTTCCTCATCCCCATTCTCCTGCCTTTTCCCCATAATCCCTGATCCCCTCATTAATCCAGAACCTATCTATCTCTCTCTCTCAAAGACACTCAATGACCTGGCCTTCACAGCCTTCTGCAGCATAGAGTTCCACAGATTCACCACTCTCTGGCTGAAGAATTTCCTCCTCATCTCTGTTTTAAGGAATCGTCCCTTTTGCCTGAGGTTGTGCCCTCTGCTTCCAGTTTTTCTACTGTTGAAAACACCCTCTCCATGTCCACTCTCTCCAGGCCTCGCAGTATCCTGTAAGTTTCAATAAGATCCCCCCTCATCCTTCTAAACTCCAATGAGTACAGACCCAGAGACCACAACCGTTCCCCATATGACAAGCTCTTCATTCCAGGGATCATTCTTGTGAACCTCCTCTGGACCCCTTCCAAGGCCAACACAGCCTTCCATAGATTATGGGACCTAAAACTGCTCACAATACTCCAAACGGGATCTGACCAGAGCCCTACACAGCCTCAGAAGTACATCCCTGCTCTTGAATTCTCGCCCTCTCGACATGAATGCTAACATTGCATTTGCCTTCCTGACTGCCGACTAAACCTGCACGTTAACCTTCAGAGAATCTTGAACAATGACTCCCAAGTCCCTTTGTGTTTCTGATTTCCTAAACATTTTCCCATTTAGAAAATAGTCTATGCCCCATTCCTCCTTCCAAAGTGCATAACCTCACACTTTTCCACATTGTATTCCATCTGCCACTTCTTTGCCCACTCTCCTAACCTGTCCAACTCCTTCTGCAGCCCCCCTGCTTCCTCAATAATACTTGTCCCTCTACACACCTTTGGATCATTTAGCAAAAGTGCCGTCAGTTCCTTCCTAAAATCATTCATGTATATTGTGAAAAGTTGTGCTTCCAGCACTCACCCCTGAGGCACACCACTAGTCTCCAGGTGCCACCTTGAGAAACAATCCTTTATCCCCACTCTCTGCCTTCTGCCAGTCAGCCAATCCTCCATCCATGCCAGGATCGTACCCTTAATCACCCTTAATCACCAGGTGATTTATAATCACCTGGAAAGGAATAATTTGATTAGGGATAGTCAGCACGGTTTTGTGAAGGGTAGGTCGTGCCTCACAAACCTTATTGAATACTTTGAGAAGGTGACCAAAGAGGTGGATGAGGGTAACGCGTTTGATGTGGTGTATATGGATTTCAGCAAAGCGTTTGATAAGTTTCCCCATGGTAAGCTTTTGCAGAAAATACGGACACATGGGATTGAGGGTGATTTTGTGGTTTGGATCAGGAATTGGCTAGCTGTAAGAAAACAAAGGGTGGTGGTTGATGGGAAATATTCATCCTGGAGTTCAGTTACTAGTGGTGTACCGCAAGGATCTGTTTTGGGGCCACTGCTGTTTGTCATTTTTATTAATGACTTGGATGAGAGCGTGGAAGGATGGATTAGTAAATTTGCGGATGACACTAAAGTCGGTGGAGTTGTAGACAGTGCGGAGGGAAGTGGCAGGTTACAGAGGGACATAGATAAGCTGCAGAGCTGGCTGAGAGGTGGCAAATGGAGTTTAATGCGGACAAATGTGAGGTGATTAACTTTGGAAGGAGCAACAGGAATACAGAGTACTGGGCTAATGGTAAGATACTTGGTAGTGTGGATGAACAGAGGGATCTGGGTGTTCATGTGCATAGATCCCTGAAAGTTGGCACCCAGGTTGATAGGGTTGTTAAGAAGGCGTACGGTGTGTTAGCTTTTATTGGTAGAGGGATTGAGTTTCGGAGCCAGGAGGTCATGCTGCAACTGTACAAAACTCTGGTGCGGCCGCATTTGGAGTATTGCGTACAGTTCTGGTCGCCGTATTATAGGAAAGATGTGGAAGTGTTGGAAAGGGTGCAGAGGAGATTTACCAGGATGTTGCCTGGTATGGTGGGAAAATCGTATGAGGAAAGGCTGAGGGGCTTGAGGTTGTTTTCGTTAGAGAGAAGAAGGTTAAGAGGTGACTTAATAGAGGCAAACAAGATGATCAGAGGATTAGATAGGGTGGATAGTGAGAGCCTTTTTCCTCGGATGGTGTTGGCTAGCACGAGGGGACATAGCTTTAAATTGAGGAGTGAGAGATATAGGACAGATGTTAGAGGTAGGTTCTTTACTCAGAGAGTAGTAAGGGCGTGGAATGCCCTGCCTGCAGCAGTGGTGGACTCGTCAACGTTGAGAGCGTTCAAGTGATTATTGGATAAACATATGGATGATATTGGAATAGTGTAGATTAGAAGGGCTTTAGATTGGTACCACTGGTCGGCGCAACATCGAGGGCCGAAGGGGCTGTACTGCGCTGTAATGTTCTATGTTCTATGTTCTATTAACACCATGAGCACTTAACGTATTTAACTGTCTCCTGTGTGGCGCCTTGTCAAAGGCCTTCGGGAAATCTAAATAAATCACATCCACTGGTTCTCTTTTATCTCACTTCTTTGTTACCTCCTCAAAGAAATCTAACAGATTTGTCAGACATGACCTCCCCTTGACAAAGCCAAGCTGACTCAGCCCTACTTTATCATGCACTTCCAAGTATTCTGCGATCTCATCTTTAATAATGGACTCAAAAATCTTTCCAATGACCAAAGTCAGGCTAACCGGCCTATAATTTCCTGCCTGCTGCCTCCCTCCCTTCTTAAACAGCGGTGTTACATTAGCTACTTTCCAGTCCTCTGGTACCCTCCCTGTCTCCAGTGATTACCGAAAGATCACCAACAATGCCTCCACAATTCCTTCAGCTATCTCTTTTAGAACCTTGGTGTGTAGTCCATCCGGTCCAGGTGATTTATCCATCTTCAGATCATTCAGTTTCACAGAACCTTCTCCTTAGTGATGGCCTCTAAACTCACCTGTGCTCCTGACTCACCTGGAGCTCTGGCATCCCACTGGTGTCTTCTACCTATTCAGTTCTTCTGCCATCGCTTTGTTTCCTATTATTACTTCTTCAGCCTCATTTTCCAGTGATCCAATGGCTATTTTTGCCTCTCTCTTACCTTTTATACATTGAAAAAAACACTTCCTGTCTCCTTTTATATTACTGGCTAACTTACACTCATATTTCACCTTCTCCCCCCTTATTGCTTTCCTCTGCTTGCTTTTAAATGCTTCCCAATCCTCTGGGTTCCCACTAATCTTCGACACTTTGTGTGCTTTTTCTTTTGCTTTTATGTTGTCCTTGACTTCCCTCGTCAGCCATGGATGCTTCGTCCTCCCATTAGCATGTTTCCTCCTCCTTGGGATGAATTTCTGTTGTGCCTCCCGAATAACTCTCAAACACTCCTGCCATTGCTGTTCCACTGTCTTCCCTGCTCGGCTCCCTTTCCAATCAACTCTGGACAGCTCCTCCCTCAAGTCTTTGCAGTTACTTTTATTTAATTGTAATACCGTTACATCTGACTCCAGCTTCTCCCTCTCAAACTGCAGTGCAAATTCTATCATATTGTGGTCACTGCTCCCTCAGAGTTCCTTCATCTTAAGTTCCCGAATCAAGTCTGCCTCATTACACATCACCAAATTCAGAATTGCCTGTTCCCTTGTAGGTCCTGTCACAAGCTGCTCCAAGAAGTCATCTCTCAGACATTCCACAACTTCCTTTTCTTGGGATCCACTACCTACCTGATTTTCCCAGTCCACCTGCATATTGAAGTCCCCCATGATTATTGTAATGATGCCTTTCTTAGATGCCTTTTCTATCTCCTGATTTATTTTCTGCCCCACATCCTGAATACTACTGTGGGGCCTGTACATAACTCCCATCAGTGTGGGGTTTTACTTTATGACAATCAACAATAGCTTCATGGTCATGGTTAGACTTTTACTTCATTCAGATTTCACCATCTGCTGCTGCAGGATTCGAACACGCTTTCCCAGAGCATCACATTGGGTTTTTGGATTACTAATCCAGTGACCACATCACCACAGTTACATGCTCGTTTGAGATAGCTGTGCTTTGAAATATACGGGGAGTAAAGACGTGATAACACAGGGGGCACGACAAGGTTTTGATATTGATAAATTTCATGTTGCTTGCATGAAATCAGTGCCACATTGATGCCCAAGTAACAAGGCAGATGAGTGAGACCCAAGGCTGGTGGACAGGTTAAACATTGGGGTGTGTAGTTCCCAATTATTTCAATATTTCTGGTGGCTGTATTGAAACAGCATTGCTGATATCCAGACTTCTACTGGGAGAGAAACCAAAACCATTGGCCCCTGTGGATGGATTCCCCAAGATTCACTGCCAACGGATCGAAAAGCCCAAAAAACAAAGCACGTTTCACCAAGTGTCAAAACTGTGAATCAAGAATCATTTTCCTGAAAGAAAATGAATAATTTCTGAATAATCGTTCATTAATTTTACATTTTCAATCGACTTAATTCTAAATAAATGAATTTCCCCATTGTCGCTGCTAGTGGATGAGGTGCCACAGTGAGAAATCACCTTTCCATCCACACTTCCTCCAACTATCGGTTGTGTTTTGATCAGTAAAACAGCCTGAAACTGCGAAGAAATTACTTCTCCATTGCTCAACCTTCAGACATAATTGGCTGGATTTGGGGGAGAAATGAACTCGAAGAAAGTGCTAATTTGAAGTCTCTTTTAGCATCCAAAATGACTGTTCTTGAAATTTAACATCTTCAAAGCATGAACTCTCTCCTCCACATTCACCCCATTTCCATGTATTTTATTTCATTTCTTCCTTTCATTTTATTCACCCCATTTTTATTACTTTATGTTCTTAATTTGATATTTCCACTTCTAAAATCTCACTTCTCATCTTGTTTTCCAACCTCACTCCAGTACGATGGGCCAACTGCTACATTCCTCAGGTTGTCCTTTGACACTGGGCATCTTTGTTCTGGAATTCACACATTGCACTCTCTTAACGGACGCTGTAAGCACCATTCTCAGCTTTTAACATCACCATTTGCACTCCCTGATTTTTGTCTATGCCAGTCCAACAATTATGTCCACTCAATACGTGGTGGCACGGTGGCACAGTAATTAGCACTACCATCTCACTGCGCGAGGGACACGGGTTTGATACCTGGCCTTGGGTCTCTGTCTGCACGTTCTCCCCATGTCTGTGTGGGTTTCCTCCAGGTACTCCGGTTTACTCCCACAGTCCAAAGATGTGCGTGTTAGGTTGATTTTCCATTCTAAATTCCTCCTTAGTGTTCGGAGTATTAGCCAGGATAAACATGTGGGGTTATGGGGATAGGAGTTGGGTGGGATTGTGGTCGGTGCAAACCTTTTGGGCTGACTGGCCTCCTTCTGCATTGTGGGATACTATGATTCCAACCCACCTCCCCCTCCCCCTCACAGTATAAATCTTGTACAAATTTTCTTGTTTTCAGATCTGACAACGTTTCATCCAGACTCGAAATGTTGGCTCTGTTCTCTCTCCACAGAGGCTGTCAGACCTGCTGAGAATTTCCAGCATTTTCTGTTTTTGTTTTAGATTCCAGCATCCACAATATTTTGTCTTGACCAGTTCTTGAAATTTAAATTGGGTGAATGTTTAAAAACAAGCCATAAAGAAACTAAAGGTTGCTCCCAAATTATGGGACACTCTTCCTTCTCTTTTATTTCTTATTCATTTCCCCACACTGGAAATATTATTTTTTTAGAACTGATAAGGCTGAGTTGATCTAATCCTCCTTCAAGGCTTTGATCCTTCAGCTCCCGACTCTCTAATTCTGGTCACTTGAATGAAATTGGGGCATTCGCAACTCATTCAGAGAAAAACCTTCTTGCAGTTCATTGTGACGGACTTCTTTGAATTAACCGCAGGAGACTCAGGGATAATCGTTCATTCATGATTCAAGCATGGAGGCCACTACCCCAGAGAAATCTCCAAAGCAGCACTCTCCTCTAATACAGCATTCAGTTCTAATACAGCTCAAACAGGGAGAGCACTCCAATTCATCCCTCTCCTCGTAGGTCACGGATACACACTGTTTATGCAGTTAATCAGCACACCAAACATTGGTTAAAATTCCGATCTTCAGAGAGCCCGACAGTGCAGAAAGCGGTCATCTGGCCATCGAGCCTGCACCGACCAAAATCCCACCCAGGCCCTACCCCCAATATCCCGACACATTTATCCGCTAATCCTTCTAACCTACGCATCTCAGGACACTAAGGGGTTATTTAGCATGGCCAATCAACCTAACCTGCAGATCTTTGGACTGTGGGAGGAAACCGGAGCACCCGGAGGAATCCCACGCAGACATGAGGAGAATGTGCAAACTCCACACAGTCAGTGACCCAAGCCGGGAATCGAACCCAGGTCCCTGGACCTCTGAAGCAGCAGTGCTAACCACTGTGCTACCGTGCCACCCATTGTCCACATTTATTCATTTACTGGAACAGATTTGAATATTTTCCCCAATATTATCTCCAGATTTGTATGGGGGTTACATGCATAGTTTAAGTTAAATCATTAGCGTCACAAGTAGGTTTACATCAACGCTGCAATGAGATTACTCTGAAAATCCACTCATTGCCGCACTCCGGCGCCTGTTCGGGAGTACACTGAGGGAGAATTTAGTATGACAAATGTACCGAACCAGCATGTCTTTCAGACTGTGAGATGAAACTGGAGCACCCGGAGGAAACGCACTCAGACACGGGGAGAACATACAAACTCCACACAGACAGTGACCCGAGCCAGAAATCGAAGCCAGGTCCTGGTTCCCTGCAGCAGCAGTGATAACCACTGTGCCACCGTGCCGCCCATCAAGAAAGCTAAGGTGGAGCAAAGTGACTCAGAAAGTTGCAGAATTAGCAAATGTCACATCCCAAAAATAGGCCATTTAGCCCATCGAGATAGTTTGCGCCACTTGCACCATCTCATGTACACTCACCTTATCACTGACTATACTCCTTACAATTCTCTTATTCAGGCATCTACCTCATTCCCCGCAGCCCCCTCCCCCACCCCCGCTTCCCGCCCCCACCAACACTGAAAGTAAACAATGACAGTCGGATTATTTGAAATTTGCTTTTATTGATCATACAAAGTACTATTCTAAGAACCCAAAACCAATGCAGCAGAATACAGTTCACATTGCAAAGTTTATCATGAATGCACATGGAGACCGCGTGACCTTACTTCTTGCTGCACCTACAGTCTATGGAGTCTTTATTACAGTCTAGAAACTGGCAGTGCAGTTACAATATCATAATTTTTGCTAAATACACTATGTCATCTAAAATAATTTCTTCAGAACGATTTTCTTTTTGTTATTGAAGTCGAAATTCTTCAGATGATGGGGTGCGAAGCACGATGGGTAATGCCACATATGTTCTTGCCCTTAGCTAAGCGCATGTAGCCTCCCTCACCCCAGGATGTTCCCCATCTAGAAACGGAGGTTACATGTTAATATCCAACACAAATCGAATCAAATCCAAAATGAACAGAGTTAACAGAGGGAAATGGAGCATCGAACACAGGTGCAGGAGTAGAGGCCATTTGGCCCTTCGAGCTTGCACCACAAAAACAGCAGCGCCCAATGTAGGGATGCTTTGCAAGTTTGCTTTGCTAATATTGGCCACTTATTCATGTATCTTGAATGCATTTGGATTCATTTAGCTTACATTCTCAGCAGGATATCAGATTTACTTTACAAAGAGTTCACTTCCAGAGATACACAATCCATTCAGAAAAAGTCTTTGGATAACTAGATGAAGTACCAAACGAAAGAGACAACACATTTGTGTACACTTACATTTCAGATTAGTTTTGAGAAAATGCGGGGAATGCTCCTGTCCCGCCTGCCACGGGAATCATAACGGGCAAGGGTGTGGACCATGGTAAAGGCTGTTGGCCTCAGGAAGGATTTCCAGTTTTGGGATGAGCACAGCTGGAAAATTCCACCCAATGAGAGGCTACTGAGTGCAGCCTAACTTGCCTGGATGGTGCAGCTCCAGTAACACTCAAGAAGCTCAACACCATCCAGTACAAAGCAGCCCACTTGACTGGCACCGCATCCACAAACATCCACTCACTCCACCACTGACGTTCAGTCGCAGCAATGTGTACTATCTACAAGATGCACTGCAGTAATTCACCACAGATCCTGAGACAGCACCTGCCAAACCCACGAGCACTTCCATCGAGAAAGACAAGGGCAGCAGATACATTGGAATACCACAAGAGTTCGTGTCCCACTAACTTGATTGAGTTTTTTGAGGGAGTGACGAAGATGATTGATGAGGGTAGGGCAGTGGATTTTGTTCACATAGACTTCAGTAAGGCCTTTGACATGGTCCCTCATGGCAGACTGGTACAGAAAGTGAAGTTGCACAGGATCAGATGTGAGCTGGCAAGATGGATATAGAACTGATTCAGTCATAGAAGACAGAGTGTAGCAGTGGAAGGATGCATTTCTGAATGGAGGGCTGTGACAAGTGGCGTTTCTCAGGGATCAGTGCTGGAACCTTTTCTGTTTGTAATATATATAAATGATTTGGAGGAAAACGTAACTGGCTTAATTCGGAAGCTTGTGGACGACACAAAGGTGGCAGATTTGCGGAGAGTGATGAGGACCGTGAGAGGATACAGCAGAATATTGACCGGTTGGAGACTTGGGCGGAGAGATGGCTGATGAAGATTCATGCGAACAAATATGAGGTAATGCATTTTGGAAGGTCTGAGAATGAGAGGAAATATACAGTAAATGGCAGAACCCTTAAGAATATTGAAAGGCAGACGGATCTGGGTATGCAGGTACACCCAGTGGCAACGTAGATGGAGAAGATAGTCAAGAAGGCATACAGTATGCTTGCCTTCATCGGCCGGGGCATTGAATTTAAAAATTGGCAAGTCGTGTTGCAGCTTTATACAACCTCACTCAGGCCACACTTGGAATATAGTGTGCAATTCTGGTCGCAAAACTACCAGAAGGATGTGGAGGCTTTGGAGAGGGTACAGAAAAGATTTACCAGGATGTTGTTTGGTCTGGAGGACGTTAGCTATGAGGAGAGGTTGGAGAAACTTGTTTTGTTCTCACTGGAAAATCGGAGGTTGAGGAGCGACCTCATAGAAGTCGACAAGTTTATGAGGGGCATGGACAGAATGGAGAGTCAAAGCTTTTTCCCAGGGTGGAAGAGTCAATTACTAGGGGGCATAGGTTTAAGGTGCAAGTGGGGCAGTTTAAAGGAGATATACGAGGTACGTTTTTTACACTGAGGGCGGTGGGTGCCTGGAACTCGCTGCCGGGGAGGGGAGTGGAAGCAAATATGATAGTGACTTTGAGGGGCATCTTGACAAATACATGACTAGGATGGGAATAGAAAGATATGGTCCCTGGAAGGGTTTTAGTTCAGATGGGCAGCATGGTCGGTGCGGGCTTGGAGGGCCGAAGGGCTTGTTCCTGTGCTGTAATTTTCATTGTTCTTTGTTCTTCCCATTGATATTCAAAATGTCATTTGAAACATAGAAAATAGGAGCAGAAGTAGGCAATTCGGCCCTTTGTGCCTGCTCCAACATTCATTATGATCATGGCTGATCATCCAGTTCAGTAACCTGCTCCCGGTCCCGCCCTACCCCGGCACCCCACTTTGTACCATTTTATCCCTTCAGCCTCAAGAGTTATATCGAACTCCTTCTTGAAAACATACAGGGTGGGATTCTCTGCCCCCTCGACCCCAAGCCCCCCCGCAACACTCTCCACCACAGCGCGTTTCTTACTGGCGGGAGATGGACAACCGTTAGCCGGCAGTGGGATTCTCTGCACCCTCATGCCACCCCTCACCCTCACTCCCCACCCCCCCCACCCACCCACCCCCTCTCCCACCACTGGGAAACTCGCAGTGGGAGTGCGCCATCAACTGGACGATCTCACCCACAATGTTTTGGCCTCAGTTATTTTCTGTGGTCCAGAATCCCACAGGTTGCCACTCTCTGGTTAAAGAAACATCCCCTCATCTCAGTTCTAAATGATTTACCGCATATCGGAAAGAGTGTGACGCCTGGTTTTGGGCTCCCCCACCATTGGGAACACTCTTCCTGCATCGACCCTGTCAACTCCTGTTGTGTTCCACTATACCTGAGGATTTCCAGATTCAGGAACTTTTGTAAACACATTTTGGAAAAGTTAAGTCAATCAAATCAGCTGACTTGCATTGAACAGACATGGTTTAATGTAATAGGGACCTACCTGGTTTGACTAACGCCCGTGCACCTTTCGGGAAATATTCGAAGTTCCATCAATTTCTTCCAGTTTCTCCAATTCAAAATTCAACAATGCCTGGTCTGTCTCATTTCCCGATTCAGATGCCATTGCATCCGTGTACAAAGCAGCAAACACCCTTTGTGTCTGGGAGAAAGGATTGCATGTTAGCTATGAGACTTACCCGTGTGGTTGTAATGATGGAAGAGCACCAATCATTCAAGATGGATTGGGTAAAAATGTTGTGGGTTCATTCGTTAAGACGAGGCACATAGGAACAATTATACAGCAATACAAAGCTTGACAACACCAGAGCAGCCAAGTCAACTGCTGTGTGCTCAGTTGACCATCAAAAGTGAAACTGATTGCAGCATGACATCACTGGTGAGAAGTTTGTCATGCTATAATCTCTTAAATGCATGTTACAACATGACTATTTCTGCAAGATACGGAAATCCAAAGAGGTGCCACAGTGGCACAGTGGTTATCATTACTGCCCCACAGTGCCAGGGACCTGTGCGTGTGTTCCATTCCCGGCTTGGGTCACTGTCTGTGTGGAGTCTGCACATTCTCCCCGTGTCTGCGTGGGTTACCCCAGAGTGATACAGTTTCCTCCCACACTTCGAAAGGCTCCAAAGATGTGTGTGATAAATTGATTGGCCATGCTAAATTGACACTGAGTGTCCTGGTATGCGGATGTTGGGGGGATTAGCCAGGTCAATAAGTGGGATATTGGGGATAAGGCTCGGGTGGGATTGATGTCAGTGCAGACTTGATGGGCCGAATGGCTTCCTTCTGCTGATAGCCCCATTGAAGTGTATGAACTGAAGACAGTCGGAGTACAGTGTGCAGTAATTGTACCTTTGCTTGGTCGGGATATAATTCTTCGGTTTCAATGCTGTGGTCTCACATGTGTTGGAAGGCACGATACGGTAAGCTTCAAATACACCCATGGGTCTTATATTCATCGGAGCAGTCAATGATGAGGAGGGGGGTGGAGAGAGAGGGAACACACCTCCCACTCTCTGCTCAACAAAGCCACTGGCAACCTGTCATCTTTGCTGGGCAGCCTTATTTAAACTAAGTGTGTTTCCGACTCCTTTTCTCCCAAGGGTACGAGCAATACTCATCCCCACCCTGTCAAGCTGATGTCCACTCCCACCACGCGCCTTGGTAAAATTCAGCCCACGCACTATTGAGGTTCCATGCTTCACAAAACAACTCTCTTGCCCTTTATCATTGAACTTTGACCACAATACCTTTGACCACATGATTTCATGACATCGAGGTATTAAAAAGGCAAATTTTAATCAGCTTTGATTATTTTATTTCCCCATCTGGACTTCTGGAAATCTCTCAGGCATCCAAAGCATTCGATCAGAACATTGGCATTGGAAAATTCAGAAGCACCTGAATGTATATGTACCTTTATTAATATTCAAAATATATGTTTCTCTGTTCCCTGTCTGAATCCCTGAGACCCAATTGTTTGCTGCTGTGCTCAGAATCTCTGCCTATTAGCTCCTAGAGGAACAGCACCCACAAGTTCTTCCTCTTGCTATTTCCCACAGCTCCATCTCTCAAAACATCAAAAATGGTCCAAGTTTGTGATGGCAGTAATGAATAATTGATGGAGTCGAAAAGAACTGAACAGGAAACAATCCGCAGCCCCAACAAAGTCAATCAAATCAGTTGACTTGCATTGAACAGACATGGTTTAATGTAGTAGGGACCTACCTCGTTCGATTCAAGCAGGTCCACCACTCGGGAAATATTAGAAGCTCCATCAATTTCTCCCAGTTTCTCCAATTCAAAATCCGACAATGACTGGTCTGTCTCATTTCCTGTCATTGCATCCGTGTACAAAGCAGCAAACACCCTTTGTGTCTGGGAGAAAGGATTGCATGTTAGCTATGAGACTTACCCGTGTGGTTGTAATGATGGAAGAGCACCAATCATTCAAGATGGATTGGGTAAAAATGTTGTGGGTTCATTCGTTAAGACGAGGCACATAAGAACATTTATACAGCAATACAAAGCTTGACAATACCAGAGCAGCCGAGTCAACTGCTGTGTGCTCAGTTGAACATCAAAAGTGAAACTGATTGCAGCATGACATCACTGGAGAGAGGTTTGTCATGCTATAATCCCTTAAATGCATGTTACAACATGTCTATTTCTGTAAGATACGGAAATCCAAAAAGGTGCTACACTGGCACAGTGGTTATCATTACTGCCCCACAGTGCCAGGGACCTGTGCGTGTGTTCCATTCCCGGCTTGGGTCACTGTCTGTGTGGAGTCTGCACATTCTCCCCGTGTCTGCGTTGGTGACCCCCGAGTGATACAGTTTCCTCCCACACTTCAACAGGATCCAAAGATGTGTGTGATAAATTGATTGACCATGCTCAATTGACCCTGAGTGTCCTGGTATGCGGATGTTGGGGGGATTAGCCAGGTCAATAAGTGGGATATTGGGGATAAGGCTCGGGTGGGATTGATGTCAGTGCAGACTTGATGGGCCGAATGGCTTCCTTCTGCTGATAGCCCCATTGAAGTGCATGAACTGAAGACAGTGTGTGTACCGTGTGCAGTAATTGTACCTTTGCTTGGTCGGGATATAATTCTTCGGTTTCAATGCTGTGGTCTCACATGTATTGGAAGGCACGATACGGTAAGCTTCACATGCACCCATGGGTCTTATATTCATCGGAGCAGTCAATGATGAGGAGGGCGGTGGAGAGAGAGGGAACACACCTCCCACTCTCTGCTCATCAAAGCCACTGGCAACCTGTCATCTTTGCCGGGCAGCCTTATTTAAACTAAGTGTGGTTCCGACTCCTTTTTTCCCAAGGGCCAAGCAATACTCATCCCCACCCTGTCAAGCTGATGTCCACTCCCACCCCGCGCCATGGTAAAATTCAGCCCACGCACTATTGAGTTTCCATGCTTCACAAAACAACTCTCTTGCACTTTATCACTGAACTTTGACCAGAATACCTTTGACCATGTGTTTTCATGACATCGAGGTATTAAAAAGTCAAATTGCAAATCAGCTTTGATTATTTTATTTCCCCATCTGGACTTCTGAGAATCTGCTTGGCATCCAAAGCGTTCGATCAGAACATTGGCATTGAAAAATTCAGAAGCCCCTGAATGTATATGTACATTTATTAATATTCAAAATATAGGTTTCTCTGTTCCCTGTCTGAATCCCTGAGACCGAAATGCCTGCTGCTGTGCTCAGTATCTCTGCCTATTAGCTGCTAGAGGAACAGCACCCACAAGTTCTTCCTCTTGCTATTTCCCACAGCTCCATCCCTCAAAACATCAAAAATGGTCCAAGTTTCTTATGCCAGAAATGAATAATTGATGGAGTCGAAAAGAACTGAACAGGAAACAATCCGCAGCCCCAACAAAGTCAATCAAATCAGTTGACTTGCATTGAACAGACATGGTTTAATGTAGTAGGGACCTACCTCGTTCGATTCAAGCAGGTCCACCACTCGGGAAATATTAGAAGCTCCATCAATTTCTCCCAGTTTCTCCAATTCAAAATCCGACAATGACTGGTCTGTCTCATTTCCTGTCATTGCATCCGTGTACAAAGCAGCAAACACCCTTTGTGTCTGGGAGAAAGGATTGCATGTTAGCTATGAGACTTACCCGTGTGGTTGTAATGATGGAAGAGCACCAATCATTCAAGATGGATTGGGTAAAAATGTTGTGGGTTCATTCGTTAAGACTCGGCACATAGGAACATTTATACAGCAATACAAAGCTTGACAACACCAGAGCAGCCAAGTCAACTGCTGTGTGCTCAGTTGAACATCAAAAGTGAAACTGATTGCAGCATGACATCACTGGAGAGAAGTTTGTCATGCTATAATCCCTTAAATGCATGTTACAACATGACTATTTCTGCTAGATACGGAAATCCAAAAAGGTGCTACACTGGCACAGTGGTTATCATTACTGCCCCACAGTGCCAGGGACCTGTGCGTGTGTTCAACTCCCGGCTTGGGTCACTATCTGTGTGGAGTCTGCTCATTCTCCCCGTGTCTGCGTTGGTGACCCCCGAGTGATACAGTTTCCTCCCACACTTCAACAGGATCCAAAGATGTGTGTGATAAATTGATTGGCCATGCTAAATTGACCCTGAGAGTCTGGTATGCGGATGTTGGGGGGATTAGCCAGGTCAGTAAGTGGAATTTTGTGCATAAGGCTCGGGTGGGATTGATGTCAGTGCAGACTTGATGGGCCGAATGGCTTCCTTCTGCTGATAGCCCCATTGAAGTGTATGAACTGAAGACAGTCGGAGTACAGTGTGCAGTAATTGTACCTTTGCTTGGTCGGGATATAATTCTTCGGTTTCAATGCTGTGGTCTC
This sequence comes from Mustelus asterias, assembly GCF_964213995.1. Lineage (NCBI taxonomy): Eukaryota > Metazoa > Chordata > Chondrichthyes > Carcharhiniformes > Triakidae > Mustelus > Mustelus asterias. Next base: position 10,410,888 of record NC_135826.1, on the reverse strand, counting down.
ACATGTGTTGGAAGGCACGATACGGTAAGCTTCAAATACACCCATGGGTCTTATATTCATCGGAGCAGTCAATGATGAGGAGGGGGGTGGAGAGAGAGGGAACACACCTCCCACTCTCTGCTCAACAAAGCCACTGGCAACCTGTCATCTTTGCTGGGCAGCCTTATTTAAACTAAGTGTGTTTCCGACTCCTTTTCTCCCAAGGGTACGAGCAATACTCATCCCCACCCTGTCAAGCTGATGTCCACTCCCACCACGCGCCTTGGTAAAATTCAGCCCACGCACTATTGACGTTCCATGCTTCACAAAACAACTCTCTTGCCCTTTATCATTGAACTTTGACCACAATACCTTTGACCACATGATTTCATGACATCGAGGTATTAAAAAGGCAAATTTTAATCAGCTTTGATTATTTTATTTCCCCATCTGGACTTCTGGAAATCTCTCAGGCATCCAAAGCATTCGATCAGAACATTGGCATTGGAAAATTCAGAAGCACCTGAATGTATATGTACCTTTATTAATATTCAAAATATAGGTTTCTCTGTTCCCTGTCTGAATCCCTGAGACCCAATTGTTTGCTGCTGTGCTCAGAATCTCTGCCTATTAGCTCCTAGAGGAACAGCACCCACAAGTTCTTCCTCTAGCTATTTCCCACAGCTCCATCTCTCAAAACATCAAAAATGGTCCAAGTTTGTTATGGCAGTAATGAATAATTGATGGAGTCGAAATGAACTGAACAGGAAACAATCCGCAGCCCCAACAAAGTCAATCAAATCAGTTGACTTGCATTGAACAGACATGGTTTAATGTAGTAGGGACCTACCTCGTTCGATTCAAGCAGGTCCACCACTCGGGAAATATTAGAAGCTCCATCAATTTCTCCCAGTTTCTCCAATTCAAAATCCGACAATGACTGGTCTGTCTCATTTCCTGTCATTGCATCCGTGTACAAAGCAGCAAACACCCTTTGTGTCTGGGAGAAAGGATTGCATGTTAGCTATGAGACTTACCCGTGTGGTTGTAATGATGGAAGAGCACCAATCATTCAAGATGGATTGGGTAAAAATGTTGTGGGTTCATTCGTTAAGACGAGGCACATAAGAACATTTATACAGCAATACAAAGCTTGACAACACCAGAGCAGCCGAGTCAACTGCTGTGTGCTCAGTTGAACATCAAAAGTGAAACTGATTGCAGCATGACATCACTGGAGAGAGGTTTGCATGCTATAATCTCTTAAATGCATGTTACAACATGTCTATTTCTGCAAGATACGGAAATCCAAAAAGGTGCTACACTGGCACAGTGGTTATCATTACTGCCCCACAGTGCCAGGGACCTGTGCGTGTGTTCAACTCCCGGCTTGGGTCACTGTCTGTGTGGAGTCTGCACATTCTCCCCGTGTCTGCGTTGGTGACCCCCGAGTGATACAGTTTCCTCCCACACTTCAACAGGATCCAAAGATGTGTGTGATAAATTTATTGGCCATGCTAAATTGACCCTGAGTGTCCTGGTATGCGGATGTTGAGGGGATTAGCCAGGTCAATAAGTGGGATATTGGGGATAAGGCTCGGGTGGGATTGATGTCAGTGCAGACTTGATGGGCCGAATGGCTTCCTTCTGCTGATAGCCCCATTGAAGTGCATGAACTGAAGACAATGTTTGTACCGTGTGCAGTAATTGTACCTTTGCTTGGTCGGGATATAATTCCTCAGTTTCAATGCTGTGATTTCACATGTATTGGAAGGCACGATACGGTAAGCTTCAAATGCACTCATGGTTCTTACATTCATCGGAGCAGTCAATGATGAGGAGGGGGGTGGAGAGAGAGGGAACACACCTCCCACTCTCTGCTCATCAAAGCCACTGGCAACCTGTCATCTTTGCCGGGCAGCCATATTTAAACTAAGTGTGTTTCCGACTCCTTTTCTCCCAAGGGGGCAAGCAATACTCATCCCCACCCTGTCAAGCTGATATCCACTCCTATCATGCGCCATGGTAAAATTCAGCCCACGCACTATTGAGTTTCCATGCTTCACAAAACAACTCTCTTGCACTTTATCACTGAACTTTGACCAGAATACCTTTGACCATGTGATTTCATGACATCGAGGGATTAAAAAGTCAAATTGCAAATCAGCTTTGATTATTTTATTTCCCCATCTGGACTTCTGAGAATCTGCTCGGCATCCAAAGCGTTCGATCAGAACATTGGCATTGGAAAATTCAGAAGCCCCTGAATGTATATGTACATTTATTAATATTCAAAATATAGGTTTCTCTGTTCCCTGTCTGAATCCCTGAGACCGAAATGCCTGCTGCTGTGCTCAGTATCTCTGCCTATTAGCTGCTAGAGGAACAGCACCCACAAGTTCTTCCTCTTGCTATTTCCCACAGCTCCATCCCTCAAAACATCAAAAATGGTCCAAGTTTGTTATGGCAGAAATGAATAATTGATGGAGTCCAAAAGAACTGAACAGGAAACAATCCGCAGCCCCAACAAAGTCAATCAAATCAGTTGACTTGCATTGAACAGACATGGTTTAATGTAGTAGGGACCTACCTCGTTCGATTCAAGCAGGTCCACCACTCGGGAAATATTAGAAGCTCCATCAATTTCTCCCAGTTTCTCCAATTCAAAATCCGACAATGACTGGTCTGTCTCATTTCCTGTCATTGCAGCCGTGTACAAAGCAGCAAACACCCTTTGTGTCTGGGAGAAAGCATTGCATGTTAGCTATGAGACTTACCCGTGTGGTTGTAATGATGGAAGAGCACCAATCATTCAAGATGGATTGGGTAAAAATGTTGTGGGTTCATTCGTTAAGACGAGGCACATAGGAACATTTATACAGCAATACAAAGCTTGACAACACCAGAGCAGCCGAGTCAACTGCTGTGTGCTCAGTTGAACATCAAAAGTGAAACTGATTGCAGCATGACATCACTGGAGAGAAATTTGTCATGCTATAATCCCTTAAATGCATGCTACAACATGACTATTTCTGCTAGATACGGAAATCCAAAAAGGTGCTACACTGGCACAGTGGTTATCATTACTGCCCCACAGTGCCAGGGACCTGTGCGTGTGTTCAACTCCCGGCTTGGGTCACTATCTGTGTGGAGTCTGCACATTCTCCCCGTGTCTGCGTTGGTGACCCCCGAGTGATACAGTTTCCTCCCACACTTCAACAGGATCCAAAGATGTGTGTGATAAATTGATTGGCCATGCTAAATTGACCCTGAGAGTCTGGTATGCGGATGTTGAGGGGATTAGCCAGGTCAGTAAGTGGAATTTTGGGCATAAGGCTCGGGTGGGATTGATGTCAGTGCAGACTTGATGGGCCGAATGGCTTCCTTCTGCTGATAGCCCCATTGAAGTGTATGAACTGAAGACAGTGGGTGTACCGTGTGCAGTAATTGTACTTTGCTTGGTCGGGATATAATTCTTCAGTTTCAATGCTGTGGTCTCACATGTATTGGAAGGCACGATACGGTAAGCTTCAAATGCACCCATGGGTCTTATATTCATCGGAGCAGTCAATGATGAGGAGGGGGGTGGAGAGGGAGGGAACACACCTCCCACTCTCTGCTCATTAAAGCCACTGGCAACCTGTCATCTTTGCCGGGCAGCCTTATTTAAACTAAATGTGTTTCCGACTCCTTTTCTCCCAAGGAGGCAAGCAATACGTATCCCCACCCTGTCAAGCTGATGTCCACTCCCACCACGCGCCTTGGTAAAATTCAGCCCACGCACTATTGAGGTTCCATGCTTCACAAAACAACTCTCTCGCACTTTATCACTGAACTTTGACCAGAATACCTTGGACCATGTGATTTCATTGCATCGAGGTATTAAAAAGTCAAATTGCAAATCGGCTTTGATTATTTTATTTCCCCATCTGGACTTCTGAGAATCTGCTCGGCATCCAAATGGTCTGTCTCATTTCCTGTCATTGCATCCGTGTACAAAGCAGCAAACACCCTTTGTGTCTGGGAGAAAGGATGTTTCAGACAGGGAACAGAGAAACCTATATTTTGAATATTAATAAATGTACATATACATTCAGGGGCTTCTGAATTTTCCAATGCCAATGTTCTGATCGTGTGGTTACCCGTGTGGTTGTAATGATGGAAGAGCACCAATCATTCAAGATGGATTGGGTAAAAATGTTGTTGGTTCATTCGTTAAGACGAGGCACATAGGAACAACTATACAGCAATACAAAGCTTGACAACACCAGAGAAGCCAAGTCAACTGCTGTGTGCTCAGTTGAGCATCAAAAGTGAAACTGATTGCAGCATGACATCACTGGAGAGAAGTTTGTCATGCTATAATCCCTTAAAGGCATGTTACAACATGACTATTTCTGCAAGATACGGAAATCCAAAGAGGTGCCACAGTGGCACAGTGGTTATCATTACTGCCCCACAGTGCCAGGGACCTGTGCGTGTGTTCCATTCCCGGCTTGGGTCACTGTCTGTGTGGAGTCTGCACATTCTCCCCGTGTCTGCGTGGGTTACCCCAGAGTGATACAGTTTCCTCCCACACTTCGAAAGGCTCCAAAGATGTGTGTGATAAATTGATTGGCCATGCTAAATTGACACTGAGTGTCCTGGTATGCGGATGTTGGGGGGATTAGCCAGGTCAATAAGTGGGATATTGGGGATAAGGCTCGGGTGGGATTGATGTCAGTGCAGACCTGATGGGCCGAATGGCTTCCTTCTGCTGCTAGCCCCATTGAAGTGCATGAACTGAAGACAGTCGGAGTACAATGTGCAGTAATTGTACCTTTGCTTGGTCGGGATATAATTCTTCGGTTTCAATGCTGTGGTCTCACATGTGTTGGAAGGCACGATACGGTAAGCTTCAAATACACCCATGGGTCTTATATTCATCGGAGCAGTCAATGATGAGGAGGGGGGTGGAGAGAGAGGGAACACACCTCCCACTCTCTGCTCAACAAAGCCACTGGCAACCTGTCATCTTTGCTGGGCAGCCTTATTTAAACTAAGTGTGTTTCCAACTCCTTTTCTCCCAAGGGTACAAGCAATACTCATCCCCACCCTGTCAAGCTGATGTCCACTCCCACCACGCGCCTTGGTAAAATTCAGCCCACGCACTATTGAGGTTCCATGCTTCACAAAACAACTCTCTTGCACTTTATCATTGAACTTTGACCACAATACATTTGACCACATGATTTCATGACATCGAGGTATTAAAAAGGCAAATTTTAATCAGCTTTGATTATTTTATTTCCCCATCTGGACTTCTGAAAATCTCTCAGGCATCCAAAGCATTCGATCAGAACATTGGCATTGGAAAATTCAGAAGCCCCTGAATGTATATGTACCTTTATTAATATTCAAAATATAGGTTTCTCTGTTCCCTGTCTGAATCCCTGAGACCCAATTGTTTGCTGCTGTGCTCAGAATCTCTGCCTATTAGCTCCTAGAGGAACAGCACCCACAAGTTCTTCCTCTAGCTATTTCCCACAGCTCCATCCCTCAAAACATCAAAAATGGTCCAAGTTTGTTATGGCAGGAATGAATAATTGATGGAGTCCAAAAGAACTGAACAGGAAACAATCCGCAGCCCCAACAAAGTCAATCAAATCAGTTGACTTGCATTGAACAGACATGGTTTAATGTAGTAGGGACCTACCTCGTTCGATTCAAGCAGGTCCACCACTCGGGAAATATTAGAAGCTCCATCAATTTCTCCCAGTTTCTCCAATTCAAAATCCGACAATGACTGGTCTGTCTCATTTCCTGTCATTGCATCCGTGTACAAAGCAGCAAACACCCTTTGTGTCTGGGAGAAAGGACTGCATGTTAGCTATGAGACTTACCCATGTGGTTGGAATGATGGAAGAGCACCAATCATTCAAGATGGATTGGGTAAAAATGTTGTGGGTTCATTCGTTAAGACGAGGCACATAGGAACATTTATACAGCAATACAAAGCTTGACAACACCAGAGCAGCCGAGTCAACTGCTGTGTGCTCAGTTGAACATCAAAAGTGAAACTGATTGCAGCATGACATCACTGGAGAGAAGTTTGTCATGCTATAATCCCTTAAATGCATGTTACAACATGACTATTTCTGCAAGATACGGAAATCCAAAAAGGTGCTTCACTGGCACAGTGGTTATCATTACTGCCCCACAGTGCCAGGGACCTGTGCGTGTGTTCAACTCCCGGCTTGGGTCACTGTCTGTGTGGAGTCTGCACTTTCTCCCCGTGTCTGCGTTGGTGACCCCCGAGTGATACAGTTTCCTCCCACACTTCAACAGGATCCAAAGATGTGTGTGATAAATTGATTGGCCATGCTAAATTGACCCTGAGAGTCTGGTATGCGGATGTTGGGGGGATTAGCCAGGTCAGTAAGTGGAATTTTGGGCATAAGGCTCGGGTGGGATTGATGTCAGTGCAGACTTGATGGGCCGAATGGCTTCCTTCTGCTGATAGCCCCATTGAAGTGTATGAACTGAAGACAGTGGGTGTACCGTGTGCAGTAATTGTACTTTGCTTGGTCGGGATATAATTCTTCAGTTTCAATGCTGTGGTCTCACATGTATTGGAAGGCACGATACGGTAAGCTTCAAATGCACCCATGGGTCTTATATTCATCGGAGCAGTCAATGATGAGGAGGGGGGTGGAGAGGGAGGGAACACACCTCCCACTCTCTGCTGATTAAAGCCACTGGCAACCTGTCATCTTTGCCGGGCAGCCTTATTTAAACTAAGTGTGTTTCCGACTCCTTTTCTCCCAAGGGGGCAAGCAATACGTATCCCCACCCTGTCAAGCTGATGTCCACTCCCACCACGCGCCTTGGAAAAATTCAGCCCACGCACTATTGAGGTTCCATGCTTCACAAAACAACTCTCTCGCACTTTATCATTGAACGTTGACCACAATACCTTTGACCATGTGATTTCATTGCATCGAGGTATTAAAAAGTCAAATTGCAAATCGGCTTTGATTATTTTATTTCCCCATCTGGACTTCTGAGAATCTGCTCGGCATCCAAAGCGTTCGATCAGAACATTGGCATTGGAAAATTCAGAAGCCCCTGAATGTATATGTACATTTATTAATATTCAAAATATAGGTTTCTCTGTTCCCTGTCTGAATCCCTGAGACCGAAATGCCTGCTGCTGTGCTCAGTATCTCTGCCTATTAGCTGCTAGAGGAACAGCACCCACAAGTTCTTCCTCTTGCTATTTCCCACAGCTCCATCCCTCAAAACATCAAAAATGGTCCAAGTTTGTTATGCCAGAAATGAATAATTGATGGAGTCCAAAAGAACTGAACAGGAAACAATCCGCAGCCCCAACAAAGTCAATCAAATCAGTTGACTTGCATTGAACAGACATGGTTTAATGTAGTAGGGACCTACCTCGTTCGATTCAAGCAGGTCCACCACTCGGGAAATATTAGAAGCTCCATCAATTTCTCCCAGTTTCTCCAATTCAAAATCCGACAATGACTGGTCTGTCTCATTTCCTGTCATTGCATCCGTGTACAAAGCAGCAAACACCCTTTGTGTCTGGGAGAAAGGACTGCATGTTAGCTATGAGACTTACCCATGTGGTTGGAATGATGGAAGAGCACCAATCATTCAAGATGGATTGGGTAAAAATGTTGTGGGTTCATTCGTTAAGACGAGGCACATAGGAACATTTATACAGCAATACAAAGCTTGACAACACCAGAGCAGCCGAGTCAACTGCTGTGTGCTCAGTTGAACATCAAAAGTGAAACTGATTGCAGCATGACATCACTGGAGATAAGTTTGTCATGCTATAATCGCTTAAGTGCATATTACAACATGACTATTTCTGCAAGATACGAAAATCCAAAAAGGTGCTACACTGGCACAGTGGTTATCATTACTGCCCCACAGTGCCAGGGACCTGTGCGTGTGTTCAACTCCCGGCTTGGGTCACTGTCTGTGTGGAGTCTGCACATTCTCCCCGTGTCTGTGTTGGTGACCCCAGAGTGATACAGTTTCCTCCCACACTTCAACAGGATCCAAAGATGTGTGTGATAAATTGATTGGCCATGCTAAATTGACCCTGAGTGTCCTGGTATGCGGATGTTGGGGGGATTAGCCAGGTCAATAAGTGGGATATTGGGGATAAGGCGAGGGTGGGATTGATGTCAGTGCAGACTTGATGGGCCGAATGGCTTCCTTCTGCTGATAGCCCCATTGAAGTGCATGAACTGAAGACAGTGGGTGTACCGTGTGCAGTAATTGTACCTTTGCTTGGTCGGGATATAATTCTTCGGTTTCAATGCTGTGGTCTCACATGTATTGGAAGGCACGATAGGGTAAGCTTCAAATGCACCCATGGGTCTTATATTCATCGGAGCAGTCAATGATGAGGAGGGGGGTGGAGAGAGAGGGAACACACCTCCCACTCTCTGCTCATCAAAGCCACTGGCAACCTGTCATCTTTGCCGGGCAGCCATATTTAAACTAAGTGTGTTTCCGACTCCTTTTCTCCCAAGGGGGCAAGCAATACTCATCCCCACCCTGTCAAGCTGATATCCACTCCTATCATGCGCCATGGTAAAATTCAGCCCACGCACTATTGAGTTTCCATGCTTCACAAAACAACTCTCTTGCACTTTATCACTGAACTTTGACCAGAATACCTTTGACCATGTGATTTCATGACATCGAGGGATTAAAAAGTCAAATTGCAAATCAGCTTTGATTATTTTATTTCCCCATCTGGACTTCTGAGAATCTGCTCGGCATCCAAAGCGTTCGATCAGAACATTGGCATTGGAAAATTCAGAAGCCCCTGAATGTATATGTACATTTATTAATATTCAAAATATAGGTTTCTCTGTTCCCTGTCTGAATCCCTGAGACCGAAATGCCTGCTGCTGTGCTCAGAATCTCTGCCTATTAGCTGCTAGAGGAACAGCACCCACAAGTTCTTCCTCTTGCTATTTCCCACAGCTCCATCCCTCAAAACATCAAAAATGGTCCAAGTTTGTCATGGCAGAAATGAATAATTGATGGAGTCGAAAAGAACTGAACAGGAAACAATCCGCAGCCCCAACAAAGTCAATCAAATCAGTTGACTTGCATTGAACAGACATGGTTTAATGTAGTAGGGACCTACCTCGTTCGATTCAAGCAGGTCCACCACTCGGGAAATATTAGAAGCTCCATCAATTTCTCCCAGTTTCTCCAATTCAAAATCCGACAATGACTGGTCTGTCTCATTTCCTGTCATTGCATCCGTGTACAAAGCAGCAAACACCCTTTGTGTCTGGGAGAAAGGATTGCATGTTAGCTATGAGACTTACCCGTGTGGTTGTAATGATGGAAGAGCACCAATCATTCAAGATGGATTGGGTAAAAATGTTGTGGGTTCATTCGTTAAGACGAGGCACATAGGAACAATTATACGGCAATACAAGTCTTGACAACACCAGAGCAGCCGAGTCAACTGCTGTGTGCTCAGCTGAACATCAAAAGTGAAACTGATTGCAGCATGACATCACTGGAGAGAAGTTTGTCATGCTATAATCCCTTAAATGCATGTTACAACATGACTATTTCTGCAAGATACGGAAATCCAAAGAGGTGCCACAGTGGCACAGTGGTTATCATTACTGCCCCACAGTGCCAGGGACCTGTGCGTGTGTTCCATTCCCGGCTTGGGTCACTGTCTGTGTGGAGTCTGCACATTCTCCCCGTGTCTGCGTGGGTTACCCCAGAGTGATACAGTTTCCTCCCACACTTCGAAAGGCTCCAAAGATGTGTGTGATAAATTGATTGGCCATGCTAAATTGACACTGAGTGTCCTGGTATGCGGATGTTGGGGGGATTAGCCAGGTCAGTAAGTGGGATATTGGGGATAAGGCTCGGGTGGGATTGATGTCAGTGCAGACTTGATGGGCCGAATGGCTTCCTTCTGCTGATAGCCCCATTGAAGTGTATGAACTGAAGACAGTCGGAGTACAGTGTGCAGTAATTGTACCTTTGCTTGGTCGGGATATAATTCTTCGGTTTCAATGCTGTGGTCTCACATGTGTTGGAAGGCACGATACGGTAAGCTTCAAATACACCCATGGGTCTTATATTCATCGGAGCAGTCAATGATGAGGAGGGGGGTGGAGAGAGAGGGAACACACCTCCCACTCTCTGCTCAACAAAGCCACTGGCAACCTGTCATCTTTGCTGGGCAGCCTTATTTAAACTAGGTGTGTTTCCGACTCCTTTTCTCCCAAGGGTACAAGCAATACTCATCCCCACCCTGTCAAGCTGATGTCCACTCCAACCACGCGCCTTGGTAAAATTCAGCCCACGCACTATTGAGGTTCCATGCTTCACAAAACAACTCTCTTGCCCATTATCATTGAACTTTGACCACAATACCTTTGACCACATGATTTCATGACATCGAGGTATTAAAAAGGCAAATTTTAATCAGCTTTGATTATTTTATTTCCCCATCTGGACTTCTGAAAATCTCTCAGGCATCCAAAGCATTCGATCAGAACATTGGCATTGGAAAATTCAGAAGCACCTGAATGTATATGTACCTTTATTAATATTCAAAATATAGGTTTCTCTGTTCCCTGTCTGAATCCCTGAGACCCAATTGTTTGCTGCTGTGCTCAGAATCTCTGCCTATTAGCTCCTAGAGGAACAGCACCCACAAGTTCTTCCTCTAGCTATTTCCCACAGCTCCATCTCTCAAAACATCAAAAATGGTCCAAGTTTGTTATGGCAGTAATGAATAATTGATGGAGTCCAAAAGAACTGAACAGGAAACAATCCGCAGCCCCAACAAAGTCAATCAAATCAGTTGACTTGCATTGAACAGACATGGTTTAATGTAGTAGGGACCTACCTCGTTCGATTCAAGCAGGTCCACCACTCGGGAAATATTAGAAGCTCCATCAATTTCTCCCAGTTTCTCCAATTCAAAATCAGACAATGACTGGTCTGTCTCATTTCCTGTCATTGCATCCGTGTACAAAGCAGCAAACGCCCTTTGTGTCTGGGAGAAAGGACTGCATGTTAGCTATGAGACTTACCCATGTGGTTGGAATGATGGAAGAGCACCAATAATTCAAGATGGATTGGGTAAAAATGTTGTGGGTTCATTCGTTAAGACTAGGCACATAGGAACATTTATACAGCAATACAAAGCTTGACAAGACCAGAGCAGCCGAGTCAACTGTTGTGTGCTCAGTTGAACATCAAAAGTGAAACTGATTGCAGCATGACATCACTGGAGATAAGTTTGTCATGCTATAATCCCTTAAGTGCATATTACAACATGACTATTTCTGCAAGATACGAAAATCCAAAAAGGTACTACACTGGCACAGTGGTTATCATTACTGCCCCACAGTGCCAGGGACCTGTGCGTGTGTTCAACTCCCGGCTTGGGTCACTGTCTGTGTGGAGTCTGCACATTCTCCCCGTGTCTGTGTTGGTGACCCCAGAGTGATACAGTTTCCTCCCACACTTCAACAGGATCCAAAGATGTGTGTGATAAATTGATTGGCCATGCTAAATTGACCCTGAGTGTCCTGGTATGCGGATGTTGGGGGGATTAGCCAGGTCAATAAGTGGGATATTGGGGATAAGGCGAGGGTGGGATTGATGTCAGTGCAGACTTGATGGGCCGAATGGCTTCCTTCTGCTGATAGCCCCATTGAAGTGCATGAACTGAAGACAGTGGGTGTACCGTGTGCAGTAATTGTACCTTTGCTTGGTCGGGATATAATTCTTCGGTTTCAATGCTGTGGTCTCACATGTATTGGAAGGCACGATAGGGTAAGCTTCAAATGCACCCATGGGTCTTATATTCATCGGAGCAGTCAATGATGAGGAGGGGGGTGGAGAGAGAGGGAACACACCTCCCACTCTCTGCTCATCAAAGCCACTGGCAACCTGTCATCTTTGCCGGGCAGCCATATTTAAACTAAGTGTGTTTCCGACTCCTTTTCTCCCAAGGGGGCAAGCAATACTCATCCCCACCCTGTCAAGCTGATATCCACTCCTATCATGCGCCATGGTAAAATTCAGCCCACGCACTATTGAGTTTCCATGCTTCACAAAACAACTCTCTTGCACTTTATCACTGAACTTTGACCAGAATACCTTTGACCATGTGATTTCATGACATCGAGGGATTAAAAAGTCAAATTGCAAATCAGCTTTGATTATTTTATTTCCCCATCTGGACTTCTGAGAATCTGCTCGGCATCCAAAGCGTTCGATCAGAACATTGGCATTGGAAAATTCAGAAGCCCCTGAATGTATATGTACATTTATTAATATTCAAAATATAGGTTTCTCTGTTCCCTGTCTGAATCCCTGAGACCGAAATGCCTGCTGCTGTGCTCAGTATCTCTGCCTATTAGCTGCTAGAGGAACAGCACCCACAAGTTCTTCCTCTTGCTATTTCCCACAGCTCCATCCCTCAAAACATCAAAAATGGTCCAAGTTTGTTATGCCAGAAATGAATAATTGATGGAGTCCAAAAGAACTGAACAGGAAACAATCCGCAGCCCCAACAAAGTCAATCAAATCAGTTGACTTGCATTGAACAGACATGGTTTAATGTAGTAGGGACCTACCTCGTTCGATTCAAGCAGGTCCACCACTCGGGAAATATTAGAAGCTCCATCAATTTCTCCCAGTTTCTCCAATTCAAAATCCGACAATGACTGGTCTGTCTCATTTCCTGTCATTGCATCCGTGTACAAAGCAGCAAACACCCTTTGTGTCTGGGAGAAAGGATTGCATGTTAGCTATGAGACTTACCCGTGTGGTTGTAATGATGGAAGAGCACCAATCATTCAAGATGGATTGGGTAAAAATGTTGTGGGTTCATTCGTTAAGACGAGGCACATAGGAACAATTATACGGCAATACAAGTCTTGACAACACCAGAGCAGCCGAGTCAACTGCTGTGTGCTCAGTTGAACATCAAAAGTGAAACTGATTGCAGCATGACATCACTGGAGAGAAGTTTGTCATGCTATAATCCCTTAAAGGCATGTTACAACATGACTATTTCTGCAAGATACGGAAATCCAAAGAGGTGCCACAGTGGCACAGTGGTTATCATTACTGCCCCACAGTGCCAGGGACCTGTGCGTGTGTTCCATTCCCGGCTTGGGTCACTGTCTGTGTGGAGTCTGCACATTCTCCCCGTGTCTGCGTGGGTTACCCCAGAGTGATACAGTTTCCTCCCACACTTCGAAAGGCTCCAAAGATGTGTGTGATAAATTGATTGGCCATGCTAAATTGACACTGAGTGTCCTGGTATGCGGATGTTGGGGGGATTAGCCAGGTCAATAAGTGGGATATTGGGGATAAGGCTCGGGTGGGATTGATGTCAGTGCAGACTTGATGGGCCGAATGGCTTCCTTCTGCTGATAGCCCCATTGAAGTGTATGAACTGAAGACAGTCGGAGTACAGTGTGCAGTAATTGTACCTTTGCTTGGTCGGGATATAATTCTTCGGTTTCAATGCTGTGGTCTCACATGTGTTGGAAGGCACGATACGGTAAGCTTCAAATACACCCATGGGTCTTATATTCATCGGAGCAGTCAATGATGAGGAGGGGGGTGGAGAGAGAGGGAACACACCTCCCACTCTCTGCTCAACAAAGCCACTGGCAACCTGTCATCTTTGCTGGGCAGCCTTATTTAAACTAGGTGTGTTTCCGACTCCTTTTCTCCCAAGGGTACAAGCAATACTCATCCCCACCCTGTCAAGCTGATGTCCACTCCCACCACGCGCCTTGGTAAAATTCAGCCCACGCACTATTGAGGTTCCATGCTTCACAAAACAACTCTCTTGCCCTTTATCATTGAACTTTGACCACAATACCTTTGACCACATGATTTCATGACATCGAGGTATTAAAAAGGCAAATTTTAATCAGCTTTGATTATTTTATTTCCCCATCTGGACTTCTGAAAATCTCTCAGGCATCCAAAGCATTCGATCAGAACATTGGCATTGGAAAATTCAGAAGCACCTGAATGTATATGTACCTTTATTAATATTCAAAATATAGGTTTCTCTGTTCCCTGTCTGAATCCCTGAGACCCAATTGTTTGCTGCTGTGCTCAGAATCTCTGCCTATTAGCTCCTAGAGGAACAGCACCCACAAGTTCTTCCTCTAGCTATTTCCCACAGCTCCATCTCTCAAAACATCAAAAATGGTCCAAGTTTGTTATGGCAGTAATGAATAATTGATGGAGTCCAAAAGAACTGAACAGGAAACAATCCGCAGCCCCAACAAAGTCAATCAAATCAGTTGACTTGCATTGAACAGACATGGTTTAATGTAGTAGGGACCTACCTCGTTCGATTCAAGCAGGTCCACCACTCGGGAAATATTAGAAGCTCCATCAATTTCTCCCAGTTTCTCCAATTCAAAATCCGACAATGACTGGTCTGTCTCATTTCCTGTCATTGCATCCGTGTACAAAGCAGCAAACACCCTTTGTGTCTGGGAGAAAGGATTGCATGTTAGCTATGAGACTTACCCGTGTGGTTGTAATGATGGAAGAGCACCAATAATTCAAGATGGATTGGGTAAAAATGTTGTGGGTTCATTCGTTAAGACGAGGCACATAGGAACATTTATACAGCAATACAAAACTTGACAACACCAGAGCAGCCGAGTCAACTGCTGTGTGCTCAGTTGAACATCAAAAGTGAAACTGATTGCAGCATGACATCACTGGAGAAAAGTTTGTCATGCTATAATCCCTTAAGTGCATGCTACAACATGACTATTTCTGCAAGATACGGAAATCCAAAAAGGTGCTACACTGGCACAGTGGTTATCATTACTGCCCCACAGTGCCAGGGACCTGTGCGTGTGTTCAACTCCCGGCTTGGGTCACTGTCTGTGTGGAGTCTGCACATTCTCCCCGTGTCTGCGTTGGTGACCCCCGAGTGATACAGTTTCCTCCCACACTTCAACAGGATCCAAAGATGTGTGTGATAAATTGATTGGCCATGCGAAATTGACACTGAGAGTCTGGTATGCCATGTTGGGGGGATTAGCCAGGTCAGTAAGTGGAATTTTGGGCATAAGGCTCGGGTGGGATTGATGTCAGTGCAGACTTGATGGGCCGAATGGCTTCCTTCTGCTGATAGCCCCATTGAAGTGTATGAAATGAAGACAGTGGGTGTACCGTGTGCAGTAATTGTACTTTGGTTGGTCGGGATATAATTCTTCAGTTTCAATGCTGTGGTCTCACATGTATTGGAAGGCACGATACGGTAAGCTTCAAATGCACCCATGGGTCTTATATTCATCGGAGCAGTCAATGATGAGGAGGGGGGTGGAGAGGGAGGGAACACACCTCCCACTCTCTGCTCATCAAAGCCACTGGCAACCTGTCATCTTTGCCGGGCAGCCTTATTTAAACTAAGTGTGTTTCCGACTCCTTTTCTCCCAAGGGGGCAAGCAATACGTATCCCCACCCTGTCAAGCTGATGTCCACTCCCACCACGCGCCTTGGTAAAATTCAGCCCACGCACTATTGAGGTTCCATGCTTCACAAAACAACTCTCTCGCACTTTATCATTGAACGTTGACCACAATACCTTTGACCATGTGATTTCATTGCATCAAGGTATTAAAAAGTCAAATTGCAAATCAGCTTTGATTATTTTATTTCCCCATCTGGACTTCTGAGAATCTGCTCGGCATCCAAAGCGTTCGATCAGAACATTGGCATTGTAAAATTCAGAAGCCCCTGAATGTATATGTACATTTATTAATATTCAAAATATAGGTTTCTCTGTTCCCTGTCTGAATCCCTGAGACCGAAATGCCTGCTGCTGTGCTCAGTATCTCTGCCTATTAGCTGCTAGAGGAACAGCACCCACAAGTTCTTCCTCTTGCTATTTCCCACAGCTCCATCCCTCAAAACATCAAAAATGGTCCAAGTTTGTTATGCCAGAAATGAATAATTGATGGAGTCCAAAAGAACTGAACAGGAAACAATCCGCAGCCCCAACAAAGTCAATCAAATCAGTTGACTTGCATTGAACAGACATGGTTTAATGTAGTAGGGACCTACCTCGTTCGATTCAAGCAGGTCCACCACTCGGGAAATATTAGAAGCTCCATCAATTTCTCCCAGTTTCTCCAATTCAAAATCCGACAATGACTGGTCTGTCTCATTTCCTGTCATTGCATCCGTGTACAAAGCAGCAAACACCCTTTGTGTCTGGGAGAAAGGATTGCATGTTAGCTATGAGACTTACCCGTGTGGTTGTAATGATGGAAGAGCACCAATAATTCAAGATGGATTGGGTAAAAATGTTGTGGGTTCATTCGTTAAGACGAGGCACATAGGAACATTTATACAGCAATACAAAACTTGACAACACCAGAGCAGCCGAGTCAACTGCTGTGTGCTCAGTTGAACATCAAAAGTGAAACTGATTGCAGCATGACATCACTGGAGAAAAGTTTGTCATGCTATAATCCCTTAAGTGCATGCTGCAACATGACTATTTCTGCAAGATACGGAAATCCAAAAAGGTGCTACACTGGCACAGTGGTTATCATTACTGCCCCACAGTGCCAGGGACCTGTGCGTGTGTTCAACTCCCGGCTTGGGTCACTGTCTGTGTGGAGTCTGCACATTCTCCCCGTGTCTGCGTTGGTGACCCCCGAGTGATACAGTTTCCTCCCACACTTCAACAGGATCCAAAGATGTGTGTGATAAATTGATTGGCCATGCGAAATTGACACTGAGAGTCTGGTATGCCATGTTGGGGGGATTAGCCAGGTCAGTAAGTGGAATTTTGGGCATAAGGCTCGGGTGGGATTGATGTCAGTGCAGACTTGATGGGCCGAATGGCTTCCTTCTGCTGATAGCCCCATTGAAGTGTATGAAATGAAGACAGTGGGTGTACCGTGTGCAGTAATTGTACTTTGGTTGGTCGGGATATAATTCTTCAGTTTCAATGCTGTGGTCTCACATGTATTGGAAGGCACGATACGGTAAGCTTCAAATGCACCCATGGGTCTTATATTCATCGGAGCAGTCAATGATGAGGAGGGGGGTGGAGAGGGAGGGAACACACCTCCCACTCTCTGCTCATTAAAGCCACTGGCAACCTGTCATCTTTGCCGGGCAGCCTTATTTAAACTAAGTGTGTTTCCGACTCCTTTTCTCCCAAGGGGGCAAGCAATACGTATCCCCACCCTGTCAAGCTGATGTCCACTCCCACCACGCGCCTTGGTAAAATTCAGCCCACGCACTATTGAGGTTCCATGCTTCACAAAACAACTCTCTCGCACTTTATCATTGAACGTTGACCACAATACCTTTGACCATGTGATTTCATTGCATCAAGGTATTAAAAAGTCAAATTGCAAATCAGCTTTGATTATTTTATTTCCCCATCTGGACTTCTGAGAATCTGCTCGGCATCCAAAGCGTTCGATCAGAACATTGGCATTGGAAAATTCAGAAGCCCCTGAATGTATATGTACATTTATTAATATTCAAAATATAGGTTTCTCTGTTCCCTGTCTGAATCCCTGAGACCGAAATGCCTGCTGCTGTGCTCAGTATCTCTGCCTATTAGCTGCTAGAGGAACAGCACCCACAAGTTCTTCCTCTTGCTATTTCCCACAGCTCCATCCCTCAAAACATCAAAAATGGTCCAAGTTTGTTATGGCAGAAATGAATAATTGATGGAGTCCAAAAGAACTGAACAGGAAACAATCCGCAGCCCCAACAAAGTCAATCAAATCAGTTGACTTGCATTGAACAGACATGGTTTAATGTAGTAGGGACCTACCTCGTTCGATTCAAGCAGGTCCACCACTCGGGAAATATTAGAAGCTCCATCAATTTCTCCCAGTTTCTCCAATTCAAAATCAGACAATGACTGGTCTGTCTCATTTCCTGTCATTGCATCCGTGTACAAAGCAGCAAACACCCTTTGTGTCTGGGAGAAAGGACTGCATGTTAGCTATGAGACTTACCCATGTGGTTGGAATGATGGAAGAGCACCAATAATTCAAGATGGATTGGGTAAAAATGTTGTGGGTTCATTCGTTAAGACTAGGCACATCGGAACATTTATACAGCAATACAAAGCTTGACAACACCAGAGCAGCCGAGTCAACTGCTGTGTGCTCAGTTGAACATCAAAAGTGAAACTGATTGCAGCATGACATCACTGGAGAGAAGTTTGTCATGCTATAATCCCTTAAATGCATGTTACAACATGACTATTTCTGCAAGATACGGAAATCCAAAGAGGTGCCACAGTGGCATAGTGGTTATCATTACTGCCCCACAGTGCCAGGGACCTGTGCGTGTGTTCCATTCCCGGCTTGGGTCACTGTCTGTGTGGAGTCTGCACATTCTCCCCGTGTCTGCGTGGGTTACCCCAGAGTGATACAGTTTCCTCCCACACTTCGAAAGGCTCCAAAGATGTGTGTGATAAATTGATTGGCCATGCTAAATTGACACTGAGTGTCCTGGTATGCGGATGTTGGGGGGATTAGCCAGGTCAATAAGTGGGATATTGGGGATAAGGCTCGGGTGGGATTGATGTCAGTGCAGACTTGATGGGCCGAATGGCTTCCTTCTGCTGATAGCCCCATTGAAGTGTATGAACTGAAGACAATCGGAGTACAGTGTGCAGTAATTGTACCTTTGCTTGGTCGGGATATAATTCTTCGGTTTCAATGCTGTGGTCTCACATGTGTTGGAAGGCACGATACGGTAAGCTTCAAATACACCCATGGGTCTTATATTCATCGGAGCAGTCAATGATGAGGAGGGGGGTGGAGAGAGAGGGAACACACCTCCCACTCTCTGCTCAACAAAGCCACTGGCAACCTGTCATCTTTGCTGGGCAGCCTTATTTAAACTAAGTGTGTTTCCGACTCCTTTTCTCCCAAGGGTACAAGCAATACTCATCCCCACCCTGTCAAGCTGATGTCCACTCCCAACACGCGCCTTGGTAAAATTCAGCCCACGCACTATTGAGTTTCCATGCTTCACAAAACAACTCTCTTGCACTTTATCACTGAACTTTGACCAGAATACCTTTGACCATGTGATTTCATGACATCGAGGTATTAAAAAGTCAAATTGCAAATCAGCTTTGATGATTTTATTTCCCCATCTGGACTTCTGAGAATCTGCTCGGCATCCAAAGCGTTCGATCAGAACATTGGCATTGGAAAATTCAGAAGCACCTGAAAGTATATGTACCTTTATTAATATTCAAAATATAGGTTTCTCTGTTCCCTGTCTGAATCCCTGAGACCCAATTGCCTGCTGCTGTGCTCAGTATCTCTGCCTATTAGCTCCTAGAGGAACAGCACCCACAAGTTCTTCCTCTTGCTATTTCCCACAGCTCCATCCCTCAAAACATCAAAAATGGTCCAAGTTTGTTATGGCAGTAATGAATAATTGATGGAGTCGAAAAGAACTGAACAGGAAACAATCCGCAGCCCCAACAAAGTCAATCATGATATAAAAGCACCAATCATTCAAGATGGATTGGGTAAAAATGTGGTGGGTTCATTCGTTAAGACTAGGCACATAGGAACATTTATACAGCAATACAAAGCTTGACAACACCAGAGCAGCCGAGTCAACTGCTGTGTGCTCAGTTGAACATCAAAAGTGAAACTGATTGCAGCATGACATCATTGTAGAGAAGTTTGTCATGCTATAATCACTTAAAGGCACGTTACAACATGACTATTTCTACAAGATATGGAATGCCAAGTAGGTGCCACAGTGGCACAGTGGTTATCATTACTGCCCCCACAGTGCCAGGGACCTGTGTTCAATTCCCGGGTTGGGTCACCCTCTGTGTGGTGTCTGCACGTTCTCCCTGTGTCTGCGTGGCTTTCCCCCGGGTGCTCCACTTTCTTCCCACACTTCGAAAGACTCCAATGATGCGTGTGATAGGTTGACTGGCCATGCTAAATTGACCATTAGTGCAATGGTATGCGGAGGTTGGGGGGATTAGTGGGGTCAATCAGTGGGGTGATGGAAATACGGCCTGTTTAGCATTCTTGCCAGTGCAAACTTCATGGTCCAAATGGCTTCCTTCTGCTGACAGCCCCATTGAAGTGTATGAACTGAAGTCAGTTGTTGTACACTGTGCAGTAAGTGTACCTTTGCTTGGGAGGGGTATGATTCTTCAGTTTCAATGCTGTGGTCTCGCATGCATTGTAAGACACGATACGGTAAGCCTGAGTTGCACCGATAATTCCTATATTCATCGGAGCAGTCAATGATGAGGAGGGGGGTGGAGAGTGAAGGAACAACCTCCCACTCTCTGCTCATTAAAGCCACTGGCAACCTGTCATCATTGCCGGGCAGCGTTTATTTAACTCAGTGGGTTTCGAATTACGTTTCTCCTAAGGGGGCAAGCAATATTCATCCCCACCCCGTCCAGCTGACGTTTGGGTGGAAGGTCAAAAAATAGGTGACAGAGGTGGGTTTTGATGGGCATCTTAAAGGAGAAAAGAGTGGTAGACAACCAGCAAGGTTTGGGGAGAGAATTCCAGGATGCCGGGCCTCGGCAACTGAAGACATGGCCATCAAGATTTGATCAAATAAAGTTGGGAATGTGCATGAGTCCAGAATTGGATGTGGCATCCATCTAGGAGGGTTGTGGAGCAGGAGGAGATTACAGAGATAGGGAGGGACCAGACTCTGAAGGCATTTGAAAGCAAAGGTGAGGTTTTAATATTGAGACATTACTTCAGCAGGAGCCAAAGCAGATCGGGAAGTAGATCAGCGAGCACTGGGGTGATGGTTGAACGCAACATGGTACAAGTTAGGATAGAGGCAGAAGCGATTTGGATAACACCCATTATACAGAACATATAATGAACATGGCTGACCAGGAGAGTATTTCAACAGCGAAGACTTGAGGCAGCAAAGTTATGAACGAGGGTTTCAGCAGCAGATGAAATGAGGCAGGGGTGGAGTCAGGCCAGGTGGAAAGAGGCAGTCTCAATGAGAGCGGATATGTGCTCAAACCTTCGATTAAGGATACGAGTAGTCTGCTTCAGCCTCAGCCGGCTACGAGGGAGGGGATGGAGTTAGTAGCTGGAGAACAGAGTCTTTAAACTGCCGGACTGAGGACAATGGCTGGGACCTTCCAGCCTCTCTGTGGCAGGACCCACCATGGGATGAATGTGGCAAGACTGGAAGATCCCGATGATGGGCGGGGCTGGAAAATCATGGCCAATGGCTTTGATCTTCCCAATATTTAATTGGAGGGAAATGCCATCATTTGTGCCTTACAAATTTCAATCAAAGAAATGGCCGACAACTGGCACATCATTGGTTGGTGTTAAATATCTAAATCACCGTGGGAGGACATTTTGTTTTTCGATGGTGGCGCTTACTGAACAACATTAACAGGTTGAGGTGGTCATAGTTCAGATTGAAATGTTCAAAACAATATCATGCTCCTTCAGTACTTTGCTAAAGTATCAGTCTAGATTCCTACCAGATTAGCGTAACTCTTCCCATAGGCCAGCTTCCATGTTTCCCATTGCTCATCAATGATTGGCTTCGTCGCGGCCATGGAGATAACAGTCAGGATGTGCACCACAAAGAGAAAATATGCCATGGTGAAAGGTTGAGCCCGTCAAACCTGTCGCAGGGCTGGTTTGCTTTGTGAGAAGCTGTGGGCAATAAAATCAGAAGCACATTGAGAGGTAAGTGTCCAAACTCATAGTCCTTTCCTCATTAGTAAGAGCCCCTGTTTTTTCTTATTGGTACCTTTGGGACTTCAATTCTAATAATAAAGCTAATTAAAATTCAGTCCAATCATGGTCCCCATGTGAGGGGCAAACCAGATCCAAGCTGACAAGACAAGACATTGCATCCCATCTTGGGCTCCACCAAACAAGATCCAAGCTGACAGGATGAGGCATTGTACCCCCTCTTGGGCTTGATCTGACGCTTCATCTGAGCCAAAAGGCAAGATGGCTTTGTGAAATTGCATCAGGTAAAGACTCGGTTTAACCTCATTGGCTACCCTGATCGCTTACTCCATCGAGCTTCGGCAAACCACTGCCACAGTTGTCAGCACACCCCCAGCAATGGGCTAGCCACGTCCCCTGCCTGATCAGAGTCCCTCTTAACAATCTATATTCTTGATATGATCTTGTCATTGTTATCTCTGGAATTCAACTCTTTTACCAGCACATGACTGCAACCAACCTCAAGGCTTTATGTATTTGAGACAGTTTCCCACAGGGGAAGGTCCCAATCCCTACAAGGAGGAGCTGAATACCTATGCATTGCATCTCTCCTTAACTACGGGGAGAACGGCAGGTGAATTAGATAGCCCCAACTGTCGACATTTTCTGAAGGGAATCACAGAAGGTAGAGGAGCTGAGGACATCCCCTTCAGCCAGCGGGTGGTGAATCTATGGAATTCATTGCCACAGAAAGCTGTGGAGGCCAGGTCATTGAGTATATTTAAGAGACGGCTAGGTTCTTGATTGGTCAAGGGATCAAAGGTTGTGGGGAAAAGGTGGGAGAATGGTGTTGAGAAACATATCAGCCATGATTGAATGGCGGAGCAGGCTTGACGGGCTAAATGATCTAATTCTGCTCCTACACCTTATGGTCTTATTTAGCTTTTAATTGCTTCAATCAACAACTGTCAAGAAAAAGCCCCAATTCATTCAGATGAAGAGCGAATTAGCCTGTGAAATTTACAATGCTTCTTCCCATTATGCACATGAAAATGATCAAGTCCCACATTCCCAAACATGTCCTCACCTTGGATCACAGTTACAGGGAGTGTAAAGTTCCCAGGCTGGTGCAGAATCTGAAGATAGACTTGGGGTGGAGCGGAACTGCCTTTAGCTTCAGATTTGACTTACTCAAAGTTCCCAGTCAGGAAATACATTGATCCCAAAAACCCACGATTACCACTACATTTGCCATGACAATAAAGTTTTAAAGTTTATTTATTTACCAGTGTCACAAGTGGGCTTACATTTACACTGCAATGGAGTTACTGCCAATCAATCACATTCGTTAGAATAAAAGTTAGATTTTACTCACCTCTCAAGGATACCTCCGGTTCTTAAACGACACAAACAATCTGAGACCAGGTTGTGTTGTACTGGAGTTTGATTTGAGGTTTATATACCCTCAGAAGAAGCAAGATGAACTCATTGCCTCACAAATTCCATCAATTAGTGCACGGGGCCTGAAGCATTCTCTTTGTTCAGTGTGATTGAAAATAATTTGCCACCTGCATGCTCCAACCACCAATCATCCAAACTACTCACAAATACTTCACGTGATCTTAATAACATGGTCTCAAAAGATAATTAGATGATGGTAAATCTTATTTTCATGATGCATGTTGCTGGTTCCTTGGTGAGAACCCCAATTTGCTATTGAGGATTCTTGCCTTTGCGTTTCTTCATGGTGCCTACATGCTTCAGGAATGCATCCTTGGCAATTATCCAATGTCCTCTCCCTTTGACAGTGAGATTTTCCAGCTGACTCGTGCGTACAGATTCTATGATCACTGGAGGGCTGATAATGCAATCACAGGCATTCGGGGCATCTCTAGCAGCATGGTGGTACAGTGGTTAGCACTGCTGGCTCGCAGCGCCAGGGACACGGGTTCGATTCCCGACTTGGGTCACTGTCTGTGCGGAGTCTGCATGTTCTCTCCGTGTCTGCATGGGCTTCCTCCGGGTACTCCGGTTTCCTTCCACAGTATGAAAGACCTGCTGGTGAGGTACATCAGTCATGCTAAATTCTCCCTCTGTGTACCCGAACACGTGCCGGAGTATGGTGACCAGGGGATTTTCACAGTAACTTCAATGTAAGCCTACTTGTGACAGTAATAAATAAACTTAATCTCTGCACCAGGGCTGCAATATCAGCTGTGTGTGTGCGTGTATGTGTGGGCGTCAGTTCATTTCTAGTGATCGGCATCTTCTTTTAAAACTTCTTTCTCATTTTGCAAAATAAAACCTGCACCAAAGCCTTTTGCAATGTCATGAGAACAAGGACAATTCTCAGCTCAGATCTGTGTACATTCCAGGGACTCTCCGAGGTCTGAAATTGTCTGTGCATTGGTATCTGGAGACAGGACAATCTGCAGTCAGGACAAATTGGAGTGCTGCACTCTTCGAGCTGCTGCCTATCTGTTGAATTGTTAAACTGAGATCCCTTCTGTCATTGCAAATGAAGATTTAAAAAGTCCATGGGTCTATCTTGTAAACACAGTAAGAAGTCTCACAACACCAGGTTAAAGTCCAACAGGTTTATTTGGTAACACAAGCCACAAACCTTCAGAGCACTGCCCCTTCATCAGGTGAGTGGGGGTTGCATTCACAAACAGGACATATAGAGACACAAACTCAATTTACAAGATAATGGTTGGAAGGCCAGTCTTTACAGGTCGTCAAGTCTTAAAGGTACAGACAATGTGAGTGGAGAGAGGGTTAACCCTCTCTCCACTCACATTGTCTGTACCTTTAAGAACCTTCTTCACTGTCCACTATGCCACCAATCTTGGTGTCATCTGCAAACTTACAAACCAGGGCTACTAAATTCTCATCCAAATCATTAATATAAATGACAAATAACAGCGGAACCAGCACCAATCCCTGAGGCACACTGCAGGTCACAGGCCACCAGTTTGAAAAACAACCCTCTGCAACCCTCCTCCGTCTTCTGTCATCAAGCCAATTTTGTATCCATTTGGCTACCTCACCCTGGATCCCAAGAGATTTAACCTCATGCAACAACCTACCATGTGGTACCTTGTCAAAGGCCTTGCTAAAGTCCATGTAGACAACATCAACTGCACTGCCCTCATCTCCCTTCTTGGTTACGCCTTCAAAAAACGCAATCAAATTTGTGAGACATGATTTTCCACTCACAAACCCATGCTGACTGGCCCTAATGATCCTGTCTCTCAGAATACCTCGATCACTCGCATTGTTCCTGAGCTCAATTAGATCCTTATTCTTTCTTCCTCTCTCTTGTACATTGTGCACACAGTCAGAAAGAATTCAATTGATTCAAGTCAAATTCTAAATGTCGAGGGAGCTGTTCCTGTATCATTCAATCTGATTGTCGATGAATGTGCGGCGAAGCGAAAAAGTGAAGTGGGGCAAGAGTCATTGCACTGACCCCCCTGCCATCCGGTGCCAGTTCTATCACCCGCCCCCAGTTACATCAATTGGCATTGAGTCTATGCCAGTAATTTCCTCACTTTTCGGATGGTGTTGACTTCACGTGATGAAATAGGCACACAGAAGAATCAGTCTTGTAGACAATGGTACAGAAATTCCATCGGTATAGATAAGACCAGGAGTTCAACTTGGACAGAGCTTTTTTCTCTGAGGCTGTTAGTTGGATGATAAGCTATTCAACCCTACAAGATGATATTCACTGTTCAACAAGCCAGAGGCCTGCATCATGTGACTTTATCTCTCCATTATATATTCAACAAAGGATGTTTATCAAACGTTTGGGAATTGGCTTTGTGTTCCAGGCTGATAATGTCTTGGCCATTTTGGGTTCAAAGGAATGTTTGAGAGGCCATTGTCTTCGAAGACATTCCAAAACTGCATGCAGTATTCCTGATGTGGTCTCACCAAGCCCCATACAACTGGAACAAGATTTCTTCATTCTTGTCCTTTTTGCTCTTGCAATAAAGCCCAACATGCCAGTTCCCATCCTCATTGCTTGCTGCACCCATATACTAACTTTCTGTGTTCCTTGTACAAGCACACCCAAATCTCTTTGAACATTTTGATTGACTTTGATTCGATTTATTATTGTCACATGTATTAGTATACAGTGAAAAGTTTTGTTTCTTATGCGCTGTACAGACAAAGCATACCGTAAATAGGGAAGGAAAGGAGACAGGGCAGAATGTAGTGTTCCAGTCATAGCTAGGGTGGAGAGAAAGATCTGCTTTATATGAGGTAGGTCCATTCATTTATATTGGCTGCTTTTCCGAGGCAGCGGGAAGTATAGAAAGTGTCAATGGATGGGAGGTTGATTTGAGTGATGGACTGGGCTTCATTCATGATCCTTTCTTAATTTCTTGCAGTCTTGAACAGAGCGGTCATACCAAACTGTGATACAGCTGGAAGGAAATCTTTCTATGGTGCATCTCGAGTTGGTGAGAGTTGTAGTGTTCATGCCAAATTTCCTTCGTCTCCTGAGAAAGTAGAGGCATTGGTGGGCTTTCTTAACTATAGTGTCAGCATGGAGGGATCATAACAGGTTGTTGGTGATCTGGACACCTAAAAACCTGAAGCTCTCAACCATTGCTACTTCATCCCCATTGATGAAGACAGGGGCCTGTCAAAAAATCATAGAATCATAGATACCCTCCAGTGCAGAAAGAGGCCATTTGGCCCATCGAGTCTGCACAATCCCACCCAGGCCCTACCTCCATATTTCTACATATTTACCCGCTAACCCCTCTAACCTAAGCATCTCAGGACTCTAAGGGGCAATTTTTAGCCTGGCCAATCAACCTAACCCGCCCATCTTTGGACTGTGGGAGGAAACCAGAGCACCTGGAGGAAACCCACGCAGACACGAAGAGAATGTGCAAACTCCACACAGACAGTGACCCAAGCCAGGAATCGAACCCAGATCCCTGGAGCTGTGAAGCAGCAGTGCTAACCACTGTGCTACTGCACGGTGCATCTTGAAATCAATGACTATCTCCTTTGCTTTGCTGACATTGAGGGAGAGATTATTATCATCGCACCAGTTCACCAGATTCTCTATCTCACTTACTATCAACACTGACAAGTTTCTCATCAATTGAAAAATACTTTGTTTTTTTATTCCTACAACCAAAGTGAACAAATTCACACTTGCCTACATTATAATCCCTTAACCGTCTTGTTGCCCACTCACCTGACCTGTCTATATCTCTTTGCATCCTCCCTGTGTCTTCCCCGCAGCTTTCCTTCCCACCCAGCTTTGTGTCATCCGCAAACTTAGATACATTACTATCTGTAACATGAACTCAGTCATGAATATAGATTGTAAATAGCGGAGGCCCAGCACTGATCCATGCAGCACTCCACCATTCAATGCTTGCCAACCAGCCCTGTTCATGTCCACTCTCTGTTTTCTATCCATTAATTAGTCCTCTTGATCTTACCTCCCAATCTTTATTCACCTCCCTCACTGTTTCTGAAACCCTCCTCAAACGTATCCTTTCAGATCGTGCCTTGAGTTACCATCCTGTAATAAGTCCTCAAAGGCAGAAATCCCTTCACCAAAATTCCTTTATTTACAAGTCTGACAGCAGCATACAGAGTGTTTTCAGTTAGCAGTCTACACTAGGAGTCCCAGAGGAACTGCCACTCCTGGTTAAGTACAAAGCAAGAGGCTCCCTGATTTGCCCATCAATTTGGCCCTGAATCAGGTCGTTCATATTCTAAGAGGCCAACCTCAATTGTCTGATTAAAGTCATTACACATCCTTAAGATTCCCCTGCTGCAACTCAGTGTCCCTTTCCCAGCTCGAACAAAGGTTCATTCAGACTCAAAACGTTAGCTCTATTCTCTCTCCACAGACGCTGTCAGACCTGCAAAGATTGACCAGCATTTTCTGGAATGCCCCATGGTTCGAGTTGCCCTGCTTGGCTGCCGATAGAATTACACTTTTGCTCCATGATGAATGATATGTGTGCAACATTAGATTGAGTACTCACCTAATGAAGGAGCAGCACACCGAAAGCTCGTGATTCCAAATAAACCTTTTGGACTTTAACCTGGTGTTGTGAGTCTTCTTACTGTGCCCACCCCAATCCAACACCAGCCTCTCCACATCACATTAGATTGAGACCATGGAATGCCATCGAGCACATCACAGAGCAGCTTGCACTCTGGGATTAGAGCAACTCTTGGTCAAGAGCTTCAAGTTTTTAGTGTCCAGATCACCAACAATCTGTCCTGGTCCTCCCATGTCGACACTTTAGTTAAGAAATCCCACCAACGCCTCGACTTTCTCACAAGACTAAGGAAATTTGGCATGTCAGCTACGACTATCACCAACTTTTACAGGTGCACAATAGAAAGCATTCATTCTGGTTGTATCACAGTTTGGTATGGCTCCTGCTCTTCCCGAGACTGCAAGGAGCTACAAGGAGCATCGTGAATGTAGCCCAATCCATCACGAAAACCAGCCTCCCATCCATTGATTCTGTCTACGCTTCCTTTTGCCTCAGCAAAGCAGCCAGCATAGCCAAGGACCCCACACACCCCGGACATTCTCTCTTCCACCTTCTTGGTTCAGGGAAAAAGTTACAAAAGTCTGAGGTCACGTACCAACCAACTCAAGAACAGCTTCTTCCCTGCTGCTGTCAGACTTTTGAATGGACTTACCTTGCATTAAGTTGCTCTTTCTCCACACCCTAGGTATGACTGTAACACTACATTCTGCTCTCACTCGTTTCCTTCTCTATGAACGGTATGTTTTGCCTGTATAGTGCACAAAAAACAATACTTTTCACTGTGTGTTAATACATGTGACAATAATAAATCAAATCAAATCAAGTGCCCAAGGAAAGAGGGGCCAACCGATCAGACAATGTAGTTGCCAAGAGCTCCCAGCCCAAAGGAAGAGTGAGGAGTAAAATTCAAGGTGATAACTTTGGCACCTTGGTTAAGCCAACCATCAACATATGGACCCAAGGAAAGAGTCAGCTGTCAATCCTCATCTCCATCACTGTCTGGAAAAGAGTATCAGGATCACTGGGGGATACGGAGTAGTCTTCATTTCTAACTATCCAGAGGCTTAGTGAGAAACTCCAGGCTGAAATCTGAGCTCATGCGAGAGAAACTATTAGTGCCAGTTCATTCAGAGGCTGTTAAACTGTGATTTTGATCTGATGAAGGTGATGATGACAATGGATTCACCTGTCACTCCAACGAGTGTGTGCTCAGTAAGGAGACCTATTGATCACTGATGAGGTTGGTGTCATCTCATATTTGATATTAAACCATATCTTGATTGACAGATCTGATGGCTAGTGTTCCAGATGAAGCCACGATTGGAGGGGTAGGTGAAGGCACTGGCTTTGCATTCTGCTCACTTGTCCTGCAGGGACCTAACTCTGCTCTCCACAAATGTTGAGATTGCTTGATGACAGAGACTCCTCCAGTTGGGTCTGTCACTGGTTAATTTGCAATAGGAGCAGGGTTACATAGAAACAGAGATAGAAAATTGCTGAATCTTGCCATGAGAACCGTCATATATTTCATTTCAAATCAACCACTTTGCTGCTTTCTCGTTGCCTCAAACGAGTGCCTTTCATTCCACCATCAGAAAAGAGAGGACAGCTCAAATTTCACCCAAGTGCAAGATCATCGTATTCAATACAGCTTCATCCTTTGGCCATCACACTGAGAGTATCATGAGTTCATCAAACTGCTCCTCAGCAGTGGCAGCACGGAGAGGCATAGATCACGTTTAAAATAGTTACTGTTCAGCCAGTAGGGGAAGTTTTAAAGAGAAATTCCAACCAGCATTCCAACCATTATCTTGCAATTGAGTCTGTGTCTATATAAGCCCTGTTTGTGAACCCAACTCTCCATTCACCTGAGGAAGGAGCAGCGCTCCGAAAGCTCATGATTCCAAATAAACCTGTTGGACTTTAACCTGGTGTTGTGAGCCTTCTCACTGTGTCCACCCCAGTCCAACGTCCACATCTCCACATCATGTAAACCAGAATAGGGCTATCGATGGAGCACATTTGCTGCAACACAAATGGGTAAGAACAGGTGATGTCCATCATAGGATAGACTCCCTCCTGTGTGTTGAAGCAGTGGACTTGATATATTAATGGTCAAACATGTTGCTATAGATCGGGAGACATATGGAGGCCAGACCGGGTAAGGACAGCAGATTTCCTTCCCTAAAGGACATCAGTAAGGTCAACTCCCAGAGATGCTCAAGACATTTAGCATCTTGACTTGGAGAAGTACCAGTCAGAAAGGCCAGCAAGCATTGATCCGATGAGGATGGTGTTGATGGATTCTCCTGTCATGGCAATGGTCATCATTCGACCTTTACTGAATTCAAACCATTTATTGAATTCAAATGTTACCATCTGCCATAGAGGAATTCAAACCTGAGTCCCCAGAGCTGGTTCTCCAGATGACTAACCCAGTGATTATCCCACTCTACCACCAACCCCCCACTTCAATTTCAATTGTCCACTTGCTCCTCACTCCAATGTGTTCTTCCATCGGCTCAGTACCTCCAGCACACATCTGCTATTCACTTTGTCTTTTTAAAATTCCTCTCACTTGTGTCTCGAAATCTTTGTTTGTGCTCTGTTCGAAAATCATCCCATTCTGTTCCTGTGAGTCATTTAAATGCAGCATCTGCTTTGGATCTCCAAGAATCTCTACGATTCCAAGGATTCCTAGGTGACCATGTATTTATAGATCTCCACCCCCACTCCCCGTCCCCCACCACCCTGCCCGACTATGCCAAACTCTGTCTCTCTCCTGCACATCTTAGAATCCCGTCAGCATAGAAAACTCGAAACGAGAAGCAGGAATAGGCCATTCGGCCCGTCGAGCCTGCTCGACAATTAATTATGATCATGGTTGATTATCCAATTCAATATCCT
Source organism: Mustelus asterias (assembly GCF_964213995.1). NCBI lineage: Eukaryota > Metazoa > Chordata > Chondrichthyes > Carcharhiniformes > Triakidae > Mustelus > Mustelus asterias. The sequence goes on along the minus strand of NC_135826.1, from coordinate 10,380,185 downwards.
CATTTCCCTCCTCCCCACTCCCCCATATCCCTTGATGCCTTTCGCCCCATGATCGACATCTAATTTCTTCTTGAAATCAGACAATGTTTTGGCCTCAGCTACTTTCTGTGGAGTGAATTCCACACATTCACTCCTCTCTGGGTGAAGACATTTCTCCTCATCTCTGTCCTAAAATGTTTACCCCTTATCCTCAAACTATGGACCATAGTTCTGGACTCCCCCCACCATCGGCAACATTCTTTCTGAATCTAAACCACCATCTCGGGCATCAATCCCACCAGAGGCGAGATGTCATGACACAGCTGACTTTGTCTTTCTGGTTATATTGGAGAATCTGGACCTTGTTTAACAGTGCTCCAAACTCTAAAACAGAAAAGGTTGGAAGTGTGCAGTAGGCCCAACAGCCTGAGGAAGAAGCAACAGGTTCATTCTTCTTGTTGAGACACTTACCTCTAATCTTCTTATCATACCAGCTCACATACACGTCAACAGTTGACAGAAGACAAGATTGATGCCCGAGGTTAAAGTTTCCATAACTAACCAAATTCACATGCCTAGTTGCACTGTTTATCCATTAATAGGAGACCAGAGGCTTCCAGGCAGGAACAACAATAACAATGATGCGTCTTTCATGAATTTTAGCTTGGCAATTGATAGGATAGCTCTTGGCTCAATAATTTAATGCATGCCGCTTCGACCAAGGGCATAGGATTATCTCAAACCTTTTACACCAAGCCTGAGGTTTAATTGGATTATTCCGTCCTTATCACCAGGAAAATGCCTGCAATTAAATACTTCTGCCCAAAGAGTTAATCCTTCAATTTGTTTTCAGTTTAGGTGGATAAATTCTCAAATCCACACTTCCTTCGTTTTCATCCTGTTTCCTGAACAGGTCGTGAACAGATTCATTTTCACAATTTTATTTCATTGTTCTTTACTTAGATTGATTCACCAATCTATCAGCCTTGTATCTACTTGTAGCTTTGGTCTTTAAGTTAATAGAATGTGAATAAACGACAGAGCTGTGGGTAATAATACCTCATGAGTTTCTTCCCGACCGAAATATAAAGAATGTAATAACGAAGGCAATTCATTGATGACAAATCAATTATCACAAGGCATGATATTGTGTAACAGAACTCAATGAGCAGGCCCTTCTCACTCGTGGGAAGTGATGATGCCCTGTGGCACATTCCCTGGCGATGAGGCGGGTGAGACATGCAAAACATCATAGACCTCAGCGGGACTGGAAGATCCCACTGGCGGCCAATGATAAGCCACACCCGCTGTTGGAGAATATGCCACAGGGTGGCTGGAAAATCTCAACCATTATCATAGAATCATAGAATCCCTGCAGTGCAGAAGGAGGCCATTCAGCCTACTGAGCCAGCACCAACAACATTTCCACGTAGGCCCTATCTGTATAATCGCACCTATTTACCCAGCTAATCTCCCTGGGGCAATCTATCATGGCCAATCAACCTAACCCGCACATCTTTGGAGTGTGAGAGGAAACCGGAGCACCCGGAGGAAACCCATGTAGACATGGGAAGAATGTGTAGACTGCACTGACAGTCACCCAAGGCCGGAATTGAACCCGCGTTCCTTGCACTGCACGGCAGCAGTGCTAACCACTGTGCCACCATGTTATGATGACCACAAAGGCCATGGGGGTTCATCAATAGATCTCCCTGTGGGCTTTGTGGAGTATTAGCTGCTTTACGGAGCAAGTGGAGGCTTGCCCAATGAGATGCAGCCAGCAGGGGTTCTTAAACCTACTACTCTCCCCAGACTGTTGTTGTAATTCCTGAGGTGAAGACTACCTGACTGTAAGCCGCAGAGGCAGCCCATTCTTTTAGTGCACAATATAAGGTGTTCGTGACAGGAAACAGTTGGCTGAATTACTACATCGGCCAACATTAATAAAATGTCAATATAAATTTGCAATGGAGAATGAAACTCCAGGTTGCAAAACTAACTCAGGTGCCCAGGAACCGTAGGTAGTTTATCAGCTGGGGTTAACCCAGATTTCACTGTGTCGTCACTAAATACCATTGCACAGATTACTTTCTATAAGGATGCCATTGACCCATTGGAAAGACGCAGCATGGGTTCATGAAGGGCAGGTCATGTTTGACTAATTTGGTGGAATTCTTTGAGAACATTACATGTGCAGTGGACAATGGGGAACCTGTGGATGTGGTGTATCTGGATTTCCAGAAGGCATTTGACAAGATGCTGCACCAAAGACTGCTACATAAGATAAAGGTGCACAGTGTTACAGATAATGTATTAGCATGGATAGAGGATTGGTTAACTAACAGACAGCAAAGAGTGGGGGAAATGGGTGTTTTTCTGGTTGGCGATCAGTGACTGGTTGGCGATCAGTGACTCGTGGTGTGCCTCAGGGATCAGTGTTGGGACCGCAATTGTTTACGATTTACATCGATGATTTGGAGTTGGGGACCAAGTGTAGTGTGTCAAAATTCGCAGATGACACGAAGATGGGTGGAAGAGCAAAGTGTGCAGAGGACGCTGAAAGTCTGCAAAGGAATATAGCTAATCTAACTGAGTGGGTGAGGGGTCTGGCAGATGGAGTACAATGTTGGTAAATGTGAGGTCATCCATTTTGATAGGAATAACAGCAAAATGAACTATTATTGAAATGGTAGAAAATTGCAACATGCTGCTGTGCAGAGGGACCTGGGTGTCCTTGTGCAGGAAACTCAAGGAGTTGGTTTGCAGGTGCAGCAGGTCATTAAGAAGGCAAATTGAATTTTGTCTTTCATTGCTCGAGGGAAGGAGTTTAAAAACAGTGAGATTATGTTGCAGCTGTATAAGGTGCTAGTGAGGCCACACCTGGTGTACTGTGTACAGTTTTGGTCTCCTTACTTGAGAAAGGATATATTGGCACTGGAGGGGGTGCAGAGGAGATTCACTAGGTTGATTCCGGAGTTGAGAGGGTTGGCTTATGAGGAGAGACTGAGTAGACTGGGGTTATACTCATTGGAATTCAGAAAAATGAGGGGAGATCTTGTAGAAACATATAAGATTATGAAGGAAATAGATTAGAAGCAGGGAAGTTGTTCCCACTGCCGGGTGAAACTAGAACTAGGGGGCATAGCTTCAAAATAAGGGGAAGCAGATTTATGATTGAGTTGAGGAGGAATTTCTTCAAACAAAGGGTTGTGAATCGGTGGCATTCCCTGCCTAGTGAAGCAGTTGAATCTCCCTCATTAAATGTTTTTACGGCAAGGATAGATAAATTTTTGAACAGTAAAGGAATTAAGGGTTATGGTGAGCGGGCGGGTAAGTGGAGCTGAGTCCACAAAAAGATCCGCCATGATCTTATTGAATGGTAGAGCAGGCTCCTAGTTCTTATGTTCTTATGTTCTTACTCAGCAGGTCAGGAAAGCTGAATATAGTTGCACGTTCATTTACACCCTGCTATGTGCAGACCACCCCAACCCCTTCACCCCACCTTGCGATGCTGTTCCATCACACCACTCTTCACACCCACCTCCTGTGTGTGTGCATCCATCCTCATTCCAAACATTTCCTCACATCCCCAGCTATCCATCCACCACACAGCAGCACAGTGGTTAGCACTGCTGTTTCACAGGTCCAGGGACCTGGGTTCGATTCCCGGCTTGGGCCACTGTCTGTGTGGAGTTTGCACTTTCTCCTCGTGTCTGCGTGGCTTTCCTCCAGGTGCTCCGGTTTCCTCCCACAGTCCAAAGATGTGCGGGTTGGGTTGATTGGCCAGGTTAAAAATTGTCCCTTAGAGTCCTGAGATGCGTAGATTAGAGGGATTAGCGGGTAAATATGTGGATATGTGGGGGTAGGGCCTCGGTGGGATCGTGGTCGGTGCAGACTCGATGGGCCGAATTGCCTCCTTCTGCACTGTCGGGTTTCTATGACAATTCTAAGACTCCCACTTAACCTCACTCTTATCCAACTGGCTTCGCATTCCTGATCATCACCCTCACCACACCCACTGGATGAACACATGCCAAGACGCTCAGAGGGCTGGTATTTCCTCGTTGCAGAGATGCAGAGGATTGGGAAGATGGAGAGCCAGAGCTGGTTCTCCACAGATTTCCTGGGCATTAACTGCAGAGGAGGAAGAACTGGAGATCAGCGGCATTTCAGCATTTTTGACCATTAGGGAGGAGAGACTGGGGCCTTGCAGCGACCTGGTGACAGAGTTAAATATCAATGACTCTCATTGGGGTTTCAACAGAGAGTGAAATATTATCATCTCTGAAGTGGGAAAAATATACAGAAGAGTACACTTTAGAAATGACTGCCTGGCACATAAAGAGTTAAGACCACAAACAGGCACTGACTCTTAGCCCAGACAATTACTTAGCATTAAAGACACTCAGACAACTACTTGTAAATTAAAATATGCAGGAATTAGATACCGCAGGTAGCCAATGGAAATTGGGACAAAAGGGTCTGGTAAAGAGATTAGCTACAGGTGGGATTGGGAATACAAAATGCAGGAAAACCAATTACTGTAAACTACTGTATGAACAGACCGAAACTAAAGTCATTGATAGTCACTGACGTAGGATATGTAGTAAGAAGTCTCACAACACCAGGTTAAAGTCCAACAGGTTTATTTGGTAGCAAATACCATAAGCTTTCGGAGCACTGCTCCTTCGTCAGATGGAGTGGAAATGTGCTCTCAAACAGTGCAAACAGACAAAATCAAGTTGCAGAATACTGATTAGAATGCGAATCCGACAGCCAGCCAGGTCTTAAAGGTACAGACAATGTAGGAAATGTATCCATTCATAGAACAATGCGATGTTAACATGCTTATGTCTGGATCTGTCTGTATTTGTCTATAACGATGTGGTTAACGATCGATCACCTACTTGATTACAACAATGTGATAATGCCTAAATGTCCGGTCCATCTATTGTGTAAAGGGTATAAAGATGAACTGCTCCTATTGTCTCATTGAGAGAAGGTTTTGCTGCTTGTTAGTGTCTTTTCTCCACGAAGCTTCGCTAAAATAAAACAGGATATTTGAAACCTTCAAGCCTGACCTCATGGTACATTTCCCACAACAATCTCCATAACGCTACGTGCAGCATGCTTACCTGGCCAGTAAAATGATTATCTTTTCTCTCTGTCAAAGCCTTCACGTGTACAGCACTAATCAGTGGACCTCCCATTCAATAACTTTTCAAAAGATTGAATTCTTCCTTATCATACAGTCAATGTCAGGTTCAACTGGCATCATTGAATCATAGAATCCCCACAGTGCAGAAGAAGGCCATTCAGCCCTTCGAGTCTGCACCGACTAGAATCCCACCCTGACCCTATTCCCGTAGCCCCATTATTTACCCTGCTAATCCCCCTGAACTAGCGTCAATTCAGCATAGCCAATCAACCTAACCCGCACATCTTTGGACTGTGGGAGGAAATCGGAACACCCGGAGGAAACCCACGCAGACACGGAGAGAACGTGCAGACTCCGCACAGACAGTGACCCGAGGCCAGAACTGAACGCAGGTCCCTGGCTCTGTGAGGCAGCAGTGCTAACCACTCTGCCGCCATACCTCCTGAGTGGCTTTGCAATTGCTGAATCATTGGATACTCTTTTTTTCCAGAAACCCTCCTGAGGATGAGGTGACCGACAATCTTTTCTGACTCTGCCTGCCCCACTTCTGTCAACTGGACTCTTACTTTCCTCTGAAACGCTCATCTCTCCAAGATCTGAGGAAATTCCTCCACACTCACCTGTGTAGTACTCCTAAGATTAAATGAGTTTGTGAGCAAAAGAGGCAGCACTCCCATTAGAAATTACAAAAAGAAGGTAAGACTTAAGTACTTTATTGAATAAGAGAATTTTTAAATTATAATAAATGTACACATAAAAAAAATACTTTTATACATTTGTTTTGTATGTTTGTGCCTCTGTCGAGTTATCTCAGGAGTCAAGCCTGTGACAACAGCAGGAGAGCAGGGAAGCCGATGAGGGCTGAAGAATTGGGGATTGTGAGGGGAGAGCGTGCCGAGGGCAGGGGAAAGAAAGGAGGCATGGTGGTGAAAAGGGGTAAAGGACAAATAGAAAAAAAGGTGGATGGGAAAGAGCAAATAGACTGATGGGCTCAGGATTGGAGAAGGGGACAAAGCATGTATGTGGAAACAAATGGAGATGGAGATATCCACTTCATCTGATGAAGGAGCAGCGTTCCGAAAGCTAATGGCATTTGCGAACAAATAAACCTGTTGGTCTTTAACCTGGTTAAAACTCTTACTGTGGAAACAAAGCCATAGAGATTTATTCTGATATAGCAAGTGGGCATCACTGCCTGAGCCAGCATTTATTGCCCATCCCTAATTGCACTTGGACAGAGTGGCTGGTGAGGCTGTTTCAGAGGGCATTTAAAAGTCCACCTGTGAGTCACATGTGGGCCAGACCAGTTAAGAATTACACATTTACTTCCCTAAGAGACATCAGTGAATCATAAGACCATAAGACCAGAGGAAATAGAAGCAGAATTAGGCCACTCGGCCCATCGAGTCTGCTCCCCCATTCAATCATGACTGATTTTTTTCTCATCCCCATTCTCCTGCCTTTTCTCCATAATCCCTGATCCCCTCATTAATCAAGAACCTATCTGTCTCTCTCTCAAAGACACTCAATGACCTGGCCTCCACAGCCTTCTGCAGCATAGAGTTCCACAGATTCACCACTCTCTGGCTGAAGAATTTCCTCCTCATCTCTGTTTTAAGGAATCGTCCCTTTTGCCTGAGGTTGTGCCCTCTGCTTCCAGTTTTTCTACTGTTGAAAACACCCTCTCCATGTCCACTCTCTCCAGGCCTCGCAGTATCCTGTAAGTTTCAATAAGATCCCCCCTCATCCTTCTAAACTCCAATGAGTACAGACCCAGAGTCCTCAACTGTTCCCCATATGACAAGCTCTTCATTCCACGGATCATTCTTGTGAACCTCCTCTGGACCCCTTCCAAGGCCAGCACATCCTTCCATAGATATGGGGCCTAAAACTGCTCACAATACTCCAAACAGGATCTGACCAGAGCCCTACACAGCCTCAGAAGTACATCCCTACTCTTGTATTCTCGCCCTCTCGACATGAATGCCAACATTGCATTTGCCTTCCTAATTGCCGACTAAACCTGCACGTTAACCTTCAGAGAATCTTGAACAATGACTCCCAAGTCCCTTTGTGTTTCTGATTTCCTAAGCATTTTCCCATTTAGAAAATAGTCTATGCCCCATTCCTCCTTCCAAAGTGCATAACCTCACACTTTTCCACATTGTATTCCATCTGCCACTTCTTTGCCCACTCTCCTAACCTGTCCAACTCCTTCTGCAGCCCCCCTGCTTCCTCAATAATACCTGTCCCTCTACACACCTTTGTATCATTTAGCAAAAGTGCCGTCAGTTCCTTCCTAAAATCATTCATGTATATTGTGAAAAGCTCCCAGCACTCACCCCTGAGGCACACCGCTAGTCTCCAGGTGCCATCTTGAGAAACATTCCTTTATCCCCACTCTCTGCCTTCTGCCAATCAGCCAATCCTCTATCCATGCCAGGATCGTACCCTTAACACCATGAGCACTTCACTTATTTAGCAGTCTCCTATGTGGCGCCTTGTCAAAGGCCTTCGGGAAATCTAAATAAATCACATCCACTGGTTCTCCTTTATCTAACTTCTTTGTTACCTCCTCAAAGAAATCTAATAGATTTGTCAGACATGGCCTCCCCTTGACAAAGCCAAGCTGACTCAGCCCTACTTTATCATGCACTTCCAAGTATTCTGTGATCTCATCTTTAATGATGGACTCAAAAATCTTGCCAATGATCAAAGTCAGGCTAACCGGCCTATAATTTCCCATCTGCTGCCTCCCTCCCTTCTTAAACAGCGGTGTTACATTCGCTACATTCCAGTCCTCTGGGACCCTCCCTGCCTCCAGTGATTCCTGAAAGATCACCACCAATGTCGCCACAATTCCCTCAGCTATCTCTTTTAGAACCCTGGGGTGTAGTCCATCCAGTCCAGGTGATTTATCCACCTTCAGATCATTCAGTTTCACAGAACCTTCCCCTTAGTGATGGCCTCTAAACTCACCTGTGCTCCTGACTCACCTGGAGCTCTGGCATCCCACTGGTGTCTTCCACCCTGAAGATTGATGCAAAGTAACTATTCAGTTCCTCTGCCATTGCTTTGTTTCCTATTATTACTTCTTCAGCCTCATTTTCCAGTGATCCAATGGCTATTTTTGCCTCTCTCTTACCTTTTATATATTGAAAAAAACTCTTCCTGTCTCCTTTTTTATTACTGGCTAACTTACATTCATATTTCACCTTCTCCCCCCTTATTGCTTTCCTCTGCTTGCTTTTAAATGCTTCCCAATCCTCTGGCTTCCCACTAATCTTCGCCACTTTGTGTGCTTTTTCTTTTGCTTTTATGTTGTCCTTGACTTCCCTCGTCAGCCATGGATGCTTCGTCCTCCCCTTAGCATGTTCCCTCCTCCTTGGGATGAATTTCTGTTGTGCCTCCCGAATAAATCTCAAACACTCCTGCCATTGCTGTTCCACTGTCTTCCCTGCTCGGCTCCCTTTCCAATCAACTCTGGACAGCTCCTCCCTCTTGGACTTTGCCGTTTCCTTTATTTAATTGTAATACCGTTACATCTGACTCCAGCTTCTCCCTCTCAAACTGCAGTGTAAATTCTATCATATTGTGGTCACTGCTCCCTCAGGGTTCCTTCACCTTAAGTTCCCAAATCAAGTCTGCCTCATTACACATCACCAAATTCAGAATTGCCTGTTCCCTTGTAGGTTCTGTCACAAGCTGCTCCAAGAAGTCATCTCTCAGACATTCCACAACTTCCTTTTCTTGGGATCCACTACCTACCTGATTTTCCCAGTCCACCTGCATATTGAAGTCCCCCATGATTATTGTAATGATGCCTTTCTTAGATGCCTTTTCTATCTCCTGATTTATTTTCTGCCCCACATCCTGAATACTACTGTGGGGCCTGTACATAACTCCCATCAGTGTGGGGTTTTACTTTATGACAAACAACAATAGTTTCATGGTCATGGTTAGACTTTTACTTCATTCAGATTTCACCATCTGCTGCTGCAGGTTTCAAACACGCTTTCCCAGAGCATCACATTGGGTTTTTGGATTACTAATCCAGTGACCACATCACCACAGTTACATGCTCGTTTGAGATAGCTGTGCTTTGAAATATACGGGGAGTAAAGGCGTGATAACACAGGGGGCACGACAAGGTTTTGATATTGATAAATTTCATGTTGCTGGCATGAAATCAGTGCCACATTGATGCCCAAGTAACAAGGCAGATGAGTGAGACCCAAGGCTGGTGGACAGGTTAAACATTGGGGTGTGTAGTTCCCAATGATTTCAATATTTCTGGTGGCTGTATTGAAACGGCATTGCTGATATCCAGACTTCTACTGGGAGAGAAACAAAAACCATTGGCCCCTGTGGATGGATTCCCCAAGATTCACTGCCAACGGATCGAAAAGCCCAAAAAACAAAGCACATTTCACCAAGTGTCAAAACTGTGAATCAAGAATCATTTTCCTGAAAGAAAATGAATAATTTCTGAATAATCGTTCATTAATTTTACATTTTCAATCGACTTAATTCTAAATAAATGAATTTCCTGATTGTCGCTGCTCGTAGATGAGGTGCCACAGTGAGAAATCTCCTTTCCATCCACACTTCCTCCAACTATCGGTTGTGTTTTGATCAGTAAAACAGCCTGAAACTGCGAAGAAATTACTTCTCCATTGCTCAACCTTCAAACATAATTGGCTGGATTTGGGGAGAAATGAACTCGAAGGAAATGCTCATTTGAAGTCTCTTTTAGCATCCAAAATGACTGTTCTTGAAATTTATCATCTTCAAAGCATGAACTCTCTCCTCCACATTCACCCCATTTCCATGTATTTTATTTCATTTCTTCCTTTCATTTTATTCACCCCATTTTTATTACTTTATGTTCTTAATTTGATATTTCCACTTCTAAAATCTCACTTCCCATCTTGTTTTCCAACCTCACTCCAGTACGATGGGCCAACTGCTACATTCCTCAGGTTGTCCTTTGACACTGGGCATCTTTGTTCTGCCATTCACACATTGCACTCTCTTAACGGACGCTCTAAGCACCATTCTCAGCTTTTAACATCACCAAATGCACTCCCTGATTTTTGTCTATGCCACTCCAACAATTATGGCCACTCAATACGTGGTGGCACGGTGGCACAGTAATTAGCACTACCATGTCACTGCGCTCGGGACCCAGGTTCGATACCTGGCCTTGGGTCTCTGTCTGCACGTTCTCCCCATGTCTGTGTGGGTTTCCTCCAGGTACTCCGGTTTACTCCCACAGTCCAAAGATGTGCGTGTTAAGTTGATTTTCCATTCTAAATTCCTCCTTAGTGTTAGGAGGATTAGCCAGGATAAACATGTGGGGTTATGGGGATAGGAGTTGGGTGGGATGGTGGTCGGTGCAAACCTTTTGGGCTGACTGGCCTCCTTCTGCATTGTGGGATACTATGATTCCAACCCACCTCCCCCTACCCCTCACAGTATAAATCTCGTCCAAATTTTCTTGTTTTCAGATCTGACAACGTTTCATCCAGACTCGAAATGTTGGCTCTGTTCTCTCTCCACAGAGGCTGTCAGACCTGCTGAGAATTTCCAGCATTTTCTGTTTTTGTTTTAGATTCCAGCATCCACAATATTTTGTCTTGACCAGTTCTTGAAATTTAAATCGGGTGAATGTTTAAAAACAAGCCAGAAAGAAACTAAAGGTTGTTCTCAAATTATGGGACACTCTTCCTTCTCTTTTATTTCTTGTTCATTTCCCCACACTGGAAATATTCTTTTTTTAGAACTGATAAGGCTGAGTTGATCTAATCCTCCTTCAAGGCTTTGATCCTTCAGCTCCCGACTCTCTAATTCTGGTCACTTTGGTGAAATTGGGGCATTCGCAACACATTCAGAGAAAAACCTTCTTGCAGTTCATTGTGACGGACTTCTTCGAATTAACCGCAGGAGACTCAGGGATAATCGTTCATTCATGATTCAAGCATGGAGGCCATTACCCCAGAGAAATCTCCAAAGCAGCACTCTCCTCTAATACAGCATTCAGTTCTAATACAGCTCAAACAGGGAGAGCACTCCAATTCAGCCCTCTCCTCGTAAGTCACGGATACACACTGTTTATGCAGTTAATCAGCACACCAAACATTGGTTAAAATTCCGATCTTCAGAGAGCCCGACAGTGCAGAAAGAGGCCATCTGGCCATCGAGTCTGCACCGAACACAATCCCACCCAGGCCTTACCCCCAATATCCCGACACATTTATCCGCTAATCCTTCTAATCTATACATCTCAGGACACTAAGGGGCAATTTAGCATGGCCAATCAACCTAACCTGCACATCTTTGGACTGTGGGAGGAAACCGAAGCAGCCGGAGGAAACCCATGCAGCCATGAGGAGAATGTGCAAACTCCACACAGTCAGTGACCCAAGCCGGGAATCGAACCCAGGTCGCTGGAGCTCTGAAGCAGCAGTGCTAACCACTGTGCTACCGTGCCACCCATTGTCCACATTTATTCATTTACTGGAACAGATTTGAATATCTTTCCCCAATATTATCTCCAGATTTGTATGGGGGTTACATGCATAGTTTAAGTTAAATCATTAGCGTCACAAGTAGGTTTACATCAACGCTGCAATGAGATTACTCTGAAAATCCGCTAGTTGCCGCACTCCGGCGCCTGTTCGGGAGGACACTGAGGGAGAATTTAGTATGGCAAATGTACCGAACCAGCATGTCTTTCAGACTGTGAGATGAAACTGGAGCACCCGGAGGAAACGCACACAGACACGGGGAGAACATACAAACTCCACACAGACAGTGACCCGAGCCAGAAATCGAAGCCAGGTCCTGGTTCCCTGCAGCAGCAGTGATAACCACTGTGCCACCGTGCCGCCCATCAAGAAAGCTAAGGTGGAGCAAAGTGACTCGGAAAGTTGCAGAATCAGCAAATGTCACAACCCAAAAATAGGCCATTGAGCCCATCGAGATAGTTTGCGCCACTTGCACCATCTCGTGTACACTCACCTTATCACTGACTATACTCCTTACAATTCTCTTATTCAGGCATCGACCTCATTCCCCGCAGCCCCCTTCCCCACCCCCGCTTCCCGCCCCCACCAACACTGAAAGTAAACAATGACAGTCGGATTATTTGAAATTTGCTTTTATTGATCATACAAAGTACTATTCTAAGAACCCAAAACCAATGCAGCAGAATACAGTTCACATTGCAAAGTTTATCATGAATGCACATGGAGACCGCGTGACCTTACTTCTTGCTGCACCTTCAGTCTAGGGAGTCTTTATTACAGTCGAGAAACTGGCAGTCCAGTTACAATATCATAATTTCTTGCTAAATACGCTATGTCATCTAAAATGAACAGAGTTAACAGAGGGAAATGGAGCATCGAACACAGGTGCAGGAGTAGAGGCCATTTGGCCCTTCGAGCCTGCACCACAAAAACAGCAGCGCCCAATGTAGGGATGCTTTGCAAGTTTGCTTTGCTAATATTGGCCACTTATTCATGTATCTTGAATGCATTTGGATTCATTTAGCTTACATTCTCAGCAGGAGATCAGATTTACTTTACAAAGAGTTCACTTCCAGAGATAGACAACCCATTAAAAAAAAGTCTTTGGATAATTGGTAATACATTTTGGAAGGTCTGATAATGAGAGGAAATATACAGTAAATGGCAGAACCCTTAAGAGTATTGATAGGCAGAGGGATCTGGGTGTGCAGGTACACCCAGTGGCAACGCAGATGGAGAAGATAGTCAAGAAGGCATACAGTATGCTTGCCTTCATCGGCCGGGGCATTGAATTTAAAAATTGGCAAGTAATGTTGCAGCTTTATACAACCTCACTCAGGCCACACTTGGAATATAGTGTGCAATTCTGGTCGCAAAACTACCAGAGGGATGTGGAGGCTTTGGAGAGGGTACAGAAAAGATTTACCAGGATGTTGCTTGGTATGGAGGACGTTAGCTATGAGGAGAGGTTGGAGAAACTTGGTTTGTTCTCACTGGAAAGACGGAGGTTGAGGAGCGACCTCATAGAAGTCGACAAGTTTATGAGGGGCATGGACAGAATGGAGAGTCAAAGCTTTTTCCCAGTGTGGAAGAGTCAATTACTAGGGGGCATAGGCTTAAGGTGCAAGGGGGGCAGTTTAAAGGAGATATACGAGGTAAGTTTTTTACACAGAGGGCGGTGGGTGCCTGGAACTCGCTGCCGGGGAGGGTACTGGAAGCAAATATGATAGTGACTTTGAGGGGCATCTTGACAAATACATGACTAGGATGGGAATAGAAAGATATGGTCCCTGGAAGGGTTTTAGTTCAGATGGGCAGCATGGTCGGTGCGGGCTTGGAGGGCCGAAGGGCTTGTTCCTGTGCTGTAATTTTCATTGTTCTTTGTTCTTCCCATTGATATTCAAAATGTCATTTGAAACATAGAAAATAGGAGCAGAAGTAGGCAATTCGGCCCGTTGTGCCTGCTCCAACATTCATTATGATCATGGCTGATCATCCAGTTCAGTAACCTGCTCCCGGTCCCGCCCTACCCCTGGCCCCCACTTTGTACCATTTTATCCCTTCAGCCTCAAGAGTTATATCGAACGCCTTCTTGAAAACATACAGGGTGGGATTCTCTGCCCCCCTCGACCCCAAGCCCCCCCGCAACACTCTCCCCCACAGCGCGTTTCTTACTGGCGGGAGATGGCCCACCGTTGGCCGGCAGTGGGATTCTCTGCACCCTCATACCACCCCTCACCCTCCCTCCCCTCCACCCACCCCCTCTCCCACCACTGGGAAACTCGCAGTGGGAGTGCGCCATCAACTGGAAGATCTCACCCACAATGTTTTGGCCTCAATTATTTTCGGTGGTCCAGAATCCCACAGGTTGCCACTCTCTGGGTAAAGAAACATCCCCTCATCTCAGTTCTAAATGATTTACCCCATATCGGAAAGAGTGTGACGCCTGGTTTTGGACTCCCCCACCATCGGGAACACTTCCTGCATCGACCCTGTCAACTCCTGTTGTGTTCCACTATACTTGAGGATTCTCAGATTCAGGAACTTTTGTAAACACATTTTGGAAAAGTTAAGTCAATCAAATCAGCTGACTTGCATGGAACAGACATGGTTTAATGTAACAGGGACCTACCTGGTTTGACTAACGCCAGTACTCCTTTCGGGAAATATTAGAAGCTCCATCAATTTCTTCCAGTTTTACCAATTCAAAATCCAACAATGCCTGGTCTGTCTCATTTCCCGATTCAGATATCATGGCATTCGTGTACAAACCAGCAAACTCCCTTTGCGTCTGGGAGAAAGGATTGCATGTTAACTATGAGACTTACCCGTGTGATTGTAATGATATAAAAGCACCAATCACTCAGGAGAGATTGAGTAAACATGTTGTGGGTTCTTTCGTAAAGACTGGGCACATAGGAACATTTATACAGCAATACAAAGCTTGACCACACCAGGGCAGCAGAGTCAACATGCTGTGTGCTCAGTTGAACATCAAAAGTGAAACTGATTGCAGCATGACATCGTTGGAAAGAGGTTTGTCATGCTATAATCCCGGAAAGGCACGTTACAACATGATGCGCGACAATCAAGCACGAGGTACAAGGCTTCAGCGATTGAAGGCTTTTATTAGCAAACAATGGAACTAACTAACACGAGTACACCAATTCAGACTGGAGGGGTCCCGCCTGAGCAGAGGGTCTTATACCTCTCCCCAGGAGGCGGGGCCCGACCGGGATGTGCCATAACAACATCTACCACAGGTAAACACCCTAACCCAACAACATTATAACAACCCCCACAGTGGCAACACCCTAACCCAACAGTAACATTGGAATAACCCCACATTGGTAACCAACGATGGTTCACCACATTCACCCCTCCTTTAAAAACAAAGGCCGGTGGGGTGCGAAAACAGGTCACATATATACAAAATTCACAAGTCCAGACGGTCTGGAGGACCGCACCGTCGCTGTGATCTCCTCAACACCGGTTGCGACACCGGAGCAGGTGCTTGCGGTGGCGTTCTCTCCAAAACAGCGTCCGGCTGTCCCCTCGAGGACTCCCGGGCCGGTTGACCCTGGTGAGGCGATGGTGCAGGGGATCCTGGAACCTTCTGTGGTGGCGCCGATCTCCGAGTCTCAGGCAAGCTGTACATGGGAGTATAACTGTTATGCACTGGTCCCGGTGCTGACCGCGCCACGTCTGGGGAAGAAATAAGTGATAGGGGATTCGTGACAGGGGGTATGGGAGCGACAGGAGTTGCTACGTCCCCTGCGGGCGCCAGGTCTCGAATCGAGACTGTGTCCTCTCGCCCGTCAGGATATGCCACATAGGCATACTGAGGGTTGGCGTGGAGGAGTTGGACCGGTTCGACCAAGGGGTCGGACTTGCGGGCCCTCACATGTCGCCGCAGAAGGACGGGTCCTGGGTACGTCAACCAGGCTGGTAAGGAGATCCCCGAGGACGACTTCCGAGGGAATGAGAACATCCTCTCGTGGGGAGTAGCATTGGTTGCCGTACACAGGAGAGAGCGAATGGAATGAAGCGCATTTGGAAGGACCTCCTGCCAATGGGAGACTGGAAGGCCCCTGGATTTCAGTGCCAGTAGGACAGCCTTCCAGACTGTAGCATTCTCCCTCTCCACCTGTCCGTTACCCCTAGGGTTGTAGCTCGTGGTTCTACTAGAGGCAATCACGTATGAGAGCAGGAATTGCCTCAAGTCGTTACTCATGAACGACGAGCCCCTGTTGCTATGTATGGAGCAGGGGTACCCGAACAGGGTAAAAAGATCACTGAATGCCTAAATCACTGTGGCAGTCGACGTGTCCGCACAGGGGACAACAAACGGGAACCGGGAGTATTCATCTATGATATTGAGAAAATAGACATTCCGGTCCGTTGAGGGAAGGGGGCCCTTAAAATCCACACTCAGCCTCTCGAAGGGGCGAGTGGCCTTGACCAATTGTGCCCGGTCCGGTCGATAAAAGTGCGGTTTGCATTCCGCGCAAATCCGACAGCTTCTTGTTACTGACCTGACATCCTCCACCGAGTAGGGCAGGTTGCGGGCTTTTACGAAGTGGTAGAGTCGGGCGACTCCAGGATGGCACAGGTCATTGTGGAGGGCCTTCAAGCGGTCCTCCTGCATGATGGCGCATGTTCTGCGCGAGAGGGCATCCGAGGGCTCATTGAGCTTCCCTGTACGATACATAATATCGTAATTATAGGTGGAGAGCTCAATTCTCCACCGCAAGATCTTATCATTCTTGATCTTGCCCCTCTGCGTATTACTGAACATAAACGCCACGGATCGTTGATCCGTGATCAGGGTGAACCGCTTCCCCGCCAGGTAATGGCGCCAGTGTCTGATGGCCTCCACAATGGCCTGAGCCTCCTTCTCCACCGCTGAGTGCCGAATTTCGGGACCTTGAAGGGTGCGGGAAAAAAACGCGTTGGGCCTGCCTGCCTGGTTTAGTGTGGCGGCCAGGGCGAAATCCGATGCATCACTTTCCACCTGAAAAGGGATGGATTCATCCACCGCGTGCATCGTGGCTTTTGCAATGTCTCTTTTCAAAGCCTTGAAAGCCAATTGGGCCTCCGGGGTGAGTGGGAAGGTCGTGGACTTGATGAGCGGACGGGCTTTGTCCGCGTAGTTGGGGACCCACTGCGCATAATACGAAAAGAAGCCGAGGCATCTCCTCAATGCTTTCGTGCTAGCGGGCAAGGGAAGTTCAGTAAGGGGGCGCATACGGTCTGGATCAGGGCCGATGACCCCGTTTTCCACCACGTATCCAAGGATAGCTAACCTGCGCGTACGGAATACGCACTTCTCCCTGTTATAGGTCAGATTCAGGCGAGATGCAGTGCGCAGAAAGTTTTGGAGATTCGTGTCATGGTCCTGCTGGTCATGGCCGCAGATGGTGACGTTATCCAGGTATGGGAAGGTAGCCCGCAACCCGTTCTGGTCCACCATTCGGTCCATAGCACGCTGGAAGACCGAGACCCCATTGGTGACACCAAATGGAACCCTAAGAAACTGGTATAGACGACCATCCGCCTCAAAAGCCGTGTATTGTCGGTCCTCTGGGCGGATGGGGAGTTGATGGTAGGCGGACTTAAGGTCTATGGTGGAGAACACCCGGTACTGCGCAATCTGATTGACCATATCAGATATGCGCGGGAGAGGATACGCATCCAGTTGCGTATAACGGTTAATGGTCTGACTGTAGTCGATGACCATCCGAGGTTTGTTCCCGCTTTTAACCACCACGACCTGCGCTCTCCACGGACTAGCACTGGCCTGTATGATCCCTTCTTTGAGGAGCCGCTGAACCTCAGATCTGATAAAGATCCGGTCTTCAGCGCTGTAACGCCTACTCTTAGTAGCGATGGGCTTGCAGCCTGGTACCAGATTCTTAAATAAAGAAGGTGTGGTGATCTTTAGTGTGGAAAGATTGCATGCGGGGCGCTTTGGGCAATTTGGAGGCTGCGGCTGATTCCCTATTGCCAGTGAAGGGAGTGGCCCACCGTACTGTAGGATCACACTCTTCATGTGGACCATAAAGTTTAGTCCGAGGAGAATTGGCGCACAAAGGTGCGGTAACACAAGGAGCCTGTATCGCTCGTAAATTGTGCCCTGCACCTCTCGGTTACCATACAACATCCTTGGATCGGTACAGACCGGGACCGTGATGCCATGGAAATTGTCTGTTTGGCAGGTGGAACCCGGAGTCCACACCTTTTTGCAGTGTCAGGGTGAATAAAACTCTCGGTGCTCCCACTGTCAAACAGACAATACACAGTACGACCATTTACCTTGATGTTCATCATGGAACTGTCAAGCCTGTGATGCTTTGTCTGGTCCAGAGAGATCGACGCCACCGTTGGCCCCTGGGCATCACTGCATGCAGCCGAGGTTGATACTGAGGACCCCTGCTGGTCGCTCCTGGTCGTCGTCGACCATGATGGCCGCCCCCATGAATCGCACGTGGGTGAGGGCGCCAAGCGTAGCGACTCCTGGTGGTCTTCCTCCTCCTCCGTCAGCCACGATGGCGCCGTCCTGGATTCGCACGTGGTCGGGCCTCGCGGGTACCGCAACGTCGAAGGAGATTGTCTCCGCTCTGGAGGGTCACAGGCTGCACTGCCGTTCTTGGGCTTCGACCTGCAAACTTTAGCATAGTGCCCCTTTTTACCACACTGACTGCAGATCGCCGTTTTTGCAGGACACTGTTGCCGTGGATGCTTGGCTCCGCCGCAAAAATAGCATCGCTGGCCGCCTGGAGCTGCCGCCGTCGTCGGATCGATATGGGAGCGCGAGCCCGTGGGGCGAGGAGGGATTTGTGCTTGCTCCTGCCACGTTGTCTCCACGTGGTCTTCGGGGTACAGAGCCAAGCTTTTCGACGCTGCCTCCAGCATCTCAGCCATCTCCATCGCTTGGGTCAAGTTGAGGTTCCCTTTCTCTAATAGCTTAAGCCGGATGTACGAGGACCCTACCCCTGCTACGAACGCATCTCGGGCGAGGTCGTACATATATTGCTCTGCCGACACATCTTTGCAGTCGCAGCCCCTGGCAAGCTGCAAGAGCTCATTGGCGTAGTCCTCCATGGTTTCGCCCGACTGCCGACGTCGTGTAGCGAGGAGGTAACGAGCGTGGATCTCGTTGGGTGGTCTCGTGTATCGTTTCTTCAAGAGCTCGATGGCCCTCGGGTAAGTGGTGGCCGCACGAATCGCAAGATAGACCGTGTCGCTTACCCTCGCGTGGAGGACCTGGAGTTTGTCGTCGTCCGTAGTAACAGCTGCAGAGGCTGCCAGGTAGTCCTCAAAACACTTCCACCAGTGGTCGAAGGTGTTAGCGGCACTGACCGCACGCGGGTCCAGCGTCAGACGCTCTGGTTTTAGTATTTGTTCCATACTCCCTTTACTGTCGAGAGTTTTATGTTTGCTAATAAAATTGATGCGCGACAATCAAGCACGAGGTACAAGGCTTCAGCGATTGAAGGCTTTTATTAGCAAACAATGGAACTAACTAACACGAGTACACCAATTCAGACTGGAGGGGTCCCGCCTGAGCAGAGGGTCTTATACCTCTCCCCAGGAGGCGGGGCCCGACCGGGATGTGCCATAACAACATCTACCACAGGTAAACACCCTAACCCAACAGGATTATAACAACCCCCACAGTGGCAACACCCTAACCCAACAGTAACATTGGAATAACCCCACAGTGGTAACCAACGATGGTTCACCACACAACATGACTATTTCAACAAGATATGGAAGGCCAAACAGGTGCCACAGTGGCACAGTGGTTGTCATTACTGCCCAAAAGTGCCAGGGACCTGTGTTCGATTCCTGGCTTGGGTCACTGTCTGTGTGGAGTCTGCACGTTCTCCCTGTGTCTGCGTGGCTTTTCCCCAGGTGCTCCACTTTCTTCCCACAGTTCGAAAGACTCCAATGATGCGTGTGATAGGTTGACTGGCCATGCTAAATTGACCATTAGTGCAATGGTATGCGGAGGTTGGGGGGATTAGTGGGGTCAATCAGTGGGGTGATGGCAATACGGCCTGTTTGGCATTCTTGTCAGTGCAAACTTCATGGGCCGAATGGCTTCCTTCTGCTGACAGCCCCATTGAAGTGTATGAACTGAAGACAGTTGTTGTACAGTGTGCAGTAAGTGTACCTTTGCTTGGTAGGGGTATGATTCTTCAGTTTCAATGCTGTGGTCTCGCATGCATTGTAAGACACGATACGGTAAGCCTGAGTTGCACCCATAATTCCTTTTTCATTGGAGCAGTCAATGATGAGGAGGGGGGTGGAGAGGGAAGGAACAACCTCCCACTCTCTGCTCATTAAAGCCACTGGCAACCTGTCATCATTGCCGTGCAGCATTTTTTTAACTCAGTGGGTGTCGAATTACGTTTCTCCCAAGGGGGCAAGCAATATTCATCCCCACCCGGTCCAGCTGACGTTTGGGTGGGAGGTCAAAAAATAGGTGACAGAGGTGGGTTTTGATGGGCATCTTAAAGGAGAAAAGAGAGGTAGACAGCCAGCAAGGTTTGGGGAGAGAATTCCAGGATGCCGGGCCTCGGCAACTGAAGACATGGCCATCAAGATTTCATCAAATAAAATTGGGAATGTGCAACAGTCCAGAATTGGATGTGGCATCCATCTGGGAGGGTTATGGAGCAGGAGGAGATTACAGAGATAGGGACGAACCAGACTCTGAAGGCATTTGAAAGCAAAGGTGAGGTTTTAATATTGAGACATTACTTCAGCAGGAGCCAAAGCAGATTGGGAAGTAGATCAGCGAGCACTGGGGTGATGGTTCAACGCAACATGGTACAAGTTAGGATAGAGGCAGAAGCGATTTGGACAACACCCATTATACAGAAGGTATGACGAACATGGCTGACCAGGAGAGTATTTCAACAGCGAAGACTTGAGGCAGCAAAGGTATGAACGAGGGTTTCAGCAGCAGATGAAATGAGGCAGGGGTGGAGTCAGGCCAGGTGGAAAGAGGCAGTCTCAATAAGAGCGGATATGTGCTCAAAACCACGATTAAGGATATGAGTAGTCTGCTTCAGCCTCAGCCGGCTACGAGGGAGGGGATGGAGTTAGTAGCTGGAGAACAGAGTCTTTAAACTACCGGACTGAGGACAATGGCTGGGACTTTCCAGGCTCTCTGTGGCAGGACCCACCATGGGATGAATGTGTCAAGACCGGAAGAACCGGTGATGGGCGGGGCTGGAAAATCATGGCCAATGGCTTTGATCTTCCCAATATTTAATTGGAGAGAAATGCCATCATTTGTGCCTTACAAATTTCAATCAAAGAAATGGCCGACAACTGGCACATCATTGGTTGATGTTAAATATCTAAATCACCGTGGGAGGACATTTTGTTTTTCGATGGTGGCGCTTACTGAACAACATTAACAGGTTGAGGTGGTCATAGTTCAGATTGAAATGTTCAAAACAATATCATGCTCCTTCAGTACTTTGCTAAAGTATCAGTCTAGATTCCTACCAGATTAGCGTAACTCTTCCCATAGGCCAGCTTCCATGTTTCCCATTGCTCATCAATGATTGGCTTCGTCGCGGCCATGGAGATAACAGTCAGGATGTGCACCACAAAGAGAAAATATGCCATGGTGAAAGGTTGAGCCCGTCAAACCTGTCGCAGGGCTGGTTTGCTTTGTGAGAAGTTGTGGGCAATAAAATCAGAAGCACATTGAGAGGTAAGTGTCTAAACTCACAGTCCTTTCCTCATTATTAAGAGCCCCTGCTTTTTCTTATTGGTACCTTTGGGACTTCAATTCTAATAATAAAGCTAATTCAAATTCAATCCAATCATGGTCCCCATGTGAGGGGCAAACCAGATCCAAGCTGACAAGACAAGACATTGCATCCCATCTTGGGCTCCACCAAACAAGATCCAAGCTGACAGGATGAGGCATTGCACCCCCTCCTGGGCTTGATCTGACGCTTCATCTGAGCCAAAAGGCAAGATGGCTTTGTGAAATTGCATCAGGTAAAGACTCGGTTTAACCTCATTGGCTACCCTGATCGCTTACTCTCTAAGCGATCCAGATCTCGGCCATCAATCCCACCAGAGGCGAGATGTCATGACACAGCTGACTTTGTCTTTCTGGTTATATTGGAGAATCGGGACCTTGTTTAACAGTGCTCCAAACTCTAAAACAGAAAAGGTTGGAAGTGTGCAGTAGGCCCAACAGCCTGAGGAAGAAGCAACAGGTTCATTCTTCTTGTTGAGACACTTACCTCTAATCTTCTTATCATACCAGCTCACATACACGTCAACAGTTGACAGAAGACAAGATTGATGCCCGAGGTTAAAGTTTCCATAACTAACCAAATTCACATGCCTAGTTACACTGTTTATCCATTAATAGGAGACCAGAGGCTTCCAGGCAGGAACAACAATAACAATGATGCGTCTTTCATGAATTTTAGCTTGGCAATTGATAGGATAGCTCTTGGCTCAATAATTTAATGCATGCCGCTTCGACCAAGGGCATAGGATTATCTCAAACTTTTTACACCAAGCCTGAGGTTTAATTGGATTATCCCGTCCTTATGACCAGGAAAATGCCTGAAATTAAATACTTCTGCCCAAAGAGTTAATCCTTCAATTTGTTTTCAGTTTAGGTGGATAAATTCTCAAATCCACACTTCCTTCGTTTTTATCCTGTTTCCTGAACAGGTCGTGAACGGATTCATTTTCACAATTTTATTTCATTGTTCTTTACTTAGATTGATTCACCAATCTATCAGCCTTGTATCCACTTGTAGCTTTGGTCTTTAAGTTAATAGAATGTGAATAAACGACAGAGCTGTGGGTAATAATACCTCATGAGTTTCTTCCCGACCGAAATATAAAGAATGTAATAACGAAGGCAATTCATTGATGACAAATCAATTATCACAAGGCATGATATTGTGTAACAGAACTCAATGAGCAGGCCCTTCTCACTTGTGGCAAGGTGATGATGCCCTGTGGCACATTCCCTGGCGATGAGGCGGGTGAGCCATGCAAAACATCAGAGACCTCAGCGGGTCTGGAAGATCCCACTGGCGGCCAATGATAAGCCACACCCGCTGTTGGAGAATATGCCACAGGGTGGCTGGAAAATCTCAACCATTATCATAGAATCATAGAATCCCTACAGTGCAGAAGGAGGCCATTCAGCCTACTGAGCCAGCACCAACAACATTTGCACGTAGGCCCTATCTGCATAATCGCACCTATTTACCCAGCTAATCTCCCTGGGGCAATTTATCATGGCCAATCAACCTAACCCGCACATCTTTGGAGTATGAGAGGAAACCGGAGCACCCGGAGGAAACCCACGTCGACATGGGAAGAATGTGTAGACTGCACTGACAGTCACCCAAGGCCGGAATTGAACCCGCGTCCCTTGCACTGTAAGGCAGCAGTGCTAACCACTGTGCCACCATGTTATGATGACCACAAAGGCCATGGGGGTTCATCAATTGATCTCCCTGTGGGCTTTGTGGAGTATTAGCTGCTTTACGGAGCAAGTGGAGGCTTGCCCAATGAGATGCAGCCAGCAGGGGTTCTTAAACCTACTACTCTGCCCAGACTGTTGTTGTAATTCCTGAGGTGAAGACTACCTGACTGTAAGCCGCAGAGGCAGCCCATTCTTTTAGTGCACAATAAAGGGTGTTCGTGACAGGAAACAGTTGGCTGAATTACTACATCGGCCAACATGAATAAAATGTCAATATAAATTTGCAATGGAGAATGAAACTCCAGGTTGTAAAACTAACTCAGGTGCCCAGGAACCGTAGGTAGTTTATCAGCTGGGGTTAACCCAGATTTCACTGTGTCGTCACTAAATACCATGGCACAGATTTCTTTCTATAAGGATGCCAAGAGCAGAAACATTGTACCATGCTTCTGAATTCAATGTAGCCAGTGCTTCAGTGATCTTCAATGGCTGGTTAGCTTAACCTCTGTAGTCGGGAAAATGCTTGAATCTATCATCAAGGAAGAAATAGCGAGACATCTGGATAGAAATTGTCCCATTGGTAAGACGCAGCATGGGTTCATGAAGGGTAGGTCATGTTTGACGAATTTGGCGGAATTCTTTGAGAACATTACATGTGCAGTGGACAATGGGGAACCTGTGGATGTGGTGTATCTGGATTTCCAGAAGGCATTTGACAAGGTGCTGCACCAAAGACTGCTACATAAGATAAAGGTGCACCGTGATACGGGTAATGTATTAACATGGATAGAGGATTGGTTAACTAACAGACAGCAAAGAGTGGGGTAAATGAGTGTTTTTCTGGTTGGCGATCAGTGACTAGTGGTGTGCCTCAGGGATCAGTGTTGGGACCGCAATTATTTATAATTTACATAGATGATATGAGTTGGGGACCAAGCGCAGTGTGTCAAAATTCACAGATGACACTCAGATGAGTGGAAGAGCAAAGTGTGCAGAGGACGCTGAAAGTCTGCAAAGGAATGTAGACAGTCTAAGTGAGGGGGCAAGGGTCTGGCAGATGGAGTACAATGTTGGTAAATGTGAGGTCATCCATTTTGATAGGAATAACAGCAAAATGAACTATTATTTAAATGGTAAAAAATTGCAACATGCTGCTGTGCAGAGGGACCTGGGTGTCCTTGTGCAGGAATCTCAAGGAGTTGGTTTGCAGGTGCAGCAGGTAATTAAGAAGGCAAATTGAATTTTGTCTTTCATTGCTAAAGGGATGGAGTTTAAAAACAGTGAGGTTATGTTGCAGCTGTATAAGGTGCTGATAAGGCCACACCTGGCGTATTGTGTACAGTTTTGGTCTCCTTACTTGAGAAAGGATATACTGGCATTGGAGGGGGTGCAGAGGAGATTCACTTGATTGATTCCGGAGTTGAGAGGGTTGGCTTATGAGGAGAGACTGAGTAGACTGGGGTTATACTCATTGGAATTCAGAAAAATGAGGGGAGATCTTACAGAAACATATAAGACTATGAAGGAAATAGATAAGATAGAAGCAGTGAAGTCGTTTCCACTGGCGGGTGAAACTAAAACTTGGTGGAATAGCCTCAAAATAAGGGGAAGCAGATTTAGGACTGAGTTGAGGAGGAACTTCTTCACACAAAGGGTTGTGAATCTGTGGAATTCCCTGCCTAGTGAAGCAGTTGAGGCAACCTCATTGAATGTTTTTATGGCAAGGATAGATAAATTTTTGAACAGCAAAGGAATGAAGGGTTATGGTGAGCGGGCGGGTAAGTGGAGCTGAGTCCACAAAAAGATCAGCCATGATCTCATTGAATGGTGGAGCAGGCTCGATGGGTCAGATTGCCAACTCCTGCTCCTAGTTCTTATGTTCTTATCACAGCACGTCAGGAAAGCTGAATATAGTTGCATGTTCATTTACACCCTGCTATGCGCAGACCACCCCAACCCTTTCACCCCACCTTGCGATGCTGTTCCATCACACCACTCTTCACACCCACCTACTGTGTGTGTGCATCCATCCTCATTCCAAACATTTCCTCACATTGCCAGCTATCCATCTACCACTCCCACTTAACCTCACTCTTATCCAACTGGCTTCGCATTCCTGATCATCACCCTCACCACACCCACTGGATGAACACATGCCATGACACTCTGAGGGCTGGTCTTTCCTCGGTTGCAGAGATGCAGAGGATTGGGAAGGTGGAGAGCCAGAGCTGGTTCTCCACAGACTTCCTGGGCATTAACAGCAGAGGAGGAAGAACTGGAGATCAGCGGCATTTCAGCATTTTTGACCATTGAGGAGAGACTGGGGCCTTGCAGCGACCTGGTGACAGAGTTAAATATCAATGACTCACATTGGGGTTTCAACAGAGAGTGAAATATTATCATCTCCATAACGCTACGTTGCAGCAAGCTTACCTGGCCAGTAAAATGATTATCTTTTCTCTCGGTCAAAGCCTTCACGTGTACAGCACTAATCAGTGGACCTCCCATTCAATAACTTTTCAAAAGATTGAATTCTTCCTTATCATACAGTCAATGTCAGGTTCAACTGGCATCATTGAATCATAGAATCCCCACAGTGCAGGAGAAGGCCATTCAGCCCTTCGAGTCTGCACCGACCAGAATCCCACCCTGACCCTATTCCCGTAACCTTATTATTTACCCTGCTGATCCCCCTGAACTAGCGTCAATTCAGCATAGCCAATCAACCTAACCCGCACATCTTTGGAGTGTGGGAGGAAATCGGAACACCCGGAGGAAACCCACGCAGACACGGAGAGAACGTGCAGACTCCGCACAGACAGTGACCCGAGGCCAGAACTGAATGCAGGTCCCTGGCTCTGTGAGGCAGCAGTGCTAACCACTCTGCCGCCATACCTCCTGAGTGGCTTTGCAATTGCTGAATCATTGGATACTCTTTTTTTCCAGAAACCCTCCTGAGGATGAGGTTACCGACAATCTTTTCTGACTCTGCCTGTCCCACTTCTGTCAACTGGAATCTTACTTTCCTTTGAAACGCTCATCTCTCCAAGATCTGAGGAAATTCCTCCACACTCACCTATGTAGTAATCCCAATATTAAATGAGTTTGTGAGCAAAAGAGGCAGCACTCCCATTAGAAATTACAAAAAGAAGGTAAGACTTAAGTACTTTATTGAATAAGAGAATTTTAAAATTATAATAAATGTACACATAAAAAAAATACTTTTATACATTTGTTTTGTATGTTTGTGCCTCTGTCGAGTTATCTCAGGAGTCAAGCCTGTGACAACAGCAGGAGAGCAGGGAAGCTGATGAGGGCTGAAGAATTGGGGATTGTGAGGGGAGAGCGTGCCGAGGGCAGGGGAAAGAAAGGAGGCATGGTGGTGAAAAGGGGTAAAGGACAAATAGAAAAAAAGGTGGATGGGAAAGAGCAAATAGACTGATGGGCTCAGGATTGGAGAAGGGGACAAAGCATGTGTGTGGAAACAAATGGAGATGGAGATATCCACTCCATCTGATGAAGGAGCAGCGTTCCGAAAGCTAATGCCATTTGCGAGCAAATAAACCTGTTGGACTTTAACCTGGTTAAAACTCTTACTGTGGAAACAAAGCCATAGAGATTTATTCTTATATAGCTGGTGGGCATCACTGCCTGAGCCAGCATTTATTGCCCATCCCTAATTGCACTTGGACAGAGTGGCTGGCTAGGCTGTTTCAGAGGGCATTTAAAAGTCCACCTGTGAGTCACATGTGGGCCAGGCCAGGGAAGAATGAGACATTTACTTCCCTAAGGGACATTAGTGAATCATAAGACCATAAGACCAGAAGAAATAGGAGCAGAATTAGGCCACTCGGCCCATCGAGTCTGCTCCGCCACTCAATCATGGCTGATTTTTTCCTCATCCCCATTCTCCTGCCTTTTCCCCATAATCCCTGATCCCCTCATTAATCCAGAACCTATCTATCTCTCTCTCTCAAAGACACTCAATGACCTGGCCTTCACAGCCTTCTGCAGCATAGAGTTCCACAGATTCACCACTCTCTGGCTGAAGAATTTCCTCCTCATCTCTGTTTTAAGGAATCGTCCCTTTTGCCTGAGGTTGTGCCCTCTGCTTCCAGTTTTTCTACTGTTGAAAACACCCTCTCCATGTCCACTCTCTCCAGGCCTCGCAGTATCCTGTAAGTTTCAATAAGATCCCCCCTCATCCTTCTAAACTCCAATGAGTACAGACCCAGAGACCACAACCGTTCCCCATATGACAAGCTCTTCATTCCAGGGATCATTCTTGTGAACCTCCTCTGGACCCCTTCCAAGGCCAACACAGCCTTCCATAGATTATGGGACCTAAAACTGCTCACAATACTCCAAACGGGATCTGACCAGAGCCCTACACAGCCTCAGAAGTACATCCCTGCTCTTGAATTCTCGCCCTCTCGACATGAATGCTAACATTGCATTTGCCTTCCTGACTGCCGACTAAACCTGCACGTTAACCTTCAGAGAATCTTGAACAATGACTCCCAAGTCCCTTTGTGTTTCTGATTTCCTAAACATTTTCCCATTTAGAAAATAGTCTATGCCCCATTCCTCCTTCCAAAGTGCATAACCTCACACTTTTCCACATTGTATTCCATCTGCCACTTCTTTGCCCACTCTCCTAACCTGTCCAACTCCTTCTGCAGCCCCCCTGCTTCCTCAATAATACTTGTCCCTCTACACACCTTTGGATCATTTAGCAAAAGTGCCGTCAGTTCCTTCCTAAAATCATTCATGTATATTGTGAAAAGTTGTGCTTCCAGCACTCACCCCTGAGGCACACCACTAGTCTCCAGGTGCCACCTTGAGAAACAATCCTTTATCCCCACTCTCTGCCTTCTGCCAGTCAGCCAATCCTCCATCCATGCCAGGATCGTACCCTTAATCACCCTTAATCACCAGGTGATTTATAATCACCTGGAAAGGAATAATTTGATTAGGGATAGTCAGCACGGTTTTGTGAAGGGTAGGTCGTGCCTCACAAACCTTATTGAATACTTTGAGAAGGTGACCAAAGAGGTGGATGAGGGTAAAGCGTTTGATGTGGTGTATATGGATTTCAGCAAAGCGTTTGATAAGTTTCCCCATGGTAAGCTTTTGCAGAAAATACGGACACATGGGATTGAGGGTGATTTTGTGGTTTGGATCAGGAATTGGCTAGCTGTAAGAAAACAAAGGGTGGTGGTTGATGGGAAATATTCATCCTGGAGTTCAGTTACTAGTGGTGTACCGCAAGGATCTGTTTTGGGGCCACTGCTGTTTGTCATTTTTATTAATGACTTGGATGAGAGCGTGGAAGGATGGATTAGTAAATTTGCGGATGACACTAAAGTCGGTGGAGTTGTAGACAGTGCGGAGGGAAGTGGCAGATTACAGAGGGACATAGATAAGCTGCAGAGCTGGCTGAGAGGTGGCAAATGGAGTTTAATGCGGACAAATGTGAGGTGATTAACTTTGGAAGGAGCAACAGGAATACAGAGTACTGGGCTAATGGTAAGATACTTGGTAGTGTGGATGAACAGAGGGATCTGGGTGTTCATGTGCATAGATCCCTGAAAGTTGGCACCCAGGTTGATAGGGTTGTTAAGAAGGCGTACGGTGTGTTAGCTTTTATTGGTAGAGGGATTGAGTTTCGGAGCCAGGAGGTCATGCTGCAACTGTACAAAACTCTGGTGCGGCCGCATTTGGAGTATTGCGTACAGTTCTGGTCGCCGTATTATAGGAAAGATGTGGAAGTGTTGGAAAGGGTGCAGAGGAGATTTACCAGGATGTTGCCTGGTATGGTGGGAAAATCGTATGAGGAAAGGCTGAGGGGCTTGAGGTTGTTTTCGTTAGAGAGAAGAAGGTTAAGAGGTGACTTAATAGAGGCAAACAAGATGATCAGAGGATTAGATAGGGTGGATAGTGAGAGCCTTTTTCCTCGGATGGTGTTGGCTAGCACGAGGGGACATAGCTTTAAATTGAGGAGTGAGAGATATAGGACAGATGTTAGAGGTAGGTTCTTTACTCAGAGAGTAGTAAGGGCGTGGAATGCCCTGCCTGCAGCAGTGGTGGACTCGTCAACGTTGAGAGCGTTCAAGTGATTATTGGATAAACATATGGATGATATTGGAATAGTGTAGATTAGAAGGGCTTTAGATTGGTACCACTGGTCGGCGCAACATCGAGGGCCGAAGGGGCTGTACTGCGCTGTAATGTTCTATGTTCTATGTTCTATTAACACCATGAGCACTTAACGTATTTAACTGTCTCCTGTGTGGCGCCTTGTCAAAGGCCTTCGGGAAATCTAAATAAATCACATCCACTGGTTCTCTTTTATCTCACTTCTTTGTTACCTCCTCAAAGAAATCTAACAGATTTGTCAGACATGACCTCCCCTTGACAAAGCCAAGCTGACTCAGCCCTACTTTATCATGCACTTCCAAGTATTCTGCGATCTCATCTTTAATAATGGACTCAAAAATCTTTCCAATGACCAAAGTCAGGCTAACCGGCCTATAATTTCCTGCCTGCTGCCTCCCTCCCTTCTTAAACAGCGGTGTTACATTAGCTACTTTCCAGTCCTCTGGTACCCTCCCTGTCTCCAGTGATTACCGAAAGATCACCACCAATGCCTCCACAATTCCTTCAGCTATCTCTTTTAGAACCCTGGTGTGTAGTCCATCCGGTCCAGGTGATTTATCCATCTTCAGATCATTCAGTTTCACAGAACCTTCTCCTTAGTGATGGCCTCTAAACTCACCTGTGCTCCTGACTCACCTGGAGCTCTGGCATCCCACTGGTGTCTTCTACCTATTCAGTTCTTCTGCCATCGCTTTGTTTCCTATTATTACTTCTTCAGCCTCATTTTCCAGTGATCCAATGGCTATTTTTGCCTCTCTCTTACCTTTGATACATTGAAAAAAACACTTCCTGTCTCCTTTTATATTACTGGCTAACTTACACTCATATTTCACCTTCTCCCCCCTTATTGCTTTCCTCTGCTTGCTTTTAAATGCTTCCCAATCCTCTGGGTTCTCACTAATCTTCGACACTTTGTGTGCTTTTTCTTTTGCTTTTATGTTGTCCTTGACTTCCCTCGTCAGCCATGGATGCTTCGTCCTCCCATTAGCATGTTTCCTCCTCCTTGGGATGAATTTCTGTTGTGCCTCCGAATAACTCTCAAACACTCCTGCCATTGCTGTTCCACTGTCTTCCCTGCTCGGCTCCCTTTCCAATCAACTCTGGACAGCTCCTCCCTCAAGTCTTTGCAGTTACTTTTATTTAATTGTAATACCGTTACATCTGACTCCAGCTTCTCCCTCTCAAACTGCAGTGCAAATTCTGTCATATTGTGGTCACTGCTCCCTCAGAGTTCCTTCATCTTAAGTTCCCGAATCAAGTCTGCCTCATTACACATCACCAAATTCAGAATTGCCTGTTCCCTTGTAGGTCCTGTCACAAGCTGCTCCAAGAAGTCATCTCTCAGACATTCCACAACTTCCTTTTCTTGGGATCCACTACCTACCTGATTTTCCCAGTCCACCTGCATATTGAAGTCCCCCATGATTATTGTAATGATGCCTTTCTTAGATGCCTTTTCTATCTCCTGATTTATTTTCTGCCCCACATCCTGAATACTACTGTGGGGCCTGTACATAACTCCCATCAGTGTGGGGTTTTACTTTATGACAATCAACAATAGCTTCATGGTCATGGTTAGACTTTTACTTCATTCAGATTTCACCATCTGCTGCTGCAGGATTCGAACACGCTTTCCCAGAGCATCACATTGGGTTTTTGGATTACTAATCCAGTGACCACATCACCACAGTTACATGCTCGTTTGAGATAGCTGTGCTTTGAAATATACGGGGAGTAAAGACGTGATAACACAGGGGGCACGACAAGGTTTTGATATTGATAAATTTCATGTTGCTTGCATGAAATCAGTGCCACATTGATGCCCAAGTAACAAGGCAGATGAGTGAGACCCAAGGCTGGTGGACAGGTTAAACATTGGGGTGTGTAGTTCCCAATTATTTCAATATTTCTGGTGGCTGTATTGAAACAGCATTGCTGATATCCAGACTTCTACTGGGAGAGAAACCAAAACCATTGGCCCCTGTGGATGGATTCCCCAAGATTCACTGCCAATGGATCGAAAAGCCCAAAAAACAAAGCACGTTTCACCAAGTGTCAAAACTGTGAATCAAGAATCATTTTCCTGAAAGAAAATGAATAATTTCTGAATAATCGTTCATTAATTTTACATTTTCAATCGACTTAATTCTAAATAAATGAATTTCCCCATTGTCGCTGCTAGTGGATGAGGTGCCACAGTGAGAAATCAACTTTCCATCCACACTTCCTCCAACTATCGGTTGTGTTTTGATCAGTAAAACAGCCTGAAACTGCGAAGAAATTACTTCTCCACTGCTCAACCTTCAGACATAATTGGCTGGATTTGGGGGAGAAATGAACTCGAAGAAAGTGCTAATTTGAAGTCTCTTTTAGCATCCAAAATGACTGTTCTTGAAATTTAACATCTTCAAAGCATGAACTCTCTCCTCCACATTCACCCCATTTCCATGTATTTTATTTCATTTCTTCCTTTCATTTTATTCACCCCATTTTTATTACTTTATGTTCTTAATTTGATATTTCCACTTCTAAAATCTCACTTCTCATCTTGTTTTCCAACCTCACTCCAGTACGATGGGCCAACTGCTACATTCCTCAGGTTGTCCTTTGACACTGGGCATCTTTGTTCTGGAATTCACACATTGCACTCTCTTAACGGACGCTCTAAGCACCATTCTCAGCTTTTAACATCACCATTTGCACTCCCTGATTTTTGTCTATGCCACTCCAACAATTATGTCCACTCAATACGTGGTGGCACGGTGGCACAGTAATTAGCACTACCATCTCACTGCGCGAGGGACACGGGTTTGATACCTGGCCTTGGGTCTCTGTCTGCACGTTCTCCCCATGTCTGTGTGGGTTTCCTCCAGGTACTCCGGTTTACTCCCACAGTCCAAAGATGTGCGTGTTAGGTTGATTTTCCATTCTAAATTCCTCCTTAGTGTTCGGAGTATTAGCCAGGATAAACATGTGGGGTTATGGGGATAGGACTTGGGTGGGATTGTGGTCGGTGCAAACCTTTTGGGCTGACTGGCCTCCTTCTGCATTGTGGGATACTATGATTCCAACCCACCTCCCCCTCCCCCTCACAGTATAAATCTTGTCCAAATTTTCTTGTTTTCAGATCTGACAACGTTTCATCCAGACTCGAAATGTTGGCTCTGTTCTCTCTCCACAGAGGCTGTCAGACCTGCTGAGAATTTCCAGCATTTTCTGTTTTTGTTTTAGATTCCAGCATCCACAATATTTTGTCTTGACCAGTTCTTGAAATTTAAATTGGGTGAATGTTTAAAAACAAGCCATAAAGAAACTAAAGGTTGCTCTCAAATTATGGGACACTCTTCCTTCTCTTTTATTTCTTATTCATTTCCCCACACTGGAAATATTATTTTTTTAGAACTGATAAGGCTGAGTTGATCTAATCCTCCTTCAAGGCTTTGATCCTTCAGCTCCCGACTCTCTAATTCTGGTCACTTGGATGAAATTGGGGCATTCGCAACTCATTCAGAGAAAAACCTTCTTGCAGTTCATTGTGACGGACTTCTTCGAATTAACCGCAGGAGACTCAGGGATAATCGTTCATTCATGATTCAAGCATGGAGGCCACTACCCCAGAGAAATCTCCAAAGCAGCACTCTCCTCTAATACAGCATTCAGTTCTAATACAGCTCAAACAGGGAGAGCACTCCAATTCAGCCCTCTCCTCGTAGGTCACGGATACACACTGTTTATGCAGTTAATCAGCACACCAAACATTGGTTAAAATTCCGATCTTCAGAGAGCCCGACAGTGCAGAAAGCGGTCATCTGGCCATCGAGCCTGCACCGACCATAATCCCACCCAGGCCCTACCCCCAATATCCCGACACATTTATCCGCTAATCCTTCTAACCTACGCATCTCAGGACACTAAGGGGTTATTTAGCATGGCCAATCAACCTAACCTGCAGATCTTTGGACTGTGGGAGGAAACCGGAGCACCCGGAGGAATCCCACGCAGACATGAGGAGAATGTGCAAACTCCACACAGTCAGTGACCCAAGCCGGGAATCGAACCCAGGTCCCTGGACCTCTGAAGCAGCAGTGCTAACCACTGTGCTACCGTGCCACCCATTGTCCACATTTATTCATTTACTGGAACAGATTTGAATATCTTTCCCCAATATTATCTCCAGATTTGTATGGGGGTTACATGCATAGTTTAAGTTAAATCATTAGCGTCACAAGTAGGTTTACATCAACGCTGCAATGAGATTACTCTGAAAATCCGCTAGTTGCCGCACTCCGGCGCCTGTTCGGGAGTACACTGAGGGAGAATTTAGTATGACAAATGTACCGAACCAGCATGTCTTTCAGACTGTGAGATGAAACTGGAGCACCCGGAGGAAACGCACTCAGACACGGGGAGAACATACAAACTCCACACAGACAGTGACCCGAGCCAGAAATCGAAGCCAGGTCCTGGTTCCCTGCAGCAGCAGTGATAACCACTGTGCCACCGTGCCGCCCATCAAGAAAGCTAAGGTGGAGCAAAGTGACTCAGAAAGTTGCAGAATTAGCAAATGTCACATCCCAAAAATAGGCCATTTAGCCCATCGAGATAGTTTGCGCCACTTGCACCATCTCATGTACACTCACCTTATCACTGACTATACTCCTTACAATTCTCTTATTCAGGCATCTACCTCATTCCCCGCAGCCCCCTTCCCCACCCCCGCTTCCCGCCCCCACCAACACTGAAAGTAAACAATGACAGTCGGATTATTTGAAATTTGCTTTTATTGATCATACAAAGTACTATTCTAAGAACCCAAAACCAATGCAGCAGAATACAGTTCACATTGCAAAGTTTATCATGAATGCACATGGAGACCGCGTGACCTTACTTCTTGCTGCACCTACAGTCTATGGAGTCTTTATTACAGTCTAGAAACTGGCAGTGCAGTTACAATATCATAATTTTTGCTAAATACACTATGTCATCGAAAATAATTTCTTCAGAACGATTTTCTTTTTGTTATTGAAGTCGAAATTCTTCAGATGATGGGGTGCGAAGCACGATGGGTAATGCCACATATGTTCTTGCCCTTAGCTAAGCGCATGTAGCCTCCCTCACCCCAGGATGTTCCCCATCTAGAAAAGGAGGTTACATGTTAATATCCGACACCAATCGAATCAAATCCAAAATGAACAGAGTTAACAGAGGGAAATGGAGCATCGAACACAGGTGCAGGAGTAGAGGCCATTTGGCCCTTCGAGCCTGCACCACAAAAACAGCAGCGCCCAATGTAGGGATGCTTTGCAAGTTTGCTTTGCTAATATTGGCCACTTATTCATGTATCTTGAATGCATTTGGATTCATTTAGCTTACATTCTCAGCAGGATATCAGATTTACTTTACAAAGAGTTCACTTCCAGAGATACACAATCCATTAAGAAAAAGTCTTTGGATAACTAGATGAAGTACCAAACGAAAGAGACAACACATTTGTGTACACTTACATTTCAGATTAGTTTTGAGAAAATGCGGGGAATGCTCCTGTCCCGCCTGCCACGGGAATCATAACGGGCAAGTGTGTGGACCATGGTAAAGGCTGTTGGCCTCAGGAAGGATTTCCAGTTTTGGGATGAGCACAGCTGGAAAATTCCACCCAATGAGAGGCTACTGAGTGCAGCCTAACTTGCCTGGATGGTGCAGCTCCAGTAACACTCAAGAAGCTCGACACCATCCAGTACAAAGCAGCCCACTTGACTGGCACCGCATCCACAAACATCCACTCACTCCACCACTGACGTTCAGTCGCAGCAATGTGTACTATCTACAAGATGCACTGCAGTAATTCACCACAGATCCTTAGACAGCACCTGCCAAACCCACGAGCACTTCCATCTAGAAAGACAAGGGCAGCAGATACATTGGAATACCACAAGAGTTCGTGTCCCACTAACTTGATTGAGTTTTTTGAGGGAGTGACGAAGATGATTGATGAGGGTAGGGCAGTGGATTTTGTTCACATAGACTTCAGTAAGGCCTTTGACATGGTCCCTCATGGCAGACTGGTACAGAAAGTGAAGTTGCACAGGATCAGATGTGAGCTGGCAAGATGGATATAGAACTGATTCAGTCATAGAAGACAGAGTGTAGCAGTGGAAGGATGTGTTTCTGAATGGAGGGCTGTGACAAGTGGCGTTTCTCAGGGATCAGTGCTGGAACCTTTTCTGTTTGTAATATATATAAATGATTTGGAGGAAAACGTAACTGGCTTAATTCGGAAGCTTGTGGACGACACAAAGGTGGCAGATTTGCGGAGAGTGATGAGGACCGTGAGAGGATACAGCAGAATATTGACCGGTTGGAGACTTGGGCGGAGAGATGGCTGATGAAGATTCATGCGAACAAATATGAGGTAATGCATTTTGGAAGGTCTGAGAATGAGAGGAAATATACAGTAAATGGCAGAACCCTTAAGAATATTGAAAGGCAGACGGATCTGGGTGTGCAGGTACACCCAGTGGCAACGTAGATGGAGAAGATAGTCAAGAAGGCATACAGTATGCTTGCCTTCATCGGCCGGGGCATTGAATTTAAAAATTGGCAAGTCGTGTTGCAGCTTTATACAACCTCACTCAGGCCACACTTGGAATATAGTGTGCAATTCTGGTCGCAAAACTACCAGAAGGATGTGGAGGCTTTGGAGAGGGTACAGAAAAGATTTACCAGGATGTTGTTTGGTCTGGAGGACGTTAGCTATGAGGAGAGGTTGGAGAAACTTGTTTTGTTCTCACTGGAAAATCGGAGGTTGAGGAGCGACCTCATAGAAGTCGACAAGTTTATGAGGGGCATGGACAGAATGGAGAGTCAAAGCTTTTTCCCAGGGTGGAAGAGTCAATTACTAGGGGGCATAGGTTTAAGGTGCAAGTGGGGCAGTTTAAAGGAGATATACGAGGTACGTTTTTTACACTGAGGGCGGTGGGTGCCTGGAACTCGCTGCCGGGGAGGGGAGTGGAAGCAAATATGATAGTGACTTTGAGGGGCATCTTGACAAATACATGACTAGGATGGGAATAGAAAGATATGGTCCCTGGAAGGGTTTTAGTTCAGATGGGCAGCATGGTCGGTGCGGGCTTGGAGGGCCGAAGGGCTTGTTCCTGTGCTGTAATTTTCATTGTTCTTTGTTCTTCCCATTGATATTCAAAATGTCATTTGAAACATAGAAAATAGGAGCAGAAGTAGGCAATTCGGCCCTTTGTGCCTGCTCCAACATTCATTATGATCATGGCTGATCATCCAGTTCAGTAACCTGCTCCCGGTCCCGCCCTACCCCGGCACCCCACTTTGTACCATTTTATCCCTTCAGCCTCAAGAGTTATATCGAACTCCTTCTTGAAAACATACAGGGTGGGATTCTCTGCCCCCTCGACCCCAAGCCCCCCCGCAACACTCTCCACCACAGCGCGTTTCTTACTGGCGGGAGATGGACAACCGTTAGCCGGCAGTGGGATTCTCTGCACCCTCATGCCACCCCTCACCCTCACTCCCCACCCCCCCCACCCACCCCCTCTCCCACCACTGGGAAACTCGCAGTGGGAGTGCGCCATCAACTGGACGATCTCACCCACAATGTTTTGGCCTCAGTTATTTTCTGTGGTCCAGAATCCCACAGGTTGCCACTCTCTGGTTAAAGAAACATCCCCTCATCTCAGTTCTAAATGATTTACCGCATATCGGAAAGAGTGTGACGCCTGGTTTTGGGCTCCCCCACCATTGGGAACACTCTTCCTGCATCGACCCTGTCAACTCCTGTTGTGTTCCACTATACCTGAGGATTTCCAGATTCAGGAACTTTTGTAAACACATTTTGGAAAAGTTAAGTCAATCAAATCAGCTGACTTGCATTGAACAGACATGGTTTAATGTAATAGGGACCTACCTGGTTTGACTAACGCCCGTGCACCTTTCGGGAAATATTCGAAGTTCCATCAATTTCTTCCAGTTTCTCCAATTCAAAATTCAACAATGCCTGGTCTGTCTCATTTCCCGATTCAGATGCCATTGCATCCGTGTACAAAGCAGCAAACACCCTTTGTGTCTGGGAGAAAGGATTGCATGTTAGCTATGAGACTTACCCGTGTGGTTGTAATGATGGAAGAGCACCAATAATTCAAGATGGATTGGGTAAAAATGTTGTGGGTTCATTCGTTAAGACGAGGCACATAGGAACAATTATAGAGCAATACAAAGCTTGACAACACCAGAGCAGCCAAGTCAACTGCTGTGTGCTCAGTTGACCATCAAAAGTGAAACTGATTGCAGCATGACATCACTGGAGAGAAGTTTGTCATGCTATAATCCCTTAAATGCATGTTACAACATGACTATTTCTGCAAGATACGGAAATCCAAAGAGGTGCCACAGTGGCACAGTGGTTATCATTACTGCCCCACAGTGCCAGGGACCTGTGCGTGTGTTCCATTCCCGGCTTGGGTCACTGTCTGTGTGGAGTCTGCACATTCTCCCCGTGTCTGCGTGGGTTACCCCAGAGTGATACAGTTTCCTCCCACACTTCGAAAGGCTCCAAAGATGTGTGTGATAAATTGATTGGCCATGCTAAATTGACACTGAGTGTCCTGGTATGCGGATGTTGGGGGGATTAGCCAGGTCAATAAGTGGGATATTGGGGATAAGGCTCGGGTGGGATTGATGTCAGTGCAGACTTGATGGGCCGAATGGCTTCCTTCTGCTGATAGCCCCATTGAAGTGTATGAACTGAAGACAGTCGGAGTACAGTGTGCAGTAATTGTACCTTTGCTTGGTCGGGATATAATTCTTCGGTTTCAATGCTGTGGTCTCACATGTGTTGGAAGGCACGATACGGTAAGCTTCAAATACACCCATGGGTCTTATATTCATCGGAGCAGTCAATGATGAGGAGGGGGGTGGAGAGAGAGGGAACACACCTCCCACTCTCTGCTCAACAAAGCCACTGGCAACCTGTCATCTTTGCTGGGCAGCCTTATTTAAACTAAGTGTGTTTCCGACTCCTTTTCTCCCAAGGGTACGAGCAATACTCATCCCCACCCTGTCAAGCTGATGTCCACTCCCACCACGCGCCTTGGTAAAATTCAGCCCACGCACTATTGACGTTCCATGCTTCACAAAACAACTCTCTTGCCCTTTATCATTGAACTTTGACCACAATACCTTTGACCACATGATTTCATGACATCGAGGTATTAAAAAGGCAAATTTTAATCAGCTTTGATTATTTTATTTCCCCATCTGGACTTCTGAAAATCTCTCAGGCATCCAAAGCATTCGATCAGAACATTGGCATTGGAAAATTCAGAAGCACCTGAATGTATATGTAACTTTATTAATATTCAAAATATAGGTTTCTCTGTTCCCTGTCTGAATCCCTGAGACCCAATTGTTTGCTGCTGTGCTCAGAATCTCTGCCTATTAGCTCCTAGAGGAACAGCACCAAAAGTTCTTCCTCGAGCTATTTCCCACAGCTCCATCTCTCAAAACATCAAAAATGGTCCAAGTTTGTTATGGCAGTAATGAATAATTGATGGAGTCGAAAAGAACTGAACAGGAAACAATCCGCAGCCCCAACAAAGTCAATCAAATCAGTTGACTTGCATTGAACAGACATGGTTTAATGTAGTAGGGACCTACCTCGTTCGATTCAAGCAGGTCCACCACTCGGGAAATATTAGAAGCTCCATCAATTTCTCCCAGTTTCTCCAATTCAAAATCCGACAATGACTGGTCTGTCTCATTTCCTGTCATTGCATCCGTGTACAAAGCAGCAAACACCCTTTGTGTCTGGGAGAAAGGATTGCATGTTAGCTATGAGACTTACCCGTGTGGTTGTAATGATGGAAGAGCACCAATCATTCAAGATGGATTGGGTAAAAATGTTGTGGGTTCATTCGTTAAGACGAGGCACATAAGAACATTTATACAGCAATACAAAGCTTGACAACACCAGAGCAGCCGAGTCAACTGCTGTGTGCTCAGTTGAACATCAAAAGTGAAACTGATTGCAGCATGACATCACTGGAGAGAGGTTTGTCATGCTATAATCTCTTAAACGCATGTTACAACATGTCTATTTCTGCAAGATACGGAAATCCAAAAAGGTGCTACACTGGCACAGTGGTTATCATTACTGCCCCACAGTGCCAGGGACCTGTGCGTGTGTTCAACTCCCGGCTTGGGTCACTGTCTGTGTGGAGTCTGCACATTCTCCCCGTGTCTGCGTTGGTGACCCCCGAGTGATACAGTTTCCTCCCACTCTTCAACAGGATCCAAAGATGTGTGTGATAAATTGATTGACCATGCTCAATTGACCCTGAGTGTCCTGGTATGCGGATGTTGGGGGGATTAGCCAGGTCAATAAGTGGGATATTGGGGATAAGGCTCGGGTGGGATTGATGTCAGTGCAGACTTGATGGGCCGAATGGCTACCTTCTGCTGATAGCCCCATTGAAGTGCATGAACTGAAGACAGTGTGTGTTCCGCGTGCAGTAATTGTACCTTTGCTTGGTCGGGATATAATTCTTCGGTTTCAATGCTGTGGTCTCACATGTATTGGAAGGCACGATACGGTAAGCTTCACATGCACTCATGGGTCTTATATTCATCGGAGCAGTCAATGATGAGGAGGGCGGTGGAGAGAGAGGGAACACACCTCCCACTCTCTGCTCATCAAAGCCACTGGCAACCTGTCATCTTTGCCGGGCAGCCTTATTTAAACTAAGTGTGGTTCCGACTCCTTTTCTCCCAAGGGGGCCAGCAATACTCATCCCCACCCTGTCAAGCTGATGTCCACTCCCACCCCGCGCCATGGTAAAATTCAGCCCACGCACTATTGAGTTTCCATGCTTCACAAAACAACTCTCTTGCACTTTATCACTGAACTTTGACCAGAATACCTTTGACCATGTGTTTTCATGACATCGAGGTATTAAAAAGTCAAATTGCAAATCAGCTTTGATTATTTTATTTCCCCATCTGGACTTCTGAGAATCTGCTTGGCATCCAAAGCGTTCGATCAGAACATTGGCATTGGAAAATTCAGAAGCCCCTGAATGTATATGTACATTTATTAATATTCAAAATATAGGTTTCTCTGTTCCCTGTCTGAATCCCTGAGACCGAAATGCCTGCTGCTGTGCTCAGTATCTCTGCCTATTAGCTGCTAGAGGAACAGCACCCACAAGTTCTTCCTCTTGCTATTTCCCACAGCTGCATCCCTCAAAACATCAAAAATGGTCCAAGTTTCTTATGCCTGAAATGAATAATTGATGGAGTCGAAAAGAACTGAACAGGAAACAATCCGCAGCCCCAACAAAGTCAATCAAATCAGTTGACTTGCATTGAACAGACATGGTTTAATGTAGTAGGGACCTACCTCGTTCGATTCAAGCAGGTGCACCACTCGGGAAATATTAGAAGCTCCATCAATTTCTCCCAGTTTCTCCAATTCAAAATCCGACAATGACTGGTCTGTCTCATTTCCTGTCATTGCATCCGTGTACAAAGCAGCAAACACCCTTTGTGTCTGGGAGAAAGGATTGCATGTTAGCTATGAGACTTACCCGTGTGGTTGTAATGATGGAAGAGCACCAATCATTCAAGATGGATTGGGTAAAAATGTTGTGGGTTCATTCGTTAAGACGAGGCACATAGGAACATTTATACAGCAAAACAAAGGTTGACAACACCAGAGCAGCCGAGTCAACTGCTGTGTGCTCAGTTGAACATCAAAAGTGAAACTGATTGCAGCATGACATCACTGGAGAGAAGTTTGTCATACTATAATCCCTTAAATGCATGTTACAACATGACTATTTCTGCTAGATACGGAAATCCAAAAAGGTGCTACACTGGCACAGTGGTTATCATTACTGCCCCACAGTGCCAGGGACCTGTGCGTGTGTTCAACTCCCGGCTTGGGTCACTATCTGTGTGGAGTCTGCTCATTCTCCCCATGTCTGCGTTGGTGACCCCCGAGTGATACAGTTTCCTCCCACACTTCAACAGGATCCAAAGATGTGTGTGATAAATTGATTGGCCATGCTAAATTGACCCTGAGAGTCTGGTGTGCGGATGTTGGGGGGATTAGCCAGGTCAGTAAGTGGAATTTTGGGCATAAGGCTCGGGTGGGATTGATGTCAGTGCAGACTTGATGGGCCGAATGGCTTCCTTCTGCTGATAGCCCCATTGAAGTGTATGAACTGAAGACAGTCGGAGTGCAGTGTGCAGTAATTGTACCTTTGCTTGGTCGGGATATAATTCTTCGGTTTCAATGCTGTGGTCTCACATGTGTTGGAAGGCACGATACGGTAAGCTTCAAATACACCCATGGGTCTTATATTCATCGGAGCAGTCAATGATGAGGAGGGGGGTGGAGAGAGAGGGAACACACCTCCCACTCTCTGCTCAACAAAGCCACTGGCAACCTGTCATCTTTGCTGGGCAGCCTTATTTAAACTAAGTGTGTTTCCGACTCCTTTTCTCCCAAGGGTACGAGCAATACTCATCCCCACCCTGTCAAGCTGATGTCCACTCCCACCACGCGCCTTGGTAAAATTCAGCCCACGCACTATTGACGTTCCATGCTTCACAAAACAACTCTCTTGCCCTTTATCATTGAACTTTGACCACAATACCTTTGACCACATGATTTCATGACATCGTGGTATTAAAAAGGCAAATTTTAATCAGCTTTGATTATTTTATTTCCCCATCTGGACTTCTGAAAATCTCTCAGGCATCCAAAGCATTCGATCACAACATTGGCATTGGAAAATTCAGAAGCACCTGAATGTATATGTACCTTTATTAATATTCAAAATATAGGTTTCTCTGTTCCCTGTCTGAATCCCTGAGACCCAATTGTTTGCTGCTGTGCTCAGAATCTCTGCCTATTAGCTCCTAGAGGAACAGCACCCACAAGTTCCTCCTCTTGCTATTTCCCACAGCTCCATCTCTCAAAACATCAAAAATGGTCCAAGTTTGTTATGGCAGTAATGAATAATTGATGGTGTCCAAAAGAACTGAACAGGAAACAATCCGCAGCCCCAACAAAGTCAATCAAATCAGTTGACTTGCATTGAACAGACATGGTTTAATGTAGTAGGGACCTACCTCGTTCGATTCAAGCAGGTCCACCACTCGGGAAATATTAGAAGCTCCATCAATTTCTCCCAGTTTCTCCAATTCAAAATCCGACAATGACTGGTCTGTCTCATTTCCTGTCATTGCATCCGTGTACAAAGCAGCAAACACCCTTTGTGTCTGGGAGAAAGGATTGCATGTTAGCTATGAGACTTACCCGTGTGGTTGTAATGATGGAAGAGCACCAATCATTCAAGATGGATTGGGTAAAAATGTTGTGGGTTCATTCGTTAAGACGAGGCACATAGGAACATTTATACAGCAATACAAAGCTTGACAACACCAGAGCAGCCGAGTCAACTGCTGTGTGCTCAGTTGAACATCAAAAGTGAAACTGATTGCAGCATGACATCACTGGAGAGAAGTTTGTCATGCTATTATCCCTTAAATGCATGTTACAACATGACTATTTCTGCAAGATACGGAAATCCAAAAAGGTGCTACACTGGCACAGTGGTTATCATTACTGCCCCACAGTGCCAGGGACCTGTGCGTGTGTTCAACTCCCAGCTTGGGTCACTGTCTGTGTGGAGTCTGCACATTCTCCCCGTGTCTGCGTTGGTGACCCCCGAGTGATACAGTTTCCTCCCACACTTCGAAAGGCTCCAAAGATGTGTGTGATAAATTGATTGGCCATGCTAAATTGACCCTGAGAGTCTGGTATGCGGATGTTGGGGGGATTAGCCAGGTCAGTAAGTGGAATTTTGTGCATAATGCTCGGGTGGGATTGATGTCAGTGCAGACTTGATGGGCCGAATGGCTTCCTTCTGCTGATAGCCCCATTGAAGTGTATGAACTGAAGGCAGTGGGTGTACCGTGTGCAGTAATTGTATTTTGCTTGGTCGGGATATAATTCTTCAGTTTCAATGCTGTGGTCTCACATGTATTGGAAGGCACGATACGGTAAGCTTCAAATGCACCCATGGGTCTTATATTCATCGGAGCAGTCAATGATGAGGAGGGGGGTGGAGAGGGAGGGAACACACCTCCCACTCTCTGCTCATTAAAGCCACTGGCAACCTGTCATCTTTGCCGGGCAGCCTTATTTAAACTAAGTGTGTTTCCGACTCCTTTTCTCCCAAGGGGGCAAGCAATACTCATCCCCACCCTGTCAAGCTGATGTCCACTCCCACCACGCGCCTTGGTAAAATTCAGCCCACGCACTATTGAGGTTCCATGCTTCACAAAACATCTCTCTCGCACTTTATCATTGAACGTTGACCA
The DNA here is from genome assembly GCF_964213995.1 of Mustelus asterias. Taxonomy (NCBI): domain Eukaryota; kingdom Metazoa; phylum Chordata; class Chondrichthyes; order Carcharhiniformes; family Triakidae; genus Mustelus; species Mustelus asterias. The sequence continues at coordinate 10,336,453 of NC_135826.1, read as the reverse complement.
CAATACCTTTGACCATGTGATTTCATTGCATCGAGGTATTAAAAAGTCAAATTGCAAATCAGCTTTGATTATTTAATTTCCCCATCTGGACTTCTGAGAATCTGCTCGGCATCCAAAGCGTTCGATCAGAACATTGGCATTTGAAAATTCAGAAGCCCCTGAATGTATATGTACATTTATTAATATTCAAAATATAGGATTCTCTGTTCCCTGTCTGAATCCCTGAGACCGAAATGCCTGCTGCTGTGCTCTGTATCTCTGCCTATTAGCTGCTAGAGGAACAGCACCCACAAGTTCTTCCTCTTGCTATTTCCCACAGTTCCATCCCTCAAAACATCAAAAATGGTCCAAGTTTGTTATGGCAGAAATGAATAATTGATGGAGTCCAAAAGAACTGAACAGGAAACAATCCGCAGCCCCAACAAAGTCAATCAAATCAGTTGACTTGCATTGAACAGACATGGTTTAATGTAGTAGGGACCTACCTCGTTCGATTCAAGCAGGTCCACCACTCGGGAAATATTAGAAGCTCCATCAATTTCTCCCAGTTTCTCCACTTCAAAATCCGACAATGCCTGGTCTGTCTCATTTCCTGTCATTGCATCCGTGTACAAAGCAGCAAACACCCTTTGTGTCTGGGAGAAAGGATTGCATGTTAGCTATGAGACTTACCCGTGTGGTTGTAATGATGGAAGAGCACCAATAATTCAAGATGGATTGGGTAAAAATGTTGTGGGTTCTTTCGTTAAGACTAGGCACATAGGAACATTTAGACAGCAATACAAAGCTTGACAACACCAGAGCAGCCGAGTCAACTGCTGTGTGCTCAGTTGAACATCAAAAGTGAAACTGATTGCAGCATGACATCACTGGAGAAAAGTTTGTCATGCTATAATCCCTTAAATGCATATTACAACATGACTATTTCTGCAAGATACGGAAATCCAAAAAGGTGCTACACTGGCACAGTGGTTATCATTACTGCCCCACAGTGCCAGGGACCTGTGCGTGTGTTCAACTCCCGGCTTGGGTCACTGTCTGTGTGGAGTCTGCACATTCTCCCCGTGTCTGCGTTGGTGACCCCCGAGTGATACAGTTTCCTCCCACTCTTCGAAAGGCTCCAAAGATGTGTGTCATAAATTGATTGGCCATGCTAAATTGACCCTGAGAGTCTGGTATGCGGATGTTGGGGGGATTAGCCAGGTCAGTAAGTGGGATATTGGGGATAAGGCTCGGGTGGGATTGATGTCAGTGAAGACTTGATGGGCCGAATGGCTTCCTTCTGCTGATAGCCCCATTGAAGTGCATGAACTGAAGACAGTGTGTGTACCGTGTGCAGTAATTGTACCTTTGCTTGGTCGGGATATAATTCTTCGGTTTCAATGCTGTGGTCTCACATGTATTGGAAGGCACGATACGGTAAGCTTCAAATACACCCATGGGTCTTATATTCATTGGAGCAGTCAATGATGAGGAGGGGAGTGGAGAGAGAGGGAACACACCTCCCACTCTCTTCTCATCAAAGCCACTGGCAACCTGTCATCTTTGCTGGGCAGCCTTATTTAAACTAAGTGTGTTTCCGACTTCTTTTCTCCCAAGGGGGCAAGCAATACTCATCCCCACCCTGTCAAGCTGATGTCCACTCCCACCACGCGCCTTGGTAAAATTCAGCCCACGCACTATTGAGTTTCCATGCTTCACAAAACAACTCTCTCGCACTTTATCACTGAACTTTGACCAGAATACCTTTGACCATGTGATTTCATGACATCGAGGTATTAAAAAGTCAAATTGCAAATCAGCTTTGATTATTTTATTTCCCCATCTGGACTTCTGAGAATCTGCTCGGCATCCAAAGCGTTCGATCAGAACATTGGCATTGGAAAATTCAGAAGCCCCTGAATGTATATGTACATTTATTAATATTCAAAATATAGGTTTCTCTGTTCCCTGTCTGAATCCCTGAGACCGAAATGCCTGCTGCTGTGCTCAGTATCTCTGCCTATTAGCTGCTAGAGGAACAGCACCCACAAGTTCTTCCTCTTGCTATTTCCCACAGCTCCATCCCTCAAAACATCAAAAATGGTCCAAGTTTGTTATGCCAGAAATGAATAATTGATGGAGTCCAAAAGAACTGAACAGGAAACAATCCGCAGCCCCAACAAAGTCAATCAAATCAGTTGACTTGCATTGAACAGACATGGTTTAATGTAGTAGGGACCTACCTCGTTCGATTCAAGCAGGTCCACCACTCGGGAAATATTAGAAGCTCCATCAATTTCTCCCAGTTTCTCCAATTCAAAATCCGACAATGACTGGTCTGTCTCATTTCCTGTCATTGCATCCGTGTACAAAGCAGCAAACACCCTTTGTGTCTGGGAGAAAGGATTGCATGTTAGCTATGAGACTTACCCGTGTGGTTGTAATGATGGAAGAGCACCAATCATTCAAGATGGATTGGGTAAAAATGTTGTGGGTTCATTCGTTAAGACTAGGCACATAGGAACATTTATACAGCAATACAAAGCTTGACAACACCAGAGCAGCCGAGTCAACTGCTGTGTGCTCAGCTGAACATCAAAAGTGAAACTGATTGCAGCATGACATCACTGGAGAGAAGTTTGTCATGCTATAATCCCTTAAATGCATGTTACAACATGACTATTTCTGCAAGATACGGAAATCCAAAGAGGTGCCACAGTGGCACAGTGGTTATCATTACTGCCCCACAGTGCCAGGGACCTGTGCGTGTGTTCCATTCCCAGCTTGGGTCACTGTCTGTGTGGAGTCTGCACATTCTCCCCGTGTCTGCGTGGGTTACCCCAGAGTGATACAGTTTCCTCCCACACTTCGAAAGGCTCCTAAGATGTGTGTGATAAATTGATTGGCCATGCTAAATTGACACTGAGTGTCCTGGTATGCGGATGTTGGGGGGATTAGCCAGGTCAATAAGTGGGATATTGGGGATAAGGCTCGGGTGGGATTGATGTCAGTGCAGACTTGATGGGCTGAATGGCTTCCTTCTGCTGATAGCCCCATTGAAGTGTATGAACTGAAGACATTCGGAGTACAGTGTGCAGTAATTGTACCTTTGCTTGGTCGGGATATAATTCTTCGGTTTTATTGCTGTGGTCTCACATGTATTGGAAGGCACGATACGGTAAGCTTCAAATACAACCATGGGTCTTATATTCATCGGAGCAGTCAATGATGAGGAGGGGGGTGGAGTGAGAGGGAACACACCTCCCACTCTCTGCTCATCAAAGCCACTGGCAACCTGTCATCTTTGCTGGGCAGCCTTATTTAAACTAAGTGTGTTTCCGACTCCTTTTCTCCCAAGGGGGCAAGCAATACGTATCCCCACCCTGTCAAGCTGATGTCCACTCCCACCACGCGCCTTGGAAAAATTCAGCCCACGCACTATTGAGGTTCCATGCTTCACAAAACAACTCTCTCGCACTTTATCATTGAACGTTGACCACAATACCTTTGACCATGTGATTTCATTACATCGAGGTATTAAAAAGTCAAATTGCAAATCAGCTTTGATTATTTTATTTCCCCATCTGGACTTCTGAGAATCTGCTCGGCATCCAAAGCGTTCGATCAGAACATTGGCATTGGAAAATTCAGAAGCCCCTGAATGTATATGTACATTTATTAATATTCAAAATATAGGTTTCTCTGTTCCCTGTCTGAATCCCTGAGACCGAAATGCCTGCTGCTGTGCTCAGTATCTCTGCCTATTAGCTGCTAGAGGAACAGCAGCCACAAGTTCTTCCTCTTGCTATTTCCCACAGTTCCATCCCTCAAAACATCAAAAATGGTCCAAGTTTGTTATGCCAGAAAAGAATAATTGATGGAGTCCAAAAGAACTGAACAGGAAACAATCCGCAGCCCCAACAAAGTCAATCAAATCAGTTGACTTGCATTGAACAGACATGGTTTAATGTAGTAGGGACCTACCTCGTTCGATTCAAGCAGGTCCACCACTCGGGAAATATTAGAAGCTCCATCAATTTCTCCCAGTTTCTCCAATTCAAAATACGACAATGCCTGGTCTGTCTCATTTCCTGTCATTGCATCCGTGTACAAAGCAGCAAACACCCTTTGTGTCTGGGAGAAAGGATTGCATGTTAGCTATGAGACTTACCCGTGTGGTTGTAATGATGGAAGAGCACCAATAATTCAAGATGGATTGGGTAAAAATGTTGTGGGTTCATTCGTTAAGACGAGGCACATAGGAACATTTATACAGCAATACAAAGCTTGACAACACCAGAGCAGCCGAGTCAACTGCTGTGTGCTCAGTTGAACATCAAAAGTGAAACTGATTGCAGCATGACATCGCTGGAGAAAGGTTTGTCATGCTATAATCCCTTAAATGCATGTTACAACATGACTATTTCTGCAAGATACGTAAATCCAAAAAGGTGCTACACTGGCACAGTGGTTATTATTACTGCCCCACATTGCCAGGGACCTGTGCGTGTGTTCAACTACCGGCTTGGGTCACTGTCTGTGTGGAGTCTGCACATTCTCCCCGTGTCTGCGTGGGTTACCCCAGAGTGATACAGTTTCCTCCCACACTTCGAAAGGCTAAATAGATGTGTGTGATAAATTGATTGGCCATGCTAAATTGACCCTGAGAGTCTGGTATGCGGATGTTGGGGGGATTAGCCAGGTCAGTAAGTGGAATTTTGGGCATAAGGCTCGGGTGGGATTGATGTCAGTGCAGACTTGATGGGCCGAATGGCTTCCTTCTGCTGATAGCCCCATTGAAGTGTATGAACTGAAGACAGTGGGTGAATCGTGTGCAGTAATTGTACTTTGCTTGGTCGGGATATAATTCTTCAGTTTCAATGCTGTGGTCTCACATGTATTGGAAGGCACGATACGGTAAGCTTCAAATGCACCCATGGATCTTATATTCATCGGAGCAGTCAATGATGAGGAGGGGGGTGGAGAGAGAGGGAACACACCTCCCACTCTCTGCTCATCAAAGCCACTGGCAACCTGTCATCTTTGCTGGGCAGCCTTATTTAAACTAAGTGTGTTTCCGACTCCTTTTCTCCCAAGGGTACAAGCAATACTCATCCCCACCCTGTCAAGCTGATGTCCACTCCCACCACGCGCCTTGGTAAAATTCAGCCCACGCACTATTGAGGTTCCATGCTTCACAAAACAACTCTCTCGCACTTTATCATTGAACTTTGACCACAATACCTTTGACCATGTGATTTCATTGCATCGAGGTATTAAAAAGTCAAATTGCAAATCGTCTTTGATTATTTTATTTCCTCATCTGGACTTCTGAGAATCTGCTCGGCATCCAAAGCGTTCGATCAGAACATTGGCATTGGAAAATTCAGAAGCCCCTGAATGTATATGTACATTTATTAACATTCAAAATATAGGTTTCTCTGTTCCCTGTCTGAATCCCTGAGACCGAAATGCCTGCAGCTGTGCTCAGTATCTCTGCCTATTAGCTGCTAGAGGAACAGCACCCACAAGTTCTTCCTCTTGCTATTTCCCACAGCTCCATCCCTCAAAACATCAAAAATGGTCCAAGTTTGTTATGCCAGAAATGAATAATTGATGGAGTCCAAAAGAACTGAACAGGAAACAATCCGCAGCCCCAACAAAGTCAATCAAATCAGTTGACTTGCATTGAACAGACATGGTTTCATGTAGTAGGGACCTACCTCGTTCGATTCAAGCAGGTCCACCACTCGGGAAATATTAGAAGCTCCATCAATTTCTCCCAGTTTCTCCAATTCAAAATCCGACAATGACTGGTCTGTCTCATTTCCTGTCATTGCATCCGTGTACAAAGCAGCAAACACCCTTTGTGTCTGGGAGAAAGGATTGCATGTTAGCTATGAGACTTACCCGTGTGGTTGTAATGATGGAAGAGCACCAATCATTGAAGATGGATTGGGTAAAAATGTTGTGGGTTCATTCGTTAAGACGAGGCACATAGGAACAATTATACAGCAATACAAGTCTTGACAACACCAGAGCAGCCGAGTCAACTGTTGTGTGCTCAGCTGAACATCAAAAGTGAAACTGATTGCAGCATGACATCACTGGAGAGAAGTTTGTCATGCTATAATCCCTTAAATGCATGTTACAACATGACTATTTCTGCAAGATACAGAAATCCAAAGAGGTGCCACAGTGGCACAGTGGTTATCATTACTGCCCCACAGTGCCAGGGACCTGTGCGTGTGTTCCATTCCCGGCTTGGGTCACTGTCTGTGTGGAGTCTGCACATTCTCCCCGTGTCTGCGTGGGTTACCCCAGAGTGATACAGTTTCCTCCCACACTTCGAAAGGCTAAATAGATGTGTGTGATAAATTGATTGGCCATGCTAAATTGACACTGAGTGTCCTGGTATGCGGATGTTGGGGGATTTAGCCAGGTCAATAAGTGGGATATTGGGGATAAGGCTCGGGTGGGATTGATGTCAGTGCAGACTTGATGGGCTGAATGGCTTCCTTCTGCTGATAGCCCCATTGAAGTGCATGAACTGAAGACAGTCGGAGTACAGTGTGCAGTAATTGTACCTTTGCTTGGTCGGGATATAATTCTTCGGTTTCAATGCTGTGGTCTCACATCTGTTGGAAGGCACGATACGGTAAGCTTCAAATACACCCATGGGTCTTATATTCATCGGAGCAGTCAATGATGAGGAGGGGGGTGGAGAGAGAGGGAACACACCTCCCACTCTCTGCTCAACAAAGCCACTGGCAACCTGTCATCTTTGCTGGGCAGCCTTATTTAAACTAAGTGTGTTTCCGACTCCTTTTCTCCCAAGGGGGCAAGCAATACTCATCCCCACCCTGTCAAGCTGATGTCCACTCCCACCACGCGCCTTGGTAAAATTCAGCCCACGCACTATTGAGGTTCCATGCTTCACAAAACAACTCTCTCGCACTTTTTCATTGAACTTTGACCACAATACCATTGACCACATGATTTCATGACATCGAGGTATTAAAAAGGCAAATTTTAATCAGCTTTGATTATTTTATTTCCCCATCTGGACTTCTGAAAATCTCTCAGGCATCCAAAGCATTCGATCAGAACATTGGCATTGGAAAATTCAGAAGCCCCTGAATGTATATGTACATTTATTAATATTCAAAATATAGGTTTCTCTGTTCCCTGTCTGAATCCCTGAGACCCAATTGTTTGCTGCTGTGCTCAGAATCTCTGCCTATTAGCTGCTAGAGGAACAGCACCCACAAGTTCTTCCTCTAGCTATTTCCCACAGCTCCATCTCTCAAAACATCAAAAATTGTCCAAGTTTGTTATGCCAGAAATGAATAAGTGATAGAGTCCAAAAGAACAGAACAGGAAACAATCCACAGCCCCAACAAAGTCAATCAAATCAGTTGACTTGCATTGAACAGACATGGTTTAATGTAGTAGGGACCTACCTCGTTCGATTCAAGCAGGTCCACCACTCGGGAAATATTAGAAGCTCCATCAATTTCTCCCAGTTTCTCCAATTCAAAATCCGACAATGACTGGTCTGTCTCATTTCCTGTCATTGCATCCGTGTACAAAGCAGCAAACACCCTTTGTGTCTGGGAGAAAGGATTGCATGTTAGCTATGAGACTTACCCGTGTGGTTGTAATGATGGAAGAGCACCAATCATTCAAGATGGATTGGGTAAAAATGTTGTGGGTTCATTCGTTAAGACGAGGCACATAGGAACAATTATACAGCAATACAAGTCTTGACAACACCAGAGCAGCCGAGTCAACTGCTGTGTGCTCAGCTGAACATCAAAAGTGAAACTGATTGCAGCATGACATCACTGGAGAGAAGTTTGTCATGCTATTATCCCTTAAATGCATGTTACAACATGACTATTTCTGCAAGATACGGAAATCCAAAGAGGTGCCACAGTGGCACAGTGGTTATCATTACTGCCCCACAGTGCCAGGGACCTGTGCGTGTGTTCAACTCCCGGCTTGGGTCACTGTCTGTGTGGAGTCTGCACATTCTCCCCGTGGCTGCGTGGGTTACCCCAGAGTGATACAGTTTCCTCCCACACTTCGAAAGGCTCCAAAGATGTGTGTGATAAATTGATTGGCCATGCTAAATTGACCCTGAGACTCTGGTATGCGGATGTTGGGGGGATTAGCCAGGTCAGTAAGTGGAATTTTGTGCATAATGCTCGGGTGGGATTGATGTCAGTGCAGACTTGATGGGCCGAATGGCTTCCTTCTGCTGATAGCCCCATTGAAGTGTATGAACTGAAGGCAGTGGGTGTACCGTGTGCAGTAATTGTATTTTGCTTGGTCGGGATATAATTCTTCAGTTTCAATGCTGTGGTCTCACATGTATTGGAAGGCACGATACGGTAAGCTTCAAATGCACCCATGGGTCTTATATTCATCGGAGCAGTCAATGATGAGGAGGGGGTTGGAGAGGGAGGGAACACACCTCCCACTCTCTGCTCATTAAAGCCACTGGCAACCTGTCATCTTTGCCGGGCAGCCTTATTTAAACTAAGTGTGTTTCCGACTCCTTTTCTCCCAAGGGGGCAAGCAATACTCATCCCCACCCTGTCAAGCTGATGTCCACTCCCACCACGCGCCTTGGTAAAATTCAGCCCACGCACTATTGAGGTTCCATGCTTCACAAAACATCTCTCTCGCACTTTATCATTGAACGTTGACCACAATACCTTTGACCATGTGATTTCATTGCATCGAGGTATTAAAAAGTCAAATTGCAAATCAGCTTTGATTATTTAATTTCCCCATCTGGACTTCTGAGAATCTGCTCGGCATCCAAAGCGTTCGATCAGAACATTGGCATTTGAAAATTCAGAAGCCCCTGAATGTATATGTACATTTATTAATATTCAAAATATAGGATTCTCTGTTCCCTGTCTGAATCCCTGAGACCGAAATGCCTGCTGCTGTGCTCTGTATCTCTGCCTATTAGCTGCTAGAGGAACAGCACCCACAAGTTCTTCCTCTTGCTATTTCCCACAGTTCCATCCCTCAAAACATCAAAAATGGTCCAAGTTTGTTATGGCAGAAATGAATAATTGATGGAGTCCAAAAGAACTGAACAGGAAACAATCCGCAGCCCCAACAAAGTCAATCAAATCAGTTGACTTGCATTGAACAGACATGGTTTAATGTAGTAGGGACCTACCTCGTTCGATTCAAGCAGGTCCACCACTCGGGAAATATTAGAAGCTCCATCAATTTCTCCCAGTTTCTCCACTTCAAAATCCGACAATGCCTGGTCTGTCTCATTTCCTGTCATTGCATCCGTGTACAAAGCAGCAAACACCCTTTGTGTCTGGGAGAAAGGATTGCATGTTAGCTATGAGACTTACCCGTGTGGTTGTAATGATGGAAGAGCACCAATAATTCAAGATGGATTGGGTAAAAATGTTGTGGGTTCTTTCGTTAAGACTAGGCACATAGGAACATTTAGACAGCAATACAAAGCTTGACAACACCAGAGCAGCCGAGTCAACTGCTGTGTGCTCAGTTGAACATCAAAAGTGAAACTGATTGCAGCATGACATCACTGGAGAAAAGTTTGTCATGCTATAATCCCTTAAATGCATATTACAACATGACTATTTCTGCAAGATACGGAAATCCAAAAAGGTGCTACACTGGCACAGTGGTTATCATTACTGCCCCACAGTGCCAGGGACCTGTGCGTGTGTTCAACTCCCGGCTTGGGTCACTGTCTGTGTGGAGTCTGCACATTCTCCCCGTGTCTGCGTTGGTGACCCCCGAGTGATACAGTTTCCTCCCACTCTTCGAAAGGCTCCAAAGATGTGTGTCATAAATTGATTGGCCATGCTAAATTGACCCTGAGAGTCTGGTATGCGGATGTTGGGGGGATTAGCCAGGTCAGTAAGTGGGATATTGGGGATAAGGCTCGGGTGGGATTGATGTCAGTGAAGACTTGATGGGCCGAATGGCTTCCTTCTGCTGATAGCCCCATTGAAGTGCATGAACTGAAGACAGTGTGTGTACCGTGTGCAGTAATTGTACCTTTGCTTGGTCGGGATATAATTCTTCGGTTTCAATGCTGTGGTCTCACATGTATTGGAAGGCACGATACGGTAAGCTTCAAATACACCCATGGGTCTTATATTCATTGGAGCAGTCAATGATGAGGAGGGGAGTGGAGAGAGAGGGAACACACCTCCCACTCTCTTCTCATCAAAGCCACTGGCAACCTGTCATCTTTGCTGGGCAGCCTTATTTAAACTAAGTGTGTTTCCGACTTCTTTTCTCCCAAGGGGGCAAGCAATACTCATCCCCACCCTGTCAAGCTGATGTCCACTCCCACCACGCGCCTTGGTAAAATTCAGCCCACGCACTATTGAGTTTCCATGCTTCACAAAACAACTCTCTCGCACTTTATCACTGAACTTTGACCAGAATACCTTTGACCATGTGATTTCATGACATCGAGGTATTAAAAAGTCAAATTGCAAATCAGCTTTGATTATTTTATTTCCCCATCTGGACTTCTGAGAATCTGCTCGGCATCCAAAGCGTTCGATCAGAACATTGGCATTGGAAAATTCAGAAGCCCCTGAATGTATATGTACATTTATTAATATTCAAAATATAGGTTTCTCTGTTCCCTGTCTGAATCCCTGAGACCGAAATGCCTGCTGCTGTGCTCAGTATCTCTGCCTATTAGCTGCTAGAGGAACAGCACCCACAAGTTCTTCCTCTTGCTATTTCCCACAGCTCCATCCCTCAAAACATCAAAAATGGTCCAAGTTTGTTATGCCAGAAATGAATAATTGATGGAGTCCAAAAGAACTGAACAGGAAACAATCCGCAGCCCCAACAAAGTCAATCAAATCAGTTGACTTGCATTGAACAGACATGGTTTAATGTAGTAGGGACCTACCTCGTTCGATTCAAGCAGGTCCACCACTCGGGAAATATTAGAAGCTCCATCAATTTCTCCCAGTTTCTCCAATTCAAAATCCGACAATGACTGGTCTGTCTCATTTCCTGTCATTGCATCCGTGTACAAAGCAGCAAACACCCTTTGTGTCTGGGAGAAAGGATTGCATGTTAGCTATGAGACTTACCCGTGTGGTTGTAATGATGGAAGAGCACCAATAATTCAAGATGGATTGGGTAAAAATGTTGTGGGTTCATTCGTTAAGACTAGGCACATAGGAACATTTATACAGCAATACAAAGCTTGACAACACCAGAGCAGCCGAGTCAACTGCTGTGTGCTCAGCTGAACATCAAAAGTGAAACTGATTGCAGCATGACATCACTGGAGAGAAGTTTGTCATGCTATAATCCCTTAAATGCATGTTACAACATGACTATTTCTGCAAGATACGGAAATCCAAAGAGGTGCCACAGTGGCACAGTGGTTATCATTACTGCCCCACAGTGCCAGGGACCTGTGCGTGTGTTCCATTCCCGGCTTGGGTCACTGTCTGTGTGGAGTCTGCACATTCTCCCCGTGTCTGCGTGGGTTACCCCAGAGTGATACAGTTTCCTCCCACACTTCGAAAGGCTCCTAAGATGTGTGTGATAAATTGATTGGCCATGCTAAATTGACACTGAGTGTCCTGGTATGCGGATGTTGGGGGGATTAGCCAGGTCAATAAGTGGGATATTGGGGATAAGGCTCGGGTGGGATTGATGTCAGTGCAGACTTGATGGGCTGAATGGCTTCCTTCTGCTGATAGCCCCATTGAAGTGTATGAACTGAAGACATTCGGAGTACAGTGTGCAGTAATTGTACCTTTGCTTGGTCGGGATATAATTCTTCGGTTTTATTGCTGTGGTCTCACATGTATTGGAAGGCACGATACGGTAAGCTTCAAATACAACCATGGGTCTTATATTCATCGGAGCAGTCAATGATGAGGAGGGGGGTGGAGTGAGAGGGAACACACCTCCCACTCTCTGCTCATCAAAGCCACTGGCAACCTGTCATCTTTGCTGGGCAGCCTTATTTAAACTAAGTGTGTTTCCGACTCCTTTTCTCCCAAGGGGGCAAGCAATACGTATCCCCACCCTGTCAAGCTGATGTCCACTCCCACCACGCGCCTTGGAAAAATTCAGCCCACGCACTATTGAGGTTCCATGCTTCACAAAACAACTCTCTCGCACTTTATCATTGAACGTTGACCACAATACCTTTGACCATGTGATTTCATTACATCGAGGTATTAAAAAGTCAAATTGCAAATCAGCTTTGATTATTTTATTTCCCCATCTGGACTTCTGAGAATCTGCTCGGCATCCAAAGCGTTCGATCAGAACATTGGCATTGGAAAATTCAGAAGCCCCTGAATGTATATGTACATTTATTAATATTCAAAATATAGGTTTCTCTGTTCCCTGTCTGAATCCCTGAGACCGAAATGCCTGCTGCTGTGCTCAGTATCTCTGCCTATTAGCTGCTAGAGGAACAGCAGCCACAAGTTCTTCCTCTTGCTATTTCCCACAGTTCCATCCCTCAAAACATCAAAAATGGTCCAAGTTTGTTATGCCAGAAAAGAATAATTGATGGAGTCCAAAAGAACTGAACAGGAAACAATCCGCAGCCCCAACAAAGTCAATCAAATCAGTTGACTTGCATTGAACAGACATGGTTTAATGTAGTAGGGACCTACCTCGTTCGATTCAAGCAGGTCCACCACTCGGGAAATATTAGAAGCTCCATCAATTTCTCCCAGTTTCTCCAATTCAAAATACGACAATGCCTGGTCTGTCTCATTTCCTGTCATTGCATCCGTGTACAAAGCAGCAAACACCCTTTGTGTCTGGGAGAAAGGATTGCATGTTAGCTATGAGACTTACCCGTGTGGTTGTAATGATGGAAGAGCACCAATAATTCAAGATGGATTGGGTAAAAATGTTGTGGGTTCATTCGTTAAGACGAGGCACATAGGAACATTTATACAGCAATACAAAGCTTGACAACACCAGAGCAGCCGAGTCAACTGCTGTGTGCTCAGTTGAACATCAAAAGTGAAACTGATTGCAGCATGACATCACTGGAGAGAAGTTTGTCATGCTATAATCCCTTAAATGCATGTTACAACATGACTATTTCTGCAAGATACGTAAATCCAAAAAGGTGCTACACTGGCACAGTGGTTATTATTACTGCCCCACATTGCCAGGGACCTGTGCGTGTGTTCAACTACCGGCTTGGGTCACTGTCTGTGTGGAGTCTGCACATTCTCCCCGTGTCTGCGTGGGTTACCCCAGAGTGATACAGTTTCCTCCCACACTTCGAAAGGCTAAATAGATGTGTGTGATAAATTGATTGGCCATGCTAAATTGACCCTGAGAGTCTGGTATGCGGATGTTGGGGGGATTAGCCAGGTCAGTAAGTGGAATTTTGGGCATAAGGCTCGGGTGGGATTGATGTCAGTGCAGACTTGATGGGCCGAATGGCTTCCTTCTGCTGATAGCCCCATTGAAGTGTATGAACTGAAGACAGTGGGTGAATCGTGTGCAGTAATTGTACTTTGCTTGGTCGGGATATAATTCTTCAGTTTCAATGCTGTGGTCTCACATGTATTGGAAGGCACGATACGGTAAGCTTCAAATGCACCCATGGATCTTATATTCATCGGAGCAGTCAATGATGAGGAGGGGGGTGGAGAGAGAGGGAACACACCTCCCACTCTCTGCTCATCAAAGCCACTGGCAACCTGTCATCTTTGCTGGGCAGCCTTATTTAAACTAAGTGTGTTTCCGACTCCTTTTCTCCCAAGGGTACAAGCAATACTCATCCCCACCCTGTCAAGCTGATGTCCACTCCCACCACGCGCCTTGGTAAAATTCAGCCCACGCACTATTGAGGTTCCATGCTTCACAAAACAACTCTCTCGCACTTTATCATTGAACTTTGACCACAATACCTTTGACCATGTGATTTCATTGCATCGAGGTATTAAAAAGTCAAATTGCAAATCGTCTTTGATTATTTTATTTCCTCATCTGGACTTCTGAGAATCTGCTCGGCATCCAAAGCGTTCGATCAGAACATTGGCATTGGAAAATTCAGAAGCCCCTGAATGTATATGTACATTTATTAACATTCAAAATATAGGTTTCTCTGTTCCCTGTCTGAATCCCTGAGACCGAAATGCCTGCAGCTGTGCTCAGTATCTCTGCCTATTAGCTGCTAGAGGAACAGCACCCACAAGTTCTTCCTCTTGCTATTTCCCACAGCTCCATCCCTCAAAACATCAAAAATGGTCCAAGTTTGTTATGCCAGAAATGAATAATTGATGGAGTCCAAAAGAACTGAACAGGAAACAATCCGCAGCCCCAACAAAGTCAATCAAATCAGTTGACTTGCATTGAACAGACATGGTTTCATGTAGTAGGGACCTACCTCGTTCGATTCAAGCAGGTCCACCACTCGGGAAATATTAGAAGCTCCATCAATTTCTCCCAGTTTCTCCAATTCAAAATCCGACAATGACTGGTCTGTCTCATTTCCTGTCATTGCATCCGTGTACAAAGCAGCAAACACCCTTTGTGTCTGGGAGAAAGGATTGCATGTTAGCTATGAGACTTACCCGTGTGGTTGTAATGATGGAAGAGCACCAATCATTGAAGATGGATTGGGTAAAAATGTTGTGGGTTCATTCGTTAAGACGAGGCACATAGGAACAATTATACAGCAATACAAGTCTTGACAACACCAGAGCAGCCGAGTCAACTGCTGTGTGCTCAGCTGAACATCAAAAGTGAAACTGATTGCAGCATGACATCACTGGAGAGAAGTTTGTCATGCTATAATCCCTTAAATGCATGTTACAACATGACTATTTCTGCAAGATACGGAAATCCAAAGAGGTGCCACAGTGGCACAGTGGTTATCATTACTGCCCCACAGTGCCAGGGACCTGTGCGTGTGTTCCATTCCCGGCTTGGGTCACTGTCTGTGTGGAGTCTGCACATTCTCCCCGTGTCTGCGTGGGTTACCCCAGAGTGATACAGTTTCCTCCCACACTTCGAAAGGCTAAATAGATGTGTGTGATAAATTGATTGGCCATGCTAAATTGACACTGAGTGTCCTGGTATGCGGATGTTGGGGGATTTAGCCAGGTCAATAAGTGGGATATTGGGGATAAGGCTCGGGTGGGATTGATGTCAGTGCAGACTTGATGGGCTGAATGGCTTCCTTCTGCTGATAGCCCCATTGAAGTGCATGAACTGAAGACAGTCGGAGTACAGTGTGCAGTAATTGTACCTTTGCTTGGTCGGGATATAATTCTTCGGTTTCAATGCTGTGGTCTCACATCTGTTGGAAGGCACGATACGGTAAGCTTCAAATACACCCATGGGTCTTATATTCATCGGAGCAGTCAATGATGAGGAGGGGGGTGGAGAGAGAGGGAACACACCTCCCACTCTCTGCTCAACAAAGCCACTGGCAACCTGTCATCTTTGCTGGGCAGCCTTATTTAAACTAAGTGTGTTTCCGACTCCTTTTCTCCCAAGGGGGCAAGCAATACTCATCCCCACCCTGTCAAGCTGATGTCCACTCCCACCACGCGCCTTGGTAAAATTCAGCCCACGCACTATTGAGGTTCCATGCTTCACAAAACAACTCTCTCGCACTTTTTCATTGAACTTTGACCACAATACCTTTGACCACATGATTTCATGACATCGAGGTATTAAAAAGGCAAATTTTAATCAGCTTTGATTATTTTATTTCCCCATCTGGACTTCTGAAAATCTCTCAGGCATCCAAAGCATTCGATCAGAACATTGGCATTGGAAAATTCAGAAGCCCCTGAATGTATATGTACATTTATTAATATTCAAAATATAGGTTTCTCTGTTCCCTGTCTGAATCCCTGAGACCCAATTGTTTGCTGCTGTGCTCAGAATCTCTGCCTATTAGCTGCTAGAGGAACAGCACCCACAAGTTCTTCCTCTAGCTATTTCCCACAGCTCCATCTCTCAAAACATCAAAAATTGTCCAAGTTTGTTATGCCAGAAATGAATAAGTGATAGAGTCCAAAAGAACAGAACAGGAAACAATCCACAGCCCCAACAAAGTCAATCAAATCAGTTGACTTGCATTGAACAGACATGGTTTAATGTAGTAGGGACCTACCTCGTTCGATTCAAGCAGGTCCACCACTCGGGAAATATTAGAAGCTCCATCAATTTCTCCCAGTTTCTCCAATTCAAAATCCGACAATGACTGGTCTGTCTCATTTCCTGTCATTGCATCCGTGTACAAAGCAGCAAACACCCTTTGTGTCTGGGAGAAAGGATTGCATGTTAGCTATGAGACTTACCCGTGTGGTTGTAATGATGGAAGAGCACCAATCATTCAAGATGGATTGGGTAAAAATGTTGTGGGTTCATTCGTTAAGACGAGGCACATAGGAACAATTATACAGCAATACAAGTCTTGACAACACCAGAGCAGCCGAGTCAACTGCTGTGTGCTCAGCTGAACATCAAAAGTGAAACTGATTGCAGCATGACATCACTGGAGAGAAGTTTGTCATGCTATTATCCCTTAAATGCATGTTACAACATGACTATTTCTGCAAGATACGGAAATCCAAAGAGGTGCCACAGTGGCACAGTGGTTATCATTACTGCCCCACAGTGCCAGGGACCTGTGCGTGTGTTCAACTCCCGGCTTGGGTCACTGTCTGTGTGGAGTCTGCACATTCTCCCCGTGGCTGCGTGGGTTACCCCAGAGTGATACAGTTTCCTCCCACACTTCAACAGGATCCAAAGATGTGTGTGATAAATTGATTGGCCATGCTAAATTGACCCTGAGAGTCTGGTATGCGGATGTTGGGGGGATTAGCCAGGTCAGTAAGTGGAATTTTGGGCATAAGGCTCGGGTGGGATTGATGTCAGTGCAGACTTGATGGGCCGAATGGCTTCCTTCTGCTGATAGCCCCATTGAAGTGTATGAACTGAAGACAGTGGGTGAATCGTGTGCAGTAATTGTACTTTGCTTGGTCGGGATATAATTCTTCAGTTTCAATGCTGTGGTCTCACATGTATTGGAAGGCACGATACGGTAAGCTTCAAATGCACCCATGGGTCTTATATTCATCGGAGCAGTCAATGATGAGGAGGGGGTTGGAGAGGGAGGGAACACACCTCCCACTCTCTGCTCATTAAAGCCACTGGCAACCTGTCATCTTTGCCGGGCAGCCTTATTTAAACTAAGTGTGTTTCCGACTCCTTTTCTCCCAAGGGGGCAAGCAATACGTATCCCCACCCTGTCAAGCTGATGTCCACTCCCACCACGCGCCTTGGTAAAATTCAGCCCACGCACTATTGAGGTTCCATGCTTCACAAAACAACTCTCTCGCACTTTATCATTGAACTTTGACCACAATCCCTTTGACCATGTGATTTCATTGCATCGAGGTATTAAAAAGTCAAATTGCAAATCAGCTTTAATCATTTTATTTCCTCATCTGGACTTCTGAGAATCTGCTCGGCATGCAAAGCGTTCGATCAGAACATTGGCATTGGAAAATTCAGAAGCCCCTGAATGTATATGTACATTTATTAATATTCAAAATATAGGTTTCTCTGTTCCCTGTCTGAATCCCTGAGACCGAAATGCCTGCAGCTGTGCTCAGTATCTCTGCCTATTAGCTGCTAGAGGAACAGCACCCACAAGTTCTTCCTCTAGCTATTTCCCACAGCTCCATCTCTCAAAACATCAAAAATGGTCCGAGTTTGTTATGGCAGTAATGAATAATTGATGGTGTCCAAAAGAACTGAACAGGAAACAATCCGCAGCCCCAACAAAGTCAATCAAATCAGTTGACTTGCATTGAACAGACATGGTTTAATGTAGTAGGGACCTACCTCGTTCGATTCAAGCAGGTCCACCACTCGGGAAATATTAGAAGCTCCATCAATTTCTCCCAGTTTCTCCAATTCAAAATCCGACAATGACTGGTCTGTCTCATTTCCTGTCATTGCATCCGTGTACAAAGCAGCAAACACCCTTTGTGTCTGGGAGAAAGGATTGCATGTTAGCTATGAGACTTACCCGTGTGGTTGTAATGATGGAAGAGCACCAATCATTCAAGATGGATTGGGTAAAAATGTTGTGGGTTCATTCGTTAAGACGAGGCACATAGGAACAATTATACAGCAATACAAGTCTTGACAACACCAGAGCAGCCGAGTCAACTGCTGTGTGCTCAGCTGAACATCAAAAGTGAAACTGATTGCAGCATGACATCACTGGAGAGAAGTTTGTCATGCTATAATCCCTTAAATGCATGTTACAACATGACTATTTCTGCAAGATACGGAAATCCAAAGAGGTGCCACAGTGGCACAGTGGTTATCATTACTGCCCCACAGTGCCAGGGACCTGTGCGTGTGTTCCATTCCCGGCTTGGGTCACTGTCTGTGTGGAATCTGCACATTCTCCCCGTGTCTGCGTTGGTGACCCCCGAGTGATACATTTTCCTCCCACACTTCAACAGGATCCAAAGATGTGTGTGATAAATTGATTGGCCATGCTACATTGACCCTGAGTGTCCTGGTATGCGGATGTTGGGGGGATTAGCCAGGTCAATAAGTGGGATATTGGGGATAAGGCTCGGGTGGGATTGATGTCAGTGCAGACTTGTTGGGCCGAATGGCTTCCTTCTGCTGATAGCCCCATTGAAGTGCATGAACTGAAGACAGTGGGTGTACTGTGTGCAGTAATTGTACCTTTGCTTGGTCGGGATATAATTCTTCGGTTTCAATGCTGTGGCTTCACATGTATTGGAAGGCACGATACGGTAAGCTTCAAACGCACCCATGGGTCTTATATTCATCGGAGCAGTCAATGATGAGGAGGGGGGGTGGAGAGAGAGGGAACACACCTCCCACTCTCTGCTCATCAAAGCCACTGGCAACCTGTCACCTTTCCCGGCAGCCTTATTTAAACTAAGTGTGTTTCCGACTCCTTTTCTCCCAAGGGGGCAAGCAATACTCATCCCCACCCTGTCAAGCTGATGTCCACTCCCACCACGCGCCTTGGTAAAATTCAGCCCACGCACTATTGAGGTTCCATGCTTCACAAAACAACTCTCTTGCACTTTATCACTGAACTTTGACCAGAATACCTTTGACCATGTGATTTCATGACATCAAGGTATTAAAAAGTCAAATTGCAAATCAGCTTTGATTATTTTATTTCCCCATCTGGACTTCTGAGAATCTGCTCGGCATCCAAAGCGTTCGATCAGAACATTGGCATTGGAAAATTCAGAAGCACCTGAATGTATATGAACCTTTATTAATATTCAAAATATAGGTTTCTCTGTTCCCTGTCTGAATCCCTGAGACCCAATTGCCTGCTGCTGTGCTCAGTATCTCTGCCTATTAGCTGCTAGAGGAACAGCACCCACAAGTTCTTCCTCTTGCTATTTCCCACAGCTCCAACCCTCCAAACATCAAAAATGGTCCAAATTTGTTATGGCAGTAATGAATAATTGATGGAGTCGAAAAGAACTGAACAGGAAACAATCCGCAGCCCCAACAAAGTCAATCAAATCAGTTGACTTGCATTGAACTAACATGGTTTAATGTAGTAGGGACCTACCTCGTTCGATTCAAGCAGGTCCACCACACGGGAAAGATTAGAAGCTCCATCAATTTCTCCCAGTTTCTCCAATTCAAAATCCAACAATGCCTGGTCTGTCTCATTTCCTGTCATTGCATCCGTGAACAAACCAGCAAACTCCCTTTGCGTCTGGGAGAAAGAATTGCATGTTAACTATGAGACTTACCCTTCTGGTTGTGATGATATAAAAGCACCAATCACTCAAGAGGGATTGGGTAAAAATGTGGTGGGTTCATGCATAATGACTACGCACATAGGGACGTTTATACAGCAATATAAAGCTTGACAACACCAGAGCAGCCGAGTCAACTGCTGTGTGCTCAGTTGAACATCAAAATTGAATCTGATTGCAGCATGACATCATTGGAGAGAAGTTTGTCATGCTATAATCACTTAAAGGCACGTTACAACATGACGATTTCTACAAGATATGGAATGCCAAGTAGGTGCCACAGTGGCACAGTGGTTATCATTACTGCCCCCACAGTGCCAGGGACCTGTGTTCAATTCCCGGGTTGGGTCACCCTCTGTGTGGTGTCTGCACGTTCTCCCTGTGTCTGCGTGGCTTTCCCCCGGGTGCTCCACTTTCTTCCCACACTTCGAAAGACTCCAATGTTGCGTGTGATAGGTTGACTGGCCATGCTAAATTGACCATTAGTGCAATGGTATGCGGAGGTTGGGGGGATTAGTGGGGTCAATCAGTGGGGTGATGGCAATACGGCCTGTTTAGCATTCTTGTCAGTGCAAACTTCATGGTCCAAATGGCTTCCTTCTGCTGACAGCCCCATTGAAGTGTATGAACTGAAGTCAGTTGTTGTACAGTGTGCAGTAAGTGTACCTTTGCTTGGTAGGGGTATGATTCTTCAGTTTCAATGCTGTGGTCTCGCATGCATTGTAAGACACGATACGGTAAGCCTGATTTGCACCGATAATTCCTATATTAATCGGAGCAGTCAATGATGAGGAGGGGGGTGGAGAGGGAAGGAACAACCTCCCACTCTCTGCTCATTGAAGCCACTGGCAACCTGTCATCATTGCCGGGCAGCGTTTCTTTAACTCAGTGGGTTTCGAATTATGTTTCTCCCAAGGGGGCAAGCAATACTCATCCCCACCCCGTCCAGCTGACGTTTGGGTGGAAGGTCAAAAAATAGGTGACAGAGGTGGGTTTTGATGGGCATCTTAAAGGAGAAAAGAGTGGTAGACAACCAGCAAGGTTTGGGGAGAGAATTCCAGGATGCCGGGCCTCGGCAACTGAAGACATGGCCATCAAGATTTGATCAAATAAAGTTGGGAATGTGCATGAGTCCAGAATTGGATGTGGCATCCATCTAGGAGGGTTGTGGAGCAGGAGGAGATTACAGAGATAGTGAGGGACCAGACTCTGAAGGCACTTGAAAGCAAAGGTGAGGTTTTAATATTGAGACATTACTTCAGCAGGAGCCAAAGCAGATCGGGAAGTAGATCAGCGAGCACTGGGGTGATGGTTGAACGCAACATGGTACAAGTTAGGATAGAGGCAGAAGCGATTTGGATAACACCCATTATACAGAAGGTATAATGAACATGGCTGACCAGGAGAGTATTTCAACAGCGAAGACTTGAGGCAGCAAAGTTATGAACGAGGGTTTCAGCAGCAGATGAAATGAGGCAGGGGTGGAGTCAGGCCAGGTGGAAAGAGGCAGTCTCAATGAGAGCGGATATGTGCTCAAACCTTCGATTAAGGATACGAGTAGTCTGCTTCAGCCTCAGCCGGCTACGAGGGAGGGGATGGAGTTAGTAGCTGGAGAACAGAGTCTTTAAACTGCCGGACTGAGGACAATGACTGGGACTTTCCAGCCTCTCTGTGGCAGGACCCACCATGGGATGAATGTGGCAAGACTGGAAGATCCCGATGATGGGCGGGGCTGGAAAATCATGGCCAATGGCTTTGATTTTCCCAATATTTAATTGGAGGGAAATGCCATCATTTGTGCCTTACAAATTTCAATCAAAGAAATGGCCGACAACTGGCACATCATTGGTTGGTGTTAAATATCTAAATCACCGTGGGAGGACATTTTGTTTTTCGATGGTGGCGCTTACTGAACAACAGTAACAGGTTGAGGTGGTCATAGTTCAGATTGAAATGTTCAAAACAATATCATGCTTCTTCAGTACTTTGCTAAAGTATCAGTCTAGATTCCTACCAGATTAGCGTAACTCTTCCCATAGGCCAGCTTCCATGTTTCCCATTGCTCATCAATGATTGGCTTCGTCGCGGCCATGGAGATAACAGTCAGGATGTGCACCACAAAGAGAAAATATGCCATGGTGAAAGGTTGAGCCCGTCAAACCTGTCGCAGGGCTGGTTTGCTTTGTGAGAAGCTGTGGGCAATAAAATCAGAAGCACTAAGTGTCTAAACTCACAGTCCTTTCCTCATTATTAAGAGCCCCTGCTTTTTCTTATTGGTACCTTTGGGACTTCAATTCTAATAATAAAGCTAATTCAAATTCAGTCCAATCATGGTCCCCATGTGAGGGGCAAACCAGATCCAAGCTGACAAGACTAGACATTGCATCCCATCTTGGGCTCCACCAAACAAGATCCAAGCTGACAGGATGAGGCATTGCACCCCCTCCTGGGCTTGATCTGACACTTCATCTGAGCCAAAAGGCAAGATGGCTTTGTGAAATTGCATCAAGTAAAGACTCGGTTTCACCTCATTGGCTACGCTGATCGCTTACTCTATCGAGCTTCGGCAAACCACTGCCACAGTTGTCAGCACACCCCCAGCAATGGGCTAGCCACATCCCCTGCCTGATCAGAGTCCCTCTTAACAATCTATATTCTTGATATGATCTTGTCATTGTTATCTCTGGAATTCAACTCTTTTACCAGCACATGACTGCAACCAACCTCAAGGCTTTATGTATTTGAGACAGTTTCCCACAGGGGAAGGTCCCAATCCCTACAAGGAGGAGCTGAATACCTATGCATTGCATCTCTCCTTAACTACGGGGAGAACGGCAGGTGAATTAGATAGCCCCGACTGTCGACATTTTCTGAAGGGAATCACAGAAGGTAGAGGAGCTGAGGTCATCCCCTTCAGCCAGCGGGTGGTGAATCTATGGAATTCATTGCCACAGAAAGCTGTGGAGGCCAGGTCAGTGAGTATATTTAAGAGACGGCTAGGTTCTTGATTGGTCAAGGGATCAAAGGTTGTGGGGAAAAGGTGGGAGAATGGTGTTGAGAAACATATCAGCCATGATTGAATGGCGGAGCAGGCTTGACGGGCTGAATGATCTAATTCTGCTCCTGCATCTTATGGTCTTATTTAACTTTTAATTGCTTCAATCAACAACTGTCAAGAAAAAGCCCCAATTCATTCAGATGAAGAGCGAATAAGCCTGTGAAATTTACAATGCTTCTTCCCATTATGCACATGAAAATGATCAAGTCCCACATTCCCAAACATGTCCTCACCTTGGATCACAGTTACAGGGAGTGTAAGGTTCCCAGGCTGGTGTAGAATCTGAAGATAGACTTGGGGTGAAGCGGAACTGCCTTTAGCTTCAGATTTGACTTACTCAAAGTTCCCAGTCAGGAAATACATTGATCCCAAAAACCCACGATTACCACTACATTTGCCATGACAATAAAGTTTTAAAGTTTATTTATTTACCAGTGTCACAAGTGGGCTTACATTTACACTGCAATGGAGTTACTGCCAATCAATCACATTAGTTAGAATAAAAGTTATATTTTACTCACCTCTCAAGGATACCTCCGGTTCTTAAACGACACAAACAATCTGAGACCAGGTTGTGTTGTACTGGAGTTTGATTTGAGGTTTATATACCCTCAGAAGAAGCAAGATGAACTCATTGCCTCACAAATTCCATCAATTAGTGCACGGGGCCTGAAGCATTCTCTTTGTTCAGTTTGATTGAAAATAATTTGCCACCTGCATGCTCCAACCACCAATCATCCAAACTACTCACAAATACTTCACGTGATCTTAATAACATGGTCTCAAAAGATAATTAGATGATGTAAATCTTATTTTCATGATGCATGTTGCTGGTTCCTTGGTGAGAACCCCAATTTGCTATTGAGGATTCTTGCCTTTGCGTTTCTTCATGGTGCCTACATGCTTCAGGAATGCATCCTTGGCAATTATCCAATGTCCTCTCCCTTTGACAGTGAGATTTTCCAGCTGACGCGTGCGTACAGATTCTATGATCACTGGAGGGCTGATAATGCAATCACAGGCATTCGGGGCATCTCTAGCAGCATGGTGGTACAGTGGTTAGCACTGCTGGCTCGCAGCGCCAGGGACACGGGTTCGATTCCCGACTTGGGTCACTGTCTGTGCGGAGTCTGCATGTTCTCTCCGTGTCTGCATGGGCTTCCTCCGGGTACTCCGGTTTCCTTCCACAGTATGAAAGACCTGCTGGTGAGGTACATCAGTCATGCTAAATTCTCCCTCTGTGTACCCGAACACGTGGCGGAGTGTGGTGACCAGGGGATTTTCACAGTAACGTCAATGTAAGCCTACTTGTGACAGTAATAAATAAACTTAATCTCTGCACCAGGGCTGCAATATCAGCTGTGTGTGTGCGTGTATGTGTGGGTGTCAGTTCATTTCTAGTGATCGGCATCTTCTTTTACAACTTCTTTCTCATTTTGCAAAATAAAACCTGCACCAAAGCCTTTTGCAATGTCATGAGAACAAGGACAATTCTCAGCTCAGATCTGTGTACATTCCAGGGACTCTCTGAGTTCTGAAATTGTCTGTGCATTGGTATCTGGAGACAGGACAATCTGCAGTCAGGACAAATTGGAGTGCTGCACTCTTCGAGCTGCTGCCTATCTGTTGAATTGTTAAACTGAGATCCCTTCTGTCATTGCAAATGAAGATTTTAAAAGTCCATGGGTCTATCTTGTAAACACAGTAAGAAGTCTCACAACACCAGGTTAAAGTCCAACAGGTTTATTTGGTAACACAAGCCACAAACCTTCAGAGCACTGCCCCTTCATCAGGTGAGTGGGGGTTGCATTCACAAACAGGACATATATAGACACAAACTCAATTTACAAGATAATGGTTGGAACGCCAGTCTTTACAGGTCGTCAAGTCTTAAAGGTACAGACAATGTGAGTGGAGAGAGGGTTAACCCTCTCTCCACTCACATTGTCTGTACCTTTAAGAACCTTCTTCACTGTCCACTATGCCACCAATCTTGGTGTCATCTGCAAACTTACAAACCAGGCCTACTAAATTCTCATCCAAATCATTAATATAAATGACAAATAACAGCGGAACCAGCACCAATCCCTGAGGCACCCTGCAGGTCACAGGCCACCAGTTTGAAAAACAACCCTCTGCAACCCTCCTCCGTCTTCTGTCATCAAGCCAATTTTGTATCCATTTGGCTACCTCACCCTGGATCCCAAGAGATTTAACCTCATGCAACAACCTACCATGTGGTACCTTGTCAAAGGCCTTGCTAAAGTCCATGTAGACAACATCAACTGCACTGCCCTCATCTACCTTCTTGGTTACGCCTTCAAAAAACTCAATCAAATTTGTGAGACATGATTTTCCACTCACAAACCCATGCTGACTGGCCCTAATGATCCTGTCTCTCAGAATACCTCGATCACTCGCATTGTTCCTGAGCTCAATTAGATCCTTATTCTTTCTTCCTCTCTCTTGTACATTGTGCACACAGTCAGAAAGAATTCAATTGATTCAAGTCAAATTCTAAATGTAGAGGGAGCTGTTCCTGTATCATTCAATCTGATTGTCGATGAATGTGCGGCGAAGCGAAAAAGTGAAGTGGGGCAAGAGTCATTGCACTGACCCCCCTGCCATCCGGTGCCAGTTCTATCACCCGCCCCCAGTTACATCAATTGGCATTGAGTCTATGCCAGTAATTTCCTCACTTTTCGGATGGTGTTGACTTCACATGATGAAATAGGCACACAGAAGAATCAGTCTTGTAGACAGTGGTACAGAAATTCCATCGGTATAGATAAGACCAGGAGTTCAACTTGGACAGAGCTTTTTTCTCTGAGGCTGTTAGTTGGATGATAAGCTATTCAACCCTACAAGATGATATTCACTGTTCAACAAGCCAGTGGCCTGCATCATGTGACTTTATCTCTCCATTATATATTCAACAAAGGATGTTTATCAAACGTTTGGGAATTGGCTTTGTGTTCCAGGCTGATAATGTCTTGGCCATTTTGGGTTAAAAGGAATGTTTGAGAGGCCATTGTCTTAGAAGACATTCCAAAACTGCACGCAGTATTCCTGATGTGGTCTCACCAAGCCCAATACAACTGGAACAAGATTTCTTCATTCTTGTCCTTTTTGCTCTTGCAATAAAGCCCAACATGCCAGTTCCCATCCTCATTGCTTGCTGCACCCATATACTAACTTTCTGTGTTCCTTGTACAAGCACACCCAAATCTCTTTGAACATTTTGATTGACTTTGATTCGATTTATTATTGTCACATGTATTAGTATACAGTGAAAAGTTTTGTTTCTTATGCGCTGTCCAGACAAAGCATACCGTAAATAGGGAAGGAAAGGAGACAGGGCAGAATGTAGTGTTCCAGTCATAGCTAGGGTGGAGAGAAAGATCTGCTTTATATGAGGTAGGTCCATTCATTTATATTGGCTGCTTTTCCGAGGCAGCGGGAAGTATAGAAAATGTCAATGGATGGGAGGTTGATTTGAGTGATGGACTGGGCTTCATTCATGATCCTTTCTTAATTTCTTGCAGTCTTGAACAGAGCGGTCATACCAAACTGTGATACAGCTGGAAGGAAATCTTTCTATGGTGCATCTCGAGTTGGTGAGAGTTGTAGTGTTCATGCCAAATTTCCTTCGTCTCCTGAGAAAGTAGAGGCATTGGTGGGCTTTCTTAACTATAGTGTCAGCATGGAGGGATCATAACAGGTTATTGGTGATCTGGACACCTAAAAACCTGAAGCTCTCAACCATTGCTACTTCATCCCCATTGATGTAGACAGGGGCCTGTCAAAAAATCATAGAATCATAGATACCCTCCAGTGCAGAAAGAGGCCATTTGGCCCATCGAGTCTGCACAATCCCACCCAGGCCCTACCTCCATATCTCTACATATTTACCCGCTAACCCCTCTAACCTAAGCATCTCAGGACTCTAAGGGGCAATTTTTAGCCTGGCCAATCAACCTAACCCGCCCATCTTTGGAATGTGGGAGGAAACCAGAGCACCTGGAGGAAACCCACGCAGACACGAAGAGAATGTGCAAACTCCACACAGACAGTGACCCAAGCCAGGAATCGAACCCAGATCCCTGGAGCTGTGAAGCAGCAGTGCTAACCACTGTGCTACTGCACGGTGCATCTTGAAATCAATGACTATCTCCTTTGCTTTGCTGACATTGAGGGAGAGATTATTATCATCGCACCAGTTCACCAGATTCTCTATCTCACTTACTATCAACACTGACAAGTTTCTCATCAATTGAAAAATACTTTGTTTTTTTATTCCTACAACCAAAGTGAACAAATTCACACTTGCCTACATTATAATCCCTTAACCGTCTTGTTGCCCACTCACCTGACCTGTCTATATCTCTTTTCATCCTCCCTGTGTCTTCCCCGCAGCTTTCCTTCCCACCCAGCTTTGTGTCATCCGCAAACTTAGATACATTACTATCTGTAACATGAACTCAGTCATGAATATAGATTGTAAATAGCGGAGGCCCAGCACTGATCCATGCAGCACTCCACCATTCAATGCTTGCCAACCAGCCCTGTTCATGTCCACTCTCTGTTTTCTATCCATTAATAAGTCCTCTTGATCTTACCTCCCAATCTTATTCACCTCCCTCACTGTTTCTGAAACCCTCCTCAAACGTATCCTTTCAGATCGTGCCTTGAGTTACCATCCTGTAATAAGTCCTCAAAGGCAGAAATCCCTTCACCAAAATTCCTTTATTTACAAGTCTGACAGCAGCATACAGAGTGTTTTCAGTTAGCAGTCTCCACTCGGAGTCCCAGAGGAACTGCCACTCCTGGTTAAGTACAAAGCAAGAGGCTCCCTGATTTGTCCATCAATTTGGCCCTGAATCAGGTCGTTCATATTCTAACAGGCCAACCTCAATTGTCTGATTAAAGTCATTACACATCCTTAAGATGCCCCCGCTGCAACTCAGTGTCCCTTTCCCAGCTCTAACAAAGGTTCATTCAGACTCAAAACGTTAGCTCTATTCTCTCTCCACAGACGCTGTCAGACCTGCGAAGATTGACCAGCATTTTCTGGAATGCCCCATGGTTCGAGTTGCCCTGCTTGGCTGCCGATAGAATTACACCTTTGCTATATGATGTATGATATGTGTGCAACATTAGACTGAGTACTCACCTGATGAAGGAGCAGCACACCGAAAGCTCGTGATTCCAAATAAACCTTTTGGACTTTAACCTGGTGTTGTGAGTCTTCTTACTGTGCCCACCCCAATCCAACACCAGCCTCTCCACATCACATTAGATTGAGACCATGGAATGCCATTGAACACATCCCAGAGCAGCTTGCACTCTGGGATTAGAGCAACTCTTGGTCAAGAGCTTCAGGTTTTTAGTGTCCAGATCACAAACAATCTGTCCTGGTCCTCCCATGTCGGCACTTTCACCAACGCCTCGACTTTCTCACAAGACTAAGGAAATTTGGCATGTCAGCTACGACTATCACCAACTTTTACAGATGCACCAGAGAAAGCATTCTTTCTGGTTGTATCACAGTTTGGTATGGCTCCTGCTCTTCCCGAGACTGCAAGGAGCTACAAGGAGCTTCGTGAATGTAGCCCAATCCATCACGAAAACCAGCCTCCCATCCATTGATTCTGTCTACGCTTCCTTTTGCCTCGGCAAAGCAGCCAGCATAGTCAAGGACCCCACACACCCCGGACATTCTCTCTTCCACCTTCTTGGTTCAGGGAAAAAGTTACAAAAGTCTGAGGTCACGTACCAACCAACTCAAGAACAGCTTCTTCCCTGCTGCTGTCAGACTTTTGAATGGACTTACCTTGCATTAAGTTGCTCTTTCTCCACACCCTAGCTATGACTGTAACACTACATTCTGCTCTCACTCGTTTCCTTCTCTATGAACGGTATGTTTTGCCTGTATAGTGCACAAAAAACAATACTTTTCACTGTGTGTTAATACATGTGACAATAATAAATCAAATCAAGTGCCCAAGGAAAGAGGTGCCAACCGATCAGACAATGTAGTTGCCAAGAGCTCCCAGCCCAAAGGAAGAGTGAGGAGTAAAATTCAAGGTGGTAACTTTGGCACCTTGGTTAAGCCAACCATCAACATATGGACCCAAGGAAAGGGTCAGCTGTCAATCCTCATCTCCATCACTGTCTGGAAAAGACAGTCATGATGTGGAGATGCCGGCGTTGGACTGGGGTAAACACAGTAAGAAGTTTAACAACACCAGGTTAAAGTCCAACAGGTTTATTTGGTAGCAAAAGCCACACAAGCTTTCGGAGCTGCAAGCCCCTTCTTCAGGTGAGTGGGAATTCTGTTCACAAACAGAGCATATAAAGACACAAACTCAATTTACATGAATAATGGTTGGAATGCGAATACTTACATCGTGATTCACGATGCTCCACTTCTCCAGCTTCCACCCTAAACACGTTAAAGAAGCCATCCCCTACGGACAAGCCCTCCGTATACACAGGATCTGCTCGGATGAGGAGGATCGCAACAGACACCTCCAGACACTGAAAGATGCCCTCATAAGAACAGGATATGGCGCTCGACTCATTGATCAACAGTTCCAACGCGCCACAGCGAAAAACCGCACCGACCTCCTCAGAAGACAAACACGGGACAGTGGACAGAGTACCCTTCGTTGTCCAGTACTTCCCCGGAGCGGAGAAGCTACGGTATCTCCTCCGGAGCCTTCAACATGTCATTGATGAAGACGAACATCTCGCCAAGGCCATCCCCACACCCCCACTTCTCGCCTTCAAACAACCGCACAACCTCAAACAGACCATTGTCCGCAGCAAACTACCCAGCCTTCAGGAGAACAGTGACCATGACACCACACAACCCTGCCACAGCAACCTCTGCAAGACGTGCCGGATCATCGACACAGATGCCATCATCTCACGTGAGAACACCATCCACCAGGTACACGGTACATACTCTTGCAATTCGGCCAACGTTGTCTACCTGATACGCTGCAAGAAAGGATGTCCCGAGGCATGGTACATTGGGGAAACTATGCAGATGCTGCGACAACGGATGAATGAACACCGCTCGACAATCACCAGGCAAGACTGTTCTCTTCCTGTTGGGGAGCACTTCAGCGGTCATGGGCATTCGGCCTCTGATATTCGGGTAAGCGTTCTCCAAGGCGGCCTTCGCGACACACGACAGCGCAGAGTCGCTGAGCAGAAACTGATAGCCAAGTTCCGCACACACGAGGACGGCCTCAACCGGGATATTGGGTTCATGTCACACTATTTGTAACCCCCACAGTTGCCTCGACCTGCAGAGTTTCACTGGCTGTCTTGTCTGGAGACAATACACATCTTTTTAGCCTGTCTTGATGCTCTCTCCACTCACATTGTTTTGTTTCTTAAAGACTTGATTAGTTGTAAGTATTCGCATTGATGAAGGAGCAGCGTTCCGAAAGCTAATGGCTTTTGCTACCAAATAAACCGGTTGGACTTTAACCTGGTGTTGTTAAACTTCTTACTGTGGAAAAGACAGTACCAGGATCACTGGGGGATACGGAGTAGTCTGCATTTCTAACTATCATGCGAGATAAATTATTAGTGCCAGTTCATTCAGAGGCTGTTAAACTGTGATTTTGATCTGATGAAGATGATGATGAAAATGGATTCACCTGTCACTCCAACGAGTGTGTGCTCAGTAAGGAGACCTATTGATCACTGACGAGGTTGGTGTCATCTCATATTTGATGTTAAACCATATCTTGATTGGCAGATCTGATGGCTAGTGTTCCAGATGAAGCCACGATTGGAGCGGTAGGTGAAGGCACTGCCTTTGCATTCTGCTCACTTGTCCTGTAGGGACCTAACTCTGCTCTCCGCAAATGTTGAGATTGCTTGATGGCGGAGACTCCTCCAGTTGGGTCTGTCACTGGTTAATTTGCAATAGGAGCAGGGTTACATAGAAACAGAGATAGAAAATTGCTGAATCTTGCCATGAGAACCGTCATATATTTCATTTCAAATCAACCACTTTGCTGCTTTCTCATTGCCTCAAACAAGTGCCTTTCATTCCACCATCAGAAAAGAGAGGACAGCTCAAATTTCACCCAAGTGCAAAATCATCGTATTCAATACAGCTTCATCCTTTGGCCATCACACTGAGAGTATCATGAGTTCATCAAACTGCTCCTCAGCAGTGGCAGCACGGAGAGGCATAGATCAAGTTTAAAATAGTTACTGTTCAGCCAGGAGAGGAAGTTTTAAAGAGAAATTCCAACCAGCATTCCAACCATTATCTTGCAGTTGAGTCTGTGTCTATATAAGCCCTGTTTGTGAACCCAACTCTCCATTCACCTGAGGAAGGAGCAGCGCTCCGAAAGCTCATGATTCCAAATAAACCTATTGGACTTTAACCTGGTGTTGTGAGCCTTCTTACTGTGTCCACCCCAGTCCAACGTCCACATCTCCACATCATGTAAACCAGAATAGGGCTATCGATGGAGCACATTTGCTGCAACACAAATGGGTAAGAACAGGTGATGTCCATCATAGGATAGACTCCCTCCTATGTGTTGAAGCAGTGGACTTGATATATTAATGGTCTTTTCTCATGACATGTTTTCTTCAGTAATGGCTGTGATTTTTACACTTTCTCACACAGGACAATGTGAAGTACTCGATCCAATCAAAGGATAATTTCGATTTTGTACACAAGGATCATTATCGAATCAAAGGACAAGTTAAATTTGGATGCAGTGATCAATTCTTTTCATTCATTCATTGGATGTGGGCATCATTGGCTGCCTATCCCTAATTGCCCTTGACCTGAGTGGTTTACATGGCCATTTCAGACAGTGTTTAAGAGTCAAACATGTTGCTGTCGATCGGGAGACATATGGAGGCCAGACCGGGTAAGGACAGCAGATTTCCTTCCCTAAAGGACATCAGTAAGGTCAACTCCCAGAGATGCTCAAGACATTTAGCATGTTGACTCGGAGAAGTACCAGTCAGAAAGGCCAGCAAACATTGATCCGATGAGGATGGTGTTGATGGATTCTCCTGTCATGGCAATGTTCATCATTAGACCTTTACTGAATTCAAACCATTTATTGAATTCAAATGTTACCATCTGCCATAGAGGAATTCAAACCTGAGTCCCCAGAGCTGGTTCTCCAGATGACTAACCCAGTGATTATCCCACTCCACCACCAACCCCCCATTTCAATTTCAATTGTCCACTTGCTCCTCACTCCAACGTGTTCTTCCATCTGCTCAGTACCTCCAGCACACATCTGCTATTCACTTTGTCTTTTTAAAATTCCTCTCACTTGTGTCTCGAAATCTTTGTTTGTGCTCTGTACGAAAATCATCCCATTCTGTTCCTGTGAGTTATTTAAATGCAGTATCTGCTTTGGATCTCCAAGAATCTCTACAATTCCAAGGATTCATAGGTGACCATGTATTTATAGATCTCCACCCCCACTCCCCGTCCCCCACCATCTTGCCCGACTATGCCAAACTCTGTCTCTCTCCTGCACATCTTAGAATCCTGTCAGCATAGAAAAATCGTAACTAGAAGCAGGAATAGGCCATTCGGCCCGTCGAGCCTGCTCGACAATTAATTATGATCATGGTTGATTATCCAATTCAATATCTTCATTTCCCTCCTCCCCACTCCCCCATATCCCTTGATGCCTTTCGCCCCATGATCGACATCTAATTTCTTCTTGAAATCAGACAATGTTTTGGCCTCAACTACTTTCTGTGGAGTGAATTCCACACATTCACTCCTCTCTGGGTGAAGACATTTCTCCTCATCTCTGTCCTAAAATGTTTACCCCTTATCCTCAAACTATGGACCATAGTTCTGGACTTCCCCCACCATCGGCAACATTCTTTCTGAATCTAAACCACCATCTCGGGCATCAATCCCACCAGAGCCGAGATGTCATGACACAGCTGACTTTGTCTTTCTGGTTATATTGGAGAATCTGGACCTTGTTTAACAGTGCTCCAAACTCTAAAACAGAAAAGGTTGGAAGTGTGCAGTAGGGCCAACAGCCTGAGGAAGAAGCCACAGGCTCATTCTTCTTGTTGAGACACTTACCTCTAATCTTCTTATCATACCTGCTCACATATACGTCAACAGTTGACAGAGGACAAGATTGATGCCCGAGGTTAAAATATCCATAACTAACCAAATTCACATGCCTAGTTACACTGTTTATCCATTAATAGGAGACCAGAGGCTTCCAGGCAGGAACAACAATAACAATGATTCGTCTTTCATGAATTTTAGCTTGGCAATTGATAGGTTAGCTCTTGGCTCAATAATTTAATGCATGCCGCTTCGACCAAGGGCATAGGATTATCTCAAACCTTTTACACCAAGCCTGAGGTTTAATTGGATTATCCCGTCCTTATCGCCAGGAAAATGCCTGCAATTAAATACTTCTGCCCAAAGAGTTAATCCTTTAATTTGTTTTCAGTTTAGGTGGATAAATTCTCAAATCCACACTTCCTTCGTTTTTATCCTGTTTCCTGAACAGGTCGTGAACAGATTCATTTTCACAATTTTATTTCATTGTTCTTTCCTTAGATTGATTCACCAATCTATCAGTCTTGTATCCACTTGTAGCTTTGGTCTTTAAGTTAATAGAATGTGAATAAACGACAGAGCTGTGGGTAATAACACCTCATGAGTTTCTTCCCGACCGAAATATAAAGAATGTAATAACGAAGGCAATTCATTGATGACAAATCAATTATCACAAGGCATGATATTGTGTAACAGAACTCAATGAGCAGGCCCTTCTCACTTGTGGGAAGGTGATGATGCCCTGTGGCACATTCCCTGGTGGTGAGGCGGGTGAGCCATGCAAAACATCATAGACTTCAGCGGGACTGGAAGATCCCACTGGAGGCTAATGATAAGCCACACCCGCTGTTGGAGAATATGCCACAGGGTGGCTGGAAAATCTCAGCCGTTATCATAGAATCATAGAATCCCTACAGTGCAGAAGGAGGCCATTCAGCCTACTGAGCCAGCACCAACAACATTTGCACGTAGGCCCTATCTGCATAATCGCACCTATTTACCCAGTTAATCTCCCTGGGGCAATTTATCATGGCCAATCAACCTAACCCGCACATCTTTGGAGTGTGAGAGGAAACCGGAGCACCTGGAGGAAACCCACGCAGACACGGGAAGAATGTGTAGACTGCACTGACAGTCACCCAAGGTCGGAATTGAACCCGCATCCCATGCACTGTACGGCAGCAGTGCTAACCACTGTGCCACCATGTTATGATGACCACAAAGGCCATGGGGGTTCATCAATAGATCTCCCTGTGGGCTTTGTGGAGTATTAGCTGCTTTACGGAGCAAGTGGAGGCTTGCCCAATGAGATGCAGCCAGCAGGGGTTCTTAAAACTACTACTTTGGGGCGGCACGGTAGCACAGTGGTTAGCACTGCTGCTTCACAGCTCCAGGGTCCCGGGTTCGATTCCCCGCTCGGGTCACTGTCTGTGTGGAGTTTGCACATTCTCCTCGTGTCTGCGTGGGTTTACTCCGGGTGCTCCGGTTTCCTCCCACAGTCCAAAGATGTGCGGGTTGGGTTGATTGGCCAGGTTAAAAATTGCCCCTTAGAGTCCTGGGATGCGTAGGTTAGAGGGATTAGCGGGTAAATATGTGGGGGTAGGGTCTGGGTGGGATTGTGGTCGGTGCAGACTCGATGGGCCGAATGGCCTCCTTCTGCACTGTAGGGTTTCTATGATGATTTCTATGACTACTCTGCCCAGACTGTTGTTGTAATTCCTGAGGTGAAGACTACCTGACTGTAAGCTGCAGAGGCAGCCCATTCTTTTAGTGCACAATAAAAGGTGTTCGTGCTCACAAACAGTTGGCTGAATTACTACATCGGCCAACATTAATAAAATGTCAATATAAATTTGCAATGGAGAATGAAACTCCAGGTTGTAAAACTAATCCAGGTGCCCAGGAACCGTAGGTAGTTTATCAGCTGGGGTTAACCCAGATTTCACTGTGTCGTCACTAAATACCATGACACAGATTACTTTCTATAAGGATGCCAATAGCAGAAACATTGTACCATGCTTCTGGATTCAATGTAGCCAGTGCTTCAATGATCTTCAATGGCTGGTTAGCTTAACCTCTGTAGTCGGGAAAATGCTTGAACCTATCATCAAGGAAGGAATTGCGAGACATCTGGATAGAAATTGTCCCATTGGTAAGACGCAGCATGGGTTCATGAAGGGCAGGTCATGTTTGACTAATTTGGTGGAATTCTTTGAGAACATTACATGTGCAGTGGACAATGGGGAACCTGTGGATGTGGTGTATCTGGATTTCCAGAAGGCATTTGACAAGGTGCTGCACCAAAGACTGCTACATAAGATAAAGGTACACAGTGTTACAGGTAACAATGGATAGAGGATTGGTTAACTAACAGACAGCAAAGAGTGGGGGAAATGAGTGTTTTTCTGGTTGGCGATCAGTGACTGGTTGGCGATCAGTGACTAGTGGTGTGCCTCAGGGATCAGTGTTGGGACCGCAATTGTTTACGATTTACATCGATGATTTGGAGTTGGGGACCAAGTGTAGTGTGTCAAAATTCGCAGATGACACTAAGATGGGTGGAAGAGCAACGTGTGCAGAGGACGCTGAAAGTCTGCAAAGGAATATAGCTAATCTAACTGAGTGGGTGAGGGTCTGGCAGATGGAGTACAATGTTGGTAAATGTGAGGTCATCCATTTTGATAGGAATAACAGCAAAATGAACTATTATTTAAATGGTAGAAAATTGCAACATGCTGCTGTGCAGAGGGACCTGGGTGTCCTTGTGCAGGAATCTCAAGGAGTTGGTTTGCAGGTGCAGCAGGTCATTAAGAAGGCAAATTGAATTTTGTCTTTCATTGCTCGAGGGAAGGAGTTTAAAAACAGTGAGATTATGTTGCAGCTGTATAAGGTGCTAGTGAGGCCACACCTGGTGTACTGTGTACAGTTTTGGTCTCCTTAATTGAGAAAGGATATACTGGCACTGGAGGGGGTGCAGCGGAGATTCACTAGGTTGATTCCGGAGTTGAGAGGGTTGGCTTATGAGGAGAGACTGAGTAGACGGGGGTTATACTCATTGGAATTCAGAAAAATGAGGGGAGATCTTGTAGAAACATATAAGATTATGAAGGAAATAGATTAGAAGCAGGGAAGTTGTTTCCACTGCCGGGTGAAACTAGAACTAGGGGGCATAGCCTCAAAATAAGAGGAAGCAGATTTATGATTGAGTTGAGGAGGAATTTCTTCAAACAAAGGGTTGTGAATCTGTGGCATTCCCTGCCTGGTGCAGCAGTTGAAGCTACCTCATGAAATGTTTTTACGGCAAGGATAGATAAATTTTTGAACAATAAAGAAATTAAGGGTTATGGTGAGTGGGCGGGTAAGTGGAGCTGAGTCCACAAAAAGATCAGCCATGATCTTATTGAATGGTAGAGCAGGCTCCTCGTTCTTATGTTCTTATGTTCTTATCTCAGCAGGTCAGGAAAGCTGAATATAGTTGCACGTTCATTTACACCCTGCTATGTGCAGACCACCCCAACCCCTTCACCCCACCTTGCGATGCTGTTCCATCACACCACTCTTCACACCCACCTCCTGTGTGTGTGCATCCATCCTCATTCCAAATATTTCCTCACATCCCCAGCTATCCATCCACCACACAGCAGCACAGTGGTTAGCACTCCTGCTTCACAGGTCCAGGGACCTGGGTTCGATTCCCGGCTTGGGTCACTGTCTGCGTGGAGTTTGCACTTTCTCCTCGTGTCTGCGTGGCTTTCCTCCAGGTGCTCCGGTTTCCTCCCACAGTCCAAAGGTGTGCGGGTTGGGTTGATTGGCCAGGTTAAAAATTGTCCCTTAGAGTCCTGAGATGCGTAGATTAGAGGGATTAGTGGGTAAATATGTGGATATGTGGGGGTAGGGCCTCGGTGGGATTGTGGTCGGTGCAGACTCGATGGGCCGAATGGTCTCCCTCTGCACTGTAGGGTTTCTATGACGATTCTATGACTCCCACTTAACCTCACTCTTATCCAACTGGCTTCGCATTCCTGATCATCACCCTCACCACACCCACTGGATGAACACATGCCAAGACGCTCAGAGGGCTGGTATTTCCTCGTTGCAGCGATGCAGAGGATTGGGAAGATGGAGAGCCAGAGCTGGTTCTCCACAGATTTCCTGGGCATTAACTGCAGAAGAGGAAGAACTGGAGATCAGCGGCATTTCAGCATTTTTGACCATTAAGGAGGAGAGACTAGGGCCTTGCAGCGACCTGGTGACAGAGTTAAATATCAATGACTCTCATTGGGGTTTCAACAGAGAGTGAAATATTATCATCTCTGAAGTGGGAAAAATATACAGAAGAGTACACTTTAGAAATGACTGCCTGGCACATAAAGAGTTAAGACCACAAACAGGCACTGACTCTTAGCCCAGACAATTACTTAGCATTAAAGACACTCAGACAACTACTTGTAAATTAAAATATGCAGGAATTAGATACTGCAGGTAGCCAATGGAAATCGGGACAAAAGGGTCTGGTAAAGAGATTAGCTACAGGTGGGATTGGGAATACAAAATGCAGGAAAACCAATTCGAACAAAGAACAAAGAACAAAGAACAGTACAGCACAGGAAACAGGCCCTTCGGCCCTCCAAGCCTGTGCCGCTCCTTGGTCCAACTAGACCAATCGTTTGTATCCCTCCATTCCCAGGCTGCTCATGTGACGATCCAGGTAAGTCTTAAACGATTTCAGCGTGCCTGCCTCCACCACCCTACTTGGCAGCGCATTCCAGGCCCCCACCACCCTCTGTGTAAAAAACATCCCTCTGATATCTGAGTTATACTTCGCCCCTCTCACCTTGAGCCCATGACCCCTCGTGTAAACTACTGTATGAACAGACCGAAAATAAAGTCATTGATAGTCACTGACGTAGGAAATGTAGTAAGAAGTCTCACAACACCAGGTTAAAGTCCAACAGGTATATTTGGTAGCAAATACCAAAAGCTTTCGGAGCACTGCTCCTTCGTCAGATGGAGTGGAAATGTGCTCTCAAACAGTGCAAACAGACAAAATCAAGTTGCAGAATACTGATTAGAATGCGAATCCAACAGCCAGCCAGGTCTTAAAGGTACAGACAATGTAGGAAATGTATCCATTCATAGAACAATGCGATGTTAACATGCTTATGTCTGTATCTGTCTGTATTTGTCTATAACGATGTGTTTAACGATCGATCACCTACTTGATTACAACGATGTGATAATGGCTAAATGTCCGGTCCATCTATTGTGTAAAGGGTATAAAGATGAACCGCTCCCATTAACTCATTGAGAGAAGGTTTTGCTGCTTGTCAGTGTCTTTTCTCCACGAAGCTTCGCTAAAATAAAACTGGACATTTGAAACCTTCAAGCCTGACCTCGTGGTACATTTCCCACAACAATCTCCATAACGCTACGTGCAGCATGCTTACCTGGCCAGTAAAATGATTATCTTTTCTCTCGGTCAAAGCCTTCACGTGTACAGCACTAATCAGTGGACCTCCCATTCAATAACTTTTCAAAAGATTGAATTCTTCCTTATCATACAGTCAATGTCAGGTTCAACTGGCATCATTGAATCATAGAATCCCCACAGTGCAGAAGAAGGCCATTCAGCCCTTCGAGTCTGCACCGACCAGAATCTCACCCTGACCCTATTCCCGTAACCCCATTATTTACCCTGCTAATCCCCCTGAACTAGCGTCAATTCAGCATAGCCAATCAACCTAACCCGCACATCTTTGGAGTGTGGGAGGAAATCGGAACACCCGGAGGAAACCCACGCAGACACGGAGAGAACGTGCAGACTCCGCACAGACAGTGACCCGAGGCCAGAACTGAACGCAGGTCCCTGGCTCTGTGAGGCAGCAGTGCTAACCACTCTGCCGCCATACCTCCTGAGTGGCTTTGCAATTGCTGAATCATTGGATACTCTTTTTTTCCAGAAACCCTCCTGAGGATGAGGTGACCGACAATCTTTTCTGACTCTGCCTGTCCCACTTCTGTCAACTGGAATCTTACTTTCCTCTGAAACGCCCATCTCTCCAAGATCTGAGGAAATTCCTCCACACTCACCTGTGTAGTACTCCTAATGTTAAATGAGTTTGTGAGCAAAAAAGAGGCATTAAAAATCCCATTAAAAATTACAAAAAGAAGGTAAGACTTAAGTACTTTATTGAATAAGAGAATTTTTAAATTATAATAAATGTACACATAAAAAAAATACTTTTATACATTTGTTTTGTATGTTTGTGCCTCTGTCGAGTTATCTCAGGAGTCAAGCCTGTGACAACAGCAGGAGAGCAGGGAAGCCGATGAGGGCTGAAGAATTGGGGATTGTGAGGGGAGAGCGTGCCGAGGGCAGGGGAAAGAAAGGAGGCATGGTGGTGAAAAGGGGTAAAGGACAAATAGAAAAAAAGATGGATGAGAAAGAGCAAATAGAC
Organism: Mustelus asterias; assembly: GCF_964213995.1. Taxonomy (NCBI): domain Eukaryota; kingdom Metazoa; phylum Chordata; class Chondrichthyes; order Carcharhiniformes; family Triakidae; genus Mustelus; species Mustelus asterias. The sequence continues at coordinate 10,297,018 of NC_135826.1, read as the reverse complement.
TGATGGGTTCAGGATTGGAGAAGGGGACAAAGCATGTGTGTAGAAACAAATGGAGATGGAGATATCCACTCCATCTGACGAAGGAGCAGCGTTCCGAAAGCTAATGGCATTTGCGAACAAATAAACCTGTTGGACATTAACCTGGTTAAAACTCTTACTGTGGAAACAAAGCCATAGAGATTTATTCTTATATAGCAAGTGGGCATCACTGCCTGAGCCAGCATTTATTGCCCATCCCTAATTGCACTTGGACAGAGTGGCTGGCTAGGCTGTTTCAGAGGGCATTTAAAAGTCCACCTGTGAGTCACATGTGGGCCAGACCAGGTACGAATTACACATTTACTTCCCTAAGGGACATTAGTGAGTCATAAGACCATAAGACCAGAAGAAATAGGAGCAGAATTAGGCCACTCGGCCCATCGAGTCTGCTCCGCCATTCAATCATGGCTGATTTTTTTCTCATCCCCATTCTCCTGCCTTTTCTCCATAATCCCTGATCCCCTCATTAATCAAGAACCTATCTATCTCTGTCTCAAAGACACTCAATGACCTGGCCTCCACAGCCTTCTGCAGCATAGAGTTCCACAGATTCACCACTCTCTGGCTGAAGAATTTCCTCCTCATCTCTGTTTTAAGGAATCGTCCCTTTTGCCTGAGGTTGTGCCCTCTGCTTCCAGTTTTTCTACTGATGAAAACACCCTCTCCATGTCCACTCTCTCCAGGCCTCGCAGTATCCTGTAAGTTTCAATAAGATCCCCCCTCATCCTTCTAAACTCCAATGAGTACAGACCCAGAGTCCTCAACTGTTCCCCATATGACAAGCTCTTCATTCCAGGGATCATTCTTGTGAACCTCCTCTGGACCCCTTCCAAGGCCAGCACATCCTTCCATAGATATGGGGCCTAAAACTGCTCACAATGCTCCAAACGGGATCTGACCAGAGCCTTACACAGCCACAGAAGTACATCCCTGCTCTTGTATTCTCGCCCTCTCGACATGAATGCTAACATTGCATTTGCCTTCCTAACTGCCGATTGAACCTGCACGTTAAACTTCAGAGAATCTTGAACAATGACTCCCAAGTCCCTTTGTGTTTCTGATTTCCTAAGCATTTTCCCATTTAGAAAATAGTCTGTGCCCCCATTCCTCCTTCCAAAGTGCATAACCTCACACTTTTCCACATTGTATTCCATCTGCCACTTCTTTGCCCACTCTCCTAACCTGTCCAAGTCCTTCTGCAGCCCCTCTGCTTCCTCAATAATACCTGTCCCTCTACACACCTTTGTATCATTTAGCAAAAGTGCCGTCAGTTCCTTCCTAAAATCATTCATGTATATTGTGAAAAGATCTGCTCCCAGCACTCACCCCTGAGGCACACCACTAGTCTCCAGGTGCCACCTTGAGAAACATTCCTTTATCCCCACTCTCTGCCTTCTGCCAGTCAGCCAATCCTCCATCCATGCCAGGATCGTACCCTTAACACCATGAGCACTTAACGTATTTAACTGTCTCCTATGTGGCGCCTTGTCAAAGGCCTTCGGGAAATCTAAATAAATCACATCCACTGGTTCTCCTTTACCTGACTTCTTTGTTACCTCCTCAAAGAAATCTAACAGATTTGTCAGACATGACCTTCCCTTGACAAAGCCAAGCTGACTCAGCCCTACTTTATCATGCACTTCCAAGTATTCTGTGATCTCATCTTTAATAATGGACTCAAAAATCTTGCCAATTACCAAAGTCAGGCTAACTGGCCTATAATTTCCCGTCTGTTGCCTCCCTCCCTTCTTAAACAGCGGTGTTACATTAGCTACTTTCCAGTCCTCTGGTACCCTCCCTGTCTCCAGTGATTCCCGAAAGATCACCACCAATGTTGCCACAATTCCCTCAGCTATCTCTTTTAGAACCCTGGGGTGTAGTCCATCCGGTCCAGGTGATTCATCCACCTTCAGATCATTCAGTTTCACAGAACATTCCCCTTAGTGATAGCCTCTAAACTCACCTGTGCTCCTGACTCACCTGGAGCTCTGGCATCCCACTGGTAAGTTAATAGGTTGTAATGAACAAAGCATCGTAGCTGTGAGGGACAGCTCGGTGGATAGGAAATTGGTATGTAGATAGGCTGGAAAATTGGGCGGGGATCCTGGATTCAGGATTCAATCCTGGACCGGGGAGCGGCGCGGGCTTGGAGGGCCAAAGGGCCTGTTCCTGTGCTGTATTGTTCTTTGTTCTTTGTTCTTGGTGTCTTCCACCCTGAAGACTGATGCAAAGTAACTATTCAGTTCCTCTGCCATTGCTTTGTTTCCTATTATTACTTCTTCAGCCTCATTTTCCAGTGATCCAATGGCTATTTTTGCCTCTCTCTTACCTTTTATATATTGAAAAAAACTCTTCCTGTCTCCTTTTATATTACTGGCTAACTTACATTCATATTTCACCTTCTCCCCCCTTATTGCTTTCCTCTGCTTGCTTTTAAAGGCTTCCCAATCCTCTGGCTTCCCACTAATCTTCGCCACTTTGTGTGCTTTTTCTTTTCCTTTTATGTTGTCCTTGACTTCCCTCGTCAGCCATGGATGCTTCGTCCTCCCCTTAGCATGTTTCCTCCTCCTTGGGATGAATTTCTGTTGAGCCTCCCGAATAACTCTCAAACACTCCTGCCATTGCTGTTCCACTGTCTTCCCTGCTAGGCTCCCTTTCCAATCAACTCTGGCCAGCTCCTCCCTCATGGTCTTTGCAGTTACCTTTATTTAATTGTAATACCGTTACATCTGACTCCAGCTTCTCCCTCTCAAACTGCAGTGTAAATTCTATCATATTGTGGTCACTGCTCCCTCAGGGTTCCTTCACCTTAAGTTCCCGAATCAAGTCTGCCTCATTACACATCACCAAATTCAGAATTGCCTGTTCCCTTGTAGGTTCTGTCACAAGCTGCGCCAAGAAGTCATCTCTCAGACATTCCACAACTTCCTTTTCTTGGGATCCACTACCTACCTGATTTTCCCAGTCCACCTGCATATTGAAGTCCCCCATGATTATTGTAATGATGCCTTTCTTAGATGCCTTTTCTATCTCCTGACTTATTTTCTGCCCCACATCCTGAATACTACTGTGGGGCCTGTACATAACTCCCATCAGTGTGGGGTTTTACTTTATGACAATCAACAATAGTTTCATGATCATGGTTAGACTTTTACTTCATTCAGATTTCACCATCTGCTGCTGCAGGATTCGAACACGCTTTCCCAGAGCATCACATTGGGTTTTTGGATTACTAATCCAGTGACCACATCACCACAGTTACATGCTCGTTTGAGATAGCTGTGCTTTGAAATACACGGGGAGTCAAGACATGATAACACGGGGGGTACGACAAGGTTTTGATATTGATAAATTTCATGTTGCTTGCATGAAATCAGTGCCACATTGATGCCCAAGTAACAAGGCAGATGAGTGAGACCCAAGGCTGGTGGACAGGTTAAACATTGGGGTGTGTAGTTCCCAATGATTTCAATATTTCTGGTGGCTGTATTGAAACAGCATTGCTGATATCCAGACTTCTACTGGGAGAGAAACCAAAACCATTGGCCCCTGTGGATGGCTTCCCCAAGATTCACTGCCAACGGATCGAAAAGCCCAAAAAACAAAGCACATTTCACCAAGTGTCAAAGCTGTGAATCAAGAATCATTTTCCTGAAAGAAAATGAATAATTTCTGAATAATCATTAATTAATTTTACATTTTCAATCGACTTAATTCTAAATAAGTGAATTTCCCGATTGTCGCTGCTAGTAGATGAGGTGCCACAGTGAGAAATCTCCTTTCCATCCACACTTCCTCCAACTATCGGTTGTGTTTTGATCAGTAAACCAAATCAGAAATTTCTTCTCCATTGCTCAACCTTCAAACATAATTGGCTGGATTTGGGGAGAAATGAACTCGAAGGAAATGCTCATTTGAAGTCTCTTTTAGCATCCAAAATGGCTGTTCTTGAAATTTAACAACTTCAAAGCATGAACTCTCTCCTCCACCCCATTTCCATTTATTTTATTTCATTTCTTCTTTTCATTTTATTCACCCCATTTTTATTACTTTATGTTCTTAATTTGATATTTCCACTTCTAAAATCTCACTTCCCATCTTGTTTTCCAACCTCACTCCAGTACGATGGGCCAAAAGCTGCATTCCTCAGGTTGTCCTTCGACATCTTTGTTCTGCCATTCACACATTCCACTCTCTTAATGGATGCTCTGAGCACCATTCTCAGCTTCTATCATCACCATTTACATTCCATGTTTTTTGTCGATGCCAGTCCAACAATTATGGCCACCCAACAGGTGGTGTCACGGTGGCACAGTGATTAGCACTACCATCTCAATGCGCGAGGGTCCCGGGTTCGATACCTGTTCTTGGGTCTCTGTCTGTGTGGAGTCTGCACGTTCTCCCCGTGTCTGTGTGGGTTTCCTCCAGGTACTCCAGTTTACTCCCATAATCCAAAGATGTGCGTGTTAGGTTGATTTTCCATTCTAAATTCCTCCTTAGTGTTAGGAGGATTAGCCAGGATAAACATGTGGGGTTATGGGGATAGGAGTTGGGTGGGATTGTGGTCGGTGCAAACCTTTTGGGCTGACTGGCCTCCTTCTGCATTGTGGGATACTATGGTTCCAACCCACCTCCCCCTACCCCTCAAAGTATAAATCTTGTCCAATTTTTCTTGTTTTCAGATCTGACAAAGTTTCATCCAGACTCGAAATGTTGGCTCTGTTCTCTCTCCACAGAGGCTGTCAGACCTGCTGAGAATTTCCAACATTTTCTGTTTTTGTTTTAGATTCCAGCATCCACAATATTTTGTCTTGACCAGTTCTTGAAATTTAAATCGGGTGAATGTTTAAAAACAAGCCAGAAAGAAACTAAAGGTTGTTCTCAAATTATGGGACACTCTTCCTTCTCTTTTATTTCTTGTTCATTTCCCCACACTGGAAATATTATTTTTTTAGAACTGATAAGGCTGAGTTGATCTAATCCTCCTTCAAGGCTTTGATGCATCAGCTCCCGACTCTCTAATTCTGGTCACTGGGATGAAATTGGGGCATTCGCAACTCATTCAGAGAAAAACCTTCTTGCAGTTCATTGTGACGGACTTCTTCGAATTAACCGCAGGAGACTCAGGGATAATCGTTCATTCATGATTCAAGCATGGAGGCCACTACCCCAGAGAAACCTGCAAAGCAGCACTCTCCTCTAATACAGCATTCAGTTCTAATACAGCTCAAACAGGGAGAGCACTAAAATTAAGCCCTCTCCTCGTAAGTCACGGATACACACTGTTTATGCAGTTAATCAGCACACCAAACATTGGTTAAAATTCCGATCTTCAGAGAAACCCTACAGTGCAGAAAGAGGCATCTGGCCATCGAGTCTGCACCGAACACAATCCCACCCAGGCCCTACCCCCAATATCCCGACACATTTATCTGCTCATCCTTCTAACCTACGCATCTCAGGACACTAAGGGGCAATTTAGCATGGCCAATCAACCTAACCTGCACATCTTTGGACTGTGGGAGGAAACCGGAGCACCCGGAGGAAACCCACGCAGACATGAGGAGATTGTGCAAACTCCACACAGTCAGTGACCCAAGCCGGGAATCGAACCCAGGTCCCTGGACCTCTGAAGCAGCAGTGCTAACCACTGTGCTACCGTGCCACCCATTGTCCACATTTATTCATTTACTGGAACAGATTTGAATATTTTCCCCAATATTATCTCCAGATTTGTATGGGGGTTACATGCATAGTTTAAGTTAAATCATTAGCGTCACAAGTAGGTTTACATCAACGCTGCAATGAGATTACTCTGAAAATCCGCGAGTTGCCGCACTCCGGCGCCTGTTCGGGAGTACACTGAGCGAGAATTTAGTATGACAAATGTACCGAACCAGCATGTCTTTCAGACTGTGAGATGAAACTGGAGCACCCGGAGGAAACGCACACAGACACGGGGAGAACATGCAAACTCCACACAGACAGTGACCCGAGCCACAAATCGAAGCCAGGTCCTGGTTCCCTGCAGCAGCAGTGATAACCATTGTGCCACCGTGCCGCCCATCAAGAAAGCTAAGGTGGAGCAAAGTGACTCGGAAAGTTGCAGAATTAGCAAATGTCACAACCCAAAGATAGGCCATTTAGCCCATCGAGATAGTTTGCGCCACTTGCACCATCTCATGTACACTCACCTTATCACTGACTATACTCCTTACAATTCTCTTATTCAGGCATCTACCTCATTCCCCGCAGCCCCCTTCCCCACCCCCGCTTCCCGCCCCCACCAACACTGAAAGTAAACAATGACAGTCGGATTATTTGAAATTTGTTTTTATTCATCATACAAAGTACTATTCTGAGAACCCAAAACCAATGCAGCAGAATACAGTTCATATTGCAAAGTTTATCATAAATGCACATGGAGACCGCGTGACCTTACTTCTTGCTGCACCTACAGTCTATGGAGTCTTTATTACAGTCTAGAAACTGGCAGTGCAGTTCCAATATCATAATTTCTGGCTCAATACACTTTGTCATCTGAAATAATTTCTTCAGAATTATTTTCTTTTTGTTATTGAAGTCGAAATTCTTCAGATGATGGGGTACGAAGCACGATGGGTAACGCCACACATGTTCTTGCCCTTAGCTAAGCGCATGTAGCCTCCCTCACTCCAGGATGTTCCCCATCTAGAAACGGAGGTTACATGTTAATATCCAACACAAATCGAATCAAATCCAAAATGAACAGAGTTAACAGAGGGAAATGGAGCATCGAACACAGGTGCAGGAGTAGAGGCCATTTGGCCCTTCGAGCCTGCACCACAAAAACAGCAGCGCCCAATGTAGGGATGCTTTGCAAGTTTGCTTCGGTAATATTGGCCACTTATTCATGTATCTTGAATGCATTTGGATTCATTTAGCTTACATTCTCAGCAGGAGATCAGATTTACTTTACAAAGAGTTCACTTCCAGAGATACACAATCCATTCAGAAAAAGTCTTTGAATAATTAGATGAAGTACCAAACGAAAGAGACAACACATTTGTGTACACTTACATTTCAGATTAGTTTTGAGAAAATGCGGGGAATGCTCCTGTCCCGCCTGCCACGGGAATCATAACGGGCAAGGGTGTGGACCATGGTAAAGGCTGTTGGCCTCAGGAAGGATTTCCAGTTTTGGGATGAGCACAGCTGGAAAATTCCACCCAATGAGAGGCTACTGAGTGCAGCCTAACTTGCCTGGATGGTGCAGCTCCAGTAACACTCAAGAAGCTCAACACCATCCAGTACAAAGCAGCCCACTTGACTGGCACCGCATCCACAAAAATCCACTCACTCCACCACTGACGTTCAGTCGCAGCAATGTGTACTATCTACAAGATGCACTGCAGTAATTCACCACAGATCCTTAGACAGCACCTACCAAACCCACGAGCACTTCCATCTAGAAAGACAAGGGCAGCAGATACATTGGAATACCACAAGAGATCGTGTCCCACTAACTTGAGTGAGTTTTTTGAGGAAGTGACGAAGATGATTGATGAGGGTAGGACAGTGGATTTTGTCCACATAGACTTCAGTAAGGCCTTTGACATGGTCCCTCATGGCAGACTGGTACAGAAAGTGAAGTCGCACAGGATCAGATGTGAGCTGGCAAGATGGATATAGAACTGATTCAGTCATAGAAGACAGAGTGGAAGGATGTGTTTCTGAATGGAGGGCTGTGACAAGTGGCGTTTCTCAGGGATCAGTGCTGGAACCTTTGCTGTTTGTAATATATATAAATGATTTGGAGGAAAACGTAACTGGCTTAATTAGTAAGCTTGTGGACGACACAAAGGTGGCAGATTTGCAGAGAGTGATGAGGACCGTGAGAGGACACAGCAGGAGAGACCGGTTGGAGACTTGGGCGGACAGATGGCTGATGGAGTTTCATGCAAACAAATATGAGGTAATGTATTTTGGAAGGTCTGAGAATGAGAGGAAATATACAGTAAATGGCAGAACCCTTAAGAGTATTGATAGGCAGAGGGATCTGGGTATGCAGGTACACCCAGTGGCAACGCAGATGGAGAAGATAGTCAAGAAGGCATACAGCATGCTTGCCTTCATCAGCCGGGGCATTGAATTTAAAAATTGGCAAGTCATGTTGCAGCTTTATACAACCTTACTCAGGCCACACTTGGAATATAGTGTGCAATTCTGGTCACAAAACTACCAGAAGGATTTGGAGGCTTTGGAGAGGGTACAGAAAAGATTTACCAGGATGTTGCTTGGCATGGAGGACATTAGCTATGAGGAGAGGTTGGAGAAACTTGGTTTGTTCTCACTGGAAAGACGGAGGTTGAGGGGCGACCTCATAGGAGTCGACAAGTTTATGAGGGGCATGGACAGAATGGATAGTCAAAGCTTTTTCCCAGGGTGGAAGAGTCAATTACTAGGGGGCATAGGTTTAAGGTGCAAGGGGGGCAGTTTAAAGGAGATGTACGAGGTAAGTTTTTTACACTGAGGGCGGTGGGTGCCTGGAACTCGCTGCCAGGGAGGGTAGTGGAAGCCAATGTGATAGTGACTGTGAGGGGCATCTTGACAAATACATGACTAGGATGGGAATAGAAAGATATGGTCCCTGGAAGGGTTTTAGTTCAGATGGGCAGCATGGTCGGTGCGGGCTTGGAGAGTCGAAGGGCTTGTTCCTGTGCTGTAATTTTCGTTGTTCTTTGTTCTTCCCATTGATATTCAAAATGTCATTTGAAACATAGAAAATAGGAGCAGAAGTAGGCAATTCGGCCCTTTGTGCCTGCTCCAACATTCATTATGATCATGGCTGATCATCCAGTTCAGTAACCTGCTCCCGGTCCCGCCCTACCCCCGCCCCCCACTTTGTACCATTTTATCCCTTCAGCCTCAAGAGTTATATCGAACTCCTTCTTGAAAACATACAGGGTGGGATTCTCTGCCTCCCTCGACCCCAAGCCCTCCCGCAACACTCTCCCCCACAGCGCGTTTCTTCCTGGCGGGAGATGGACCACCATTGGCCGGCAGTGGGATTCTCTGCACCCTCATGCCACCCCTCACCCTCCCTCCCCCCCACCCACCCCCCTCCCACCACTGGGAAACTCGCAGTGGGAGTGCGCCATCAACTGGAAGATCTCACCCACAATGTTTTGGCCTCAATTATTTTCTGTGGTCCAGAATCCCACAGGTTGCCACTCTCTGGGTGAAGAAACGTCCTCTCATCTCAGTTCTAAATGATTTACCACACATCGGAAAGAGTGTGACGGCTGGTTTTGGGCTCCCCCACCATCGGGAACACTCTTCCTGCATCGACCCTGTCAACTCCTGTTGTGTTCCACTATACCTGAGGATTCTCAGATTCAGGAACTTTTGTAAACACATTTTGGAAAAGATAAGTCAATCAAATGAGCTGACTTGCATTGAACAGACATGGTTTAATGTAGAAGGGACCTACCTGGTTTGACTAACGCCAGTGCACCTTTCGGGAAATATTATATGTTTCATCCATTGTTTCCAGTTTCTCCAATTCAAAATCCAACAATGCCCGGTCTGTCTCATTTCCCAGTTCAGATGTCATTGCATCCGTGTACAAACCAGCAAACTCCCTTTGTGTCTGGGAGAAAGGATTGCATGTTAACTATGAGACTTACCCGTGTGGTATTAATGATATAAAAGCACCAATCACTCAGGAGAGATTGAGTAAACATGCTGTGGGTTCATTCGTTAAGACGAGGCACATAGGAACATTTATACAGCAATACAAAGCCTGACAACACCAGAGCAGCCGAGTCAACATGCTGTGTGCTCAGTTGAACATCAAAAGTGAAACTGCAGCATGACATCACTGGAGAGAAGTTTGTCATGCTATAATCCCTTAAAGGCACGTTACAACATGACTATTTCTGCAAGATATGGAAAGCCAAAAAGGTGCCACAGTGGCACAGAGGTTGTCATTATTGCTTAACAGTGCCAAGGACCTGTGCGTGTGTTCCATTCCCGGCTTGGGTCACTGTCTGTGTGGAGTCTGCACATTCTCCCCGTGTCTGCGTGGGTTACCCGCGAGTGATACAATTTCCTCCCACACATCGAAAGGCTCCAAAGATGTATGTGATAAATTGATTGGCCATGCTAAATTGACTCTGAGTGTCCCGGTATGCGGATGTTGGGGAGATTAGCCAGGTCAATTAGTGGGATAATGGGGATAGGGCTGGGGTGGGATTGTTGTCAGTGCAGACCTGATGGGCCGAATGGCTTCCATCTGCTGATAGCCCCATTGAAGTGTATGAACTGAAGACAGTGGGTGTACCGTGTGCAGTAATTGTACCTTTGCTTGGTTGGGATATAATTCCTCAGTTTCAATGCTGTGGTCTCACATGTATTGGAAGGCACGATACGGTAAGCTTCAAATGCACCCATGGGTCTTACATTCATCGGAGCAGTCAATGATGAGGAGGGGGGTGGAGAGGGAGGGAACACACCTCCCACTCTCTGCTCATTAAAGCCACTAGCAACCTGTCATCTTTGCCGGGCAGCCTTATTTAAACTAAGTGTGTTTCCGACTCCTTTTCTCCCAAAGGGACAAGCAATACTCATCCCCACCCTGTCAAGCTGATGTCCACTCCCACCACGCACCTTGGTAAAATTCAGCCCACGCACTATTGAGGTTCCATGCTTCACAAAACAACTCTCTTGCACTTTATCATTGAACTTTGACCACAATACCTTTGACCACATGATTTCATGACATCGAGGTATTAAAAAGTCAAATTGCAAATAAGATTTGATGATTTTATTTCCCCATCTGGACTTCTGAGAATCTGCTCGCCGTCCAAAGTGTTCGATCAGAACATTGGCATTGGAAAATTCAGAAGCACCTGAATGTACATGTACCTTTATTAATATTCAAAATATAGGTTTCTCTGTTCCCTGTCTGAATCCCTGAGACCCAATTGCCTGCTGCTGTGCTCAGTATCTCTGCCTATTAGCTGCTAGAGGAACAGCACCCACAAGTTCTTCCTCTTGCTATTTCCCACAGCTCCATCCCTCAAAACATCAAAAATTGTCCAAATTTGTTATGGCAGAAATGAATAATTGATGGAGTCGAAAAGAACTGAACAGGAAACAATCCGCAGCCCCAACAAAGTCAATCAAATCAGTTGACTTGCATTGAACAGACATGGTTTCATGTAGTAGGGACCTACCTCGTTCGATTCATGCAGGTCCACTACTCGGGAAAGATTATAAGCTCCACCAATTTCTTCCAGTTTCTCCAATTCAAAATCCAACAATGCCTGGTCTGTCTCATTTCCCGGTTCAGATGTCATTGCATCCGTGTACAAACCAGCAAACACCCGTTGTGTCTGGGAGAAAGGATTGCATGTTAACTATGAGACTTACCCGTGTGGTTGTAATGATATAAAAGCACCAATCATTCAAGATGGATTGGGTAAAAATGTTGTGGGTTCATTCGTTAAGACGAGGCACATAGGAACATTTATACAGCAATACAAAGCTTGACAACACCAGGGCAGCTGAGTCAACTGCTGTGTGCTCAGTTGAACATCAAAAGTGAAACTGATTGCAGCATGACATCACTGGAGAGAAGTTGGTCATGCTATAATCCCTTAAAGGCATGTTACAACATGACTATTTCGATAAGATATGGAAAGCCAAAAAGGTGCCACAGTGGCACAGAGGTTGTCATTATTGCTTAACAGTGCCAAGGACCTGTGTTCTATTCCCGGCTTGGGTCACTGTCTGTGTGGTGTCTGCACGTTCTCCCCGTGTCTGCGTGGGTTACCCGCGAGTGATACAGTTTCCTCCCACACTTCGAAAGGCTCCAAAGATGTATGTGATAAATTGATGGGCCATGCTAAATTGACTCTGAGTGTCCCGGTATGCGGATGTTGGGGAGATTAGCCAGGTCAATTACTGGGATAATGGGGATAGGGCTGGGGTGGGATTGTTGTCAGTGCAGACCTGATGGGCCGAATGGCTTCCTTCTGCTGATAGCCCCATTGAAGTGTATGAACTGAAGACAGTGGGTGTACCGTGTGCAGTAATTGTACCTTTGCTTGGTCGGGATATAATTCCTCAGTTTCAATGCTGGGGTCTCACATGTATTGGAAGGCACGATACGGTAAGCTTCACATGCACCCATGGTTCTTACATTCATCGGAGCAGTCAATGATGAGGAGGGGGGTGGAGAGGGAGGGAACACACCTCCCACTCTCTGCTCATTAAAGCCACTGGCAACCTGTCATCTTTGCCGGGCAGCCTTATTTAAACTAAGTGTGTTTCCGACTCCTTTTCTCCCAAAGGGACAAGCAATACTCATCCCCACCCTGTCAAGCTGATGTCCACTCCCACCCCGCGCCTTGGTAAAATTCAGCCCACGCACTATTGAGGTTCCATGCTTCACAAAACAACTCTCTTGCACTTTATCATTGAACTTTGACCACAATACCTTTGACCACATGATTTCATGACATCGAGGTATTAAAAAGTCAAATTGTAAATCAGCTTTGATTATTTTATTTCCCCATCTGGACTTCTGAGAATCTGCTCGGCGTCCAAAGCATTCGATCAGAACATTGGCATTGGAAAATTCAGAAGCACCTGAATGTATATGTACCTTTATTAATATTCAAAATATCGCTTTCTCTGTTGCCTGTCTGAATCCCTGAGACCCAACTGCCTGCTGCTGTGCTCAGTATCTCTGCCTATTAGCTCCAAGAAGAACAGCACCCACAAGTTCTTCCTCTTGCTATTTCCCACAGCTCAATCCCTCAAAACATCAAAAATGGTCCAAGTTTGTTATGGTAGAAATGAATAATTGATGGAGTCCAAAAGAACTGAACAGGAAACAATCCGCAGCCCCAATAAAGTCAATTAAAACAGTTGACTTGCATTGAACAGACATGGTTTCATGTAGTAGGGACCTACCTCGTTCGATTCATGCAGGTCCACTACTCGGGAAAGATTATAAGCTCCACCAATTTCTTCCAGTTTCTCCAATTCAAAATCCAACAATGCCTGGTCTGTCTCATTTCCCGGTTCAGATGTCATTGCATCCTTGTACAAACCAGCAACCTCCCTTTGTGTCTGGGAGGAAGGATTGCATGTTAACTATGAGACTTACCCGTGTGGTTGTAATGATATAAAAGCACCATTCATTCAAGATGGATTGGGGAGAAATGTTGTGGGTTCATTCGTTAAGACGAGGCACATAGGAACATTTATACAGCAATACAAAGCTTGACAACTCCAGAGCCGCTGAGTCAACTGCTGTGTGCTCAGTTGAACATCAGAAGTGAAACTGATTGCAGCATGACATCACTGGAGAGAGGTTTGTCATGCTATAATCCCTTAAAGGCACGTTACAACATGACTATTTCGATATGATATGGAAAGCCAAAAAGGTGCCACAGTGGCACAGTGGTTGTCATTACTGCTTAACAGTGCCAGGGACCTGTGTTCTATTCCAGGCTTAGGTCACTGTCTGTGTGGAGTCTGCACATTCTCCCCGTGTCTGCGTGGGTTACCCGCGAGTGATACAGTTTCCTCCCACACTTCGAAAGGCTCCAAAGATGTGTGTGATAAATTGATTGGCCATGCTAAATTGACCCTGAGTGTCCCGGTATGTGGATGTTGGGGGGATTAGCCAGGTCAATATGTGGGATAATGGGGATAGGGCTGGGGTGGGATTGTTGGCAGTGCAGACTTGATGGACCGAATGGCTTCCTTCTGCTGATAGCCCAATTGAAGTGTATGAACTGAAGACAGTGGGTGTAATGTGCGCAGTAATTGTACCTTTGCTTGTTCGGGATATAATTCCTCAGTTTCAATGCTGTGGTCTCACATGTATTGGAAGGCACGATACGGTAAGCTTCACATGCACCCATGGTTCTTACATTCATCGGAGCAGTCAATGATGAGGAGGGGGGTGGAGAGAGAGGGAACACACCTCCCACTCTCTGCTCATTAAAGCTACTGGCAACCTGTCATCTTTGCCGGGCAGCCTTATTTAAACTAAGTGTGTTTCTGACTCCTTTTCTCCCAAGGGGACAAGCAATACTCATCCCCACCCTGTCAAGCTGATGTCCACTTCCACCCCGCGCCTTGGTAAAATTCAGCCCACGCACTATTGACGTTCCATGCTTCACAAAACAACTCTCTTGCCCTTTATCATTGAACTTTGACCACATTACCTTTGACCACATGATTTCATGACATCGAGGTATTAAAAAGTCAAATTGTAAATCAGCTTTGATTATTTTATTTCCCCATCTGGACTTCTGAGAATCTGCTCAGCGTCCAAAGCGTTCGATCAGAACATTGGCATTGGAAAATTCAGAAGCACCTGAATGTATATGTACCTTTATTAATATTCAAAATATAGGTTTCTCTGTTCCCTGTCTGAATCCCTGAGACCCAACTGCCTGCTGCTGTGCTCAGTATCTCTGCCTATTAGCTCCAAGAAGAACACCACCCACAAGTTCTTCCTCTTGCTATTTCCCACAGCTCCATCCCTCAAAACATCAAAAATGGTCCAAGTTTGTTATGGCAGAAATGAATAATTGATGGAGTCCAAAAGAACTGAACAGGAAACAATCCGCAGCCCCAACAAAGTCAATCAAATCAGTTGACTTGCATTGAACAGACATGGTTTCATGTAGTAGGGACCTACCTCGTTCGATTCATGCAGGTCCACTACTCGGGAAAGATTATAAGCTCCACCAATTTCTTCCAGTTTCTCCAATTCAAAATCCAACAATGCCTGGTCTGTCTCATTTCCCGGTTCAGATGTCATTGCATCCGTGTACAAACCAGCAAACACCCGTTGTGTCTGGGAGGAAGGATTGCATGTTAACTATGAGACTTACCCGTGTGGTTGTCATGATATAAAAGCACCAATCATTCAAGATGGATTGGGTAAAAATGTTGTGGGTTCAATCGTTCAGACTAGGCACATAGGAACATTTATACAGCAATACAAAGCTTGACAACACCAGGGCAGCAGAGTCAACTGCAGTGTGCTCATTTGAACATCAAAAGTGAAACTGATTGCAGCATGACATCACTGGAGAGAGGTTTGTCATGCTATAATCCCTTAAAGGCACGTTACAACATGACTATTTCGATAAGATATGAAAAGCCAAAAAGGTGACACAGTGGCACAGTGGTTGTCATTACTGCTTAACAATGCCAGGGACCTGTGTTCTATTCCCGGCTTGGGTCACTGTCTGTGTGGAGTCTGCACCTTCTCCCCGTGTCTGCGTGGGTTACCCGCGAGTGATACAATTTCCTCCCACACTTCGAACGGCTCCAAAGATGTATGTGATAAATTGATGGGCCATGCTAAATTGACTCTGAGTGTCCCGGTATGCGGATGTTGGGGAGATTAGCCAGGTCAATTACTGGGATAATGGGGATAGGGCTGGGGTGGGATTGTTGTCCGTGCAGACCTGATGGGCCGAATGGCTTCCATCTGCTGATAGCCCCATTGAAGTGTATGAACTGAAGACAGTGGGTGTACCGTGTGCAGTAATTGTACCTTTGCTTGGTCGGGATATAATTCCTCAGTTTCAATGCTGTGGTCTCACATGTATTGGAAGGCACGATACGGTAAGCTTCACATGCACCCATGGTTCTTACATTCATCGGAGCAGTCAATGATGAGGAGGGGGGTGGAGAGAGAGGGAACACATCTCCCACTCTCTGCTCATTAAAGCCACTGGCAACCTGTCATCTTTGCCGGGCAGCCTTATTTAAACTAAGTGTGTTTCTGACTCCTTTTCTCCCAAGGGGACAAGCAATACTCATCCCCACCCTGTCAAGCTGATGTCCACTCCCACCCCGCGCCTTGGTAAAATTCAGCCCATGCACTATTGAGGTTCCATGCTTCACAAAACAACTCTCTTGCACTTTATCATTGAACTTTGACCACAATACCTTTGACCACATGATTTCATGACATCGAGGTATTAAAAAGTCAAATTGTAAATCAGCTTTGATTATTTTATTTCCCCATCTGGACTTCTGAGAATCTGCTCAGCGTCCAAAGCGTTCGATCAGAACATTGGCATTGGAAAATTCAGAAGCACCTGAATGTATATGTACCTTTATTAATATTCAAAATATAGGTTTCTCTGTTCCCTGTCTGAATCCCTGAGACCCAACTGCCTGCTGCTGTGCTCAGTATCTCTGCCTATTAGCTCCAAGAAGAACACCACCCACAAGTTCTTCCTCTTGCTATTTCCCACAGCTCCATCCCTCAAAACATCAAAAATGGTCCAAGTTTGTTATGGCAGAAATGAATAATTGATGGAGTCCAAAAGAACTGAACAGGAAACAATCCGCAGCCCCAACAAAGTCAATCAAATCAGTTGACTTGCATTGAACAGACATGGTTTCATGTAGTAGGGACCTACCTCGTTCGATTCATGCAGGTCCACTACTCGGGAAAGATTATAAGCTCCACCAATTTCTTCCAGTTTCTCCAATTCAAAATCCAACAATGCCTGGTCTGTCTCATTTCCCGGTTCAGATGTCATTGCATCCGTGTACAAACCAGCAAACACCCGTTGTGTCTGGGAGGAAGGATTGCATGTTAACTATGAGACTTACCCGTGTGGTTGTCATGATATAAAAGCACCAATCATTCAAGATGGATTGGGTAAAAATGTTGTGGGTTCAATCGTTCAGACTAGGCACATAGGAACATTTATACAGCAATACAAAGCTTGACAACACCAGGGTAGCAGAGTCAACTGCAGTGTGCTCATTTGAACATCAAAAGTGAAACTGATTGCAGCATGACATCACTGGAGAGAGGTTTGTCATGCTATAATCCCTTAAAGGCACGTTACAACATGACTATTTCGATAAGATATGAAAAGCCAAAAAGGTGACACAGTGGCACAGTGGTTGTCATTACTGCTTAACAATGCCAGGGACCTGTGTTCTATTCCCGGCTTGGGTCACTGTCTGTGTGGAGTCTGCACATTCTCCCCGTGTCTGCGTGGGTTACCCGCGAGTGATACAATTTCCTCCCACACTTCGAACGGCTCCAAAGATGTATGTGATAAATTGATGGGCCATGCTAAATTGACTCTGAGTGTCCCGGTATGCGGATGTTGGGGAGATTAGCCAGGTCAATTACTGGGATAATGGGGATAGGGCTGGGGTGGGATTGTTGTCCGTGCAGACCTGATGGGCCGAATGGCTTCCATCTGCTGATAGCCCCATTGAAGTGTATGAACTGAAGACAGTGGGTGTACCGTGTGCAGTAATTGTACCTTTGCTTGGTCGGGATATAATTCCTCAGTTTCAATGCTGGGGTCTCACATGTATTGGAAGGCACGATACGGTAAGCTTCACATGCACCCATGGTTCTTACATTCATCGGAGCAGTCAATGATGAGGAGGGGGGTGGAGAGAGAGGGAACACATCTCCCACTCTCTGCTCATTAAAGCCACTGGCAACCTGTCATCTTTGCCGGGCAGCCTTATTTAAACTAAGTGTGTTTCTGACTCCTTTTCTCCCAAGGGGACAAGCAATACTCATCCCCACCCTGTCAAGCTGATGTCCACTCCCACCCCGCGCCTTGGTAAAATTCAGCCCACGCACTATTGAGGTTCCATGCTTCACAAAACAACTCTCTTGCACTTTATCATTGAACTTTGACCACAATACCTTTGACCACATGATTTCATGACATCGAGGTATTAAAAAGTCAATTTGCAAATCAGCTTTGATTATTTTATTTCCCCATCTGGACTTCTGAGAATCTGCTCGGCGTCCAAAGCATTCGATCAGAACATTGGCATTGGAAAATTCAGAAGCACCTGAATGTATATGTACCTTTATTAATATTCAAAAAATAGGTTTCTCTGTTCCCTGTCTGAATCCCTGAGACCCAACTGCCTGCTGCTGTGCTCAGTATCTCTGCCTATTAGCTCCAAGAAGAACAGCACCCACAAGTTCTTCCTCTTGCTATTTCCCACAGCTCAATCCCTCAAAACATCAAAAATGGTCCAAGTTTGTTATGGTAGAAATGAATAATTGATGGAGTCCAAAAGAACTGAACAGGAAACAATCCGCAGCCCCAATAAAGTCAATTAAAACAGTTGACTTGCATTGAACAGACATGGTTTCATGTAGTAGGGACCTACCTCGTTCGATTCATGCAGGTCCACTACTCGGGAAAGATTATAAGCTCCACCAATTTCTTCCAGTTTCTCCAATTCAAAATCCAACAATGCCTGGTCTGCCTCATTTCCCGGTTCAGATGTCATTGCATCCTTGTACAAACCAGCAAACAGCCGTTGTGTCTGGGAGGAAGGATTGCATGTTAACTATGAGACTTACCCGTGTGGTTGTAATGATATAAAAGCACCATTCATTCAAGATGGATTGGGGAGAAATGTTGTGGGTTCATTCGTTAAGACGAGGCACATAGGAACATTTATACAGCAATACAAAGCTTGACAACTCCAGAGCCGCTGAGTCAACTGCTGTGTGCTCAGTTGAACATCAAAAGTGAAACTGATTGCAGCATGACATCACTGGAGAGAGGTTTGTCATGCTATAATCCCTTAAAGGCACGTTACAACATGACTATTTCGATAAGATATGGAAAGCCAAAAAGGTGCCACAGTGGCACAGTGGTTGTCATTACTGCTTAACAATGCCAGGGACCTGTGTTCTATTCCAGGCTTCGGTCACTGTCTGTGTGGAGTCTGCACGTTCTCCCCGTGTCTACGTTGGTTACCCGCGAATGATACAGTTTCCTCCCACACTTCGAAAGGCTCCAAAGATGTGTGTGATAAATTGATTGGCCATGCTAAATTGACCCTGAGTGTCCCGGTATGCGGATGTTGGGGGGATTAGCCAGGTCAATATGTGGGACAATGGGGATAGGGCTGGGGTGGGATTGTTGTCAGTGCAGACTTGATGGACGGAATGGCTTCCTTCTGCTGGTAGCCCCATTGAAGTGTATGAACTGAAGACAGTGGGTGTACTGTGTGCAGTAATTGTACCTTTGCTTGGTCGGGATATAATTCCTCAGTTTCAATGCTGTGGTTTCACATGTATTGGAAGGCACGATACGGTAAGCTTCAAATGCACTCATGGTTCTTACATTCATCGGAGCAGTCAATGATGAGGAGGGGGGTGGAGAGGGAGGGAACACACCTCCCACTCTCTGCTCATTAAAGCCACTGGCAACCTGTCATCTTTGCCGGGCAGCCTTATTTAAACTAAGTGTGTTTCCGACTCCTTTTCTCCCAAGGGGACAAGCAATACGTATCCCCACCCTGTCAAGCTGATGTCCACTCCCACCCCGCGCCTTGGTAAAATTCAGCCCACGCACTATTGACGTTCCATGCTTCACAAAACAATCCCCTTGCCCTTTATCATTGAACTTTGACCACATTACCTTTGACCACATGATTTCATGACATCGAGGTATTAAAAAGTCAAATTGTAAATCAGCTTTGATTATTTTATTTCCCCATCTGGACTTCTGAGAATCTGCTCGGCGTCCAAAGCGTTCGATCAGAACATTGGCATTGGAAAATTCAGAAGCACCTGAATGTATATGTACCTTTATTAATATTCAAAATATAGGTTTCTCTGTTCCCTGTCTGAATCCCTGAGACCCAACTGCCTGCTGCTGTGCTCAGTATCTCTGCCTATTAGCTCCAAGAAGAACACCACCCACAAGTTCTTCCTCTTGCTATTTCCCACAGCTCCATCCCTCAAAACATCAAAAATGGTCCAAGTTTGTTATGGCAGAAATGAATAATTGATGGAGTTCAAAAGAACTGAACAGGAAACAATCCGCAGCCCCAACAAAGTCAATCAAATCAGTTGACTTGCATTGAACAGACATGGTTTCATGTAGTAGGGACCTACCTCGTTCGATTCATGCAGGTCCACTACTCGGGAAAGATTATAAGCTCCACCAATTTCTTCCAGTTTCTCCAATTCAAAATCCAACAATGCCTGGTCTGTCTCATTTCCCGGTTCAGATGTCATTGCATCCTTGTACAAACCAGCAAACGCCCTTTGTGTCTGGGAGAAAGGATTGCATGTTAACTATGAGACTTACCCGTGTGGTTGTCATGATATAAAAGCACCAATCATTCAAGATGGATTGGGTAAAAATGTTGTGGGTTCATTCGTTCAGACTAGGCACATAGGAACATTTATACAGCAATACAAAGCTTGACAACACCAGGGTAGCAGAGTCAACTGCAGTGTGCTCATTTGAACATCAAAAGTGAAACTGATTGCAGCATGACATCACTGGAGAGAGGTTTGTCATGCTATAATCCCATAAAGGCACGCTACAACATGACTATTTCGATAAGATATGGAAAGCCAAAAAGGTGCCACAGTGGCACAGTGGTTGTCATTACTGCTTAACAATGCCAGGGACCTGTGTTCTATTCCAGGCTTAGGTCACTGTCTGTGTGGAGTCTGCACGTTCTCCCCGTATCTGCGTGGGTTACCCGCGAGTGATACAGTTTCCTCCCACGCTTCGAAAGGCTCCAAAGATGTGTGTGATAAATTGATTGGCCATGCTAAATTGACCCTGAGTGTCCCGTTATGCAGATATTGGGGGCATTAGCCAGGTCAATATGTGGGATAATGGGGATAGGGCTGGGGTGGGGTTGTTGGCAGTGCATACTTGATGGAACGAATGGCTTCCTTCTGCTGATAGTCCCATTGAAGTGTATGAACTGAAGACAGTGTGTGTACCGTGTGCAGTAATTGTACCTTTGCTTGGTCGGGATATAATTCCTCAGTTTCAATGCTGTGGTCTCACATGTATTGGAAGGCACGATACGGTAAGCTTCACATGCACCCATGGTTCTTACATTCATCGGAGCAGTCAATGATGAGGAGGGGGGTGGAGAGAGAGGGAACACACCTCCCACTCTCTGCTCATTAAAGCCACTGGCAACCTGTCATCTTTGCCGGGCAGCCTTATTTAAACTAAGTGTGTTTCCAACTCCTTTTCTCCCAAGGGTACAAGGAATACTCATCCCCACCCTGTCAAGCTGATGTCCACTCCCACCCCGCGCCTTGGTAAAATTCAGCCCACGCACTATTGAGGTTCCATGCTTCACAAAACAACTCTCTTGCACTTTATCATTGAACTTTGACCACAATACCTTTGACCACATGATTTCATGACATCGAGGTATTAAAAAGTCAAATTGTAAATCAGCTTTGATTATTTTATTTCCCCATCTGGACTTCTGAGAATCTGCTCGGCGTCCAAAGCATTCGATCAGAACATTGGCATTGGAAAATTCAGAAGCACCTGAATGTATATGTACCTTTATTAATATTCAAAATATCGGTTTCTCTGTTGCCTGTCTGAATCCCTGAGACCCAACTGCCTGCTGCTGTGCTCAGTATCTCTGCCTATTAGCTCCTAGAGGAACAGCACCCACAAGTTCTTCCTCTTGTTATTTCCCACAGCTCCATCCCTCAAAACATCAAAAATGATCCAAGTTTGTTATGGCAGAAATGAATAATTGATGGAGTCCAAAAGAACAGAACAGGAAACAATCCGCAGCCCCAATAAAGTCAATCAAATCAGTTGACTTGCATTGAACAGACATGGTTTCATGTAGTAGGGACCTACCTCGTTCGATTCATGCAGGTTCACTACTCGGGAAAGATTATAAGCTCCACCAATTTCTTCCAGTTTCTCCAATTCAAAATCCAACAATGCCTGGTCTGTCTCATTTCCCGGTTCAGATGTCATTGCATCCTTGTACAAACCAGCAACCTCCCTTTGTGTCTGGGAGAAAGGATTGCATGTTAACTATGAGACTTACCCGTGTGGTTGCCATGATATAAAAGCACCAATCATTCAAGATGGATTGGGTAAAAATGTTGTGGGTTCATTCGTTCAGACTAGGCACATAGGAACATTTATACAGCAATACAAAGCTTGACAGCAACAGGGCAGCAGAGTCAACTGCTGTGTGCTCAGTTGAACATCAAAAGTGAAACTGATTGCAGCATGACATCACTGGAGAGAGGTTTGTCATGCTATAATCCCTTAAAGGCACGTTACAACATGACTATTTCGATAAGATATGGAAGGCCAAAAAGGTGCCACAGTGGCACAGTGGTTGTCATTACTGCCCCACAGTGCCAGGCACCTGCGCGTGTGTTCCATTCCCGGCTTAGGTCACTGTCTGTGTGGAGTCTGCACGTTCTCCCCGTGTCTGCGTGGGTTACCCCCGAGTGATACAGTTTCCTCCCACACTTCGAAAGGCTCCAAAGATGTGTGTGATAAATTCATTGGCCATGCTAAATTGACCCTGAGTGTCCCGGTATGCGGATGTTGGGGGGATTAGCCAGGTCAATATGTGGGATAATGGGGATAGGGCTGGGGTGGGATTGTTGTCAGTGCAGACTTGATGGACCGAATGGCTTACTTCTGCTGGTAGCCCCATTGAAGTGTATGAACTGAAGACAGTGGGTGTACTGTGTGCAGTAATTGTACCTTTGCTTGGTCGGGATATAATTCCTCAGTTTCAATGCTGTGGTTTCACATGTATTGGAAGGCACGATACGGTAAGCTTCAAATGCACTCATGGTTCTTACATTCATCGGAGCAGTCAATGATGAGGAGGGGGGTGGAGAGGGAGGGAACACACCTCCCACTCTCTGCTCATTAAAGCCACTGGCAACCTGTCATCTTTGCCGGGCAGCCTTATTTAAACTAAGTGTGTTTCCGACTCCTTTTCTCCCAAGGGGACAAGCAATACGTATCCCCACCCTGTCAAGCTGATGTCCACTCCCACCCCGCGCCTTGGTAAAATTCAGCCCACGCACTATTGACGTTCCATTCTTCACAAAACAATTCCCTTGCCCTTTATCATTGAACTTTGACCACATTACCTTTGACCACATGATTTCATGACATCGAGGTATTAAAAAGTCAATTTGTAAATCAGCTTTGATTATTTTATTTCCCCATCTGGACTTCTGAGAATCTGCTCGGCGTCCAAAGCGTTCGATCAGAACATTGGCATTGGAAAATTCAGAAGCACCTGAATGTATCTGTACCTTTATTAATATTCAAAATACAGGTTTCTCTGTTCCCTGTCTGAATCCCTGAGACCCAACTGCCTGCTGCTGTGCTCAGTATCTCTGCCTATTAGCTGCTAGAGGAACAGCACCCACAAGTTCTTCCTCTTGCTATTTCCCACAGCTCCATCCCTCAAAACATCAAAAATGGTCCAAGTTTGTTATGGCAGAAATGAATAATTGATGGAGTTCAAAAGAACTGAACAGGAAACAATCCGCAGCCCCAACAAAGTCAGTCAAATCAGTTGACTTGCATTGAACAGACATGGTTTCATGTAGTAGGGACCTACCTCGTTCAATTCATGCAGGTCCACTACTCGGGAAAGATTATAAGCTCCACCAATTTCTTCCAGTTTCTCCAATTCAAAATCCAACAATGCCTGGTCTGTCTCATTTCCCGGTTCAGATGTCATTGCATCCTTGTACAAACCAGCAAACGCCTTTTGTGTCTGGGAGAAAGGATTGCATGTTAACTATGAGACTTACCCGTGTGGTTGTCATGATATAAAAGCACCAATCATTCAAGATGGATTGGGTAAAAATGTTGTGGGTTCATTCGTTCAGACTAGGCACATAGGAACATTTATACAGCAATACAAAGCTTGACAACACCAGGGCAGCAGAGTCAACTGCAGTGTGCTCATTTGAACATCAAAAGTGAAACTGATTGCAGCATGACATCACTGGAGAGAGGTTTGTCATGCTATAATCCCTTAAAGGCACGCTACAACATGACTATTTCGATAAGATATGGAAAGCCAAAAAGGTGCCACAGTGGCACAGTGGTTGTCATTACTGCTTAACAATGCCAGGGACCTGTGTTCTATTCCAGGCTTAGGTCACTGTCTGTGTGGAGTCTGCACGTTCTCCCCGTATCTGCGTGGGTTACCCGCGAGTGATACAGTTTCCTCCCACGCTTCGAAAGGCTCCAAAGATGTGTGTGATAAATTGATTGGCCATGCTAAATTGACCCTGAGTGTCCCGTTATGCGGATATTGGGGGCATTAGCCAGGTCAATATGTGGGATAATGGGGATAGGGCTGGGGTGGGGTTGTTGGCAGTGCATACTTGATGGAACGAATGGCTTCCTTCTGCTGATAGTCCCATTGAAGTGTATGAACTGAAGACAGTGTGTGTACCGTGTGCAGTAATTGTACCTTTGCTTGGTCGGGATATAATTCCTCAGTTTCAATGCTGTGGTCTCACATGTATTGGAAGGCACGATACGGTAAGCTTCACATGCACCCATGGTTCTTACATTCATCGGAGCAGTCAATGATGAGGAGGGGGGTGGAGAGAGAGGGAACACACCTCCCACTCTCTGCTCATTAAAGCCACTGGCAACCTGTCATCTTTGCCGGGCAGCCTTATTTAAACTAAGTGTGTTTCCAACTCCTTTTCTCCCAAGGGTACAAGGAATACTCATCCCCACCCTGTCAAGCTGATGTCCACTCCCACCCCGCGCCTTGGTAAAATTCAGCCCACGCACTATTGAGGTTCCATGCTTCACAAAACAACTCTCTTGCACTTTATCATTGAACTTTGACCACAATACCTTTGACCACATGATTTCATGACATCGAGGTATTAAAAAGTCAAATTGCAAATCAGCTTTGATGATTTTATTTCCCCATCTGGACTTCTGAGAATCTGCTCGGCGTCCAAAGCGTTCGATCAGAACATTGGCATTGGAAAATTCAGAAGCACCTGAATGTATATGTACATTTATTAATATTCAAAATATAGGTTTCTCTGTTCCCTGTCTGAATCCCTGAGACCCAACTGCCTGCTGCTGTGCTGAGTATCTCTGCCTATTAGCTCCTAGAAGAACAGCACCTACAAGTTCTTCCTCTTGTTATTTCCCACAGCTCCATCCCTCAAAACATCAAAAATGATCCAAGTTTGTTATGGCAGAAATGAATAATTGATGGAGTCCAAAAGAACTGAACAGGAAACAATCCGCAGCCCCAATAAAGTCAATCAAATCAGTTGACTTGCATTGAACAGACATGGTTTCATGTAGTAGGGACCTACCTCGTTCGATTCATGCAGGTTCACTACTCGGGAAAGATTATAAGCTCCACCAATTTCTTCCAGTTTCTCCAATTCAAAATCCAACAATGCCTGGTCTGTCTCATTTCCCGGTTCAGATGTCATTGCATCCTTGTCCAAACCAGCAACCTCCCTTTGTGTCTGGGAGAAAGGATTGCATGTTAACTATGAGACTTACCCGTGTGGTTGCCATGATATAAAAGCACCAATCATTCAAGATTCATTGGGTAAAAATGTTGTGGGTTCATTCGTTCAGACTAGGCACATAGGAACATTTATACAGCAATACAAAGCTTGACAGCAACAGGGCAGCAGAGTCAACTGCTGTGTGCTCAGTTGAACATCAAAAGTGAAACTGATTGCAGCATGACATCACTGGAGAGAAGTTTGTCATGCTCTAATCCCTTAAAGGCACGTTACAACACGACTATTTCGATAAGATATGGAAAGCCAAAAAGGTGCCACAGTGGCACAGAGGTTGTCATTATTGCTTAACAGTGCCAAGGACCTGTGTTCTATTCCCGGCTTGGGTCACTGTCTGTGTGGAGTCTGCACATTCTCCCCGTGTCTGCGTGGGTTACCCCAGAGTGATACAGTTTCCTCCCACACTTCGAAATGCTCCAAAGATGTGTGTGATAAATTGATTGGCCATGCTAAATTGAGCCTGAGTGTCCTGGTATGCGGCTGTTGGGGAGATTAGCCGGGTCAATTAGTGGGATAATGGGGATAGGGCTGGGGTGGGATTGTTGTCAGTGCAGACCTGATGGGCCGAATGGCTTCCTTCTGCTGATAGCCCCATTGAAGTGTATGAACTGAAGACAGTGGGTGTACTGTGTGCAGTAATTGTACCTTTGCTTGGTCGGGATATAATTCCTCAGTTTCAATGCTGTGGTCTCACATGTATTGGAAGGCACGATACGGTAAGTTTCAAATGCACCCATGGTTCTTACATTCATCGGAGCAGTCAATGATGTGGAGGGGGTGGAGAGAGAGGGAACACACCTCCCACTCTCTGCTCATTAAAGCCACTGGCAACCTGTCATCTTTGCCGGGCAGCCTTATTTAATCTAAGTGTGTTTCTGACTCCTTTTCTCCCAAGGGGACAAGCAATACTCATCCCCACCCTGTCAAGCTAACGTCCACTCCCACCCCGCGCCTTGGTAAAATTCAGCCCACGCACTATTGAGGTTCCATGCTTCACAAAACAACTCTCCTGCCCTTTATCATTGAACTTTGACCACAATACCTTTGACCACATGATTTCATGACATCGAGGTATTAAAAAGTCAAATTGCAAATCAGCTTTGATTATTTTATTTCCCCATCTGGACTTCTGAGAATCTGCTCGGCATCCAAAGCGTTCGATCAGAACATTGGCATTGGAAAATTCAGAAGCACCTGAATGTATATGTACATTTATTAATATTCAAAATATAGGTTTCTCTGTTCCCTGTCTGAATCCCTGAGACCCAATTGCCTGCTGCTGTGCTCAGTATCTCTGCCTATTAGCTCCTAGAAGAACAGCACCCACAAGTTCTTCCTCTTGCTATTTCCCACAGCTCCATCCCTCAAAACATCAAAAATGGTCCAAGTTTGTTATGACAGAAATGAATAATTGATGGAGTCCAAAAGAACTGAACAGGAAACAATCCGCAGCCCCAACAAAGTCAATCAAATCAGTTGACTTGCATTGAACAGACATGGTTTAATGTAGTAGGGACCTACCTCATTCGATTCATGCAGGTCCACTACTCGGGAAAGATTATAAGCTCCACCAATTTCTTCCAGTTTCTCCAATTCAAAATCCAACAATGCCTGGTCTGTCTCATTTCCCGGTTCAGATGTCATTGCATCCGTGTACAAACCAGCAAACTCCCTTTGTGTCTGGGAGGAAGGATTACATGTTAACTATGAGACTTACCCCGTGTGGTTGTAATGATATAAAAGCACCATTCATTCAAGATGGATTGGGTAAAAATGTTGTGGGTTCATTCGTTAAGACGAGGCACATCGGAACATTTATACAGCAATACAAAGCTTGACAACACCAGGGCAGCAGAGTCAACTGCTGTGTGCTCAGTTGAACATCAAAAGTGAAACTGATTGCAGCATGACATCACTGGAGAGAGGTTTGTCATGCTATAATCCCTTAAAGGCACGTTACAACATGACTATTTCGATAAGATATGGAAAGCCAAAAAGGTGCCACAGTGGCACAGTGGTTGTCATTACTGCCCCACAGTGCCAGGGACCTGTGTTCTATTCCAGGCTTCGGTCACTGTCTGTGTGGAGTCTGCACGTTCTCCCCGTGTCTGCGTGGGATACCCGCGCGTGATACAGTTTCCTCCCACACTTCGAAAGGCTCCAAAGATGTGTGTGATAAATTGATGGGCCATGCTAAATTGACCCTGAGTGTCCCGGTATCCGGATGTTGGGGAGATTAGTCGGGTCAATAAGTGGGATAATGGGTACAGGGCTGGGGTGGGATAGTTGTCAGTGCAGACCTGATGGGCCGAATGGCTTCCTTCTGCTGATAGCCCCATTGAAGTGTATGAACTGAGGACAGTGGGTGTACAGTGTGCAGTAATTGTACTTTGCTTGGTCGGGATATAATTCTTCAGTTTCAATGCTGTGGTCTCGAATGCATTGTAAGACACGATACGGTAACCCTGAGTTGCCCCCATAATTCCTATATTCATCGGAGCAGTCAATGATGAGGAGGGGTGTGGAGAGGGAAGGAACAACCTCCCACTCTCTGCTCATTAAAGCCACTGGCAACCTGTCATCATTGCCGGGCAGTGTTTTTTTAATTCAGTGGGTTTCGAATTACGTTTCTCCCAAGGGGGCAAGCAATACTCATCCCCACCCCGTCCAGCCGACGTTTGGGTGGGAGGTCAAAAAATAGGTGACAGAAGTGGGTTTTGATGGGCATCTTAAAGGAGAAAAGAGAGGTAGACAGCCAGCAAGGTTTGGGGAGAGAATTCCAGGATGCCGGGCCGAGGCAACTGAAGACATGGCCATCAAGATTTCATCAAATAAAATTGGGAATGTGCAACAGTCCAGGATTGGATGTGGCATCCATCTGGGAGGGTTGTGGAGCAGGAGGAGATTACAGAGATAGGGAGGGACCAGACTCTGAAGGCATTTGAAAGCAAAGTTGAGGTTTTAATATTGAGACATTACTTCAGCAGGAGCCAAAGCAGATCGGGAAGTAGATCAGCGAGCACTGGGGTGATGGTTCAACGCAACATGGTACAAGTTAGGATAGAGGCAGAGGCGGTTTGGATAACACCCGTTATACAGAAGGTATAATGAACATGGCTGACCAGGAGAGTATTTCAACAGCGAAGACATGAGGCAGCAAAGGTATGAACGAGGGTTTCAGCAGCAGATAAACTGAAGCCGGGGTGGAGTCAGGTGAGGTGGAAAGAGGCAGTCTCAATAAGAGCGGATATGCGCTCAAAACCTCGATTAAGGATACGAGTAGTCTGCTTCAGCCTCAGCCGGCTACAAGGGAGGGGATGGAGTTAGTAGCTGGAGAACGGAGTCTTTAAACTGCCGGACTGAGGACAATGGCTGGGACTTTCCAGCCTCTCTGTGGCAGGACCCACCATGGGATGAATGTTCAAGACCGGAAGATCCCGATGATGGGCGGGGCTGGAAAATCATGGCCAATGACTTTGATCTTCCCAATATTTAATTGGAGGGAAATGCCATCATTTGTGCCTTACAAATTTCAATCAAAGAAATGGCCGACAACTGGCACATCATTGGTTGATGTTAAATATCTAAATCACCGTGGGAGGACATTTTGTTTTTCGACGGTGGCGCTTACTGAACAACATTAACAGGTTGAGGTGGTCATAGTTCAGATTGAAATGTTCAAAACAATATCATGCTCCTTCAGTACTTTGCTAAAGTATCAGTCTCGATTCCTACCAGATTAGCGTAACTCTTCCCATAGGCCAGCTTCCATGTTTCCCATTGCTCATCAATGATTGGCTTCGTCGCAGCCATGGAGATAACAGTCAGGATGTGCACCACAAAGAGAAAATATGCCATGGTGAAAGGTTGAGCCCGTCAAACCTGTCGCAGGGCAGGTTTGCTTTGTGAGAAGCTGTGGGCAATAAAATCAGAAGCACATTGAGAGGTAAGTGTCTAAACTCATAGTCCTTTCCTCATTCGTAAGAGCCCCTGTTTTTTCTTATTGGTACCTTTGGGACTTCAATTCTAATAATAAAGCTAATTAAAATTCAGTCCAATCATGGTCCCCATGTGAGGGGCAAACCAGATCCAAGCTGACAAGACAAGACATTGCATCCCATCTTGGGCTCCACCAAACAAGATCCAAGCTGACAGGATGAGGCATTGTACCCCCTCTTGGGCTTGATCTGACGCTTCATCTGAGCCAAAAGGCAAGATGGCTTTGTGAAATTGCATCAGGTAAAGACTCGGTTTAACCTCATTGGCTACCCTGATCGCTTACTCTATCGAGCTTCGGCAAACCACTGCCACAGTTGTCAGCACACCCCCAGCAATGGGCTAGCCACGTCCCCTGCCTGATCAGAGTCCCTCTTAACAATCTATATTCTTGATATGATCTTGTCATTGTTATCTCTGGAATTCAACTCTTTTACCAGCACATGACTGCAACCAACCTCAAGGCTTTATGTATTTGAGACAGTTTCCCACAGGGGAAGGTCCCAATCCCTACAAGGAGGAGCTGAATACCTATGCATTGCATCTCTCCTTAACAACGGGGAGAACGGCAGGAGAATTAGATAGCCCCGACTGTAGACATTTTCTGAAGGGAATCACAGGAGGTAGAGGAGCTGAGGTCATCCCCTTCAGCCAGCGGGTGGTGAATCTATGGAATTCATTGCCACAGAAAGCTGTGGAGGCCAGGTCATTGAGTATATTTAAGAGACGGCTAGGTTCTTGATTGGTCAAGGGATCAAAGGTTATGGGGAAAAGGTGGGAGAATGGTGTTGAGAAACATATCAGCCATGATTGAATGGCGGAGCAGGCTTGACGGGCTAAATGATCTAATTCTGCTCCTACACCTTATGGTCTTATTTAGCTTTTAATTGCTTCAATCAACAACTGTCAAGAAAAAGCCTCAATTCATTCAGATGAAGAGCGAATAAGCCTGTGAAATTTACAATGCTTCTTCCCGTTCTGCACATGAAAATGATCAAGTCCCACATTCCCAAACATGTCCTCACCTTGGATCACAGTTACAGGGAGTGTAAAGTTCCCAGGCTGGTGTAGAATCTGAAGATAGACTTGGGGTGGAGCGGAACTGCCTTTAGCTTCAGATTTGACTTCCTCAAAGTTCCCAGTCAGTAAATACATTGATCCCAAAAACCCACGATTACCACTACATTTGCCATGACAATAAAGTTTTAAAGTTTATTTATTTACCAGTGTCACAAGTGGGCTTACATTTACACTGCAATGGAGTTACTGCCAATCAATCACATTAGTTAGAATAAAAGTTAGATTTTACTCACCTCTCAAGGATACCTCCGGTTCTTAAACGACACAAACAATCTGAGACCAGGTTGTGTTGTACTGGAGTTTGATTTGAGGTTTATATTCCCTCAGAAGAAGCAAGATGGACTAATTGCCTCACAAATTCCATCAATTAGTGCACGGGGCCTGAAGCATTCTCTTTGTTCAGTTTGTTTGAAAATAATTTGCCACCTGCATGTTCCAACCACCAATCATCCAAACTACTCACAAATACTTCACGTGATCTTAATAACATGGTCTCAAAAGATAATTAGATGATGTAAATCTTATTTTCATGATGCATGTTGCTGTTTCCTTGGTGAGAACCCCAATTTGCTTTTGAGGATTCTTGGCTTTGCGTTTCTTCATGGTGCCTACGTGCCTCCGGAATACATCCTTGGCAATTATCGAATGTCCTCTGCCTTCGACATTGAGATTTTCCAGCTGACTCGTGCGTACAGATTCTATGATCACTGGAGGGCTGATAATGCAATCACAGGCATTCGGGGCATCTCTAGCAGCATGGCGGTACAGTGGTTAGCACTGCTGCCTCGCAGCGCCAGGGACACGGGTTCGATCCCGGCTTGGGTCACTGTCTGTGCGGAGTCTGCATGTTCTCTCCGTGTCTGCATGGGCTTCCTCCGGGTACTCCGGTTTCCTTCAACAGTATGAAAGACGTACTGGTGAGGTACATCAGCCATGCTAAATTCTCCCTCTGTGTACCCGAACACGTGCCGGAGTGTGGTGACCAGGGGATTTTCACAGTAACTTCAATGTAAGCCTACTTGTGACAGTAATAAATAAACTTAATCTCTGCACCAGGGCTGCAATATCAGCTGTGTGTGTGCGTGTATGTGTGGGTGTCAGTTCATTTCTAGTGATCGGCATCTTCTTTTACAACTTCTTTCTCATTTTGCAAAATAAAACCTGCACCAAAGCCATTTGCAATGTCATGAGAACAAGGACAATTCTCAGCTCAGATCTGTGTACATTCCAGGGACTCTCTGAGGTCTGAAATTGTCTGTGTATTGGTATCTGGAGACAGGACAATCTGCAGTCAGGACAAATTGGAGTGCTGCACTCTTCGAGCTGCTGCCTATCTGTTGAATTGTTAAACTGAGATCCCTTCTGTCATTGCAAATGAGTATTTAAAAAGTCCATGGGTCTATCTTGTAAACGCAGTAAGAAGTCTCACAACACCAGGTTAAAGTCCAACAGGTTTATTTGGTAGCACAAGCCACAAACTTTCGGAGCACTGCCCCTTCGTCAGGTGAGTGGGAGTTGTGTTCACAAACAGGGCATATTTCGACATAAACTCAATTTACAAGATAATGGTTGGAATGCCAGTCTTTACAGGTAATCAAGTTTTAAAGGTACAGACAATGTGAGTGGAGAGAGGGTTAACCCTCTATCCACTCACATTGTCTGTACCTTTAAGAACCTTCTTCACTGTCCACTATGCCACCAATCTTGGTGTCATCTGCAAACTTACAAACCATGCCTACTAAATTCTCATCCAAATCATTAATATAAATGACAAATAACAGCGGAACCAGCACCAATCCCTGAGGCACACTGCAGGTCACAGGCCTCCAGTTTGAAAAACAACCCTCTACAACCCTTCTCTGTCTTCTGTCATCAAGCCAATTTTGTATCCATTTGGCTACCTCATCCTTGATCCCAAGAGATTTAACCTCATGCAACAACCTACCATGTGGTACCTTGTCAAAGGCCTTGCTAAAGTCCATATAGACAACATCAACTGCACTGCCCTCATCTACCTTCTTGGTTACCCCTTCAAAAAACTCAATCAAATTTGTGAGACATGATTTTCCACTCACAAACCCATGCTGACTGGCCCTAATGATCCTGTCTCTCAGAATACCTCGATCACTTGCATTGTTCCTGAGCTCAATTAGATCCTTATTCTTTCTTCCTCTCTCTTGTACATTGTGCACACAGTCAGAAAGTATTCAATTGATTCAAGTCAAATTCTAAATGTAGAGGGAGCTGTTCCTGTATCATTCAATCTGATTGTTGATGAATGTGCGGCGAAGCGAAAAAGTGAAGTGGGGCGAGAGCCATTGCACTGACCCTCCTGCCATCCGGTGCCAGTTCTATAATCCGCCCCCAGTTACATCAATTGGCATTGAGTCTATGCCAGTAACTTACTCACTTTTCTGATGGTGTTGACTTCACATGATGAAACAGGCACACAGAAGAATCAGTCTTGTAGACAATGGTACAGAAATTCCAGCGGTATAGATAAGACCAGGAGTTCAACCTGGACAGAGCTTTTTTGCTATGGGGCTGTTAGCTGGATGATAAGCAGCAGACTGAGCTATTCAACCCTACAAGACGACATTCACTGTTCAACAAGCCAGACCCTTCATCATGTGACTTTATCTCTCCATAATATATTCAACAAAAGATGTTTATCAAACATTTGGAAATTGGCTTTGTGTTCCAGGCTGATAATGTCTTGGCCATTATGGGTTAAAAGGAATGTTTGAGAGGCCATTGTCTTAGAAGACATTCCAAAACTGCATGCAGTATTCCTGATGTGGCCTCACCAAGCCCCATACAACTGGAACAAGATTTCTTCATTCTTGTCCTTCAATCCCCTTGCAATAAAGCCCAACATGCCATTTCCCATCCTCATTGCTTGCTGCACCCATACACTAACTTTCTGTGTTCCTTGTACAAGCACACCCAAATCTCTTTGAACATTTTGATTTGATTTGATTTGATTTATTATTGTCACATGTATTAGTATTGATGCGCATCAATTTGACACGAGGCACAAAGCTTCGGTAAAAGAAGGCTTTTATTAACTAACAATGGAACTATCAGAAATTTAACACACTATCCCAGACTGAAGAGGTCCCACCCGAGCAGGGGGTCTTATACCTCTCCCAGGAGGCGGAGCCCGACTGGGATGTGCCACAACAGTTACAACCACAGGTGTATCAATCCCACCCTAGCCCAACAACAACATTAGAACAACCCAACAACAACATTCGAACAATCCCACAGTGGGAACCAACGATGGTTCACCACAAGTATACAGTGAAAAGTTTTGTTTCTTATGCACTATACAGACAAAGCATACCATAAATAGTGAAGGAAAGGAGAGAGCGCAGAATGTAGTGTCACAGTCATAGCTAGGGTGCAGAGAAAGATCTGCTTAATGTGAGGTAGGTCCATTCAAAAGTCTGATGGCAGCAGGGAAGAAACTGTTGTTGACTCGGTTGGTACGTGTCCTCAGATTTTTGTATCTTTTTCCCAATGAAAGAAGGTGGAAGACAGCATGTCCAGTGTGCTTAGGGTCCTTGATTATGTTGGCTGCTTTTCCGAGGCAGCGGGAAGTATAGTAAGTGTCAATGAATGCGAGGTTGGTTTGAGTGATGGACTGGCTTCATTCATGACCCTTCCTTAATTTCTTGCAGTCTTGAACAGAGCGGTCATACCAAACTGTGATACAGCTGGAAGGAAATCTTTCTATGGTGCATCTCCAGTTGGTGAGAGTTGTAGTGTTCATGCCAAATTTCCTTAGTCTCCTGAGAAGGTAGAGGCATTGGTTTACTTTCTTAATAATAGTGTCAGCATGGAGGGACCAGGATAGGTTATTGGTGAAGTAGGCCATTTTCCAAAAGCCATATTTTTATTATCTCATCAATATTCACCTCATTAAACATATTCATTTATTGGACTGATTGGCACCATTCATAACGTGCCCACAATGCAGAGGGGAACACCCGAATGAACATTCGTTTAAATCCCCCTCTGCACAGCTGAGAGACCTTTAATTTCAAAGCCGACAAAAGATCCTTATTCTGCCCAGCAACAGCACGAAGCTGCATTTTAAACCGGCCTTTGGCCAGAAGATCGGGATATCTGCGAGTCAAGACCTGGAGTGGGTTATATGGCATAACCGGACTGTCAATAAAATATTACAGGAATAAAATGGCCAAGGCAGGCAAAGAAACTTAATAAACTAGGATAAAAAGAATAAAAGATTAGATTAAATCCCCCTACACACAGCAGGACAAAATGACATTAACACCTAATCTCGCAAGCATAGAATACAGACACAAAACAGTAGAGGTCGATGTAGATAAGGGGACACATCGAGAGGATAATGGGAAACACATTAAAACACCGGGGCAAGAACAGGCAGTCCCATTAACACAGACACACACCATACAGATGCAAATTGACAAGTCTCTCAGGGAACTTCCTGACCAGACAGGCCACTTTATAAGTATTGTAAAAATGTATGAGCAAATGTTCCCGCTCGAATTTGGATCCCTATAAATATCCAGAGCAAATGTATAACTATTGAGATCAACGTGGCCAAGCACTGTTTCTAAGCTGGCTACAGGGGTCTCCCTGGGTTCCCAGTAATTGTACAATAAAGAAAAACGCTTTGAACATTGCCTTGCGACTCGACTTCCTTGAACGCACTGGTACAAGGGATTTTTCCCCACAACAAATGGCGTAGTCAGCTCAGGATTTGATATCTGACTTCTGACTGGTGGCCATGGTCTGGAAGCCAGGATCAAATTTAAATGAATCTGATAAAAATCCAGAGCAGTCAAGGGCGAGCACAAGTCTCCGTTCAAAGTGAGGTACCTTTAAGGGATAGGGTTTGTCTGTTTTAAATATTGTTGTCTTGTAGAACTGTATAATCTTGCCTAAGTTTTTTAAATTGAAACAGAATTCTGCAGTAAAGAGGTATAGGTCAGAATGACCGCGTGGAAGAAGGTACGTAACTTTAATAGAAATAGAAGACCAGAGGTAAAGATAACAGGTTTTGGGCTATTTGATAACGGGAATAAGGAATTAAGACTAATATAAAGATAAGAACCGTATGCAGAACTAATTGGTGTAACTAACTCAGGATTGTAAACGAAACCGCTGTCTGTGCCAAGGCAATAGGACAAGGGAGTGCTTGACTCAAGGTGCCCTACCCTAAACTGGACGTTAAGAGGAGAAATCTCCCACGCTAAGGTTGGGTTTTGAAGCGGGCGCTAAGAGGCACAGGCACTCAGGGTGCAAGGCACGGACAGTGTAAATCGGGTAACAAAACAGACTCTGAAGGGACGAACAACCTCAGAGTCGATACAGTTACGAATTATAACAGGGGCTTTGAGAACAGATACATATGTGTAAGTGTTGAGGAAGAGGGGACCCGATCCATCCTGAACAAGAGACACGGCGACGGAGAATTCATTAGGGACCCGGGCGGAGTTTGATAACCTTGTTCGTCTGTTGGGAACACCACAGTCCATAGCAGGGTACCAGGGAGCTGAAACTCCCTTTTTGGGGTAACGGATCAACCTTGCTCGTGGAGGTGGTGGCCAAGCGGGAAGCGTTGTACTTAAAGGGGCTGGGGACAGGGGCCGACAAACCCACTAAAAGACCAGCACACATCCCAATAAGACAACACAAAATAGACCAAGCGTGAGGTGTCAGGAATAGTTGGGGGAGCACAGGGGAAGAGACCCACTGGGACCCCACTACGAGACCATACAGCAATACAGACGGTGCTGGAGCAGTATCAGTGACAGGAGATAAGAGAGAGAGAGTTGGGGCACTTTTACTGTTGGAACCAGCATACGGGTGTTGCAGGACTGCTAGACAGAAAAATGGCAGACCACGTTATTGAGGGAGAAACTGCAGTAGCTCTCATTTTTAAGTATCTGTTAGCCAGAGAAGCGATTGTTGCAAAGATGAAACGGAACGGGTGGAACGCATCACAAACTTTAGAAGATCAGAGAAAGTGGGTAGACGGAGTTAAACGGGACAAAACAAAAGTAATGGGAGTAATGTTAGTGACCCAGTTAGCTGGACTAATTGAGAAGGTAAATGCCTCCATGGAGGAGAGACACAAAGAGACAGAATAAATTAAGGTATTGCAGGAGAGAGTGAGGGAATTAGAACACAGAAGCCACACTGCGGAGATAACGCAGAGATCAGAGGAAACGGACCCTCGGCGCTCATACGAGTCAATGCAGAAACATACAACCGCTCCAGTATCAGAAGGAGACATAAAAAATTATAATCTAGCGCCAGTAACCAGAGGAGGGGCGTTAGCACAACCAAAAGCAACCTATAAGCCTTTTACCCCAGGGGAAAGGCAGCAGATTATGGCATCCCTGGGGAAGTTAAAACCCAGAAGCGCAAACCTGGGATTTTGGGGCGAATTAGATTCACTCTGGGTAGGACACCAGTTACATTTAAGGGACATACACCAGCTGGTCAGGGCAGCCTGTCCAGCGGATAAATGGAGGTTGGTGGCAGGAGGGCCAGCGGCCCAAGCAGCACAGGACTATAATGGAGGAAGGTGGACACATGCCGTTCCTACAACGGCTGAGATAGACGACCAGCAGGCACCCTTTACATTATTTAAGACCGAAATCCAACGGGTCTTAGGGAACTCCCCCACTAATTGGAGCAGGATCACAAATACTAAACAAGGACAGGGGGAAAGTGCATCGGAATTTGGAGAGAGATTATTCCAGGTATATAGGGAATGTTCAGGACAGGACAATGTGGATAGGAGAGACAGGGCTTTTATCCAGGCATTCAAGGACGGGCTATCAGAGGTACACCAAGAAATCCTTAAGATGGGGGTGATAGCATCCCAAGACTATGACGAGCTAGTCGAGTGGGCTAGCGGGATAAAAGAAGGGAAGGTTGCCCAGACAAAACCCAGGCGAGAGAGAACTGGAACCCCCCATAACGGAGATTAGGGGAGAACCGGGCTCAGCTGCTACACATGTGGCCAGCCAGGGCATATGGCTAGATTCTGCAGGGGAGCACCATTCAAAGGGAAACCCGAGAATGGCGGGCCCCGCTGTGACCACTGCCACAGGGCAGGGCACACCGAGGCAACGTGTTGGGGGAAACATGAGAGACCCCAAGACAACTATAGACCAACCCCGGGGGCACCAAATTCCCGGAATCCACTCGGGTGACTAGAAGAGACCCCAAACCAGGGAGATGGGAGACAAGAGAGGATTAGTGTAGCCACGCCCACAGAAGACAGTGAATCCCGACAGAAGCCGGTGTCCGTCCACCCCACTCATCGACCAACACTGGTCGAAGTCTCACAACCCGTAGCTCCCATCCAAAACAGGAAAGAGGGGGAGAGAATATATGTAGAAGCCTTGGTAGGGGGTAGGGAATGCCACATATTAGTAGATATGGGGGCAGCCATATCAATTACAAACCTACCCCTGCCACTGACCAACAAAAGAATACACATAACCGGGGTCGGGGGGGAGAGAATACCCGCCTATCTTAGCGAAACCACACAAGTAGAAATCAACCACAAGTATATTCCAATGCAATTTTACGTTTGTCAGAATAATGAGGGCACAATCATGGGGAACGATTTAATGAGGGAATACCAGGTGCTGATAGATTGTGGGAAAGGGAAACTAATTTGGCCACAACCTGACGGTAGGAAGACCGGAATAGGGACATTAGCTAGCCACCTGGGGACGGTTGGGGTAGTCACCATCGTGGCCCGAGATTGGGATCAGGAAAAAGAGGGGTTCGGAGCCATCTGCGCTTCCATTCCCGAAGCCTGGGCTAGGACGAAATTAGATACCGGACTAACCGACACAGAACCGATAAAAGTCCCAAGGACCGGAACACAAGCCCCACCGACAATACCCTATCAACAGAGAAGCGCAAGGGGCAGTGGTAGAAATAGTCAAGGGTTTAATAGAAAAGGGAATCCTCAGGGAAACCACCAGTACCACCAATTCCCCCACATGGCCAGTTATAAATCTTGACGGGAGCTACAGGCTCACCATCGATTACACAGGTTTGAACAAGGTAACACCTAAATTACACCCCATTGTGGGAAACCCCTCGACTATTTTAAACGGACTAGCACAAGACCACAAAACTTTCACGGTGCTAGATATAGCAAATGGGTTCTGGTCCCTTCCACTGGACAAAGAATCCCAAAACAAATTCGCCTTCACTGTGGGAGAGAAACAGTATACATGGACTCGCCTCCCACAGGGATTTCATAACAGTCCTGCCATATTTCACAGAACAATGAGCGATATCCTGAGTAGGGTGAAATTGCATGAGGACAATACGGTCCTCCAGTATGTGGACGATGTGTTAATAGCGTCCAAAACAGAAGAAGGGCACAAGACAGCCCTGTATGCAGTACTAGAAGGATGGGCAAAAGCCGGGCTGAAAGTCAGCCCACATAAGGCACAAATTGCAAAACCCCAGGTCCTGTACTTAGGACACCTAATTTCCCAGGGAATTAAAGAAATGCCGCGACCAGTTACAGTAAGAGGGGTCCGAAAAGTTTTAGGACTATTCAATTACAGTAGGAGTTTTATCCCTGACTTCGCAAGAATCGCGGAGCCAATTCAGAGACTAGTGAAGGGAGGAAAGCCAGCCTTGGAAAGTATAGAGTGGGGACAAGAGCAAGAGACAGCATATGCAGAGTTGAAAGCTAGGTTAGTTTCAGCCCCAGGGCTGGGACTGCCAAATGGAAGCAAGAAGTTCCACATCTTCTGTGATAACCAGGACGGCTTCTATTCTGCCGTAGTGGCACAGACTCATGGAGATAGAAAGAGACCCGTAGGGTATTATTCAACGGCTGAGGGACCAGTAGTCACCGGGATGCCCAGGTGCATAGCCGCCCTAGATTGTGCAGCATGGGCTGTGAGGATAAGTGAGTCCATTGTCATGACAGGAGATATTGTGCTACACACAAAACATACATTGGTAGAAACGCTAAACACGGGCAAACTCAAAACAGTCTCAAATATAAGGAGGGCAAGGTGGGAGGCCACACTCCTACCATCTAACAAGTCAGTCACCATCATTAGGGACACGGGAGAAAACCCCGCGGAAGGGATTTTAGATATTGGGGAAGCGCACAGCTGTGGAGAAATTGACGAAGATAGCAAGGAAGGAAAGATTAGAGACGAACCCCTTCCAACAGCAAATAAGACCTTCTATGTGGATGGGCCCCGCAAATATGTATCCGGATCACCAAGGACAGGGTGGGCAGTAGTAGACCAGAACGTGGAAACCCTAGAATCAGGACGGATCGACGGGGGTCAGTCCGCTCAGGTAGCAGAATTAGTTGCCCTCACCCAAGCCTTAAGATTAGCAGCAGGGAAAACAGTCAATGTGTATACAGACAGCCAATACACGTTTGGTGTGATCCATGATTACATGTCCGCATGGGGGAGAAGGGGGTTCATTACTACAGGAGGTACCCCCATTGAACACCAACAGCAGATAAAGGCGCTGCTAGCAGCTAGTGAACAGCCTACAGAGGCTGCAGTAATTAAAATAAAAGCCCACCAGCGGGAACCCGGAAGGGACACCCCGGGGTGGATTCATTTCAAAGGGAATCAAGCCGCAGACACAGCGGCACAGCAAGCACTAGAAAACAGCGACATTAAAAGCCTGCCCCTTGCAGCGATAGTGGTAGAACCGGAAGAAATTGACATACAGAAATTACATGGGGACATTCCCCAACAAGAACGAGATAGATGGGAGGAGCTGGGCGCAGTTAAAGGGACTGACGGGGTGTGGAGAAAAGATGACCGGGTATTGGCACCAGGATGTATCCAGGACACATTACTGGAACTACATCACGGACTTCCCCATACAGGCAGGGATGCAATGATACAGAGCCTGGGGAGAGAGTGGTGGTGGAAAGGATTGGGACGGGATGTGGCCGCATACTGCCGCAGATGCACTATATGTGCACAGCACAACCCCGGGAAGCCCATAAAGGTAAAGATGGGACACCAACCCAGACCAAAGGGACCCTGGGAACAGATACAAATGGACTTCATAGGACCATTGCCCCCCTCTCACGGGAAAACATACTGCCTGGTAATAGTAGATCAATTCACCAGGTGGGTAGAAGCATTCCCCACAACCAATTGTACAGCCCTAACGGTAGCCAGGATATTGGCAGCAGAAGTCATTCCCCGATGGGGGATGCCAATTCAAGTTGATTCGGACCAGGGAACACATTTCACAGGAAAGGTTATGAAAAACATTTGCCAACTATTAGGAATAAAACAGAAATTTCACATCCCCTATCACCCACAAAGTTCCGGGATGGTGGAGAGGATGAATCGGACTCTAAAAATAACCATGGCAAAAGCAATGCAATCCTCAGGTAGAAATTGGACAGAAGTCCTACCTGCAGTTCTGATGAGGCTTAGGGCGACCACAAATCGAACTACCGGCTTGACTCCA
Organism: Mustelus asterias; assembly: GCF_964213995.1. Classification (NCBI taxonomy): domain Eukaryota; kingdom Metazoa; phylum Chordata; class Chondrichthyes; order Carcharhiniformes; family Triakidae; genus Mustelus; species Mustelus asterias. The sequence continues at coordinate 10,256,001 of NC_135826.1, read as the reverse complement.
AACGAGCTGATGACCGGGCGAGCAATGCACTTACCCGAAAACATTATTACAGGCTGGACAGATGTGGGTCCGATAAAGGATGAGATCCGTCAATACATCCGAGACCTTAGCACCCAATTGAAGGGGATGCGCCGGTCGTAATTTTTAATCAGGCACAGGTCGATACAGAGGAGGACTCAGAAATATTACCAGAGGTCCCAAAAGCCGGGAGCCGGGTATTAACAAAAGTGCTTCCTGCAAAACCAGGATTTGCCCCAAGATGGCACGGACCTTACGAGGTCATTATTAGTGTAGATACCTGTGCCTGTATAGATATAAGGGGACAGGGGGTCTGGAAACATTGGACCCAATTAAAGCTGTATGAAGACAAATTAAGTAAAGATACCGTTTTCGTTCGTTCAAATTCCACAGGAACCAGGACCAGATCTACTATCAAGACGTCGGAACAAACTACTTTTAATTTAATTGCCTGTTTATTTTCTGTATATACTATAACTGTAAAAATACTGTTGAAAAAAAAACGATATGGGAACAGGGACATATTTGATAATAACCATGACCATTGTAAATACGCTCCAACACATGGGGGTTAGGGGAGCAGAACCACCAATCATGGAAGAAAACCTATTCCTGAAAACACACATCCAGATCTATGGGAATAGGACCGCTTGTTACCCTTCAGCGCGATCAGTAAACTCCCTATTCATCGCAACACCAGGGTGGCTCCCACAAGAGTTATTCACTATTGACACATCGGGGGCACCCTGCAAGGAACATATTGGGTACTTTAAACAAGGGATACAAGGAAGGTGTGTAGAGCTCACTGAGCCGGGAATTCTAGGGGGGATGGGACCCCAACGGGAGGAGACACATGGGAACTACCCACAATGTTTTAAGGGAGAGGGATGGGAGTGCGTGCATGCCTTTGTCCCTAAAAATGATTTGTGCGCTGAGGCACATTGTGCTCTCCAGGAGTGCCGGGTCCGGGAAGGATACTTCACTTGTGACTGCAAGCAACAAAAATGCATTGCAGTCACCGCGGGTAGGCAGCTTATGTGTGGCAAGTGCAATGGCACCCACGTAAGCTCAGCCCCGGGGACATACCCATTTGATTCTCACCAAGGGGTACAATCAAGTGGACAGTCCCGGGGGAGGGAAGGTTCCACAACATGGGACCATTTGGTCAAACGACCCCGGGGTAATGCATGTTATCGGGTTAAAGAAGGTTATGTGTTTTTATTCAAAAATGTATACATGACGGCCACAGACAGGCCTCCAAGGTTCTTTTCCGTAGGGACAATCAGACCTCTCACCGTTCCGTGCCCAAGCGAAGGGCATGTCCAGAAACGCATAGTGACCAGGGCCATCAGCGCAGAATTCTGCACCGACTGGCAGGCCCCTGTCACATTAGGATCTTCTTTGGGGTATGGATTTCTGGGGACACTATCCCTAGGGGGCGCCGCAGGGGTGATCAGTGCCAGTAATAGGAATTTCTTCATATGTGGACTTACCATCTTAGGAAACAACACCCTACAAGCACTGGGTGCAATTGACCAAGAACTGGCAGAACTCAGACTATACACACAGCAAACGAGATATGCAGTAGACTATCAGCTAGCCAGACAAGGAGGGGTATGCACCATCATCAAAGGAAAATGCATCACACATGTACACGGCGAGACACTAAACATAACAGCAGCCATGTCCGGGATACAAAAGCAATTGGATAGCTTTAAACAGGGATTAACAGGGACTGATGGGTGGTTAGGGTGGCTGTTTAACACAGTTTGGGGAGCATACATTATGAAGGGATTAATTTTAGTAGTAGCCACCCTGTTCACACTCTGCCTGGACCTAACCTGTATTAAAGTGATATGTGCAAATATTGCATCAAGAATGCTACCCACTGCCAGTATCCAGATGCAAGAATTTAACCACACCACAGAGGAAGAGGAACAACGGCAAGGACGACATCTGTACAAGTCACTGTACCTCTGAAGATCGTCCGTGGGGGGTCAGCCATGAATGGGACCCCCTGGACAAGAGGAGGGACTGAAGTAGGCCATTTTCCAAAAGCCATATTTTTATTATCTCATCAATATTCACCTCATTAAACATATTCATTTATTGGACTGATTGGCACCATTCATAACGTGCCCACAATGCAGAGGGGAACACCCGAATGAACATTCGTTTAAATCCCCCTCTGCACAGCTGAGAGACCTTTAATTTCAAAGCCGACAAAAGATCCTTATTCTGCCCAGCAACAGCACGAAGCTGCATTTTAAACCGGCCTTTGGCCAGAAGATCGGGATATCTGCGAGTCAAGACCTGGAGTGGGTTATATGGCATAACCGGACTGTCAATAAAATATTACAGGAATAAAATGGCCAAGGCAGGCAAAGAAACTTAATAAACTAGGATAAAAAGAATAAAAGATTAGATTAAATCCCCCTACACACAGCAGGACAAAATGACATTAACACCTAATCTCGCAAGCATAGAATACAGACACAAAACAGTAGAGGTCGATGTAGATAAGGGGACACATCGAGAGGATAATGGGAAACACATTAAAACACCGGGGCAAGAACAGGCAGTCCCATTAACACAGACACACACCATACAGATGCAAATTGACAAGTCTCTCAGGGAACTTCCTGACCAGACAGGCCACTTTATAAGTATTGTAAAAATGTATGAGCAAATGTTCCCGCTCGAATTTGGATCCCTATAAATATCCAGAGCAAATGTATAACTATTGAGATCAACGTGGCCAAGCACTGTTTCTAAGCTGGCTACAGGGGTCTCCCTGGGTTCCCAGTAATTGTACAATAAAGAAAAACGCTTTGAACATTGCCTTGCGACTCGACTTCCTTGAACGCACTGGTACAAGGGATTTTTCCCCACAACATTGGTGATCTGGATACCTAAAAACCTGAAGCTCTCGACCATTGCTACTTCATCCCCATTGATGTAGACAGGGGCCTGTCCTGCACTATGCATCTTGAAATCAATGACAATCTCTTTTGTTTTGTTGACATTGAGGGAGAGATTATTATCATCGCACCAGTTCACCAGATTCTCAATCTCACTTACTATCAACACTGACAACTTTCTCATCAATTGAAAAATATTTTGTTTTTTTATTCCTACAACCAAAGTGAATAACTTCACGTTCACACTTGCCTACGTTGTAATCCATCAACCATCTTGTTGCCCACTCACCTGACCTGTCTAAATCTCTTTGCATCCTCTCTGTGTCCTCCCCACAGCTTACCTTCCCACCCAGCTTTGTGTCATCCGCAAACTTAGATACATTACTGTCTGTCACATTACGTCAGTCGTGAATATAGATTGTAAATAGCGGAGGCCCAGCACTGATCCATGCAGCACTCCACCATTCAATGCTTGCCAACCAGCCCTATTCATGTCCACTCTCTGTTTTCTATCCATTAATTAGTCCTCTTGATCTTACCTCCCAATCCTTATTCACCTCCCTCATTGTTTCTGAAAACCTCCTCAATCTTACCAAAATTCGCTGGACTCTGGGGTGGGTCCCGCAGATTGGAAAACAGCAAATGTGATGCCACTGTTTAAAAAAGGAGGTAGGCAAAACGCAGGTAACTATAGGTCGGTCAGCTTAACTTCTGTAGTAGTGAAAATGCTTGAATCTATCATCAAGGAAGAGATAGCGAGACATCTGGATATAAATTGTCTCATTGGTAAGACGCAGCATGGGTTCATGAAGGGAAGGTCATGTTGACGAATTTGGTAGAATTCTTTGAGAACATTACATGTGCCATGGACAATGGGGAACCTGTGGATGTGGTGTATCTGGATTTCCAGAAGGCATTTGACAAGGTGCTGCACCAAAGACTGCTACATAAGATAAAGGTGCACGGAGTTACGGGTAATGTATTTGCATGGATAGAGAATTGGTTAACTAACAGAAAGCAAAGAGTGAGGGTAAATGGGTGTTTTTCTGGTTGGCGATCAGTGACTAGTGGTGTGCCTCAGGGATCAGTGTTGGGACCGCAATTGTTTACCATTCACATAGATGATTTGGAGTTGGGGACCAAGTGTAGTGACACTAAGATGGGTGGCAGAACAAAGTGTGCAGAGGACGCTGAAAGTCTGCAAAGGGATACAGATACTCTAAGTGAGGGGGGCAGGGTATGGCAGATGGAATACAATGTTGGTAAATGTGAGGTTATCCATTTTGGTAGGAATAACATCAAAATGGATTATTATTTAAATGGTAGAAAATTGCAACATGCTGCTGTGCAGAGGGACCTGTGTGTCCTTGTGCAGGAATCTCAAGGAGTTGGTTTGCAGGTGCAGCAGGTAATTAAGAAGGCAAATGGAATTTTATCCTTCATTGCTAGAGGGATGGAGTTTAAGAACAGCGAGGTTATGTTGCAGCTGTATAAGGAGCTGGTGAGGCCACACCTGGAGTACTGTGTACAGTTTTGGTCTGCTTACTGGAGGGTGTGCAGGGGAGATTCACTAGGTTGATTCCAGAGTTGAGAGGGCTGGCTTATGAGGAGAGACTGAGTAGACTGGGGTATACTCATTGGAATTTAGAAGAATGAGGAGAGATCTTATGGAAACATATAAGATTATGAAGGGAATAGATAAGATAGAAGCAGGGAAGTTGTTTCCACTGGCAGGTGAAACTAAAACTAGGGAGCATAGCCTCAAAATAAGGGGAAGCAGATTTAGGACTGAGTTGAGGAGGAATTTCTTCACACAAAGGGTTGTGAATCTGTGGAATTCCCTGCCCAGTGAAGCAGTTGAGGCTACCTCATTGAATGTTTTTAAGGCAAGGATATATAAATGTTTGAACAGTAAAGGAATTAAGTGTTATGGTGAGCAGGCGGGTAAGTGGAGCGAAAAGTTCAGCCATGATCTTATTGAATGGTGGAGCAGGCTCGAGGGGCCAGATGGCCTATTCCTGCTCCTAGTTCTTATGTTAGAACATAGAACATCGAACAGTACAGCACAGAACAGGCCCTTCGGCCCACGATGTTGTGCCGAGCTTTATCTGAAACCAAGATCAAGCTATCCCACTCCCTATCATCCTGGTGTGCTCCATGTGCCTATCCAATAACCGCTTAAATGTTCCTAAAGTGTCTGACTCCACTATCACTGCAGGCAGTCCATTCCACACCCCAACCACTCTCTGCGTAAAGAACCTACCTCTGATATCCTTCCTATATCTCCCACCACGAACCCTATAGTTATGCCCCCTTGTAATAGCTCCATCCACCCGAGGAAATAGTCTTTGAACGTTCACTCTATCTATCCCCTTCATCATTTTATAAACCTCTATTAAGTCTCCCCTCAGCCTCCTCCGCTCCAGAGAGAACAGCCCTAGCTCCCTCAACCTTTCCTCATAAGACCTACCCTCCAAACCAGACAGCATCCTGGTAAATCTCCTCTGCACTCTTTCCAGTGCTTCCACATCCTTCTTATAGTGAGGTGACCAGGACTGCATACAATATTCCAAATGTGGTCTCACCAAGGTCCTGTACAGTTGCAGCATAACCCCACGGCTCTTAAACTCCAACCCCCTGTTAATAAAAGCTAACACACTATAGGCCTTCTTCACAGATCTATCCACTTGAGTGGCAACCTTTAGAGATCTGTGGATATGGACCCCAAGATCTCTCTGTTTCTCCACAGTCTTCAGAACCCTACCTTTGACCCTGTAATCCACATTTAAATTAGTCCTACCAAAATGAATCACCTCACATTTATCAGGGTTAAACTCCATTTGCCATTTTTCAGCCCAGCTTTGCATCCTATCTATGTCTCTTTGCAGCCTACAACAGCCCTCCACCTCATCCACTACTCCACCAATCTTGGTGTCATCAGCAAATTTACTGATCCACCCTTCAGCCCTTGTGATCCACTCTTATGTTCTTATGCTCTTTTGTTCTTATCCATTTAGATCATGCCTTGAGTTACCATCCTGTAATAAGTCCTCACGGGCAGAAGTCCCTTCACCAAAATCCCTTTATTTACAAGTCTGACAGCAGCATACAGAGTGTTTTCAGTTTGCAGTCTACGCTAGGAGTCCCAGAGGAACTGCCACTCCTGGTTAAGTACAAAGCAAGATGCTCCCTGATTTGTCCATCAATTTGGCCCTGAATCAGGGAGTTCATATTCTTACAGGCCAACCTCAATTGTCTGATTAAAGTCATTACACATCCTTAAGATTCCCCTGCTCCAACTCAATATCCCTTTTCCAGCGTTAACAAAGGCTCATCCAGACTCGAAACCTTAGCTCTATTCTCTCTCCACAGATGCTGTCAGACCTCCTGAGATTTTCCAGCATTTTCTGTTTGTGTTTCCATCGGCCGTAATATTTTGCCTTTATCCCTTTCTTGCCTCCGTGAATCCCTGTAAAATACTATTTGATTTTGATTGAATCGATTTTATGCCATTGATGTCAACTCCCAGGGATGCTTGAGACATTTGGTATGTTGATCAGGTGACAGACCAGTCAGAAAGGCCGGCAAATGTTGATCTGATGAGGATGATGTTGATGGATTCTCCTGTCAATTCGCTAAAAGAATGCACAGCAAGGAGACCATTTGTTCACAGACTAAGTTAGTGTCACCTCATACTTGATACTAAAACCAAGGCCCCCTGCACAGAGGGGGCAGTGCTGGAAAATGCAGCAAGCCAGTAAAAACTCCATTGATTTCAGCAGGACCAGAAGATCGCACCAGTGTAAAATTTCACCCCAAATTTTGATTTGCAGATCCGATTGCAAATATTCAATCTGAAGTTACTATTGGAGAAGTGGCTTTGCATTCTGCTCACTTTTTCCTGTAGGGACCTAACTCTGTTCTCCACAAATGTTGAGATTGCTTGATGACAGAGACTCCTCCAGTTGGGTCTGTCTCTGGTTAATTTGCAATAGGAGCAGGGTTACATAGAAACAGAGATAGAAAATTGCTGAATCTTGCCATGAGAACCGTCATATATTTCATTTCAAATCAACCACTTTGCTGCTTTTTCGTTGCCTCAAACGAGTGCCTTTCATTCCACCATCAGAAAAGAGAGGACAGCTCAAATTTAACCCAAGTGCAAGATCATCGTATTCAATACAGCTTCATCCTTTGGCCATCACACTGAGAGTATCATGAGTTCATCAAACTGCTCCTCAGCAGTGGCAGCACGGAGAGGCATAGATCACGTTTAAAATAGTTACTGTTCAGCCAGTAGAGGAAGTTTTAAAGAGAAATTCCAACCAGCATTCCAACCATTATCTTGCAGTTGAGTCTGTGTCTATATAAGCCCTGTTTGTGAACAAAACTCTCCATTCACCTGAGTGAAGAGCAGCGCTCCGAAAGCTCATGATTCCAAATAAACCTGTTGGACTTTAACCAGATGTTGTGAGCCTTCTTACTGTGTCCACCTCAGTCCAACTTTCACATCTCCACATCATGTAAACCAGAATAGGGCTATCGATGGAGCACATTTGCTGCAACACAAATGGGTAAGAACAGGTGATGTCCATCATAGGATAGACTCCCTCCTGTGTGTTGAAGCAGTGGACTTGATATATTAATGGTCTTTTCTCATTCCATGTTTTCTTCAGTAATGGCTGTGATTTTTACACTTTCTCGCTCAGGACAATGTGAAGTATTCAACCCAATCAAAGGATAAGTTAGATTTTGTACGCAAGGACTATTATCTAATCAAAGGACAAGTTAAATTTGAATGCAGTGACCAATTTTTTTCATTCATTCATTGGATGTGGGCATCATTGGCTTCCTATCCCTAATTGCCCTTGACCTGAGTGGTTTACATGGCCGTTTCAGAGGGTGTTTAAGAGTCAAACACGTTGCAGTAGATCGGGACACATATAAGCCAGACCGGGTAAGGACAGCAGATTTTCTTCCTTAAGGGACATCAGTAAGGTCAACTCCCAGAGATGCTCAAGACATTTAGCATCTTGACTTGGAGAAGTACCAGTCAGAAAGGCCAGCAAACATTGATCCGATGAGGATGATATTGATGGATTCTCCTGTCATGGCAATGTCATCATTAGACCTTTACTGAATTCAAACCATTTACTGAATTCAAATGTTACCATCTGCCATAGAGGAATTCAAATCTGAGTCCCCAGATCTGGTTCTCCAGATCACTAACCCAGTGATTATCCCACTCCACCACCAACCCCCCACTTCAATTTCAATTGTCCAATTGCTTCTCACTCCAACGTGTTCTTCCATCTGCTCAGTACCTCCAGCACACATCTGCTATTCACTTTATCTTTTTAAAATTCCTCTCACTTGTGTCTCGCAATCTTTGTTTGTGCTCTGGCCAAAAATCATCCCATTCAGTTCCTATGTGTTATTTAAATGCTGCGACTGTTCTGTATCTCTAAGAATCTCGACAATTCCAAGGATTCCCAGGTGCCCATGTATTTATAGATCCCCTCCCCCCCCCCCACTTCCCCCACCCCCCCCCGACTGAGCCCAACTCTCTCCTGCACATCTTAGAATCCATAGCAAAATAGAAACTAGAAGCAGCAGTAGGCCATTTGGCCGTTCGATCCTGCTCCACCATTAATTATGATCATGGTTGATCATCAAATTCAATATCCTGATTCCTCCCCCCCCCACACCCATATCCCTTGATGCCTTTTGCCCCATGATCTACATCTAATTTCTTCTTGAAATCAAACAACGTTTGGCCTCAACTACTTTCTGTAGTGAATTCCACACATTCATTGCTCTCTGGGTGAAGAAAATTCTCCTCACTTCAGTCCTAAAATGTTTACCCCCTTATCCTCAAACTATGAACCCTAATTCTGGACTCCCCCCACCATCGGGAACATTTTTTCTGAATCTCAACCACCATCTCGGGCATCAATCCCACCAGAGCCGAGATGTCATGACACAGCTGACTTTGTCTTTCTGGTTATATTGGAGAATCGGGACCTTGTTTAACAGTGCTCCAAACTCTAAAACAGAAAAGGTTGGAAGTGTGCAGTAGGCCCAACAGCCTGAGGAAGAAGCAACAGGCTCATTCTTCTTGTTGAGACACTTGCCTCTAATCCTCTTATGATACGTGCTCACATACATTTCAACAGTCGACAGAAGACAAGATTGATGCCCTCAGTGAAAATATCCATAACTAACCAATTCTCATGCCGAGTTACACTGTTTATCCATTAATAGGAGACCAGAGGCTTCCAGGCAGGAACAACAATAACAACGATCCATCTTTCATGAATTTAAGCTTGGCAATTGATAGGATAGTTCTTGGCTCAATAATTTAATGCATGTCTCTTCGACCAAAGGCATGAGAATTATCTCAAACTTTTTACACCAAGCCTGAGGTTTAATTGGATTATCCCGTCCTTATCGCTAGGAAAATGCCTACAATTAAATACTTCTGCCCTGTGAGTTAATCCTTTAATTTGTTTACAGTTTAGGTGGATAAATTCTCAAATCCACACTTCCTTCGTTTTTATCCTGTTTCCTGAACAGGTCGTGAACAGATTCATTTTCACAATTTTATTTCATTGTTCTTTACTTAGATTAATTCACCAATCTATCAGCCTTGTATCCACTTGTAGCTTTGGCCGTTAAGTTAATGGAATTTGAATGAACGACAGAGCTGTGGGTAATAATACCTCATGAGTTGCTTACCCACCTAAATATAAAGAATGTAATAACGAAGGCAATTCATTGATGACAAATCAATTATCACAAGGCATGATATTGTGTAACAGAACTCAATGAGCAGGCCCTTCTCACTTGTGGGAAGGTGATGATGCCCCGTGGCACATTCCCTGGCGGTGAGGCGGGTGAGCCATGCAAAACATCAGAGACCTCAGCGGGACTGGAAGATCCCACTGACTGCCAATGAAGAGCCACCTTCGCTTTTGGAAAATATGCCACAAGTTGGCTGGAAAATCCCAGCCATTATTATAGAATCATAGAATCCCTACAGTGCAGAAGGAGGCCATTCAACCTATTGAGCCAGCACCAACAACATTCCCATGTCGGTCCTATCCACATAATTCCACCTATTTACACCACTAATCCCCCTGTGGCAATTTATCATGGCTAATCAACCTAACCTGCACATGTTTGGAGTGTGAGAGGAAACCGGAGCACACAGAGGAAACCGAGACACGGGAAGAATGTGTAGACTCTGCATTGACAGTCACCCAAGGCTGAAATTGAACCCGCGTCCCTTGCACTGTGAGGCAGCAGTGCTAACCACTGTGCTACCATATTATTATGGCCACAAAGGCCATGGGGGTTCATCAATAGATCTCCTCGTGGGCTTTGTGGAGTATTAGCTGCCTTATGGAGCAAGTGGAGGCTTGCCCAATGAGACGCAGCCAACGGGGATTCCTAAACCTACTACTCTGCCCAGACTGTTGTTGTAATTCCTGAGGTGAAGACTACCTGACTGTAAGCCGCAGAGGCAGCCCATTCTAGGGCGGCACGGTAGCACAGTGGTTAGCACTGCTGCTTCACAGCGCCAGGGTCCTGGGTTCGATTCCCGGCTCGGGTCACTGTCTGTGTGGAGTTTGCACATTCTCCTCGTGTCTGCGTGGGTTTCCTCCGGGTGCTCCGGTTTCCTCCCACAGTCCAAAGATGTGCGGGTTAGGTTGATTGGCCAGGTTACAAATTGTCCCTGAGATGCGTAGTTAGAGGGATTAGCGGGTAAATGTGGGGGTAGGGCCTGTGTGGGATTGTGGTCGGTGCAGACTCGATGGGCCGAATGGCCTCCTTCTGCACTGTAGGATTTCTATGATTTCTATGATTTCTATAAAGGGTGTTCGTGATCGGAAACAGTTGGCTGAATTACTGCACCGGCCAACATTAATAAAAATGTCAGTATAAGTTTGTAATGGAGAATGAAACTCCAGGTTGTAAAACTAACTCAGGTGCCCAGGAACCGTAGCTAGTTTATCAGCTAGGGTTAACCCAGATTTCACTGTGTCATCACTAAATACCATGGCACAGATTACTTTCTATAAGGAGGCCAATAGCAGAAACATTGTACCATGCTTCTGGATTCAATGTCGCCAGTGCTTCAATGATCTCAGCAGGTCAGGAAAGTTGAATATAGTTGCACATTCATTTACACCCTGCTGTGCACAGGCCACCCACCCTCTCACTCTGCCTTGCGATGCTGTTCCATCACACCACTCCTCACACCCATCTACTGTGCATGTGCACCCACCCTCAATCCAAACATTTCCTCACATCCCCAACTATCCATCCACCACTCCCACTGAACCTCACGCTTATCCAACTGCCGTCGTATTCCTGATCATCACCCTCACCACACCCACTGGATGAACACATGCCATGAGACCCAGAGGGCTGGTCTTTCCTCGGTTGCAGAGATGCAGAGGATTGGTAAGTTGGAGAGCCGGAGCTGGATATCCACGGATTTCCTGGGCATTAACTGCAGCGGAGGAAGAACTGGAGATCAGCGGCATTTCTGACCATTAAGGGGGAGAGACTGGGGCCTTGCAGTGACCTGGTGACAGAGTTAAATATCAATGAAACACATTGAGGTTTCAACAGAGAGTGAAATATTATCATCTCCATAACGCTACGTGCAGCATGCTTACCTGGCCAGTAAAATGATTATCTTTTCTCTCTGTCAAAGCCTTCACGTGTACAGCACTAATCAGTGGACCTCCCATTCAATAGCTTTTCAAAAAGATTGAATTCACCCTATCATACAGTCAATGTCAGGTTCAACTGGCATCACAGTGGTCATAGGTCATAGAATCCCCACAGTGCAAAAGAAGGCCATTCAGCCCATCGAGTCTGCACTGACCACAATCCCACCCAGGCCCTATTCCCGTAGCCCCATTATTTACCCTGCTAATCCCCCTGAACTAGCGTCAATTCAGCATAGCCAATCAAGCTAACCCGCACATCTTTGGACTGTGGGAGGAAAACAGAGCACCCGGAGTAACCCCACGCAGACACGGAGGGAACGTGTAAACTCCGCACAGATAGTAACCTGAGGCCGGAATTGAACCCGGGTCCCTGGCTCTGTGAGGCAGCAGTGCTACCAACGTATCTTCGTACCACCCTAGTGGCTTTGTGGTTGCTGAATCATTGGACACTCTTTTTTTCCAGAAGCCATTCTGAGGATGAGGTGACCGACAATCTTTTCAGACACTGCCTGTCCCACTTCTGTCAACTGGACTCTTACTTTCCTCTGAAACGCTCATCTCTCCAAGATCTGAGGAAATTCCTCCACACTCACCTATGTAGCACTCCTGATATTAAATGAATTTGTGACCAAAAGAGGCAGCACTCCCATTAGAAATTACAAAAAGAAGGTAAGACTTAAGTACTTTATTGAATAAGAGAATTTTTAAATTATAATAAATGTACACATAAAAAAAATACTTTTAGAAATTTGTTTTGTATGTTTGTGCCTCTGTCGAGTTATCTCAGGAGTCAAGCCTGTGACAACAGCAGGAGAGCAGGGAAGCTGATGAGGGCTGAAGAATTGGGGATTGTGAGGGGAGAGCGTGCCGAGGGCAGGGGAAAGAAAGGAGACATGGTGGTGAAAAGGGGTAAAGGACAAATAGAAAAAAAGGTGAATGAGAAAGAGCAAATAGACTGATGGGCTCAGGATTGGAGAAAAGGCCAAAGCATGCGTGTGGAAACAAAGTAAGAGTTTTAACAACACCAGGTTAAAGTCCAACAGGTTTATTTGGTAGCAAATGCCATTAGCTTTCGGAGCGCTGCTCCTTCGTCAGATGGAGTGGATATCTGCTCTCAAACAGGGCACAGATACACAAAATCAAGTTACAGAATACTGATTAGAATGCGAATCTCTGCAGCCAACCAGGTCTTAAGGATACAGGGAGGGAGCATTAAGCACAGGTTACAGAGATGTGTACTGTCTCCAGACAGGACAGCCAGTGAGATTCTGCAAGTCCAGGAGGCAAGCTGTGGGGGTTACTGATAGTGTGACATAAACCCAAGATCCCGGTTTAGGCCGTCCTCATGGGTGCGGAACTTGGCTATCAGTTTCTGCTCAGCGACTCTGCGCTGTCACGTGTCGTGAAGGCCGCCTTGGAGAACGCTTACCCAAAGATCAGAGGCTGAATGCCCGTGACCGCTGAAGTGCTCCCCCACAGGAAGAGAACAGTCGTGCCTGGTGATTGTCAAGTGGTGTTCATTCACCCGTTGGCGTAGCGTCTGCATGGTGTCCCCAATGTACCATGCCTCGGGACATCCTTTCCTGCAGCGTATCAGGTAGACAACGTTGGCCGAGTTGCAACAGTAGGTACCGTGTACCTGATAGATGGTGTTCTCACGTGAGATGATGGTATTCGTGTCGATGATCCGACATTTCTTGCAGAGGTTGCTGTGGCAGGGTTGTGTAGTGTCATGGTCACTGTTCTCCTGAAGGCTGGGTAGTTTGCTGCGGACAATGGTCTGTTTGAGGTTGTGTGGTTGTTTGAAGGCAAGAAGTGGGGGTGTCAGGATGGCCTTGGTGAGATGTTCGTCTTCATCAATGACATGTTGAAGGCTCCGGAGGAGATGCCGTAGCTTCTCCGCTCCGGGGAAGTACTGGACGACGAAGGGTACTCTGTCCACCGTGTCCCGTGTTTGTCTTCTGAGGAGGTGTCGGTGCGGTTTTTCGCTGTGGCGTGTCGGAACTGTCGATCGATGAGTCGAGCGCCATATCCTGTTATTATGAGGGCACCTTTCAGCATCTGGAGGTGACTGTTGCAATCCTCCTCATCCGAGCAGATCCTGTGTGTATGGAGGGCTTGTCCGTAGGGGATGGCTTCTTTAACGTGTTTAGGGTGGAAGCTGGAACAAATAACAAAGAACAAAGAACAGTACAGCACAGGAAACAGGCCCTTCGGCCCTCCAAGCCTGTGCCGCTCCTTGGTCCAACTAGACCAATCATTTGTATCCCTCCATTCCCAGGCTGCTCATGTGACCATCCAGGTAAGTCTTAAACAATGTCAGCGTGCCTGCCTCCACCACCCGATTTGGCAGCGCATTCCAGGCCCCCACCACCCTCTGTGTAAAGAAAATCCCTCTAATATCTGAGTTATACTTCGCCCCTCTCACCTTGAGCCCGTGACCCCTCGTGAACGTCACTTCTGATCTGGGAAAAAGCTTCCCACCGTTCACCCTATCTATCCCCTTCATAATCTTGTACACCTCTATTAGATCTCCCCTCATTCTCCGTCTTTCCAGGAAGAACAGTTTACCCAATCTCTCCTCATAGCTAAGACCCTCCATAGAAGTGGAGCATCGTGAGGTTATCCATGGGCTTGCGGTACAGTGAGGTGCTGAGGTCACCGTCCTTAATGGAGATGCGTGTGTTTAAGAATGCAACCGATTTCCGGAAAGTAGTCCATGGTGAGTCTGATGGTGGGATGGAACTTGTTGATGTCATCATATAGTTGTTTCAGTGATTGTTCACATGAGTCCAAAGGAAGAAAATGTCATTGATGTATCTAGTGTATAGCATCGGTTGAAGGTCATGTGCAGTGAAGAAGTCTTGTTCGAACCTCTGCATGAAGATGTTGGCATATGGAGGTACGAATTTGGTCCCCATGGCTGTTCCATGTGTCTGGATGAAGAACTGGTTGTTGAAGGTGAAGACATTGTGGTCCAGAAGACAAACACGGGACACGGTGGACAGAGTACCCTTCATCGTCCAGTAATTCCCCGGAGCGGAGAAGCTACAGCATCTCCTCCGGAGCCTTCAACATGTCATTGATGAAGACAAACATCTCGCCAAGGCCATCCCTACACCCCCACTTCTTGCCTTCAAACAACCGCACAACCTCAAACAGAACATTGTCCGCAGCAAACGACCCAGCCTTCAGGAGAACTTTGACCACGACACCACACAACCCTGCCACAGCAACCTCTGCAAGACGAGCTGGATCATTCACACGGATGCCATCATCTCACGTGAGAACACCATCTACCAGGTACACGGTACCTACTCTTGCAACTCAGCCAACGTTGTCTACCTGATACGCTGCAGGAAAGGATGTCCCGAAGCATGGTACATTGGGGACACCATGCAGACGCTACGACAACGGATGAATGAACACCGCTCGACAATCACCAGGCAAGACTGTTCTCTTCCTGTGGGGGAGCACTTCAGCGGTCACAGGCATTCAGCCTCTGATCTTCGGGTAAGCGTTCTCCAAAGCGGCCTTCACGACACACGACAGCGCAGAGTCGCTGAGCAGAAACTGATAGCCAAGTTCCGCACACATGAGGACGGCCTAAACCGGGATCTTGGGTTTATTTCACACTATCAGTAACCCCCACAGCTTGCCTCCTGGACTTGCAGAATCTCACTGGCTGTCCTGCCTGGAGACAATACACATCTCTTTAACCTGTGCTTAATGCTCCCTCCACTCACATTGTCTGTATCTTTAAGACCTGGTTGGCTGTAGAGATTCACATTCTAATGAGTATTCTGCAACTTGATTTTGTGTCTCTGTATGCCCTGTTTGAGAGCAGATATCCACTCCATCTGACGAAGGAGCAGCCCTCCGAAAGCTAATGGCATTTGCTACCAAATAAACCTGTTGGACTTTAACCTGGTGTTGTTAAAACTCTTACTGTGTTTACCCCAGTCCAATGCCAGCATCTCAACATCATGTGGAAATAAAGCCATAGAGATTTATTCTTATATAGCAGGTGGGCATCGCTGGCTGAGCCAGCATTTATTGCCCATCCCTAATTGCACTTGGACGGAGTGGCTGGCTTGGCTGTTTCAGAGGGCAGTTAAAAGAACATAAGAACATAAGAAATAGGACTAGGAGTAGGCCATCTAGCCCTCGAGCCTGCCCCGCCATTCAATAAGATCATGGTTGATCTGAAGTGGATCAGTTCCACTTACCCGTCTGATCCCCATAACCCCTAATTCCCTTACCGATCAGGAATCCATCTATCCGTGATTTAAACATATTCAACGAGGTAGCCTCCACCACTTCAGTGGGCAGAGAATTCCAGAGATTCACCACCCTCTGAGAGAAGTTCCTCCTCAACTCTGTCCTAAACTGACCCCCCTTTATTTTGAGGCTGTGCCCTCGAGTTCTAGTTTCCTTTCTAAGTGGAAAGAATCTCTCCATCTCTACCCTATCCAGCCCCTTCATTATCTTATCGGTCTCTATAAGATCCCCCCTCAGCCTTCTAATTTCTAACGAATACAAACCCAATCTGCTCAGTCTCTCCTCATAATCAACACCCCTCATCTCTGGTATCAACCTGGTGAACCTTCTCTGCACTCCCTCCAAGGCCAATATATCCTTCCGCAAATAAGGGGACCAATACTGCACACAGTATTCCAGCTGCGGCCTCACCAATGCCCTAAAAGTCCACCCTAAAAGTCCACATAAGAGTCACATGTGGGCCAGACCAGGTAAGAATGACAGATTTAATTCCCTAAGGGACATTAGTGAACCAGATGGGGTTTCCCGTCATGACAAGCAACACTGGTTTCATGGTCATGGTTCGACTTTTACTTCATTCAAATGTCACCATCTGCCACTGCAGGATTCAAACACGCTTGACAGAGCATCACATTGGGTTTTTGGATTACTAATCCAGTGACCGCATCACGACAGTTACATGCTCGTTTGAGATAGCTGCGTTTTTAAATACACGGGGAGTCAAGATGAGATAACACAGGGGGTACGACAAGGTTTTCATGTTGATAAATTTCACGTTGCTTGCGTGAAATCAGTGCCACATTGATGCCCAAGTGACAAGACAGATGACTGAGATCCAAGGCTGGTGGACAGGTTAAACATTGAGGTGTGTAGTTCCCAATGATTTCAATATTTCTGGTGGCTGTATTGAAACAGCATTGCTGATATCCAGACTTC
Organism: Mustelus asterias; assembly: GCF_964213995.1. Classification (NCBI taxonomy): domain Eukaryota; kingdom Metazoa; phylum Chordata; class Chondrichthyes; order Carcharhiniformes; family Triakidae; genus Mustelus; species Mustelus asterias. The sequence continues at coordinate 10,239,101 of NC_135826.1, read as the reverse complement.
TACTGGGAGAGAAACCAAAACCATTGGCCCCTGTGGGTGGATTGCCCAAGATTCACTGCCAACGGATCGAAAAGCCCAAAAAACAAAGCACATTTCACCAAGTGTCAAAACTGTGAATCAAGAATCATTTTACAGAAAGAAAATGAATAATTTCTGAATAATTGTTCATTAATTTTACATTTTCAATCAACTTAATATTAAATAAATGAATTTCCCAGTTGCCGCTGCCAGTCGCGGAGGTGCCACAGTGAGAAATCACCTTTCCATCCACACTTCCTCCAACTATCGGTTGTGTTTTGATCAGTAAAACAGCCTGAAACTGCGAAGCAATTTGATTTGATTTATTATTGTCACATGTATTAACATACAGTGAAAGTATTGTTTCTTGCACGCTATACAGACAAAACATACCGTTCATAGAGAAGGAAATGAGAGAGTGCAGAATGTCGTGTTCCAGTCATAGCTAGGGTGTACAGAACGATCAACTTAATGCAAGGTAAGTCCATTCAAAAGTCTGACAGCAGCAGGGAAGAAGCTGCTCTTGAGTCAGTTGGTACGTGACCTCAGAATTTTGTATCTTTTTCCCGAAGGAAGAAGGTGGAAGAGAGAATGTCCGGGGTGCGTGGGGTTCTTAATTATGCTGGCTGCTTTGCCGAGGCAGCGGGAAGTGTAGACAGAGCCAATGGATGGGAAGCTGGTTTGCGTGATGGATTGGGCTACATTCATGACCTTTTGTAGTTCCTTGCGGTCTTGGGTAGAGCAGGAGCCACACCAACCTGTGATACAACTGGAAAGAATGCTTTCTATGATGCATCTGTAAAAGTTGGTGAGAGTCGTAGCTGACATGCCAAATTTCCTTAGTCTTCTGAGAAAGTAGAGGTGTTGGTGGGCTTTCTTAACAATAGCGTCGGCATGAGGGGACCAGGACAGGTTGTTGGCGGTCTGGACACCGAAAAACTTGAAGCTCTCGACCCTTTCTACTTTGTCCTCGTTGATGTAGACAGGGACATGTTCTCCTTTACGCATCCCGAAGTCAATGACAATCTCCTTTGTTTTGTTGACATTAAGGGAGAGATTATTGTTGCCGCACTAGTTCACCAGATTCTCTATCTGTACTCTGTCTTGTCATTGTTTGAGATCCAACCCACTATGGTGGTGTCACCAGCAAACTTGAAAATCGAATTGGAGGGGAATTTGGCCACACAGTCATAGGCGTCTAAGGAGTATAGTAGTGGGCTGAGAACACAGCCTTGTGGGGCACCGGTGTTGAGGATGATCGTGGAGGAGATGTTGTTGCCGATCCTTACTGATTGTGGTCTGTGAGTTAGGAATTTCAGGATCCAGTCATGAGGGAGGAGCCAAGGCCCAGGCCACAGTGTTTGGAGATGAGTTTCGTGGGAATAATAGTGTTGAAGGCTGAGCTGTAGTCAATAAATAGGAGTCTGACATAGGTATCCTTGTTACCTTGGTGTTCCAGGGTTGAGTGCAGAGCCAGCGAAATGGCGTCTGCTGTGGACCTGTTGCGGCGGTAGGCAAACTGTAGTGGATCCAGGTAGTCTGGGAGGCTGGAATTGATTCGTGCCATGACTAACCTTTCAAAGCACTTCATACTGATAGATGTCAGAGCCACTGACCGATAGTCATTAAGGCACGCTGCTTCATTTTTCTTAAGTATTGGGATGATGGTCGTCTTCTTGAAGCAGATAGGGACTTCAGATTGTTGTATAGAGAGGTTGAAGATGTCTGTGAATACCCCCGCCAGCTGATCTGTGCAGGATCTGAGTGCATGTCCGGGTACCCCATCGGGCCAGTTGCTTTCCGTGGGTTAACCTTCAAGAAAGCTGCTCTGACATCTGCAAGGGTGACTCCAGATACAGGTGAATCCAGGGCTTCCAGGGTGGAGGGCATGCACTCGCTGACCTCTTGCTCAGAATGTCTTCTCCATTGTTCAACCTTCAAACATAATTGGCTGGATTTGGGGAAAAATGAACTTAAAGGAAATGCTAATTTGAAGTCTCTTTTAGCATCCAAAACGACTGTTCTTAAAATTTAACAACTTCAAAGCATGAACTCTCTCCTCCACATTCACCCCATTTCCATTTATTTTATTTCATTCCTTTTCATTTTATTCGTCCCATTTTTATTATTTTATGTTCTAAATTTGATATTTCCACTCCTAAAATCTCACTTCTCATCTTGTTTTCCAACCTCACTCCAGTACGATGGGCCAACTGCTACATTCCTCAGGTTGTCCTTTGACACTGGGCATCTTTGATTTCTGTGTCTGTTTGCACTGTTTGAGAACAGATAACCACTCCATCTGACGAAGGAGCAGAGCTCCGAAAGCTTATGGTATTTGCTACCAAATAAACCTGTTGGACTTTAACCTGGTGTTGTGAGACTTCTTACTGTGCTCACCCCAGTCCAACGCTGGCATCTCCACATCATCTTTGTTCTGCCATTCACAAATTCCACTCTCTTAATGGACGCTCGTAGCACCATTCTCAGCCTTTATCATCACCATTTACATTCCCTGTCTTTTTGTCTTTGCCAGTCCCATCAATTACAGCCATCCAATGCCACTCCCCACCCCCCTCTCCTCACACTATAAATCTTGACTAATTTTCCTTAAGACCATAAGACCATAAGACATAGGAGCGGAAGTAAGGCCATTCGGCCCATCGAGTCCACTCCACCATTCAATCATGGTTGATTTCAACTCCATTTACCCGCTCTCTCCCCATAGCCCTTAATTCCTCGAGAAATCAAGAATTTATCAATTTCTGTCTTGAAGACGCTCAACATCTCGGCCTCCACAGCCCTCTGTGGCAATGAATTCCACAGACCCATCACTCTCTGGCTGAAGAAATTTCTCCTCATCTCTGTTCTAAAGTGACTCCCTTTTATTCTAAGGCTGTGCCCCCGCGTCCTAGTCTCCCCTGTTAATGGAAACAACTTCCCTACGTCCATCCTATCTAAGCCGTTCATTATCTTGTAAGTTTCTATCAGATCTCCCCTCAACCTCCTAAACTCCAATGAATATAATCCCACGATCCTCAGACGTTCATCGTATGTCAGTCCTACCATTCCTGGGATCATCCGTGTGAATCTCCGCTGGACCTGCTCCAGTGCCAGTATGTCCTTCCTGAGGTGTGGGGCCCAAAATTGCTCACAGTACTCCAAATGGGGCCTAACCAGTGATTTATAAAGCCTCAGAAGTACATCCCTGCTTTTGTATTCCAAGCCTCTTGAGATAAATGACAACATTACATTTGCTTTCTTAATTACGGACTCAACCTGCAAGTTTACCTTTAGAGAATCCTGGACTAGGACTCCCAAGTCCCTTTGCACTTTAGCATTATGAATTTTGTCACCGTTTAGAAAATAGTCCATGCCTCTATTCTTTTTTCCAAAGTGTACGACCTCGCACTTGCCCACGTTGAATTTCATCAGCCACTTCTTGGACCACTCTCCTAAACTGTCTAAATCTTTCTGCAGCCTCCCCACCTCCTCAATACTACCTGCCCCTCCACCTATCTTTGTATCATCGGCAAACTTGGCCAGAATGCTCCCAGTCCCGTCATCTAGATTGTTAATATATAAAGAGAACAGCTGTGGCCCCAACACTGAACCCTGCGGGACACCACTTGTCACCGGTTGCCATTCTGAGAAAGAACCTTTTATCCCAACTCTCTGCCTTCTGTCTGACAGCCAATCGTCAATCCATGTTAGTACCTTGCCTCGAATACCATGGGCCCTTATTTTACTCAGCAGTCTCCCGTGAGGCACCTTGTCAAAGGCCTTTTGGAAGTCAAGATAGATAACATCCATTGGCTCTCCTTGGTCTAACCTATTTGTTATCTCTTCAAAGAACTTGTTTTCAGGTCTGACGAAGGGTCATCCAGACTCAAAACATTGGCTCTGTTCTCTCTCCACAGAGGCTGTCAGATCTGCTGAGAATTTCCAACATTTTCTGTTTTTGTTTTAGATTCCAGCATCCACCGTATTTTGCCTTTACCAGTTCTTGAAATTTAAATCGGGTGAATGTTTAAAAACAAGCCATAAAGAAACTAAAGGTTGTTCTCAAATTATGGGACACTCTTCCTTCTCTTTTATTTCTTGTTCATTTCCCCACACTGGAAATATTATTTTTTTAGAACTGATAAGGCTGAGTTGATATAATCCTCCTTCAAGGCTTTGATCCTTCAGCTCCCGACTCTCTAATTCTGGTCACTTGGATGAAATCGGGACATTCGCAACTCATTCAGAGAAAAACCTTCTTGCAGTTCATTGTGACGGACTTCTTCGAATTAATCGCAGGAGACTCAGGGATAATCGTTCATTCATGATTCAAGCATGGAGGCCATTACCCCAGAGAAACCTGCAAAGCAGCACTCTCCTCTAATACAGCATTCAGTTCTAATACAGCTCGAACAGGGAGAGCACTCCAATTCAGCCCTCTCCTCGTAAGTCACGGATACGCACTGCTTATGCAGTTAATCAGTACACAGAATATTGTTTAAAATTCCGTTCTTGTCTACATTTATTCATTTACTGGAACAGGTTTGAATATTTTTCCCCAATATTATCTCCAGATTTGTATGAGGGTTACATGCATAGCTTAAGTTAAATTATTAGTGTCACAAATATGCTTACATTAACCCTGCAATGAAGTTGCTGTGAAAATCCCCTAATCGCCACACTCTGGCACTTGTTCGGGCATACAGAGGGAAAATTTATCATGGCCAATGCACCTAACCAGCTCGTCTTTCGGACTGTAAGATGAAACTGGAGCACCCGGAGGAAACTCACGCAGACACAAGGAGAACACGCAGACTCCACACGGACAGTCAACCAAGGTTGGAAGTGAACCTGGGTCCCTGGCGCTGTGAGGCTGCCGTGTTAACCACTGAGCCACTGTGCCGCCAGAGTAATGTCACTAGATTCCTGTGCACGTGCAGGCCAGTGTGCAAGCACAGACCCCCATCTTATGTTGGCAGGAGACACGGTGCTATATAAATGCGAGTCTTTTTTTTTCTTTTTTCATCTTTCGCTTTGTGATTGGAATCCTCTTTAAATGAGGAGGCCTAAGCAATGCCTTCCTGGCACAGACAACAGCACACCAAGATTACTGGATATCCTCACTGCTGGGTGCTGAAGGGTGCTTGCAGAGCTCTCCAGTTAAATGGGGCATCTTCAGCATTGTGATGACACAGCCGTTGCCAAGTTGTTCAAGTTGTAATGCTCCTGGTGTTCCTCGGTGGAGATCCTGTAAGGGATAATCATTAAGACAACATATATTGGAAGGAATAATTATTAGGACAAGTAGGAGATAATAATTAACATAGAAGAGATAATCACTACTTAAGAAGTTCTCATATATCATCACATATCTTATTAAGCATATACTTGTACCCTTTTAAGTGCACAATACCTTACCAGGTCAGTACACATGGATACTCACATAAATGAACATAAAGGCTAAAAGAAGTCAAGCAAACACACAGAAGCTGAAAGTAATTTCTTAAATAAACGTGAGAAAGTCAGACAACGGGAAAAAAGACTTGGCATAGCAGGATGCCCTACAATGGTTGAACAAACAACAACCTTGGCTGATTAGACAATAAACTTCAGATAAGAAGGCAAGATGTAACCACAATGATATCACAGCACATTCATTAGTGACCAATCAGAAAGAAGGCAGATAACGTAGGTCTAGTAAACCATGGTGGCTAACGAAAAGTGGCCTTGGGGTCTGCAACAAAAAAACCTTGACTGTAAGATAAGAATGATGAAATATGAAGCTAAATGTGTATAGAAAAGACTGTGAGAGCACTGGTTTTTTGGATTCATCTGGAAATCCCGGCTTTATTGAAATGTATTAGCTAATAAAGCCTTGCTGCCTGGAAGATCAAGACTCAGACTCTCTATTCTGATTGATGAACTCTTCTTGCCGTCCACGGGGAACCACGGCAATCCTCAGCCAGGTTTGAAAGGGATATCATTTGTCAACACATTCTCACCTTGCTCCCATTTCCCTGGCAATTTCCTGACCTTCAGGTCAGGAGGCTCATGTTGTATTCAGTTCATTCCAATATAAGCTCCAAAAGGCATTTGTGGAACCTGATTTAAATATGTTAATAAACACACAGACTCTGCAAGGCGAGATATCATACGTCCCAATAATTGCTGCTATAAAGGTGGGTGTGAGTTTGGATCCATCTGGTTCACTCATATCCCTTTAAGGAAGGAAATCTTCCATCGTTAACCAGTCTGGCCTACATGTGAGACCCACATCAATGTGATTGGGACTGGTTCCATTCATTTGGTCTGAATTTCACCATGCACTTCAGGACCCTGAAGGGCTGGGCTTAAAACCAGGTCCCAATCCAACACTTGCCAGCAGCAGCCTGAATCGTAGAACCCCTACAATACAGAAAGAGACCATTCAGCCCATTGAGCCTGGACTGACAATAATCCCACACAGGCCCTATCCCCTTAACCCCAAAGATTTACCCTGCTAATCCCCCTGACACTAAGGGGCAATTTACCTTGGTCAATCCACCTAAGTTGCACATGTTTGGACTGTGGAAGGAAACCGGAGCACCCAGAGAAAACCCACACAGACACAGGGAGAATGTGCAAACTCCACAGACAGTGACCCAAGATCGGAATCGAACCCAGGTCCCTGGCGCTGCGAGGCAGCAGTGCGAACCACTGCATCACCGTGACTGGCTCTGTCATTTTAACTCAAGGGACCTCCTAGTTGGGCGCATGTGGGCCTGCCATTGGTTCCCGGTGCTGCCGGATCAATCAGGAGGCCAGCAGCTTTGAAACTTCAGCAGTGCCACCAGGAAAGGTGGGCGCTTCCAAGGCAGGCGGGCGATCTCGAGGGTGCCCTCGGGCAAGTAGCTAAAGATTAAAATTCAATATGGTCAAGGGGAGTAGGCCATACATTTTGGAGGTGCAGTGTCGGATTTAGGCATAAGCTAAACAAGCTACAGCTTAGGGCCTCACAAAATTTCAGAAGGTTTACAATGAAGAGAACATTTAAGAGTGGATACCAGAAAAGAAAAAGAAAGCACCAGCTTGAAGAGCAACTCAAAAAATTACCAAAAGTTGACGGTTACTTTACTCCAGAAACAGATGAGGATCCACAAACCCAAAGTGATCAGCAAAGTCCAAAACAACCACAGCCTAGTGTCTCTGCTACTGAGACAACAGAGTCTGGAATCTCAGCTGAGGAAAACACTGGAACTGATGCAAATGTGAGCGTTGAAGAGCCGACATCCACAGTTGAAACAACAAAATTCACGAAACTCAATGATGTAGGTCAATGGGGTATCTTAACCGAGGATGAACTCTCATACTGGATCCTTAAGGGTCCTTCAGAGTGTCAACACTGGAACGGCCCATTTGAAAACTCAAAGCGGTCATTCAAAAATCAAGATAGATGTTGTTCAAAAGGTCTTTTTCAGTCCAGAAAAGTTAATGGTGAAATATACGATCGGGAATGGCTAGTGTACTCTCCAACAACTGGCTGTGTTAACTGCTTTGTCTGCAAGCTCTTTTCAACATCAACTGCAGCACTAGCTTCTGGTGGCTTTCTGACTGGCGAAATCCCATTGCAATTAAAAGTCATGAAAACTCTGAAGAGCATAGAACAGCTTTGCTGACATACTTGATAAGAAAGCATGGTTCAACCTTAGACTCAAGACTAGCACAACAAATAAAAACAGAACAACAGTACTGGAGACATGTGCTTGAGCGTGTTGTTGTGGTGATATGCGCATTAGCAGAACATGGGCTAGCTTTTAGGGGAGACAATGAAACTTTTGGATCACCAAATAATGGCAACTAGCTTAGCCTGTTAGAATTAGTTGCTAAGTTGGATCCATTTCTTTCCAACCACATAAAACAATATGGAAACAGAGGATCTGGGTCTCCTTCATATTTGTCTAAGACAATATGTGATGAACTTATTCAGCTTATAGGTAATAGAGCAAGAGAATCAGTTTTGGATGATTTGAGAAAAGCAGGCTACTTCAGTTTGTCTGTGCACTCTACACCAGATCTTTCCCACGTGGATCAACAAAATGTTATAGTAAGATATGTATCATCTGATGATGGTTTACCTGTTGAACGCTTTCTAACTTTCCTAGAGTTGGAAAATCACAGTGGTGAAAGTATAGCAGATATGGTGGTGGACTATCTAAGTAAAGACTGCAAAGTTGATTTCAGCAAGTGCCGAGGACAGTCATATGATAATGCAGCAAATATGGCTGGTAAATACAAAGGAATGCAGCAAAAAATTCTAGAGAAAAACAAGCATGCTATGTATATTCCCTGTGCCGGACATTCATTAAATTTTGCAAACGATTTCATTATTACTTATATGAATAAAAGTGATCCTGATTACTTATTTTGTCAGCATTTTTTATATATATTAATATATCTTAAAATTATTTTTTAAATTACATTTAAGTATTGTTTCCAGGGTATACTATATTATAATCTATGAGAGATCAAGCCAGCCAAATGATAAATATGTAATCAGTAAATGCATTCATTTGAAAATAATTTATATTTTTCACTTTAAATATCTTGCTATTAAATAATTAAAAGGCATAATTATGTTTTCAATTTTTTTGTGGCGACCCAAGGTCCTGTTTTGGTACGCACCTTTGTGAGACCTTTTGGTGTAACTTTTTAACAAGGGGCCTCCAAGCTTTATATATAGCTTAGAGCCTCACCAAGTCTAAATCTGGCACTCAGGAGGTGAAACACTTTCAGGGGAATCGTTACAAGGCAAGGGCAGCCTTCCTTGCCCACAGCCCTTGGGGAGATGGTGGCATAAAGATAACGTCACAGGACTAGTGATCATGAGATCCACGCGAATATTTTGGGTTCAAATCCCACCACTTTAAATTCAATTAATAAATCTGGAATAAAAAGCTTGTCTCATTAATGGTGACCATGAAAACTGTTGTTGATTGCCGTAAAAGCCCATCTGGTTCACTAATGTCCCTTTCAGGAAGGACATCTGCCATTGTTAACCAGTCTGGCCTACATGTGACTCCAGATCCAAATAAATGTGGTTGACTCTCAACAGTTCTGTAAAATGGCAGAGCAAAGTCACTCAGTTCAAAGGCAATTAGGGATGGGGAACAAATGACGTGCCTTGAAAGAATAAAAAAGTTCCAATGGGCCTTCTTCCACTTCACCTCGAGTTGCAGGGAGGCCACAGCCAAGGTGACCAAAACACTCAGGAGAAAAATAAGAGACACTCTGACATGGAGTAGGGCGTGCTGGTGGGCAATAGGGAGTGGGGTGGGGGCAGGGGGTGGTGGTGTGAGGAAGGGGTTGGTGACAAAGCTGAGAGAGGACAAAAATGGGAGGAAATCAGTTATTAAATATACATGAGATTTAAGGGCAAAATTACATGAAAAACATTATCCCGGATGCATGCCACCTGGGCCAAAGGACAGTGGGCTCAATTAATGGGCAATAATGAAATATTTTTGATTTGATTTATTATTGTCAGATATACTGGGATACAGTGAAACTTATTTTTTTGGGGGGCTATACAGATAAAGCATATTGTTTTTAGAGTATATAGGGGAGAAGGAAAGGCGAGGGTACAGAATAACAGGTAGTTGGTCACCCTGACTGCAGCCATTAAGTTGGTGGCATGTTGGCAAAACGTTGGCGGAAGTGATGTAAAAGGTTTCTAATAGGGATCTTAGTTATGCAAATTGGCTGCCAGTCTCCAGCCCACCATTGGGAAACTCCTCCAGCAGCGGGGAATTTTTTTAAAATTTATTTATTAGTGTCACAAGAACTCTTACATTAACACTGCAATGAAGTTACTGTGAAAATCCCCTAGTCACCACACTCCAGTGCCTGTTCGGGTACACTGAGGGAGAATTTAGCATGGTTAATGCACCTAACCAGCACGTCCTTCAGACTGTGGGAGGAAACCAGAGCAGCCGGAGGAAACCCATGCAGACACGTGGAGAACATGCAGACTCGAACCTGGGTCCCTGGTGCTGTGAGGCAGCAGTGCCGGGCCAGGAATGCGTGGGGAACTGGACAGGAGCAGCTCCCCATCTCTTTACCGGCCCTCCCGCCTTTGTTCCTGCCAGCTGGGGGCTAGTAAAATGCAGCAAGTGGCATTTTCGACTCGGCCATCACCCGGTCACTGTGGTGGGGTGGATATCGAGGCTGATGTTTCTGCTCAGCGGAGTTGGCAGCGAGGGAAAGAAATCCAGAGTTAACTTTTTGTGTTGACTCTCTCCGGGCATGCTGCCAGAACCTGCTGGGCATTCCCAGCACTTTGAGTTTTTATTTCAGGTTTGCAGCATCTGCAGCATTTTGGGTGCCCCCAGCCTCCTGCCCTGAACCAGCAGAGGCCGGAACCGGAAATGCTGCCCCCTGCTCTCCAGCCGGACCCTCAATCAGGGCAGCTTCCGCCACTGCGGTGATTGACGTGAGCTCCAGCTAATGGGAAGCGGCGAAGCCGGGGCGGTGATCCAATAGGAGCGGGGCGGAGGCGGGGTTTAGGCGAAGAGGAGCCGGAACGACGGGAAGATGTCGGAGCGGAAAGTGTTGAATGTGAGAGAGAAATTATATATAAATATACACACATAGGGGGAGAGGGGGGAATTAGCCCGGGGGGAGGTGGTCGCAGTCCTGGGTATAAAATGGCCGCTTCACCTCCCCAGACTGGGCATCCCGGGCTTGGTACCCCCGCCTGAGGCTGAGGACCAGCCCTGGGCACCTTGGGCGGGAGGGGTTGGTGAGTTTAGCTCCTGGGGATCAGTGTGGCCCATGGTCAGTTTGGCCACATAGGAGTCAGTTTGGCTCCTGGGGATCAGTGTGGCCCATGGTCAGTTTGGCCACATAGGGGTCAGTTTGGCTCCTGGGGATCAGTGTGGCCTAGGGTCAGTTTGGCTCCTGGGGATCAGTTTGGCTCCTGGGGATCAGTTTGGCTCCTGGGGATCAGTGTGGCCCATGGTCAGTTTGGCCACATAGGAGTCAGTTTGGCTCCTGGGGATCAGTGTAGCCCATGGTCAGTTTGGCCACATAGGGGTCAGTTTGGCTCCTGGGGATCAGTGTAGCCCATGGTCAGTTTGGCCACATAGGGGTCAGTTTGGCTCCTGGGGATCAGTGTGGCCTAGGGTCAGTTTGGCGCCTAGGGTCAGTTTGGCTCCTGGGGATCAGTGTGGCCCATGGTCAGTTTGGCCACATAGGGGTCAGTTTGGCTCCTGGGGATCAGTGTGGCCTAGGGTCAGTTTGGCTCCTGGGGATCAGTGTGGCCTAGGGTCAGTTTGGCTCCTGGGGATCAGTGTAGCCCATGGTCAGTTTGGCCACATAGGGGTCAGTTTGGCTCCTGGGGATCAGTGTGGCCCATGGTCAGTTTGGCCACATAGGGGTCAGTTTGGCTCCTGGGGATCAGTGTGGCCTAGGGTCAGTTTGGCTCCTGGGGATCAGTGTGGCCCATGGTCAGTTTGGCCCTGAGGTGAGTTTGGCTCAAGTAACACCCTGTTTCAGTGTGTGATAATTTAAGGCGCAGTGCAATATTTGAGTGTCTAATCTCAGCTTGTTTAACATTCGGGCCAATTGCTTGATGTAATACCTCCATGAGCTCCCAGATACGGCGTCCCACAATCTGTCCCAGTACCCTGGCGTTGTTACCAGCCTCAATCCTCTCTTTCTCTAAGCAGAGCCTTTAGCAAATGAGTGTGCCTTTATCGTTGAAGCCCCTTTCAAGCTCCAATTAGCTTTCTTGAAAGAAATCATAAGAGTTTTGTCTGGTTACTTGGTCAATCTTACACCCTGAATCACTGCTTGAAACAGAGTGAATGATCGTTCATCTAATTTGTTTATATTTACCTTGTTGTGGTCTAATCGCAACCCTAATGTTACAAAAGTGCTTCATTGAGCATATTAAATACTCTGAATGCTAATTATTTTTAATAGAAGATACTTGCAGTCTCCAATGAGGTTTGTGTTTCTGTGATGTGGAGATGCCAGCGTTGGACTGGGGTGGGCACAGTAAGAAGTCTCTCAACACTATGTTAAGATCCAACAGGTTTGTCTGGAATCACAAGCTTTTGGAGCGCTGCTCCTTCCTCAGGTGAGTCACCTGATGAAGGAGCGAGACTCCGAAAGCTCATGATTCCAAATAAACCTGTTGGACTTGAACCTGGGGTTTGTGTTTCTGTAAGTCCTCGTTCTGGAAATGCAGGCATTGTACTCAAATGACGATAAGCTTCATTCATCCTTGAGACCAAAGTCCTGCCTTCACACTGAGGATAGCCTCTGTCATGTTGTGTGGCACTGCACTAAGTGGGATAGACTCAGTACAAAAGGAGCAGTGTAAAACTGGATATCCATGCGGCACTGTGGACCGTCAGGAGCAGCAGAATTGTATTCAGCCAAAATCTAAAACCATTGGGCCCTGTGTACAATTACCATCAAGCCAGGGATTAACCCTGGTTTAGTGAAGAATGCAGGGCGACATGCCAGGAGCAGCACCCAGGCATACCTAAAAACAAGGTCTCAACCTGGTGAAGCTGCAACATAGGACTACTTACTTACGTGCAAAACAGTGGAAGCAGCATAAAATAAAATCATAGATTCCCTACAGTGCAGAAGAGGCCGTTGAATCTGCACCGACTCTCTGACAGAGTATCTTACACAGGCCTTCTCCTTCTGCCCCATCTCTGTAATCCCACACATTTACCATGGCTAATCCACCTAATCTGTAAATTCTGGGACACTAAGTGGCTGTTTAGCATGGCCAACCCACCTAACCTGCACATCTTTGGACAGAGCTAAGCAATCAACAAATCAGATCAAAGTTCTACAGTCCTCCTGCATTGACTCCTGAATGGCGGTTAAATAGTTCACTGGAGGAATATCACCAACCTCAGTGATGGGGGAGCCCAGCACATCTGTACAAAAGACGAGGCTGAAGCATTTGCAACAATCTTCAGATAGAAGTGCTGAATGCAAGAATTTTAAAAAGCACAAAATGGTAAAGATCTCCAATAAAAACAAAACCTTCAGGAATAGGCCATACAATCCCTGTGTCTGCCCCTCTAATCTGTCAGATCTTCTACATCAGCTCCATTTTGCTGCCCTATCCCCAAATTCCGTGATTCTCTCCGTGCCCCAAAATCTATCCTTCTTGAATACACTCGACGACTGAGTCTCCAACCCTACAGGAACACCAATATGCACCGAGTTATCAACTGGAACTTCAGCACGGTACCTCAGCAACCTCGACTGGAAGTACATGCGTGGGAGGCAGAAAAATGCTCTTGACTGCATTAGGCAAACATGTTCACTAAGTCTGGAGAAATCTGTAAAATGTTTGCCTAATGCAGTCAAGAGCATTTTTCTGCCTCCCACGCATGTACTTCCAGCCGAGGTTGCTGAGGTACCGTGCTGACGTTCCAGTTGATAACTCGGTGCATATTGGTGTTCAGTACTAAGACCCATTGGCCTGTTTGGCTCATATTGGGCATGTCCCTGAAAAGGTATTTCAAACTAATGGCAAGATCTGTTTGTATTCATGGTAATCTGCACCCACTGAACTGAATTAGCTTTACCAATTTTGTTATTCTAGAGTGAATGATCAAGGGTCAAAATTCACATACAGGGCAAATGAGCTGGTGTTCTGGGTTATATACTGTTATTTCACCTCTGATTCTGAACTCAAATCGGCTCCAAACCAATAAACAATTACTGGCTGGAAGAGCTCTATGTAAAATGAATTTAAGCAGCCTCAGGTCCAGTTCCTAATACATATTGATCAAATGTACAAAACTGTTATTAATTTGGTGCTCATTGGAAGAGTCAATAAACAGGCTGAAGGCTGGAAATGATTAAAGGTATTGCTGCTGCAGTGGTGTCCTGAGGTTTGGACAGAGTGGAGGAACTTGGTCTGTATCTAAACCAAATGCTAGAAGATGTCGTTAGGTTCCAGCATCCATCACCTCGTTCAGCATCCAAAAACATCTAGAAACTGTTTCATTTCTGAAATAGTCCCTATTTACTGTGTTTCTCTTCTGTCCACCAGAAATATTACCCACCGGACTTTGATCCGTCAAAGATTCCAAAACTCAAACTTCCCAAAGATCGACAGTATGTGGTCCGATTAATGGCTCCTTTCAACATGAGGTAGGTGCAGCAACTCTTCAATATTTCACCTGTTAATCAGTACTGAACTCATTTTGTAATTCCAAAGCAACTGTTTGTAACTCAAATTTATGAAAGAATTGAATAATACAAAGTGGAGTTTATGATTAATATTCAGGGCCGATTGCCTGATGTAATATCTCCAGTAGTTTGCAGATACCGTGACCCACATTCTGTTCTAGTAGCCTGTGATTGTTACCAGATTCACTTTAAATTCTCTCCCTCTCTCTCTCTCTTTCTCTCTCTAAGGAGAGGCTTTATCCGGGCGTCTGGTCTCTCCCTTGCCTGGTTTTTAGTTTCTCAACTCTTTGACCCAGTTCTTCTGTTTGTTATTTATTCAGTGACATAACAGCCACTGAGCTTCAAAGTAGTTCAATACTTTCAGAGGTGTCACAGAGATGCAACAAGGTGAAATGTCAATGCTTTTATCTCCTGTTATTTCAAAGCTGTGGAAGTCTTCATGCCCCTTATCCTTTCTTTCCCTCATTTCAACCTGGAGCTTGCTGTATCCTAACCACTACCTCTTGAGTGGGTGCTTTTCAGCTGGTTTTATAATGGAGCAACTGTGGTTGTAAGTGCCTTCCTGTGGGAAGCAATTGTCTGAACTGCGTGTACATGTGTCTTTAAATCAATACAAAAACCTAACAAAGGAGCGTGATATTGTACCATATCAATTGACAGTAACATTTGCATCTACTTTAAGCAGGAGATGGTAATTCTGACACTGTGCACCCAATTAGCTGTTGAAAATAAAACTTACTAATATTTGAACCATCAATAACAATGGTGCTTCCTCTGACAACCTTAACACATCACAAGGCTGAGCTGACTGACCAGCCAACCTGGGCTTGATGACAACATATACAAAAACTGACTGATCTTCCCCTCCCACCCCCACTTTTTATTCTAGTGTCAAATTTTACACCCCTTGTATATTCCATCCTTCATAAAGACAAGATAGGATCTGTCGGAGCAAAGCTTTTTTAAAAGTATCGCAATACTAGAGAGAATTACACATTGTAATTCTAACTACATAATCCACAGATTATGATCTGAATCAGAATGGATTCATGGGTCCACCACTATGTTAACCTGAGGCTTTTTGTAGCTACACGGGTCAATGATAATTCTTGGCATTGTTTGCGGATAAGCCCAGTATCCTGGCCAACATTCTTCCCACAACCAACACAAAAAAATGTTTTGTATCGTCATTCATCACATCTACTGGTAGCATCTTGCTGATGCGGGATATCTGGCACATTTGCTTGCATCACAGCTGGTGATGCACTCTGCCAATGAAACATGATATACTGCCACAATTAATGGCTTTCATGTCTATTTAATTGTAGATTGCAAAGGAGCTTGTTTTTCACTATCTCTCGGGGCCTGACCTTTCTAGAATAGGGATCGCACCACCAGGTAGTTTTCCCTACAATTCAAGGATTAGTATACGATAATCTGACCAGCCAACATGATTGAAACGCCGGGGTCAAGCTCCAGATGTCTTCCGAGCACAGTATCAGAGACTGCAGCCGCGTGACAAGGTCGCTTGGAAGTGATGATTGGCTCCACTCTTTGGAGTCGGAAGGGTTAAGAATATTTCTGCTGATTGTTTGATCGATTAAATGCAACAGAATAACTTTTCACAACAACAGGGAATTGAACTGTGTTGTAAAAAATGATGACTGGGGTGATTTGATGAAGTTTGTAAAATAATGAAGTGATGCAGGTGTGTTTAAGTGGACTGGTTGTTTCAAGTGCAATTTGTTTGGGGAAACTGGAGTCAAGCTTACAAGTTATGGAAAGGCAAAACCAGGTTTGGTAAGTTTTATTCCAAGTGAGAAATTGAACTGTGGGAAAGGTTGGCAACTTGTGTGGTGAATGCTGACTCACTGTATTCCTTTTAAGACAAAGCTGGACCTATTTGTAGTTAGGGAGAAGATTACCTTGTGCCAGATTTAGGAATGGTGTAACATATATTGGGGCCAACATGGTCTTGGGAATAGTTTTGATCACCTACAGAGACTGGAGAGCGAAAATTTCAGCTTTTAATTCCCAAACTGACCTGTGTTTGGTCTGCTTCTT
This sequence comes from Mustelus asterias, assembly GCF_964213995.1. NCBI lineage: Eukaryota > Metazoa > Chordata > Chondrichthyes > Carcharhiniformes > Triakidae > Mustelus > Mustelus asterias. The sequence goes on along the minus strand of NC_135826.1, from coordinate 10,222,808 downwards.
TGCTTTCCGTACAGCAGACACATGGGGACACCAAACCTTTTTTTAAGTTTATTTATTAGTGTCACAAGTGGGCTTACATTAACACTACAATGAAGTTACTGTGAAAATCCCTAGTCGCCACGCTCTGGTACCTGTTCTGCAAGTTCTCCTCCAAGCCACATGCCATCCTGACTTGGAAGTCCCTTCCTAACAGCATTGTGGGTGTACCTATACCACATGGACTGCAGAGGTTCAAACAAACAGCTCACCACCATCTTCTTGGAGGCAATTAGGGATGGGCAATAAATGCTGGCCTAGCCAGCAACGCCCATGTCCCAGGAACAAATACACTTAAAAAATACAGCAGATGACATGTTCCTGATGGAGAATGAGTGTTTGTATTGTGATGCATGGAACCAACTACATAAACCAGTGAGTCTTTTCTTGTTTTTCATTTTCATGTGTTTTTATGTTGTGCCAGGTGTAAGACATGTGGAGAATACATATACAAAGGCAAGAAGTTCAACGCACGTAAGGAAACTGTGCAGAATGAAGTCTACCTGGGTCTGCCCATCTTCCGCTTCTACATCAAGTGTACCAGGTGTCTGGCTGAAATCACATTTAAAGTAAATATGCCTGCATTCCACGATTCATTTGTGTATAGTTCCCACCTCTGGGTTATATCTATATGGATCACTTTAGCCAGGAAAGTTAGAAATGTAACTTTCTGCAGTATTACAGTGAATGTAACGTCATATTATCAGCCCCACTCCCACCTGCTGTCCTCTACTCCCTCCCCTGATGGCATTGATTTTAGCTGGGGTATGTTTGCACAGGCACATTATCTATCATAAGATGCCTCACCTCAGTGGCACTGCTTCACATGAGCCTAGGTAATGGTGTTCCTCAGTGTATTTTAACTAATGATGTCTTTCACAGCCGAGTCTAATCCTGGAGCAGGAAAGCCTGGCTGGTTTTGTTCTCCACAGAGTGACAAGGCCAGTTGCAGCATCCGATCTGCTCCCTGGCTATGCAGTAATTGTGCAATTTAACAGAGGGTTAGCTTAGGACCCCACTGGATGGTGCATTTACCCAGAGAGACTGGAAACGGATGGCTGACTGTGGAAAGTGGCAAATATTGCACTTGTGTGCTAGGCTTTCAACGCTGAGTTAATGCTTAAGGCACATTGTTGGAGAAGATTATAGGGAGTTTTATCCAACATCCTTATCTAAACTGGGAATGATTAATGAGACATTGTAAAGGGCACCCCACTCCGTGTTCAGCTACTTCACTTGAACTGGCTGCTTGATGACACCATGGATCAACAAAAAATGTCATTGGCTCTTTTTTTATTCCAAAATTATATTTTATTCATAAAAATTTGTAAAAGCGCATAACAAAACATTTCAAATTGAATATTACAGAAAGTGCAGTCAAATTCAATTATCCTCCATACAACATGTTCCACTCAGAGGTGCCTCAATACAATTGCAATACTTTGATATTTACAATATGCATTCCATGCGGAAGGATGTATTGGCCTTGGAGGGAGTACAGAGAAGGTTCACCAGGTTGATACCAGAGATGAGGGGGTTAGCTTATGAGGAGAGATTGAGTAGATTGGGCCTGTACTCGTTGGAGTTTAGAAGGCTGAGGGGAGATCTTATAGAGACATATAAGATAAGAAGGGGCTAGACAGGGTAGAGGCAGAGAGATTCTTTCCACTTAGAAAGGAAACAAGAACTAGAGGACACAGCCTCAAAATAAGGGGGAGTCAATTTAGGACAGAGTTGAGGAGGAACTTCTTCTCTCAGAGGGTAGTGAATCTTTGGAATTCTCTGCCCATTGAAGCAGTGGAGGCTACCTCATTAAATACGTTTAAGTCACAGGTAGATAGATTTCTGATCAATAAGGGAATTAAGGGTTATGGGGAGCGGGCGGGTAAGTGGAACTAAACCACTATCAGATCAGCCATGATCTTATTGAATGGCGGGGCAGGCTCGAGGGGCTAGCTGGCCTACTCCTGCTCCTATTTCTTATGTTCTTATGTCAGTTAAACAGCCCGTTTCTAGCTAACCCCTCGGTGTTCTATGGCTGGAGGCTTTTAGACAGCAACCTTTCACAGGGGATTTTCACAGTAACTTCATTGCAGTGTTAATGTAAGCCTATTTGTGACACAAATAAATAAATAAACTTTCCCTAGTGCGCCTCTGTGTTGGCTGCCCCAAGCTTTAGTGCATCCCTCAGCATGTAGTCCTGGACCTTGGAATGTATGAATCTGCAACATTTGGTCAAGGACAACTCCTTCCCCTGGAAGACTAACAAGTTTCGAGCCGACCAAAAGAGCACCTTTCACCGATCCAATGGTCCTCCCACCACAGTTAAAGTTTATTTATTAGTCACAAGTAAGGCTTACATTAACACTGCAATGAAGCTACTGTGAAATTCCCCTAGTTGCCACACTCCGGTGCCTGTTCGGGTCAATGCACCGAACTAGCACATCTTTCATACACCCACAGTGACCCAAGCCAGGAATTGAATCCAGGTCCCTGGCGCTGTGAGGCCGCAGTGCTGACCACTGTTGATGTTTAACTCGGTGTACGAGCCTGGGATCAGCTCATAGAATACAGAGCCATGTGTCATGGAGCTGCTCAAGATGAACCTTGACTAAAACCACTTCATCTCTTTTCAGAACTTCTTTGTAAAGACACATTCTAGAAGGAGGTGAACAACAGCCTTTTTCCCACCACAGCCACCTCAGTGGCAACATATATTGGGGCTAAGACACGGAATGTGCAAGAAGGATCTGATGGGGTGGGCCTTTCTCACCACCAGGCAAGCCACGTTAGCTCATATAATTGGAGCCTGAAAGCAAATTGTTTTCTAAGCAGCCAGTAATGATCAGTTATTACAGCTTGGTAATCCTGAATCCCAGCTTGTAAGATGTGTTTAGCCTTCAGTTAACTAGTCAGTTATTAAACGAATTGCAGGTAATTGACTTCATGTAAAATTGAGTCCAAAAACTGCAGTTTATTTTGGTGTCTTTCAATGTACCAGACAGACTGTGACTTTGAAGAGTTGAGGTTCTGCTGGTGAGTTGGTTTTTTTTCAGCCCAGTGTTTGGTGCCATTTTCATCACAATACCCAGTGTCACAGGAGAGAGACGCTGCAGATTCAATCTGAGCTCCTTCAGGCCAGGGAGGAAGAACCCCAGAGCGAGAGCTGCAATGCAAAATATGCAAAACATGCTACTGTCATTTTCTGCAAGTTTAAATGTTCTGTGTGGATGCCAGTCATTAGCCGGAGGGGAGTTGTGGTGCTTGGAGGTTGCGGGGGGTGGGGCTGGAATGGTTTGGAAAGCGTGCAGAGCAGATCTAAATTGGACTTTTGGGTCATACAATGGTGATCTATAACTTTTGGCAGTGCCCGCTGCAAGAAACATTTTGGGTTTGGAGCAAGGCTTGTACCAACCCTTCACTTCCAGCAGTGACATGCCCAGGAATCAAAAGAAAAGTTCTCTTCCCAAATCCAGAATAAAGGCTTGAAAAAATTCTCTCCACAATTTCCGCCATCCTGTCCAAAAGGTGTTGCCTCCTACAGTGTGGTTTTTAGTCTGCTCGTGATGATAATTCAATCACTGTTTTACATCTAAAAATATTTGGATCATAGAATCGGGCGGCACGGTGGTACAGTGGTTAGCACCACTGCCTCACAGCGCCAGGGACCTGGGTTCGATTCCCAGCTTGGGTCACTGTCTGTGTGCAGAATCTGCACGAGTCTGCATGGGTTTCCTCTGGATGCTCCGGTTTCCTCCCACAGTCTGAAAGAGGTGCTGGTTAGCTGCATTCGCCATGCTAAATTCTCCCTCAATGTACCCGAACAGGCGCCGGAGTGTGGCGACTAGGGGATTTTCACAGTAACTTCATTGCAGTGTTAATGTAAACCTACTTGTGACTAATAAATAAACTTTAAACGACATAGAATCCCTGCAGTGCAGAAGGAGGCCATTCGACCCACAGAGTCTGCACCGACCACAATCCCACCCAAGCCCTATTCTCGTAACCCCATACCCTGATAATCCCCCTGACACGATGGTCAATTTAACATGACCAATCAACCTAACCTGCACATTTTTGGACTGTGGGAGGAAATTGGAGCACCTGGAGGAAACCCATGCAGACACAGGGAGAACATGCAAACTCCACACAGACAGTGACCCGAGGCCAGAATTGAATCCGGGTCCCTGGCACTGTGAGGCAGCAGTGCTAGCCACCGTGCCGCCTCAATAATAATTCAGTTTAAGTGATTCAGCAAAATGGGAAGTTAGTGCCGAAGAAAATTGAAGTGTCAGATTATTTGAGTTGAGCAGCATTGAAAATAAAAGGAGTAGAAGAAAGTGCAATGGGTATGTTACTGGATTAGTAATTAAGAGGCCTGGATGAATCCAGAGAGTGAGAGTTCAAATCCCGCCCTGGTATTTTGAAAACTTGCACTCAGAACCGTAAAAGTGACCATCACAAAAATCCAACTGGCTCCTTTTGAGAAAGACATCATTATTTGGTCAGATATCAGTGTGACTCCTCTTCCACTCCAACATAGTTGACACTTGACCTGGCCTAAGTGTGACTAGAAATGGTCAATAAATATAAGCCTGAGCTAGCGATGCCCACCACACGAGCAATAGTTTTTACTCCCCATTCTACTGGTGTAAGCCTTGATGGCAAATGTCATCATTGAATCACAGCGGGCATTAAAGCTCGGGTGCACTCGAGTATTTTTTAAAACATTCATGGAAATCAGCTATGCAGAGCCCAGGACTCTAGCCCACAATCTCTCTGTCCTAGTTTTACCATCTAATATTTACATGCACTCATTACTATTTAATATTTAGAGGAAGGATTTTTTTTTAAACTAAGCTTGTTGCAGGATTCTCCTCCTGTTTGGACCAGGAGGAGAATGAATTTGGTTTGACATGTGTCCATTTAATTCATTGCTGCCATGTGTCTGACCTTGTAGACTGACCCTGAGAACACAGACTATGTGATGGAACATGGCGCGACACGCAACTTTCAAGCGGAGAAGCTGCTGGAGGAGCAGGAGAAACAAATGCAGAAAGAGCGGGAGGATGAAGAGCTGAACAACCCAATGAAGGTATAACTATTTACAGCATGGAGACAGTCCATTGAGCCCAGCAAGCCCATGTGTGTGTTAATGATCCACACTATGACCGAGAGTCATAGTGTCATACAGTGCAGAAACAGGCCCTTCAGCCCACCCTGTCTACGCTGATCACCAAATACCAGTCTATACTAATCCCATTTGCCAGCACATGGTCCATAGCCGGCCATGCCTTGGCAACTTAAGTGCTTACCCAGATGCTTTGTAAATGTTGCGAGAGTTTCTGCCTCCACCACCCTCTTCAGGCAGTGTGTTCCATTTTTCACCATCCTCCGATCCCCTCTACTCCACTTACTCCTCACCTTAAACCTGTGTCCTCTGCTCTGACACCTCCGCCATGAGATAAAGATTCCTAAGATCTACCCTATCAATGCCTCTCATTTTGTATACCTCTATCAGATCCCACCCTCAGCCTCCTCTGCTCCGGGGTAAACAAACCCAGCCTACCCAGTCTCTCCTCATAGCTGAAACTTTCCATCCCATGTAACACCCTGGTGAATCTCCTTGCACCCTCTCCAGTGCAATTGTTTCCTTCCGATGGCCAGTAAAAATTTAAATATCTCCGTCAAGGCCCCTGCAATCTCTTCCCTTGCCTCCCATAGCAGCCTAGGATGCATCTCATCAGGCTCTGGGGATTTATACACCTTTATGCCCGCTACAACATCTAATACCTCCTCCTTATTAATCTTAACTGCTCAACAACTTACCTTCCAACTGAAATCTTCAGCTATAATGTCTTTCTCCTTAGTGGGTACAGATGAAAAATATAAATTTAAGACCTTGCCCACGTCCTCTGGTTCCACACACACATTGTTCTTTTGGTCTCTAATGGGCCCCACCCTTTCCATGGACATCGTCTTGCACTTAATATACTTATAAAATGCATTTGGGTTCTCCTTAATCTTATCTGCCAATGATATTTCATGGCTCTTCTTTGCCCCCTTAATTTTTTTAAGCACTTCCTACACTCTCTATACTCTTGAAGGACCCCCTGTTTTTTTGCTCTATACCTACCATAAATTTCTTTTCTTTTTATCAAACCCTAGATATCCCTTGACATCCAGGTTTCCCTGGATTTGCCACCCTTGCCCTTCACTCTTAGAGGAACATGTTGGCCCTGAACTCTCATTATTTAACCTTTAAGAGAGTCCCACTTTCTAAATGCAGATTTACCTGCAAGTAGCTGCTCTCCCAGTCTACATTTGCCAGATCCTGTCTCATGATATTGAACAACCCCAGGTTAAAGTCCAACAGGTTTATTTGGTAGCAAATACCATTAGCTTTCGGAGCGCTGCTCCTTCGTCAGATGGAGTGGAAATCTGCTCCCATCTGACGAAGGAGCAGCGCTCCGAAAGCTAATGGTATTTGCTACCAAATAAACCTGTTGGACTTTAACCTGGTGTTGTTAAAACTCTTTACTGTGTTTACCCCAGTCCAACGCCGGCATCTCCACATAATGATATTGAAATCAGCCTTCCTCCAATCTCATCAACATATCTTTCTATTCCTTTGTCCCGCCTCTGCTGATTCAGGCAGGTTGCCTTGGGTCTGTGTGCGGCCATGGAATTAGAACCTAATTAAAATGTTGCTGTTAAAGCTTCTCTTTGAAGATCTGGAAAGTAAGTACTCAATGCCATATTTTTCAAGCAGATTTTGAAACAATCCAGGCACCATGTCGAAGGTTTTATTGCTCAGGGTTAAGGGCAGCAGGTATTGATGGGATGTGAAAATGGTTAGGTCGGAAGGTGAGGAGGTGGAACATGATGGTTAGAAATATTTGCTATTTGAAGGCTAAAGGCTCTGTTTCTGTTCAAAACAAAGCAATGATATCCCGCCCCCGCCCCACCCAACATCTTCATCTGTCACAGCTTACCTCTCATTTTAGCTTCTCTGCCGTTTGGCCATTCACACCCTTTATTCTCTTCTCTGTGGACAGCCATTAGCAGTCTTTTCCCCTGGTTTCTGTGGCTATGACTCATCGTTCATTCCCTCACCCTGCAGTTTAAATACCTCCCATTTTCTATGCCTTTGAGCTTTGACAGAGGGTCATCTGGACTCGAAACATCAGCTGTTTCCTCTCCTTACAGATGCTGCCAGACCTGCTGAGATTTTCCAGCGTTTTCTCTTTTGATTTCAGATTCCAGCATCCGCCGTAATTTGCTTTTATCCAGTGAAATGACCTGTGCCAAGTGTGCTTAGGAACCAGAGAGGACTATTCAACCCCACAAACTTGTTCAGTTAGAATGTGGCCGATGTACTTCTTAACTCGATCTACCCATCCTGGTTCTGTAGCTCTTAATACCCTTGTCTAGCAAAAAGCTAGCAATCTCATTTTCAGTTGTCCTTAACAGCTTTTTAGGGGAGAAAGTTCCAGGTTTTCCATTACACTTTGTGAAGGTTCTTTCTGAAATGCAGAGATATAATTTTAAGCTTGTGTCCCTTTGTTCTGGTCTTCTGCATTACAGAAATGACTGTACTTCAGAAGTATTTAATTGGCTGTAAAAGCCTTTGGGAAATCACAAAGTCATGAAAGACTGTATAAATACACCTACTTCTTTCAGCGGAGAAAATGATCTTTCTCTCTCTCTACCGTATCAAATCCTTCAATCATCTTAAAAACCTCAATTAGATCTTTCTATACTCAGGGGAGCCACAAGCCTAATCTATTAGAACATAGAACAGTACAGCACAGAACAGGCCCTTCGGCCCACGATGTTGTGCCGACCTTCATCTGAAACCAAGATCAAGCTATCCCACTCCCTACCATCCTGGTGTGCTCCATGTGCCTATCCAATAACCGCTTAAATGTTCCTAAAGTGTCTGACTCCACTATCACTGCAGGCAGTCCATTCCACACCCCAACCACTCTCTGCGTGAAGAACCTACCTCTGATATCCTTCCTATATCTCCCACCATGAACCCTATAGTTATGCCCCCTTGTAATAGCTCCATCCACCCGAGGAAATAGTCTTTGAACGTTCACTCGATCTATCCCCTTCATCATTTTATAAACCTCTATTAAGTCTCCCCTCAATCTCCTCCGCTCCAGAGAGAACAGCCCCAGCTCCCTCAACCTTTCCTCATAAGACCGACACTCCAAACCAGGCAGCATCCTGGTAAATCTCCTCTGCACTCTCTCCAGCGCTTCCACATCCTTCTTATAGTGAGGTGACCAGAACTGCACACAATATTCCAAATGCGGTCTCACCAAGGTCCTGTACAGTTGCAGCATAACCCCACGGCTCTTAAACTCCAACCCCCTGTTAATAAAAGCTAACACACTATATGCCTTCTTCACAGCTCTATCCACTTGAGTGGCAACCTTTAGAGATCTGTGGATATGGACCCCAAGATCTCTCTGTTCCTCCACAGTCTTCAGAACTATTAGCATTCAGAGCAGAAATCAATAGAAGTCTGAATACTGTTGACATCAAGGGATATGGGGATAGCATAGAAAAGTAGTGTTGAGTGGATGATCAGACATGGTCTAGTTGAATGATGGAGCAAGCTTTTCGGGCTGAATAGTCCACTCCTGTTCCCATGTTCCTGCCTGCACCAATGTAGCCCTTTCAGTCCCATTATCATTCTCGTGAATCTGCACTGTTTTCCAAAGCTAACACGTGCTTTCTGGGCTGCGGTGCCCAGAACTGAACGCAGAACGAGCTTTATATCACAAAATCACAGATTTGTTACGGCACAGAAGCAGGCCTTTTGGCCTATTGTGTCTGCACTGGCTCCCCAAATGAGCTTATTCAAGTAATTATCCAATACAAATACAAATTTCACCTCTTTGTATTCCAGCCCCATTCATTAGTTTGTCATTTTTGCACAAACTCTTTTTCGACATTGGAGGTCTTTCCATTTCTTCCTGTGATTACTAATCAGAATCATGGAACCCTCCAGTGCTGAAGGAGGCCATTTGGCCCATCGAGTCTGCACCAATCACAATCTCACCCTGGCCCTATCCCCATAACTCTACGCATTTATCCTAGTTAGTCCCCCTGACACTAAGGGGTAATTTAGCATGGCCAATCAACCTAACCCGCACATCTTTGGACTGTGGGAGGAAACCGGAGCACCCGAGGAAACCCACGCAGACACGGGGAGGACATGCAAACTCCACATGGACAGTGACCCAAGCCGGGAATCGCACCCAGGTCCCTGGCGCTGTGAGGCAACAGTGTGCCACCGTGCCACCCCAAACATAGTGAGCAGGATTTGAACCTGCGCAGGGCAACCACTTATATTTCTAGTCCATCAGCTTAACCACTAGGCGACGACTACACTATCTGTAACCAATGCCAGAAGGCACAGACATTCTTTCCCAGCAGACCCTTTCTGAAGATCTACAGGTATCTTCCAGTAGCACATCCAAGAGTCTTCCTTCTTGGCTGAACCTAGAGAGAAAATGCTGGGAGATTGCTCTATCGATAGTCAACAATGGTGACTTATTCACTATCGAGTTCATACTATTCAGCAGAGGTCACTGGATAATATACAGGAGCGAGGAACCTGTTGACTGACTTTTCCCCTTATTAAACAGTGACTTGAATTGTAACAGCTTAATCCAAGTGCACTTGAAGAGATCAACAGAGATTAGGGAGAGTAGATGACTCCATCCTGGTCTGTGCAATATGGTAGTTGCAAGCTTTGAGTGGCCCCAGCACTCACAGTCTTCTCTGTCTTTATCCTTTTTAAAGGTTCTGGAGAACAGGACTAAAGACTCCAAGATGGAAATGGAGGTTTTAGAAAACCTGCAGGAATTAAAGGAGTTGAACCAGCGACAGGCAAACGTGGACTTCGAGAGCATGTTACTGGAGTATCAGAAATATGAAGAGGACCGCAAACGACAACAAGAGGAGGACGATGAGCGAGAGATGAAGTAGGTCAAACTCTTAAAATGCAGAATAGTTCCATTCCTAGTAATAATGACCACGAGCATTAAGTAGCATAAAGAAGGGTGGATTCTGAGGAAAGCCTTGTGCGGAGTCAGCTGGTTACAGCCAGAGTGGTGCTGGGAGCATCACCAATAGGGTCAGATAGAGATTCTGGGGAATAAAATCGAGAATTCCTTTCCATTCGCAATCCAGCCTTTTTTTTTTGGAATGTACAAGTCAGGATTCCACTGTGGTGCCTTTCGGAGTGGAATAGCCCCCTGACACTTGTTCTCTATATGCACACAAATGTAATGTTTTCCACAAAAGTACTGGGATAGAATGATGTCCCTGCACGAGTTGGAGGAGAGTAATCGAGTACAGCCATTATTAACTTCCACCTCCAAAGAAATCTTTTAATCACCTTTTCTCCCGTTATTTCAAAATGAAGCACATGACTTTCTTGTTGAATTTTTTTTTGATGTGGCAATTTATATTAGTAATATCGACACAATTCATTTAGCAGCAGATCCTGTGTGTGTTTCATGTTCTGCTCCCTCTGTTCCAATATCTGATGTGATAATGACCGGTGTGGTCCAGGCAAACAAGTGCCAGGCAATGACCATTGCCAACAAGAGAGGATCTAACCATTGCCCCTTGACATTCAATGGCACTACTGAATCCCCTACTATCAACATCCTGGGGGTTACCATTGACCAGAAACAGAACTGGACTAGCCATATGAATACTGTGGCTACAGGAACAAGTCAAAGGCTAGCAATCCTGCTGTGAGTCACTCACCTCCTGATTTCCCCAAAGCCTGTCCGCTATCTACAAAATACGGTCTAAGTCTAATGGAATATTCTCCACTTGAGTGCAGCTCCAACACTTAAGAAGCTTGGCACCATCCAGAAAAAAGCAGATCACTTGATTGCTACCCCTTCCACAAACATTTAATTCTTCCACCACTGACAAACAGTGGCAGCCATGTGTACCATCTACAAGATGCACCACAGGAACTCACCAAGGTTCCTTGGGCAGCACCTTCCAAACCCACAACCACAGCCATCTAGGACAAGGGCAGCAAGTACCTGGGAACACCACCGGCTGAAGATCCCCCTCCAAATCAGTCGCCATCCTGACTTGGAAATATATCGCAGTTCCTTCATTGTTGCTGGGTCAAAAACATGGAATTCTCTCCCTAACAGCACTGTGGGCATTCCTATACCTTAGGACTGCAGCAGTTCAAGAAGGCAGCTCACCACAACCTTCTGAAGGGCAACTAGGGGTGGGCAATAGTTGCTGGCCTGGCCAGTAATACCAACGTCCCGTAAATGAATTTTTAAAAAGGTACTGCGTGTGTCCCTGCTTTCACTACGGTACAACTACAAACCATTCACAAGTGCTTGAGTGAAGCTGAAAATGGAACAGTTTTTAGAACAAGCTTGAAAACTCTCACTTTGGGGCTTTTGCAAGAAATTACACCACAAACGTTGCTACTTTGTGGTTCTCCATTGGAATCCAGTCAAAATTTCATTTCCTCCACTCTCCTTCCTTCCCTCTTGACGCTGCCTTCTCTTCCTCCCTTTGTGCTCCTTCCCCATCCCTAATCAAGCATACTTATCAGTGGAGAGTTCACTTGCCAGGAATAGGTTCCCTGTGTGGATTCATCTCACCTGTTTCTATCTTGACAGGTCCATGCTGGAAAGTGCCCATGCGAAGAGAATTTTAGAAGACTCGGACTCTGATGAGGAAGTCCTGAAACCACCCTGCAAACTGAAACCCCAAGTCCCTCAGAAGCCCACGGATATACTCAATGAGGTAGGATACTGAGTCCATTCCAAGTGCTTGAAAAGTAAGGAATGGACTTCATACATTGTGACATTTCCAGAAGACCATTCAGCCCATCTTGGCTCAAGATATCCAGGAAAAGTGTCCAGTTCCCCTCATTTTTGCCCTAATGTCCCACCCAGAAGTCCTTTCATTTATTGTTCAGTCCGTGTGAAGAACATTTGGTCATCCAATGTAAATTCCCCAGTTCCCCTGTATCTTATTGTCACAGCTTGGTATGAATTGTTCAGCTTTTTTAAGTTACCTGTCAGTCTTCTCAAGACATCTTCTCTCCGTCGCCAACTTTTCATCACTATTCCAGTCTTTCCATATATGGCGGTGATCCTCTGAGACTAGCTTTGTGGCCTTGAGCTGCTTCCAGAGATTCATTTCTACAAATGATATAGATTTCAAGTAAAACAACATTTTCTGATTAATTCAGTCCCATGTGACAGTGGCAGCTCTCTAAATACACAGAGTGATTAAGTCTTTCTAAATCCAAAGCTGTGCAGGTTAGATTGATTGGCCATGCTAACTTGACCCTCGTGTCGGGGATTAGCAAGGTAAATGTATGGGGTTACGGGAATAGAGCTTGGGTGGAATTGTGGTCGGTATAGACTCAATGGGCCGAATGGCCTCCCTCTGCACTGTAGGGATTCTATGATTCCGGTTTGTAGCTGAGTCAGTTCAAGCAGAAAGGTTCCCGGTGCCTTTGCTGTTAGTGCTGACCTCAGCCTTGGCTATGAGGTCAGAGTGGCTATGATTGAATCATAGAAATCATAGAAACCCTACAGTACAGAAAGAGGCCATTCGGCCCATCGAGTCTGCACCAACCACAATCCCACCCAGGCCCTACCCCCATATCCCTACATATTTTACCCGCTAATCTACGCATCCCAGGACACTAAGGGGCAAATTTAGCATGGCCAATCAACCTAACCCGCACATCTTTGGACTGTGGGAGGAAACCGGAGCACCCGGAGGAAACCCACGCAGACACGAGGAGAATGTGCAAACTCCACACAGACAGTGACCCAAGCTGGGAATCGAACCCAGGTCCCTGGAGCTGTGAAGCAGCAGTGCTAACCACTGTGCTACCGTGCCGACTCCTTGGTTAGAGAGAGAAAACAGTCAGCCATGGTTTTTATTCCTGAGAGCCACCCAGGAATCCCAACCAGCAGTATGCATACCTAGATAAAGGGTTAAAATAGCTAGGGATGGCACAGTGCTGCCTCACAGCTCCAGAGACTCGGGTTCAATTCCGGCCACGGGTGACTGTGGAGTTTGCACATTCTCCTTGTATCTGCATTGGTTTCGTCCGGGTGCACTCAAAAGATGTGCAGGTTAGGTTGATTGGCCATGCTAAATTGCCCATTAGTGTCAGGGGGATTAGTAGGGTCAATACGTGGGGTTACGAGTGGGATTATTGTCAGTGCAGGCTCGATGGGTTGAATGGCCTCCTGCACTGTAAGGGGTCTATGGTACAGAGTGGCCAATCATAGCCACTCTGACCTCCTAGCCATAGCTGAGGTCAGCACTAACAGCAAAGGCAATGGAGACCTTTCTGCTTGAACTGACTCAGCTGCAAACTAGAATCATAGAATGAAATGTATCCTAGGATTCTTTGGGAGGCAAGGGATGAGATTGCAGAGCCTTTGGCTTTGATCTTTGGGTCCTCGCTGTCCACGGGGATAGTGCCAGAGGACTGGAGAATGGCGAATGCTGTTCCTCTGTTTAAGAAAGGGAATAGAAACGACCCTGGTAATTATAGACCGGTTAGTCTTACTTCGGTGGTTGGTAAATTGATGGAAAAGGTCCTTAGAGATGGGATTTACGACCATTTAGAAAGATGCGGATTAATCCGGGATAGTCAGCACGGATTCGTGAAGGGCAAGTCGTGCCTCACAAATTTGATAGAATTTTTTGAGGAGGTAACTAAGTGTGTTGATGAAGGTAGGGCAGTTGATGTCATATACATGGATTTTAGTAAGGCGTTTGATAAGGTCCCCCATGGTCGGCTTATGATGAAAGTGAGGAGGTGTGGGATAGAGGGAACGTTGGCCGATTGGATAGGTAACTGGCTGTCTGATCGAAGACAGAGGGTGGTGGTGGATGGAAATTTTTTGGATTGGAGGCAGGTTGCTAGCGGAGTGCCACAGGGATCAGTGCTTGGTCCTCTGCTCTTTGTGATTTTTATTAATAACTTGGAGGAGGGGGCTGAAGGGTGGATCAGTAAATTTGCTGATGACACCAAGATTGGTGGAGTAGTGGATGAGGTGGAGGGCTGTTGTAGGCTGCAAAGAGACATAGATAAGATGCAAAGCTGGGCTGAAAAATGGCAAATGGAGTTTAACCCTGATAAATGTGAGGTGATTCATTTTGGTAGGACTAATTTAAATGTGGATTACAGGGTCAAAGGTAGGGTTCTGAAGACTGTGGAGGAACAGAGAGATCTTGGGGTCCATATCCACAGATCTCTAAAGGTTGCCACTCAAGTGGATAGAGCTGTGAAGAAGGCCTATAGTGTGTTAGCTTTTATTAACAGGGGGTTGGAGTTTAAGAGCCGTGGGGTTATGCTGCAACTGTACAGGACCTTGGTGAGACCACATTTGGAATATTGTGTGCAGTTCTGGTCACCTCACTATAAGAAGGATGTGGAAGCGCTGGAAAGAGTGCAGAGGAGATTTACCAGGATGCTGCCTGGTTTGGAGGGTAGGTCTTATGAGGAAAGGTTGAGGGAGCTAGGGCTGTTCTCTCTGGAGCGGAGGAGGCTGAGGGGAGACTTAATAGAGCTTTATAAAATGATGAAAGGGATAGTGTGAACGTTCAAAGACTATTTCTTCGGGTAGATGGAGCTATTACAAGGGGGCATAACTATAGGGTTCGTGGTGGGAGATACAGGAAGGATATCAGAGGTAGGTTCTTTACGCAGAGAGTGGTTGGGGTGTGGAATGGACTGCCTGCAGTGATAGTGGAGTCAGACACTTTAGGAACATTTAAGCGGTTATTGGATAGGCACATGGAGCACACCAGGATGATAGGGAGTGGGATAGCTTGATCTTGGTTTCAGATAAAGCTCGGCACAACATCGTGGGCCGAAGGGCCTGTTCTGTGCTGTACTGTTCTATGTTCTAGAATCCCTGTAGTACAGAGGGAGGCCATTCGGCCCATCGAGTCTGTACCAACCACAATTCCACCCAGCTGTGTTAGAATAGCTTGCCAACATTCACCATCAAAGTGCGCATGTGAACAAAGAACAATACAGCACAAGAACAGGCCCTTCGGCCCTCAACAGGCCCTTCGGCCCTCAAGGATGGTGGCAAGTGCGAAGTACCAGAGGACTCGAATACAAGCAGATCTGGCCGTTTCTGAGGAGAGAGAAACAGGATTAATATTTCAGGGATTGGTCTTTCATCAAACTTTGGTCTTGACCGATTATTTGTCCACCAAGCAACATCACTAAAACTGATTATTTGGTCAGTATCATACTGCTGTTTGTGGGATTTCTCTTTGGGCAATGTTCGTTCTGACAAACCTGAAATGTTAACTCTGTTTCTCCCTCCACTGCTGCTGCCTGACCTGCTGTATCTGTCCAGCATCTTCTGAGTGTGGTTCAGATTTCCAGCATCCTCGGTACCTTGCTTTTGTTCCAAAATGCCTTTATGATGATGAATCGTGGGTATGTGTCTCTAAAACAGAGAACCTTTCAAGAAAGAATGAAAGGAACTCTGAAAGGATGAGAAAATATGAATGAATTGTCCCACCTGTAAGTCCCTGATTAATCCAGCCAAGGGAAAGCAGATAGAAGAAGGGTTGCTCCTGTTATCCACATGATAAGAGGTCACGACATAAAGTTATAGTCCAAAAGTTTATTTGAAATCACAAACTTTCAGATCGACGCTGCTTCGTCAGGTGAAGGAGCGGCGCTTTGAAGGCTTGTGGTTTCAAATGAACCTGTTGGACTATAACCTGGTGTCTGTCATGTGACCTCTCATCTAGTCCAGCACCAGGCACCTCCACATAGTTTATAGTTTGTTTATTAGTCACAAGCAGGCTTACATTAACACTGCAATGAAGTTACTGTGAAAATCCCCTAGTCGCCACACTCCAGCTACGCTGAGGGAGAATTTAGCATGGCCAATGCATCTAACCAGCACACCTTCAGACCGTGGGAGGAAACTGGAGGAAACCCACGTGGACACAGGGAGAATGTGCAAACTCCACACAGACAGTGACCCAAGCTGGGAATCGAACCCGGGTCCCTGGCGCTGTGAAACAGCAGTGCTAACCACTGTGCCGCCCCTATTCATGTTATCCACATGTTCAGTGTGTTGAAGTGCATCCAATTTGCTAACAAAAGTGCTTTTTCTTTCTTACTTGGTGAAGTTGCAGCCCATGTGCAAGTTAATGCAGCATTTCACATTGTTCTTTTATTCCTCGTTGTGATTTTAATTTGTCTCTACTGCAGAATACTGATCGTCCGAATAAGAAACTGAAGGCAGAGAGTTGGGAGAGAAGTGTCGGAAAGCTCAACGGGAATCCTCAACTCTCTGGGTTGGTGGTGAAGAAAGCACAGACCAAGAAAGCAGATTCATCGAACCTTAGCAAAGGTGACAGTGTCCAGAAAGATTGCCCAACCAGCAATGGTGAGAACTGGACGCACGGTTATATTGCATTAATTGCTTTTTAATCATTTGAGTCAGTTTTATTAAGAAAGTACTGTGGTTAATTTACTTCTCCAGGCACTCTTGGGCTCATCAATGATTATTTGTCAACCTGAAGTGTTAACTGTTTCTCCCTCCACTGCTGCTGCCCGACTTGCTGTAGATGTACATATCAATAGCCTCCCCTTGTCTGTGATGTTGAAAAATGTGTCTCATAGAATCCCTACAGTGCAGAAGGAGGCCATTCGGCCCATTGAGTCTGCACTTACCACAATCCCACCCAGGCCCCCTATCCCCATAAACCCATGTATTTACCCTAGGTAGTCCCCCTGACACTAAGGGGCAATTTAGCATGGCCAATCCACCCAACCCGCACATCTTTGGACTGTGGGAGAAAACCGGAGCACCCGGAGGAAACCCACGCAGACACAGGGAGAATGTGCAAACTCCACACAGACAGTGACCCAAGCCGGGAATTGAACCTGGGTCCCTGGCACTGTGAGGCAGCAGTGTTAACCACTGTGCCACCGTGCCGCCCCCATTTTCCTCCAGATCATTTGTATATGTTACAAGCAACAAAGGTCCCAGCACTGATCCCTGCGGAACACCACTAGTTACAGATCTCCATTCTGAAAAGCACCCTTCCACCGCTACTCTCTGTCTTCTATGATCAATCCACTTCTGTAACCATCTAGCCACCACACTCCAGATCCCATGAGACTATACCTTTTATACCAGCCTGCCATGCAGGATCTTGTCTCATCTTCTATGATGCACAACCCTGACATTCTTCATGCCTGTGAGAGGAGGAGATGACATTCTTCATGCCTGTCGGGGAGATCGTAAATGAATACTTTGCATCGGTATTCACGAAGGAGAGGGGCGTGTCTTAACCGGGAGTGTCTCTGAGGGAGGTGTTGACCTGTTAGAGAAAATCTCCATTACAAGAGAGGAAGTGTTAGGTTTTTTAGGGAACATTAAAACTGACAAAGCCCCAGGGCCTGATGGCATCTATCCTCGACTGCTCAGGGAGACGAGAGATGAAATTGCTGGGCCTCTGACGGAAATCTTTGTCGCTTCTTTGGACACGGGTGAGGTCCCTGAGGATTGGAGGATAGCGAATGTGGTCCCGTTGTTTAAGAAGGGTAGCAGGGATAACCCAGGAAATTATAGGCCGGTGAGCTTGACGTCCGTGGTAGGGAAGTTGTTGGAGAGGATTCTTAGAGACAGGATGTATGTGCATTTAGAAAGGAACAATCTCATTAGTGACAGACAGCATGGTTTTGTAAGAGGGAGGTCGTGCCTTACAAATTTGGTGGAGTTTTTTGAGGAAGTGACAAAAACGGTTGATGAAGGGCCGTGGATGTCGTCTATATGGATTTCAGTAAGGCATTTGACAAAGTCCCACATGGCAGGTTGGTTAAGAAGGTTAAGGCTCATGGGATACAAGGAGAAGTGGCTAGATGGGTGGAGAACTGGCTTGGCCATAGGAGACAGAGGGTAGTGGTCGAAGGGTCTTTTTCCGGCTGGAGGTCTGTGACCAGTGGTGTTCCACAGGGCTCTGTACTGGGACCTCTGCTATTTGTGATATATATAAATGATTTGGAAGAAGGTGTAACTGGTGTAATCAGCAAGTTTGCGGATGACACAAAGATGGCTGGACTTGTGGATAGCGAAGAGCATTGTCAGGCAATACAGCAGGATATAGATAGGCTGGAAAATTGGGCGGAGAGGTGGCCGATGGAGCTTAATCCGGATAAATGCGAAGTGATGCATTTTGGAAGAAATTTTTTTAAATACTTTTCCAATTCAATCAAATCAAATCCAATTCAGAGTCTCAACAAGTTGAGACATTTCAGATCCAGGCTGACAAGACGGGGCGAGCGACCAAACCACCCTGTCCTGGGCCCGATCTACATGAGCCAAGCTGATTGGAGAAGGGGTAGGTTCCTCCTCCAAGACTTGGGCTCATTTGCATCTTAGCATAGTATTTTGGAAGAAATAATGTAGGGAGGAGTTATACAATAAATGGCAGAGTCATCAGGAGTATAGAAACACAGAGGGACCTAGGTGTGCAAGTCCACAAATCCTTGAAGGTGGCAACACAGGTGGAGAAGGTGGTGAAGAAGGCATATGGATGGTATGCTTGCCTTTATAGGACGGGGTATAGAGTATAAAAGCTGGAGTCTGATGATGTAGCTGTATAGAACGCTGGTTAGGCCACATTTGGAGTACTGCGTCCAGTTCTGGTCGCCGCACAACCAGAAGGACGTGGAGGCGTTAGAGAGAGTGCAGAGAAGGTTTACCAGGATGTTGCCTGGTATGGAGGGTCTTAGCTATGAGGAGAGATTGGGTAAACTGGGGTTGTTCTCCCTGGAAAGACGGAGAATGAGGGGAGATCTAATAGAGGTGTACAAGATTATGAAGGGGATAGATAGGGTGAACGGTGGGAAGCTTTTTCCCAGATCAGAAGTGACGTTCACGAGGGGTCACGGGCTCAAGGTGAGAGGGGCGAAGTATAACTCAGATATTAGAGGGATGTTTTTTACACAGAGGGTGGTGGGGGCCTGGAATGCGCTGCCAAGTAGGGTGGTGGAGGCAGGCACGCTGACATCGTTTAAGACTTACCTGGATAGTCACATGAGCAGCCTGGGAATGGAGGGATACAAACGATTGTTCTAGTTGGACCAAGGAGCGGCACAGGCTTGGAGGGCCGAAGGGCCTGTTTCCTGTGCTGTACTGTTCTTTGTTCTTTGTGAGGTTTAATAAGCTGAGTAACCTCAGTTGGTAGCTCTCACTCAGTTAAAGGATTATGGATCATTATATTTGGGAAGGACAGGAAGCTGTGGAAAGGTGACTGTTGTATCAGCACATTAGAGAGGAATGACCCAAGTTCAGGAAACACAGGTGCAGAAGCGGTTTGGGTTGAGATGAGAAATGATACATCCTGGTATTGGTCTAGTAAACCTTCTCTGAACTGCTTCTATTGCATTTACATCTTTCCTTAAAGAAGGTGACCAATACAATACACAATACTCCAGATGTGGTCTCACCAGTGTCCTGTAAAGCTGAAGCATATCTCCTATCTTTTATATTCAGTTCTCCTCGCAATAAATGATACATTCTATTAGCTTTCCTAGTCACTTGCTGTACCTGCAAACTAACCTTTTGTGATTCATGCACAAGGATACCCAAATCCCTCTGCATCTCGGAGCTCTGCAATCTCTCACCATTTAGACACTATGTTTCTTTTTTTATTATTCTTACCAAAATGGACAATTTCACATTTGTCCACGTTTTAATCTATTTGCCAGATCTTTGACACTGATGTAACATATCTATGTCCCTTTGTAACCTCCTTATGTCCTCCCTACAAATTATTTCCTACTTACCTTTGTGTCATCAGCAAATTTGGCAACCTATTCTTAACTCATATGACTCAAAATCCACTCTAGAAACTTGAGCACAGATCTATGCTGGCACACTAGTGATGCATCATTGGAGGTGCTAGTTCTATCTTTTGGATAAGACTGAGTTTGCATGTTCCCTCACAAGTGGGTGCAAAAGATCCCTGGCCCTATTCAAAGAAAAGCAAAGACATTTTCAAAGAATCATAGAATCCCTACAGTGCAGAAAGAGGTCGTTCGGCCCATCGGGTCTGCACCAACTCTCCAACAGAGCATCTTATCCAGGCCCACCCCATCCCCGTAACCCCACGTGTTTACCTCGCTAATACCCCTAACCTGCACATCTTGGGACACTAAGGGACAATTTAGCATGGCCAATCCACCTAACCCGCACATCTTTGGAGCGTGGGAGGAAAACCGGAGCACCTGGAGGAAACCCACGTAGACACGGGGAGAACATACAGAATCCGCACAAACAGTGACCCAAGCCAGGAATTGAACCTGGGACCCTGGCGCTGTGAGGCAGCAGTGCTAACCACTATGCCACCATGCTGTCCCTCTGTCATCTCCTTAAGGGAAACTAGGGATGGGCAATAAATGCTGGCCAGCCAGCGACACCCATGTCCCACAATTAATAAATAAACTTAACTTAAACTTTCATCAAGAGAGACAGATCAGTTACTCAGACAAGTCATTTAACAAATCTTTGTCTCTTAAATAGATGTAATACATTTTTATTTTCATGTTCTAGGTGGCAAGAATCAGAATTCTGTGGCGCTGCCTGCTTCAGTAGAGTCAGCAAGTGCAACACAAGCACAAAGAGCGTCAGCAGCCTGTAATTCCTCCTTGAGCCTTCTGGGGGCATACTCTGACAGCGAAGGAAGCAACAGTGATTAAGCCATCGCAGTGGTTTCACACGACAGTGGAGCTGTTTCAAGAACTGAACAATTCTTATTGATATCTTGATGTATTTTTCTGTACTCCTGTAAATAGTTACATCTGTGGGTGTTTGTATAAATTTGGAACACATGGAAGTCTTTCCCCAAGGCTCTTTTTCAAGGTTTGAAATTCTTAACTTAAAAACAAATGGGAGAATGCTGTGGATTTCTGCTGTTTAAACAAACAGCGGGTTTCTACAAACTCTCAGGATGGGTTACAGATGATACAGCTGTTCCCTCCCCCCCCCCATTCCAGTACTAACAGGTTACTGATCCGATCATGCATATGCTAGGAAAAGTAAATTATTTTCTCAAACGCCAGACTCCTGTCTCGGCTTGTTTATCCACCAAGACCCCACTGTCTCTCATTTTAGTAAATGATGCCTGGGATTTTTGCTTCTTTGACCTGACGGGGTGACAGACGGTGGCACAGTGGTAGGCACTGCTGCCTCACAGTGGCAGCGACCTGTGTTCGATACCCAGCTTGGGTCACTGTCTGTGCAGAGTCTGCACGTTCTCCCCGTGTCTGTGTGGGTTTCCTCCGGGTGCTCCGGCAGTGTTTCCTCACGCAGTCCGAAAGACCTGCTGGCTAGGTGCATTGGCCGTGCTAAATTCTCCCTCAGTGTACCCAAATAGGCGTCGGAGTGTGGCGACTAGGGGATTTTCACAGTAACTTCGTTGCAGTGTTAATATAAGCCTACTTGTGACACTAATAAATAAACTTTAATACAGGAGGTCCCATTTTTTGAATACAGTTAGCTTTCTTATTACGCGAAGAACTTTCTGTCTTACCTTAAACCCTGTGAGAACCCCACTCCTCTGTCCTACATTGTTAATGGATATTCCATGATTACAGAATTCAGGCTACTGGCATTTTCCTACACTTCAAAGTGAAATTGCCACCCTACTCTACAGATTCTGTTCAGATATTGTATTAATTATTAATATCAAGTGCTGTATTTTTCCAATTTACAGTAAAATATTTTTTGTTTATATGACTGCGAGTGTTGATTAATGTATATTGTTTGTAGGTACAATTATTCATGTGATTATAAATTGTAAAATATATAATAAACATGTAAATATGTGCACAAAATTGAAATATTGATATTAAATCCAATGTATCACATATGCAGGTTATTGAAAGATGATAAGTAGCTGTTACTCCTGTAGGTGATGCTGTAATATGTCTTTTCAGTATTTAAAGTTATGTTGTTGGACAAATTTTGTGATATTTCATAGTGAGGGCATATGCAACTACCAGGTTCGCATTGATTTTTTTATATCTTGCATTTTTATCTCTGCAACTGAACTAGATTGTGTGTCTTGTTAATGTCTTTTTCACCGTAACTTCCTTGCCTTTGGAAGAGGTTTCATGAAAAACTGTACAAGACACTGATTCAGCCTGACGTGGAGCATTGTGTCCCCTTCCAGGCACCAACTTTCAGGAATGCTGTGAAGGCAAAGGAGATTAAAATAGGTGGGAAAGCAAGTGATGAGGATGACACACAATCTGCAGATGGATATAGACAGGTGAGGTGAGTGGGCAAAAACTTGGCAGATGGAATGTAATGCAGGAAGATGTGAAGCTATGCACTCTGGTAGGAAGAATAAAGGAGCTGAATATTTAAATGCAGAAAGTTGCAGCCCAAATGGTTTTGAGGTTCCTTGTGCATAGATTATAAAAATCGCCAGGTGATAGAAAAGGCAAATGGAATATCGGTCTTTATTTCAAAGGGAATGGAGTATAAAAATTGGCATGTCTTGTTAAAACTACACAAGGCACTAATGAGACAATATAGAGGTATACAGCACGGAAACAGGCCTTTCAGCCCAACTTGTCCATGCCACCCAAATTTCCTAAACTGAACTAGTCCTATTTGCCTGTGTTGGCCCATATTCCTCTAAACCTTTCCTATCAATGTACCTGTCCAAATATCTTTTAAATGTTATAATTGTACCCAAGTCAACCATCTCCTCTGGCAGCTCATTCCATTTACGCACCACCCTCTGTGTGAAAAAGCTGCCCCTCGGGTCCCTTTTAAATCTTTCCCCTCTCACCCAAGCCCTCTAGTTTTGGCCCCTACCCTGCGAAAAAGACCTTGGCTATTCATCTTATCTACGCTCCTGGGATACTGTGAACAGTTTTGGTCACCTTATCTAAGGAAAGATATTCCGGCATTGGAGATAGTCAAGAGAAGGTTCACTGAGTTGATCCCAGGTATCGAGGGATTTTCTTATGAGGAGAGGTTGAGTAGGTAGGATATGTACTCATTGGACTTGAGAAGAATGAGAGGTGACCTTATTGAGACATATAGGATTCTCAGGGGGCTTGACTTGGTAGATGCCAAGAGGTTTTTCGCTTTGTGGGAGAGTAAAGGGGGCATAATCTCAAAAAAAAGGGGCTGCTCATTTAAGACAGATGAGGAATTTCTTTTCTCAGAGCAACTGGAATTCTTTACTGTAGAGGCTGAGCGTTAGGTATGTTCAAGGCCGAGATAAATTATTAACCAGTAAGGAAATTGAGGATTTTGGAGATAAGGTGGGAAAGGTAGAGTTGAGGATCATCATATCAGATCAGTCATGATCTTGTTGAATGGCAGAACAGACCTGATGGACCGAATGGCCTACTTCTGCTCCTACATCTTATGGTCTTACAGAGGATAAGAAAAGATTGAGTGTGAATCCAGGGGTGAGGTACCTGAGTTACATGGATAGATTGGGGAAACGGGCTCCATGGAGGAGAGGACATTTGATGGAGGTGTTCCAAATCATGAGACTGGACGGAGGCAGTAGTTTTTCCCTTTAGCAGAACCAGACGACACTGATTTCAGTCAAAAGAAGCAACAATGATGTGAGGAAATATGTTTATACACAATGAGTACCACGGCAAGTGGTTCAAATGTGGAATGCACCGCCTAAGTGTTGGAGGCTGATTTAATTGAGGCTTTCAAGAGAGGGAGTGATAAATTACCTGAAGAGAAAATAAATCCTAAATCTGTGAAGAAACTGGGGAGTGGGGGATGTAACTGGGTGAGTTGCTCCTACAGACCACCAGCATGGGTGTGAGGGCTGAATGGTTACAGCACAGAATTCTACGAAAAGCCTATGTTTAATCTTATATTTTTCCTCCGGAGCTGTGATTCTGTCGAGTTCAGGCTACTTTGAATGATCGTGCACTGTGCACTTTAGTTGCCATTATACACAATTCTGGTATACACTGATAGATGTAATACGTGGAGTGAAAGGATAGAATATTCGCTATCATTTTGTTACTTGAATTTTGAAGCTGACCTGTGCTGATTGTGAGAATGGGAGGAGGCAGGGGGGTGATGGGAGAATGAAGGGGTAGGAAGTGATGGATTTGGGGAAGAGGATGAGACGGCGGCTGCTGGTGGTTGCCACGTGTTTTAATTGATCTCCAATCTAAATGTAACTTACGGCCATTGATGTCTGCTTTCCCTGCTACACCTTACCCAGCTGAAAGGAAAGGAGGATGGTAGAGAGAAGGTGAAAATAAAGTTTATTAATGTCACAAGTAGGCTTATATTAGTACTGCAATGAAGTTATTGTGAAAATCCTCTAGTTGCCACACTCCAGCGCCCAGTCGGGTAGACTGAGGGAGAATTTATCATGGCCAATGCATCTAACCAGCACGTCTTTCAGACTGTGGGAGGAAACCGGAGCACCCGGAGGAAACCCACGCAGACAGGGAGAACGTGCAAACTTCGCACACAATGACCCAAGCCGAGAATCGAACCTGGGTCCCTGACGCTGTGAAGCAGCAGTGTTAACCAGTGTGCCACCCATAGTGTTCCAGGCAGAGAACAAGGAAGCAAGAATGGCCTCACGGATACATATATATTACCATGTCCCAAATTTATGCCCCACAGAGTGAGAAATATTTTAATGTTGCAGCCGCAACTAACTTTCAGGTTTGAAAATGCTGTATGCTAGAAAAATCTGGTAGGTCATGAGAAAAGGAAACACTCGCTCAACAGGTCAGGTATCATTGGGTAGAGAAACAAATTCACATTTCAGGATAATGACCCTTCATTGCAAGTGGAAAAAGAGATGTAACATGTTTTAAGCAAATATGGTAGGTAGATATTTTGACACTTATTAGAGAATCTTGCAGAATTAGTCACTTGGAGGTCCGCTATTTTGGGTCTCTTTCCCTCAGTTGGTGTGACGATGTTACAAACCAAGGACCATGAGTGTCCCAAAGCGACTCAAATTCCAGAAATGGGAGCTCACAAAAGTACCCTGGAGGGGGCGGCACGGTAGCACAGTGGTTAGCACTGCTGCTTCACAGCTCCAGGGTCCCGGGTTCGATTCCCGGCTTGGGTCACTGTCTGTGTGGAGTTTGCACATTCTCCTCGTGTCTGCGTGGGTTTCCTCCGGGTGCTCCGGTTTCCTCCCACAGTCCAAAGATGTGCGGGTTAGGTTGATTGGCCAGGTTAAAAATTGCCCCTTAGAGTCCTGGGATGCGTAGGTTAGAGGGATTAGCGGGTAAATATGTGGGATAGGGCCTGGGTGGGATTGTGGTCGGTGCAGACTCGATGGGCCGAATGGCCTCCTTCTGCACTGTAGGGTTTCTATGATTTCTATTCTATGAGATGGATGCGGAACTCTTACGTGCTGGCACCTCATGGTCTTGTCACCAGAGACACGATTTCTCAGTCGAATACAGCCGCACTCATGATTTCACAAGAGGACTCTGAAACCTCAGGATTTATTTGTTGCTGATATTCACTCAGGAAACCTGGTCAGAACCAGGTTGCTATCTGCTGATCAGTGACTATTGTACCTAAACCCCCACTAACCGCTCCCTCTAAAACAACACTCATCATATTTAAAGCAGTATGTCGCTATAGTTAAAGGCATAACAAACACTAATCATAGAAACAGTTGTAGCATTCCTGAGCAGTTTATAAATTCTTCGACACTGAGCTTTGCATAAAATATGCATAAAATGCCAGTAAATGTTATATTCACAATAAATATAAACATATTAAAAACAGTAAATTGTATACATCAATTTATAATCTTGTGATGAATTTCAAGCTTCTATAAATTAAAATGTTAAAATGTTGAATATAATTTTTCTACCGAAATATCAATCAGAAAACAAGAAAAATAATTATTTTAGTGTCTGGATGATTAAATGCTGAAGTATAGTCATGTCAATATATTTCCACCTGCTTATATGGCTTCCTGTTATTAGGATACAGTAAGAAGTTTCACAACACCAGGTTAAAGTCCAACAGGTTTATTTGGTATCACCAGCTTTTGGAGCGCTGCTCCTTCATCAGGTGAGTGTTAATAGGATGGTTTTTGTTGATGGGAAGGTAGTGTCATTAGGGTGGCATGGTGGCACAGTGGTTAGCACTGCTGCCTCACAGTGTCAGGGACCCTGGGTTCGATGCCCAGCTTGGGTCACTGTCTGTGCGGAGTTTGCACGTACCTGCGAGGGTTTCCTCCGAAAGGCGTGCTGGTTAGGTGCAATTGGGCATGCTAAATTCTCTCTCAGTGTACCCGAGCAGGCACCGGAGTGTGGCAACTCGAGGATTATCACAGTAACTTCATTGCAATGTTAATGTAAGCCTGCTTGTGACACAAATAATTAAACTTTGAAGGTATTTTCATATGGGTGGCCCATAGTCTGGGGACCCAATAGCACTGGAGACCTAGTTTGGCCTGAGTCTTGCTGCTGTCACCGGGTTCCATTCACAGCTAAATGTGTAAATCTTTGGACAGGTATGAAAGAGGGAGGGAGACCTGAAAGATAGGGAGAAATAGTGGGGGCACTGTGATTGTGTTTGTGTTGAGGGGTGGCTAAAAGGGACAGGTAAACACAGCGCACTTTGGTTCTAGCATGGAGGCAGTAGGAGCACTTAGAGCCTGTTCTCAAATACAATGCAAGAATGTATTCATTAATTCCTAAGTTAGCTGGGACATAGAGTGCTATATAAATGCAATGTTTTTTTAAAAATTGTATTCATTCATGGGACATGGGCGTCGCTGGCTGGCCAACATTTATTGCCCATTCATAGTTGCCCTTGGAGGGCAGTTGAGAGTCAACAACATTGTTGTGACTCTGGAGTCACATGCAGGCCAGACCGGGTAAGGATGGCAGATTTCCTTCCCTAAAGGACATTACTGAACATAGAAACATAGAAGATAGGAGAAGGAAGAGGCCATTCGGCCCTTGGAGCCTGCTCCGCCATTCATTACGATCTTCATAGAATCTTAGAAACCCTACAGTGTAGAAAGAGGCCATTCGGCCCATCGAGTCTGCACTGACCACAATCCCACCCAGTCCCTACCCCCATATCCCTACATATTTACCCGCTAATCCCTCTAACCTACCCACCTCAAGACACTAAGGGGCAATTGTTTTAGCATGGCCAATCAACCTAACCCGCACATCTTTGGACTGTGGGAGGAAACCGGAGCACCCGGAGGAAACCCACGCAGACACGAGGAGAATGTGCAAACTCCACACAGACAGTGACCCAAGCCGGGAATCGAACCCAGGTCCCTGGAGCTGTGAAGCAGCAGTGCTAACCACTGTGCTACCGTGCCGCCCATCCAACTGATCATCCAACTCAATAGCCTAATCCTGCTTTCTTCCCATAACATTTGATCCCGTTCACCCCAAGTGCTATATCCAGCCGCCTCTTGAATACATTCAATGTTTTGGCATCAATTACTTCCTGTGGTAATGAATTCCACAGACTCACCACTCTTTGGGTGAAGAAATGTCTCCTCACCTTCATCCTAAATGGTCTACCCTGAATCCTCAGACTGCTAACTCTGGTTCTGGACACCCCCAACATCGGGAATATCCTTCCTGAATCTACCCAATCTAGTCCTGTTAGAATTTTATAAATCTCTATGAGATCCCCTCTCATTCGTCTGAACTCAAGCGAAAACAATCCTAACCAAGTCAATCTCTCCTCATACATCAGTCATGCCATCCCCGGAATCAGCCAGGTAAACCTTCGCTGCGCTCCCTCAAGAGCAAGAACATCCTTCCTCAGAAAAGGAGACCAAAACTGCACACAATATTCTATCTATTTGGCCTCACCAAAGCCCTATATAATTGCAACAATACATCCCTGCTCCTGTACTCGAAACCTCTCGCAATGAAGGCCAACATACTATTTGCCTTCTTCACCGCCTGCTGCACCTGCGTGGCTTTTTCCAGATAGGTTTTGCCGACAATGGTTTCATGGTCATCAATAGATTATTAACTCCAGATATTTTTATACCTAGCACCTTTCACATTCTCAGATTCTTCATAGTGCTTCAAAATGCCAATGAAATACCTTTAAAGTGTTGTCGCCAAGGTAACAGAGGGCAATATGAGAAGACCGGGCACAAAAGGCGTGCAGTAACCTTACAACTGCCGTCCTTACCCGGCCTGGCCTGTCATGTAACTGCAGACCCACATCAATGTGGTCGAGTCTTTGATTTGATTTATTATTGTCATGTGTATTGAGATACAGTGAAAAGTATTGTTTTTTGCACGCTACACAGACAAAGCATACCATTCATGGAGTACATAGTGGAGAAAGAAAGGAGAGGGTGCAGAATCTAATGTTGCAGTTACAGATAGGGTGAAGAGAAAGATCAGCTTACTATATGGTCGGTCCATTCAAAGGTCTGACAGCATCAGGGAAGAAGCCGTTCTTGAGTCGGTTGGCATGTGTCCTCAGACTTTTGCATCTTTTTCCCGACGGAAGAAGGTGGAAGAGAGAATGTCCGGGGTGCGTGGGGTCCTTAATTATGCTGGCTGCTTTTCCGAGGCAGCGGGAAGTGTAGACGGAGTCAGTGGGCGGGAGGCTGGTTTGCGCGATGGACTGGGCTACACGCACAACCCTTTGCCGTTCCTTGCGGTCTTGGTCAGAGCAATTACCCTCCGAAATGTCCAAGCCAGCTACTGAGTTCGAGGGCAATTAGGGACGGGGCCTTGCCACATCCTATGAAAGAATAAAGAAATAAACCCTGGGAAGAGGGGGGGAAAAAACTGAAAACAAAAAAAGAAAAACATGTTAAGTTATATTCTGAAAAGACCTATCAGTTCAGGGTCCCTTCCAGGCACCGTGATGAGCTAAAGGATTGGCTAAGCACAATGATAAGAATGTAGCAGAACAGCCAACTACAACCCTGCCATTGAATGGATTATTCTCGTGAATAGAATAGTCACTCCAGCCACTATAATTTCATTCCTTCAGGATAATGGAATGGAATCACATCGACCCTTCAAAACATGAAGAAAATACAGGAGTGGGAAGCCGAAATCGCACTGTTTAAATGGTGTTTTTCTCGCAATATTATGAATTGTGACAGTAATAGTGAAGGACCCAACGTGATATCCTTATCTCACTTGACATAGATATCTATTCCCTTGTGCAATCTTAGCTCTTCCAACGCGCATATATATTGTTTCTCCAGCAAGGAGACAGCAGATTATTTTGCCCTGGTATGTTTGGAATTCAGAGACTCTTCTTTTATTAAATTACAAATCATTTTAATTTCAGGTTGTCACACACACGCGACGCACATTGAATCAACATTTTTCTTGCGAAAATCATATTAAGTGAATGATTATAAGATTATCCAAAGGAAGAGTGGAACCAAATTGAGAAAATGGAATGGAAAAACGTCAACAAAATTCCGTGTTGTTTTCTATTACAGGTTTAAGTGATTTACTCTTTCAATCTTCAGGCTGACAACCCAATTTCTAACGGGGCCGTGGAGTGTAACTGATGCTGGCAATATTATAAATCACCCCGCTCGCTGTGGTCGCATTCAGTCGTGTCACAGAGGCAAAACTAGGTATCACATTTCTTTTCAGGGCGACCCGGTGGCACAGTGGTTAGCACTGCTGCCTCACAGCGCCGGGGACCCGGGTTCGATTCCTGGCATGGGTCACTGACTGTGTGGGTTTCCTCCGGGTGCTCCGGTTTCCTCCCACAGTCCGAAAGATGTGAGAGTTAGGTGGATTTCTCATGCTAAATCGCCCCTTAGTGTCAGGGGGACTAGCTAGGGTAAATGCATGGGGTTATGGGGATAGGGCCTGGGTGGGATTGTGGTCGGTGCAGACTTGATGGGCTGAATGGCCTCCTTCTGCACTGTAGGGATTCTATGATTCTATGAAGTCTTCATCTTTCTGTCCATCTTGAAATGCAGGAAATCCGGATCCCCACCACTCTCCCCTCAATCCCCCGACATCCCCGTGCACACTCCCTTCCCCACTGTCCCCCACAATGTCTCAGTGAGTTTATCCAAAGATTCATGGACCCTTGACGATCAGGAAAGGCCTGGCATCCTCTCCCACCCAGTCTGTCATGAGTTTGCTCTGAAGAAGTCATACAGACTGGAATGGTTAACTCCATTTTCTCTCTCCACAGATGCTGCCGGACCCGTTGGGTTTTTCCAGCATTTTTCTGTTTTTGTTTGAGTTAGCTGATCTTCACTTGGGCATTACATGGCCCACAATTAACCACAGAGAGGGGGTTCAGGCTGAGTTGCTGTTCCTGGTCGCACAGGGAGGTGATGGCCTAGTGGTATTATCGCTAGATTATTAATCCGGAAACTCAGCTAATGTTCTGGGGACCCGGGTTCGAATCTCACCACAGCAGGTGGTGGAATTTGAATTCAATAAAAAAATATCTGGAATTAAGAATCTACTGATGACCATGAACCATTGTCAATTGTTGGAAAAACCCATCTGGTTCACTAATGTCCTTTAGGGAAGGAAATCTGCCGTCCTTACCTGGCCTGGCCTACATGTGACTCCAGAGCCACAGCAATGTGGTTGGCTCTTAACTGCCCTCTGAACAAGGGCAACTAGGGATGGGCAATAAATGCTGGCCAGCCAGCAACGCCCATGTTCCATGAATTATTTTTTTTTAATGACTCGTGATTACTACTGAAATAAATGTGTGTGTGTGCGTGCATGTGTGTGTACGTGTGCACGTGCATGCATGTGCGTGCATGAGTGCGTGTGAGTGTGCATGTGTGTGCGTACATGCGTGTGCATGTGTGTGTATGCATCTGCATGCTTGTGTGCCCGTCTGAACGTGTGTGCACGTGCATGCGCATGCGTGCGTGCGTGTGTGTTTGAGTGCATGTGTGTGTGGATGTGAGAAAGAAAGAATGAAATTGCGGGAGAGGGAGAATGAGTGTGAGTGTGTGCGTGTGAGTGCGTGTGAGTGCATGTGTGTGAGTGAGTGTATGTCTGGCTAATTCTCACTTGCCCTCATCCCCACACACCAACAGATATTCACAGCCATTCAGACAGTGGGTGAGAGAGTGAGGGACCACCCTAAGACTGAGCGTGAACCGGACACACACACTCTGAACCTCCCACGCACTAATGGCCAATTCATTTATTACTCTTTCTTTAATTATCAATTTATTGCTTTAGCTTTATTTTTGTTCAGCAAATTGTTTTTCTTTATTGATAGCTTTTTTCTGAAATTCATTCTCTTTCCAAAATATGCTCATTGGCCCTTTGACTGAGAAAAAAATGGAAATTAGATCTCCCCATGCTAAAAGATTGGACAAGATTGCTGTACATGGTACTCTATGTGTAGCCTGAGCAATGACCTGAAAAATTGTAGCAAGACTTCTCTACTTTTATACTCCATCCTTCTTGCAATAAAGACCATTTGCATTCCTAATCACTTGCTGTACCTGCATGCTAACTTTTTGTGATGTGGAGTTGCCGGCGTTGGACTGGGGTGGGCACAGTAAGAAGTCTCACAACATCAGGTTAAAGTCCAACAGGTTTATTTGGCAGCATGAGCTTTCGGAGCGCTGCTCCTTCATCAGGTGAGTGACTTGTGTGTGTGTGTGTGTGCCTCTCACCTGATAAAGGAGCAGTGCTCCGAAAGCTCGTGATACCAAATAAACCTGTTGGACTTCAACCTGGTGTTGTGAGACTTCTTACTGTAACTTTTTGTGATTCGTGTAATGAGGACACACAGATCCCTCTGTACCATTAAAATAATGTTCTGTTTTCCTTTTCTTCCTGCTAAAATGGACAAACTCACACTTTCCCACATTATACTCCCTCTGCCAAGTTTTCACCCACTCACTTAACCAATCTAAATTCCTTGCACTCTTTTTGTCCTCCTGACAACTTGCTTTCCGATCTATCTTTGTATCATCAACAAATTTGGCTACAATAGAGATGATTCCTTTATCCAGATGATTAATATAGATTTAGTTCCCAGCACTGATCCCTGCAGCATTCCACTAGTTACAGTTTCCCATTCTGAAAATTATCCATTTATCTCTCTGTTTCCTGTTAGCTAACCAATCCTCTATCCATGTTAATATAACACCCCCAACACCATAAAGTAACGTATTATGTAACACCTTCATAGATGCCTTTTGGAAACCTAAATATACTACATCTACTGGTTTCCCCTTTATCCACCCTGCTTGTTACATCCTCAAAGAACTCTAATAAATTTGTTGATTCTGCCTGATTCTGATTTTCTAAATGTCCAGCTATTACCTCCTTAATAATAGATTCCAGTATTTTCCCATTGACAATTTTTCGAACAATTATGTTAGGTTAACTGGCCTAGAGCTTTCTGTTTTCCTCCTTTCTTCCATAGTGGTATTACATTTGCTTATGGTACATAGATGCCAGAATGGAGTGGTTGGGCTGAATCATTATGCTATGTTGAGTCAACAGTTTTGGCATGTGTGGGGAGGCAGGTGTGGGAGGTATGATGTAGTTCTGCCTCCCACACCCAAGGTAAGTTCAGTACCTATTACAGCGCAGGCTAGTAACACTCCATGACCTCCTGCAAATAGCCATTACCCATGAGAGCTGTGAGTGCCAAAGAGGGGGCATCACAGCCAAACATGGTGTCTTGGCTTAAACACTACCAGGAGGACGTAACAGGAAGAAGATTTAATTCCTCTAGGCTGCCGCAACTGACCACAGCCGCGGGGCCGGCTAACACACTGCAGTTGGCGTGAGACATTAATCATCTCGGTGCCTCATCGAGCTGGGGAATGAGAGTTAGGAGCAAATTTACCATCAGCCTTTTCACTGACCTTCCTCTTTCCTCACATCAACAATTCTACCACAGAATCTGTGATTGCAGAATCCTGCAACCAACTGAACATTTACTTTTACAGAATTTGAGAAAGCCAAGCCTTATCTCTTCTTGAATCTTCATCGAGGAAGATGACCAAGTGGTTAGCCATTCATCCCATCCAGCGCACTCCAGCACGACAACCATTGTCTCTTTTCAGTGACAATCCTTTCATTTCCTCCCGGGGAGGCGATGGCCTAATGGTATTTTTACGAGACTATTAATCCAGAAACTCAACTAATGTTCTGGGGACCCGGGTTCGAATCCCGCCACAGCAGATGGTGAAATTTAAATTCAATAAAGAATATCTGGAATTAAGAATCCACAGAGAGGAAATGCTGGAAGAGAAAGCTGAACTTTGACAAAGGGTCATCTGGACTCGAAACGTCAGTTCTTTTCTCTCCTTACAGATGCTGCCAGACCGGCTGAGATTTTCCAGCGGTTTTCTCTTTTGGTTTCAGATTCCAGCATCCGCAGTAATTCACATTTATCTGGAATTATGAGTCTACTGATGACCATGAAACCATTGTCGATTGTTGGGAAAAAATCCATCTGGTTCCCACAGCATGTGGGACCCTCAACTGCTCTCTGAAATGGCCGAGCAAGCAACTCAGTTTCAAGGGCAACTAGGGATGGGCAATAAATACTGGCCAGCCAGTGGCGCCCATGTCCCACGAATGAATTTGAAAAATCCTTGTTCACACCATTTCTTTCCCTGGAAGTATCTCTGTTTAAAACACTTCAATGGTTTTTGGAATTGCGCATCTCACGGCCGGTGAGATGATTATTATTTTGTGTGAAAGATTTCCCAACATTTGTTTCTAATTGCCATTGTTTAAATCTTGAGATTCAGCCCCCTTTTTGTATTTTTAAATCCAGTTATGGCACCTGGGTACTGCTGGCAAGGTCAGCTTTTAGTGCCTATTTCTAATCTCCCTTGAAATGTTGGTGGCGAGCTGTCTTCTTGAACAACTGAGTGGTTTCCTAGGCCTTTTCAGAGGGCAGTTAAGAGTCTAACCATTGCCTCTAGACATTCAGTGGCATCACCATCACCAGATCCCTCGCTATCAACATCCTGGGGGTAACCATTGATCAGAAACTGAACTAGATCAGCCATATAAATACTGCGGCTACAAGAAGGTCAGAGGGTAGGGATCCTGCAGTGAGCAACTCACCTCCTGACTCTCCAAAGCCTGCCCACCGCTTACAAGGCACAAGTCAGCAGCGTGATGGAATATTCTCCACTCGCCTGGATGAGCACAGCTCCCACAACACTCAAGAAGCTTGACAACATCCAGGACAAAGCAGCCCACTTGATTGACACCCTATCCACAAATATTGGCAGGGTAAATATGTGGGGTTACGGGGATAGGGCCTGGTTGGGATTGTTGTCAGTGCAGACTCGATGGGCCAAATGGCCTCCTTCTATGGACTCTAGGATTCTATTGAAAAGATCCTAATTGTGCGAGACAGCAGAGGACACCTCGACCTGGTCCTATTAGAACAACCAGTCAGGCTTGTGGTTTCTTCATGGGGAGAAATAGAATTGAGGAATGCAATCCTCAGAATATGAGGTAAATTCATCATCTCACATCTGAAAACCGAGGCCAGGTCAACTGAAAATTTCCAAATTGAGATTGCTAGGGTGTGTACCCATGACATCTTTGTCAAATCTCTCCTGATCTCCTCCTATTTTTCTCCATTAAAATCATTCACATTTCAACCTCTCCTTAGCTCTGTAGAAGAGTCATAAAGGATTCACAACGTTAACTCTGTTTCTCTCCCCACAGATGCCGCAAGATCCATTGAGGTTTTAAAGCACATTCTGCTTTTATTTCATATTTCCACCAATCCCACAGTTTTTTTTTTGTTATTCGTTCGTAAGAACTGTGCCATGGGCAGCATGGTGGCACAGTGGTTAGTACTGCTGCCTCACAGCGCCAGGGACCCGGGTTCAATTCCCGGTTTGGGTCACTGTCTGTGCAGAGTCTACATGTTCTCCCCGTGTCTGCATGGGTTTCCTCTGGTTTCCTCCCACAGTCTGGGATATGTGCTGGTTAGGTGCAATGGCCATGCTAAATTCTCCCTCAGTGTACCCGAACAGGCGCCGGAGTGTGGCGACAAGGGGATTTTCACCGTAACTTTATTGAGGTGTGACATGAATAAATGAACTTAACTTATATTACTGATTGATTTTTCCTGTTAGACATGAAGAATTATGGAACCACGGTGGGCAGATGGAGTTTAGATACATCTCAGCTGCCACCTTATTGAAGGGGGAAGCAGGATTTAAGGGGCTGAATGGCCTCCTCCAGCTTCGATGAATCGATGATTCGTGCCTTGGTGTTAATACCAAAATGGAGCAGCAGATGGTGCTGTCTCCTTGAGAAGCTCAGTACTCCAAGCATCGACTCCAGATATGCACAGCAAGTCCTCCAGGCAACTGATAGGGTTTTGGTTCCAGATGATGTGCTGATAATTTAACATAATGTTTCTGCAGGATATAGAAGGCAGGCGTTACACTCGTTCTCCATGGCAGCTGTTCTCATTAAAGGAGCTTATAGGCGTGAAAGAACCATGCGCACCTCGCAATGGGAGCAGAGCTGGGGCTTGGTTTGCAGTTTGTTTTTCCCCTATTGCTTGTGGAGGGGGGGAATGTGACAGCCACTGCATTCTCCACTGCGACGTTTCTTCATTCTGCAGGCCCCCCTCCGGAAGCTGCTGCCCTCCCACTGTAGGATCCGGCTCCTAGGCCATCAGCAACTCCATCCCCATTCTCCAGTTAAAAGTTTCTTTATTAGTGTCACAAGTAGGCTTATATTAACACTGCAATGAAGTTACTGTGAAAATCCCCTAGTCGCCACACTCTGGTGCCTGTTTGGGTACACTGAGGGAGAATTTAGCACAGCCAATGCATCTAACCAGCACATCTTTCAGAGTGTGGGAGGAAACCGGAGCACCCGGAGGAAACCCACGCAGACACGGGTAGAATGCGCAGACTCCACACAGACGGTGACCCAAGCCGGGAATCGAACCCGGGTCTCTGGCGCTGTGAGGCAGCAGTGTTAACCACTGTGCCACCGTGCCGTCCGGTTTCAGTGCAGTGAATGCCAGTTGGCAATTTGAGCATGGGGGGGCATTGCAGTTGGGCCCAAGTCAACTTCCTTCCCACCCCGTCACGTCGACACATGGGCAGCTTCCAGGAAGACAAGCAGGTTGGGGATCAGGACCAAGAATGCAGGGTTATTTTCATAGCATCATAGAACCCCTACAGTGCAGAAGGAGGCCATTAGGCCCATCGAGCCTGCATCGACAGCAGTCCCACCCAGGCCCTATCTCCATAACCCCATGCACTTACCCTACTAATCTCCCTGACACTAAGGGGCAACTTAGTGTGGCCAATCAACCTAATCCGCACATCCAAAGATGTGCGGGTTAGGATGATTGGCCATTCTAAATTGACCGTAGTGTCAGGGGGTTAGCAGGGTAAATATGTGGGGTTACGGGGATAGGGCCTGGGTGGGATTGTGGTCGGTGCAGACTCGATGGGCCGAATGGCCTCCTTCTGCATCATGGAGTTTCTATGATCTTTGGACTATTGGGAGGAAACTGGAGCATCTGGAGGAAACCCATGCAGACACGG
Source organism: Mustelus asterias (assembly GCF_964213995.1). Taxonomy (NCBI): domain Eukaryota; kingdom Metazoa; phylum Chordata; class Chondrichthyes; order Carcharhiniformes; family Triakidae; genus Mustelus; species Mustelus asterias. The sequence continues at coordinate 10,186,163 of NC_135826.1, read as the reverse complement.
GGAGAATGTGCAAACTCCACACAGATAATCACCTGAGGCTGGAATTGAGCCCAGGTCCCTGGCGCTGTGAGGCAGCAGTGCTAACCATTGAGTTATCCCCCTGAGTTCTGATGAAGGGTCATTGACTGAAACACTTGCTTTATTTCTCTTTCTGGAACGGATGCTGAGCAAGTTTTGTTTTTATTTCAGATTTGCAGCATTCGCAGCGTTTTGTAATCTATCTCGCCTCTCCTTCCCCAGCGGAGTGGGGGGTGGGGGGACACGCCATCTCCCACTCTCAACCCCTTGCAGCTAATTCAGTACAGACTGCGTATTTTGGTTCCATTGGCCAGCCCAGGTAAAGCATCGAGCTCTCCACACAGAACTACAACTTAATGCAACAAAGCCGTCACACAGAAGCAGCTGCCTTCACACAAATGAGACTCACATTCATCCACTCCCTCCTTCCCAAGGTGACACTTCTCCTTCTTAAACGACGAAACCTCGCTCTGTTTAGAACATCAAAGGTCCCTGATTGCTTCTTCTATTGGCGTTTCACATTGAATATTCTTCAAGCATTTTCTTCCCTGCACTTTCCCCACCTTGTTCGGGACAAGGGGGAGACTAAATATCTGAAATTAAAACAAGAGTGGGAAGAACAAAGCTGGAAATACGGAACGGGTCTGTCAGCATCGGTGGAGAGAGAAACAGAGTTAACCTTTCAGGTCGATGATCTTTCATCATTAACTGGGAGAAGAAGCATTGGCGTGAAAGGTGAAATGGTCAGACCAGACATGGCATAGACGCAGATCTAGGGAGGATGAACGGCATGGTGGCACAGCGGTTAGCACTGCTGCCTCACGGCACCAGGAACCCAGGTTTGATTCCCGGCTTGGGTCACTGTCTATGTGGAGTTTGCACATTCTCCCCGTGTCTGCGCGGGTTTCCTCCGGGTGCTCCAGTTTTCTCCCACAGTCCAAAGGTGTGCAGGTTAGGTGGATTGCCCATGCTAAATTGACCCTAGTGTCAGGGGGACTAGCTAGGGTTATGGGGATAGGGCCTGGGTGGGACTGTGATCGGTGTAGACTCGGTGGGCTGAATGGCCTCCTTCTGCACTGTAGGGATTCTAACTGCTGTCAATTTTCGAGGACTTTATTTGGAAACTTGGGGTTTGAAAATATTGAGCCTTTTCTGCTGTGAGTATCACAAAGCTGAGGATCAGAAAAGTAAAATGTTTTAATTTTTTTAGTTTATTTATTAGTATCACAAGTAGGTTTACATTAACACCGCAATGAAGTTGCTGTGAAAATCCCCTAGTTGCCACATTCTGCCGCCTGTTCGGGTACACTGAGGGAGAATTTAGTACGGCCAATGCACCCTAACCAGCACATCTTTCGGACTGTGGGAGGAAATCGGAGCACCCGGAGGAAACCCACGCAGACACGGGGAGAATGAGAGAGCAGCTCAGAGGTCAGAAATTCTGCAGTGAGGAACTCACCACCTGACTCCCCAAAGCCTGTTCATTGTCTACAAGGCACAGGTCAGGAGTGTAATGGAATACTCTCCACTTGTGTGGATGAGTGCAGCTCCAACAAGCTTGACACCATCCAGGACAAAACAGCCCACATTTTGGCACCCCATCCTCAAAGAACACTCCCTCCCACCACTGACGCAGAGTGGCAGCAGTGTGTACAAGATGCATTGCAGGAACTCACCAAAGCTCCTTAGACATCACCTTCCAAACCCATGACCTCCACCATCCAGAAGGACAAGGACAGCAGATACCTGGGAACACCACCACCTGTAGGTTCCCTTCCAAGTCACCCACCATCCTGACTTATCTGCCACCGTCCCCTCACTGTTGCTGGGTCAAAACCCTGGAACTCCCTCCCTAACAGCACTGTGGGCTGTAGTGGTTCAAGAGGGCAGCTCACTACCACCTTCTCAAGGACAATTAGGATGGGAAATAAATGTTGGCGACACCCACATCCTGTGAGCAAATTTTCAAAAAGGCATCCAGCAGCTCCCTTATATACAGTGAGGAAGTTTCTAACGTTAGTTACTCTTACTGAAATATTGACTTGGCTCCAGAGAGAAACATGTGGGATGGCACGTAGGCACGGTGGCACAGTGGTTAGCATTGCTGCCTCATAGCGCCAGGGACCCGGGTTCAATTCCCAGCTTGGCCACTGTTTGTGCAGAGTCTGCGCGTTCTCCCCGTGTCTGCGTGGGTTTCCTCCGGGTGCTCCGGATTCCTTCCACACTCCGAAAGACGTGCTGGTTAGGTGCATTGGTCATGCTAAATTCACCCTCAGTGTAACTGAACAGGCCCTGGAGTGTGGCGACCAGGGGATTTTCACAGTAACTTCATTGCAGTATTAATGTAAGCCTACTTGTGACTTGTGACTTCACCTGCATGGAGGCGAAGGCCCCTCTTGGTACCACTGTTACAAAATATCCTTCAATGGTCACTGTGCTGAATGTCTCCACGTTTTCTGTATTGATGGTTTGCTTAATCTCACCATCTGACCAGCTTGACTAGACATTTGGTGGATTTTATTTGGAACATGTCTGTTACCTGGCGACCAGGAGATTTTCACAGTAACTTCATTGCAGTATTAATGTAAGCCTACTTGTGATATTAATAAATAAACATAAACTTTTGTCCGACAGATGAGAGAGACATCAAAACAGAAGCTCTGTTCTGATTAAACCGAGGCTTTGTTTGTGAAGAAGAATGTGATATTCCTCGGTCCCTGGTCAGCATTCCTTCCACAGGTAACATTGCCCGGGGTAAATAAGGGACTAGATTAACTGGTCATTCACCTGACTGCTGCTTGTTTCATTGCACTGTCCTCAAAATGGCTGCCGTGTTTGCCTACGTAATGATGGTCACTGCTCTTCCCGGGGACAAACCTAATGCTAATGCTTTGAGACTTTCCTGTGGTCCTACATAAACTCAAGTCAGCCCGTGACTCACCCTCTGCATTTTGTGCATTCCAGCAGCTACTGTTGCCCCGACTGAGGAGATCTGACGTTTAGGGTTGCCTGGAGGACTGAGTGCTGGGTGTAGAGAAGCAGGAGAAACTTGGTGAATGGCCATTTATTTACGTACACGCAAAGCCATTGCTTCCAGTTAAATCAAGGTTCCGACACTATGAGGGCTGTTGACAGAAAGAGATCCAATTGGCTCCTGTAATGTGATCGTGCCATTGAGTTGGTACCGTCCCTAATCAGGGAGCGACTCAGATCACAATTTCAGTGAAAAGCACATTTTTCTTATCGACCTGTCTCTCTAACGAGGAGTCTTATAGAACCATTCAACCATAGAATCCCTACAGCACAGAAGGAGGCCCATTCGGCCCATCGGGTCTGCACCGACCACAATCCCACCCAGGCCCTATTCCCGTAACCCCACATATTTACCCTGCTAGTCCCCCTGACACTAGGGTCAATTTAGCACGGCCAATCCACCTAACCCGCACATCTTTGGAGTTCTGATAGAATAAATGGGGAGAAATGGTTCCCAGTAACTAGAGAAGACAGATTGAAGGTTATGGGCAGAAGAGCCAGTGGGAGAGATGAGAAGACAATATTATCTTGGAGTTACTAACACCTGCAATGCTTCAAGGGCCAGAAAGGGCAGTGGAAGCAGCTGAGCCAGTGATTTTCAAAAATAATTGAATAAAATACTTGAAGGGAAACACCTGGTATGGCTTTAGGCGACAAGGGGTGTGGGACTAAATGGATCGTTCTTTCAAAGAGCAGACACAGCCACGATGGGCTGAATGGCCTCCTTGTGTGCTGCAAGATTCTATGAATATTATTAAATTAGTAGCAACCAGCCCGCACCCCCAACCTTCTGCCTTACAAGGTGACAATGTTGCCTTTGATGGCATCAACCACTTACATTTATATAGCAGCTTTAACACAGTAACATATCACAAGGCACTTCACAGCAATGTTATCAAGCTAAATCATAAGCGACATGGATAGGGTAGATAAGAAGGACTTTTTTTCCCCTTAGTAGAGATGTCAATAACCGGAGGTACGGAATTAAGGTCAGGGGCAGGAGATTTAGGGGGGATTTGAGGAAGACCTTTTTGACCCAGAGGGTGATGAGAATCTGGAACTCACTGTCTGGAAGGGTGGTCAAGGCAGGAACGCTCACAACATTAAGATGAGCATTGAAACACCGTGGTTTACAAGGATACAGACAAAGTGCTGGAATATGGATTAGAATAATAGATGGGTGCTGTACGGCTGGCACAGACATGATGGGCTGAAGGGCCTCTTTCTACGCTGTAAAACTCTATGGCCAACCCCAAAGAGGTATTAGGTCAAGTTTTAAAGTTTATTTATTGGTGTCACAAGTAGGCTTACATTAACACTACAATGTACCCTGTTCAGGTACACTGAAGGAGAATTTAACACGGCCAATGCACCTAACCAGCGCATCTTTCAGGCTGTGGGAGGAAACCCACGCAGACACGGGGGGAACATGCAGACTCCACACATACAGTGAACCAAAGCCAGAATCGAACCCAGTTCCCTGGCGCTGTGAGGCAGCAATGCTAATCACTGTGCCACCTTCAGTAAAAGATGTGGGTTTGAGGGAGTGAGGGGAAGTAGGAAAGAGAGAAAGGTGCAGTTACTTGGGGCGGTAAATCCGGGCTGAGGCACTGGGGTAAAACATTCCTTTAACTGATACCCCCAGGGTGGCTTGAAGAATTCGGAAAGGCTATTTTAATTCTTTCATTCCTAACAAACCGTTTACAAGTTTGCATTCCTATAGCAGCTGTTGAAAATATCTCAATGTCCCTTTTTTCATTTTTGCCTTTAGAAGGGCTGGTAACAGGTTGGCTCTGTGAATTAGCGCAGCAGCTGTTCTGCGCACAGGAAGATCCCACAGGCAGCAAGGGGGGTGAAGAATGGGTTAACCTGCTGGCCGGGGGAGGGGGGCAGGAGGGGGGGGGGAGGGAGGAGGGGGGAGGGGGAGGGAGAGGGGGGGAAGGGGGAGGGGGCGGGGGGACGGGGAGGAGGGCGGGGAGGAGGAAGGGGAAAGGGGGAGGGGGCAGAGGGGGAGGGGGGACGGGGACGGGGGGAGGGGGGACGGGGGGAAGTAGGAGGGGAGAGGTGGGAGGGGTGGGTGAGGGGTGAGAGGGTGGGGGGAGGAGGGGAGGAGGGTAGGGAGAGGGGGAGGGAGGGAGGAGAGGGGGAGAGGGGAGGGGGATGGGGAGGGGGAGGGAGAGGGGGAGGGAGAGGGAGAGGGGGAGGGAGAGGGGGAGGGGGGCGGGGGGGAAGGGGTCGGGGGGAGGGGGAGGGGGAGGGGGGGACGGGGGAGGGAGGGGGAGGGGGAGGGGGCAGGGGGAGGGAGGGGAGGGGGCAGGGGGAGGGAGGTGAGGGGGAGGGGGCAGGGGGAGGTGAGGGGAGGGGGGAGGGGAGGGGGGAGGGGAGGGGGGAGGGGAGGGGGGAGGGGAGGGGGGAGGGGAAGGTGAGGGGAGGGGAGGGGGGAGGGGAGGGGGGAGGGGGAGGGGAAGGGGCGGGGGAGGGAGGAGAGGGGGAGGGGGAAGAGGGGAGGGGGAGGTGGGAGGTGGGAGGGGTGGGTGAGGGGTGAGAGGGTGGGGGAGGAGGGGAAGAGGGGAGGGGGAGGTAGGAGAGGGGGAGGAGGGAGGGGGAGGGGGAGGTGGGAGGGGGGAGGTGGGAGGGGTGGGTGAGGGGTGGAGGGGGGAGAGGGGGGAGGGCGAGGGGGGAGGGCGAGGGGCGAGGGCGGAGGGGGGCAGAGGGAGCGGGGAGAGGGGGCGGGGTGGGGCAGACAGGGGGGAGGGAGGGTGAGGGGGGAGGGGGAGGGGGGAGGGGTAGGGGGAGGGGGGAGTGGGAAGAGTAGGGGGAGGGGGAGGTAGATCGGGGAGGGGGGAGTGGGAGGCGGGGAGGGAGAAGGGGGCGGGAGGAGGGGGAGGGGAGACAGTGGGAGTGGGAGGGGGAGGGGGAAGGGGGAGAGGGGAGGGGGAAGGGGAGGAGGGGAGTGGGAGGGGGAGGGGGAGGGGGAGGGGGGAGGTGGGAGGTGGAGGTGGGAGGGGTGGGTGAGGGGGGAGAGGGTGAGGGGTGAGAGGGTGTGGGTGGAGGGGAGGAGGGGAGGAAGAGGGGGAGGGAGGAGAGGGGGAGGGGGAGGGAGGGGAAGAGAGGGGGGGAGGGAGTGGGGAAGGGGGGACAGGGGAGGGGGGAGGGTGGGGGAGGGGGGAGGGCGGAGGGGGGGAGGGGGAAGGGGAGGGGGGAGGGAGGGGGGGAGGTGGGGGGAGGGAGGGGGGAGGGAGGTGGGAGGGAGGGAGGGGGGAGGGTGGAGGGGGCAGAGGGAGAGAGGGGGAGGGAGGGAGGGAGGGGAGGGAGGGGGTGAGGATGGAGAAGAGGAGGGGGAGGGAGGGGGGAGGGAGGGGGGAGGGGGAATCATAGAATCATAGAATAGAACCATAGAAACCCGACAGTGCAGAAGGAGGCCATTCGGCCCATCGAGTCTGCACCGACCACAATCCCACCCAGGCCCTACCCCCACATATTGACCCACTAATCCCTCTAATCTACACATTTTAGGATTCTAAGGGGCAATTTTTAACCTAGCCAATCAACCTAACCTGCACATCTTTGGACTGTGGGAGGAAACCGGAGCACCCGGAGGAAACCCACGCAGACACGAGGAGAATGTGCAAACTCCACACAGACAGTGACCCGAGCCGGGAATCGAACCCGGGACCCTGGAGCTGTGAAGCAACAGTGCTAACCACTGTGCTAGTGGGGAGGGGGGAAGGGGGAGGGGAGAGTGGGGGGGAGCGGGGAGTGGGGGGGAGGCGGCAGTGGGGGGGGGAGGAGGAAGTGGGGGGGAGTGGGGAGGAGGGGGGAGTGAGGGGGGAGTGGGGGGGAGGGGGGAGTGGGGGGGAGGGGGGAGTGGGGGGAGTGGGGGGGGGAGTGGGGGGGGGAGTGGTGGGGGAGGGGGGAGGGGGAGGGGGCAGGGGTGGGAGGGGGGAGGGTGGAGGGGAGAGTGGGGGGGGGGGGAGTGGGGGAGAGGGGGCAGTGGGGGGGAGGAGGAAGTGGGGGGGGAGTGGGGAGGAGGGGGTGTGAGGGGGGAGTGAGGGGGGAGTGGGGAGTGGGGGGGAGTGGGGGGTGAGGGGGGAGTCGGGGGGAGGGGGGAGTGAGGGGGGAGGGGGAGTGAGGGGGGTGAGGGGGGAAGGTGGAGGGGGGAGGGCGGAGGGGGGGGAGGGGGGAGTGGGGGAGGAGGGGGGAGGGGGGAGTGGGGGGGAGGGGGAGAGGGGAGTGGAGGGGGAGG